>NW_027263777.1:49834-649834 GCF_044049435.1 Aspergillus pseudodeflectus | reverse complement strand
TCTGCTGCAGCTCTTCACGAAGCACCTTATGGACCGGCCGACGGTGTTCATTGAAATTATCCAGCGGCACAACTTCAGTGGGTTCGGTGCTGGGAACTTCAAATCGCTGTTTGAGGCTATTGAGAGGGAACAGGCTTTGCGAGGCAACCTTGTTTAAATGTCTTTGCTTCTGGATAATGTCATTACTAGCATGTACCCGTTATTGATATCCGTTAGTTTTGCAAATAGGTTTCAACATTACGCTCAATAATTCCTGTAGGAATCTGTATTCTTGATTGTGCCCTATCTAAGTTTAGATATGTTCACAGCTCAAGCTCCATAGGCGTCTGAGCATTATTTCTTCTTCGACGAGCTTGCGCCACCAGGTGTTGTTCCCGGACGTCGCTTATACTTCCGGGGGTCTGATCTCATTAGCGCACATTCCACAAGCAATAGCTGAACCAGTATACCTTTCCTACTCATCAGCGTCTTGTTTCTGGTCCCTTTCCCTCCTTCCCAGAAGCCGCTTCCTGCTTTGCCAATAAGGTATGCGCGACAGATACCACAATTCTCTGGTCGGTAGATTTGTTCTCGAGAGCAGAAGCCGCTGTACAGATTAGTAGGTATAGGAAAAAGGAAGATGAGGCGCTTACCAGATCATGCGATTTGCGTGCTCGTTTGGATGGTCTGTGTCCGCATCGTGGCACCTGATAGACATATGTTAGGTTCGATGAGAACTTGATAGACACAATGATACGTACTTGTCACAAGGATAGACTTTAGAACAGCAACTAAACCTGTTAAAGTGTCAGCATTGCAGACAAAAGGAACGGAAGGACGACATACCTGAACCAACGATAGCTTTTGCTGTAATGCATGCATCGACCGCGACGAGGTAGTTCCTGACCCGCCACAATACCGAGGACCTCCTTTGGCTATTCATGATTAACTTGTGTTTAGCAACACGGGCGGAGAGTTTTACCTTTCGCCGAGTTGGTGCACGATCACGCGACGAAACTGAAGTTGTACATCAGACTTGACCCTGCACATGCTTCGCTAGGTAGTACTTACATGCTGCAGATCCCACTTTGAGAAATTTCACCTCTGGAACTTTGAACACTTTGGAACGTTAGTCACTGAGCTCTGGCTGGGAAGCACAGTACGAACCCATTTTACGATGACATTGGCGGCAGTTTGCCATAGCGCTCTCTCCACGAACCGCAACCACACCAGGTCCAGGAAACGAGGTTGAGCATTCCGCACACGTAGGGATAAACCCACTGTCATAGTGTGAGTACTTTCCGATATAAGTGTGGTGTTTACACTTACCTTGGGAGAAGGTCAACAACTGTACAACCATCCAAGTCCAAGTATCCCGCTCGGTTGGCATTCGGGTGCATGAACAACCGGCGAAACCCTATTGCAATTAGGAAATATCCTCAGCTCCGGAGGGAAAAGAGCAAATACCTAGACTCATGCAGTTTGAGCATTTCTTGCAGGTTTCAACCTTGGGAGAAAGGGCACCACTGCTGTCTTTGGTCTGAGGAATGTTCCTGACATCCAATGGCTCCTTGCACCTATCACACTTGACTGTAATGTAAAGGCCAACGAGTTCCAGCAACTCAATACCGTAGAGCTCTAAAAACGGGAATGACAAAGCCACGCCATGTTCAGTAGTAGGCTCTGACATAGCAGGAACCGGCGCACCGCCATCTTCCTCGTCGTCCGAGTATTCATCTTCTGTCGTGGTGATGTCTGTCTCTTCGCTACCGCTTCCTCCTTCGCGAACAGTCCACTCTGGAGGTCGTTGAATGACATGAAGATGAGGTTTATCTCCATCAATTGAGGACCTCTGTTCCACGGGCGCCTCAGGCTCTCGAGTTGGCATTTCGGGCTCCGGCTCCTTGGGCTCAGGAGCTTCAACCAAAGTTTTTACAAAGTTGTGCATGTTGCTTGCCAGGTAGTTGACCTGGGAAACCAAATTCAGCTGTAGGTGGTCATTCAGCCACTGCGAAAATCCTGCTTCAACGGCAGCGGCCTCCATGCCCGAAACCCCTTGCAACTCAATAGAGCTGTGTTCGAGGGGATACAGCTGGGGTACAGAAAGTTTGACGGTCTTGACAGGTCGTATGGAAATGGGAAGACGGTCGGATTTGGCGGGCTGAATGGGTATGACGAATGACAGACCATCTCTCGCTTTTTGAAATAGCGGCAATCTCCCAAGGCGTGCCTCGAGTTGCTTTGTTTCGACTGCCCTCCGCTTCTCTGCCTGAGACTTTTCCTCTGCCGTATACACCGGGCGCGCCTGGACAACCGGTGGAGCTCTAGGCTCTGGTTTCCGTACAGGAGTTTGAGAAACTGCCAATGATTTCAGGTCGTGAACTATATCCCGGCCAACATTCTCCTCCCTTCTGCCAGCGTTTGGGACGAATTTGAGCGTCGGTCCTCTCTCAATAGTCGTCAGCAAGCGCTCAAGATGTCGGTCCAGTGTGTTTATCCAGTTGAGTAGGGTTTCACGCCCACCCATCCGTATCGAGCTATCAACGATATCGTCAAATCCTCTCGAGATGTTCTCTTGAAAGTCGGCTCCCATTTCGGGGTTGGCCACCTTCAGAGAAGGCCTCCCGCGCGCGGGATAAGTCGAGGGGACGTGCAAAGTGCACTGTAAGCTCTGTAGTTCAAAAGGGAAATCTGGATCCGAAGGAGCCATCCCGAAGGATAGCGTGGTTCCCGATTCATCGGCGCTCTCTGTTGGACGGAAACGCCGTCTGAGCTGATTGAGCTGGAACTCTCTGGGATCCGACCTCTCAATCTGGGAGATGGGCCGATGGCCTGTGTTGTTCCTTGAAGTTAAGATCGTACCACCAGCCATAATCGTAACCAATTTAATGGGACGGGGGCTAAAGTAGAGTACAAAGTTTCAAGGGTATGGAGTAGTTTGGAAGATGAAGTTGGCGTTCTGGATCGCTTAGGTAATATGATGATATTCTTTGAATAGCGGCAGACACGTCCGAATCGAGATTTACATATATATCCGACTGGGTGTCTGGTGAGTCAAGGTGAGTCACGATGAGCAGTGGCAATGACTGGAGAGTGGCTCGAGTTCCCCAGTTGCATTTCTTATTTCTTGGTGTTTCTTGGAATCGCCAGCCCGCGCTAAGCCATATCGGGCCCACAGCACACCGAGATCATAGATCCACCCAGGTTGTTTCCTCAGGCATCAATTATTCTTCTTCCACTTCCAATCTTCCAGCGACCATTATTGCCTATCCACCTTTTGTCAGCTGATGTGGGCCTGACGAGCCACGCTTGTTTCCTCTGAGATATTTGCACTCAAAATCAGAGTTGAGATGGAATCACTCTTCCATAAACACGCAGGATCGCCTTGATGATGGGACTCAGGGAACGCGGAAGCGGCCAGATTCAAGGAGACGATCCTCAATCGTTAAGAACTCTATTCTCTGAGCTATCCAAAGGCTGGCCCCAACTTATGTACAGCCTACGTCTTCCAATACCGCTGTTCCTAGTGGACAGTTGCAATGGTTCGACCCGGAAGAGCAGCTCCCGGTGATGCCAAGAACTCCATTCTTCGAGAGCAACAACAGTTGCAGTGGCGTGAAACACCTGACGACTGGAAGCTTGGACTAGGCGGCAGTGAATACTCGCTGGACCCAAGTTAGGGGCCCCATCAATCACCATGGCCGGATTACTTATGTCTTGCTCCCTTTTCCACTTTCTCGTCTCGTCCCCATGAGCCATTGACCAGCCATCAAGATGTTGTCTCCTATCGTGGTCGGCTTATACGCCTTGGGAGCCTTCCTAGCCCTGATCGTGTTGAATGTGACTCGCCAGCTTCTCTTCCGCAACAAGAATGAACCCCCTACGGTCTTTCACTGGATCCCGTGGCTGGGAAGCACCGTCACGTATGGAATGGACCCGTACAAATTCTTCTTCACAAACAGGGAAAAGGTGCATAGTACATCCATCATACCCGAGCCAATCTAACAAAGTCTTACTTAGTACGGTGACATCTTCACTTTCGTGATGCTCGGAAGGAAAACCACGGTATACCTAGGCATCAAGGGCAACGACTTCATCCTCAACGGAAAGCTCAAGGACGTGAATGCAGAGGAAATATACGGGCCGCTCACCATTCCTGTGTTTGGATCCGACGTCGTCTACGATTGTCCCAATTCCAAGTTCATGGAGCAGAAGAAATTCATCAAATTCGGCCTCACTCAAAGTGCCCTCGAGTCCTACGTTGAATTGATTGAGAAAGAGACCCTCGACTATCTCAAGACCTCTCCTCGTTTCAAGGGAAGTTTGGGCAGACTAGATGTTCCTGCTGCCATGGCCGAGCTTACAATCTTCACCGCTAGTATCGCACTACAAGGCGAGGAAGTCCGCAAGAGGCTAACAGCGGACTTTGCCGATCTCTACCACGACCTTGAAAAGGGATTCATACCAATCAACTTTGTCATGCCGCGCGCTCCGATACCGCAGAACCGCAAGCGCGATGCCGCTCATGCTCGGATGCGAGAAGTGTACATGGACATTATCAAAGAACGGCGCAAGAATCCCGGCAAGGAATCCTCGGATATGATCTGGAACCTGATGCATTGCACATACAAGGACGGTACGCCCGTGCCAGACAAGGAAATTGCCCACATGATGATTACCCTTTTGATGGCCGGCCAGCACTCTTCATCAGCGTCTAGTGCCTGGATCGTACTACGGCTTGCTTCAGAACCCAAAATTCTCGAAGAACTCTACCAGGAGCAGGTCAATAACCTCAAATATGACCCTCGCACGGGTACCTTCGAACCCCTGCAGTACAAAGACCTCGATCTCCTTCCACTCCAGAAGGCCGTCATCAAGGAAACACTCCGAATGCACATGTCCATTCACTCCATCCTCCGCAAGGTCAAGAACCCGATGCCAGTCCCTGGCACGCCGTACGTTATCCCACCGAGCCACATCCTCCTCGCCTCTCCGGGCGTGACCGCGCAGAGCGAAGAGTTCTTCCCAAACGCCAACGTATGGGATCCGCACCGTTGGGAGAACCAGCAGATCGAAAAAGAAGAAGACAATGGAGAACTAGTCGACTATGGATACGGCGCTGTATCAAAGGGCACGAACAGCCCTTATCTGCCTTTCGGCGGAGGCCGCCACAGGTGCATTGGGGAGAAATTCGCATTCGTCAACCTCGGCGTTATCATTGCAACCATGGTGCGCAATTTGAAGATGCACAATGTCGATGGGAGGAAGGGAGTTCCAGAGACGGACTACTCATCCATGTTCTCTGGAGCTATGCAGCCGGCTATTATTGGATGGGAGCGGCGCTTTCCCGAGAGCTCGTAGCCAAGCTTGACCTGGCTCGTGAAGGGTTCGGAAAATTTGTAATAATGAGACTAATAATAGAAATCTCTTATTGATCCTATATCATCGGCAACGGCTAATCCCAACACGGCTGATACGTTCGTGTGAGCACGGGCAGAGTATTCCATTTCCCTTTTGATTTCGCCCATGACCCTTCCACGAAGTACGGGTCTGTCAGTCTGCATCAGACTGCATAGAACTAAAGCAAGTCAAGATTGAGGCTGAGCAATGCCAACTCAGTACCCTACTTTACAAAGCACTGTTGCATCGAAGGCCGGAGCAGATGACCCAGCAGAATCAGAAACAGGGAAAACTACCATTCCCATGCAAAAGGAATATGTCGGACAATGACATGAAAATGATATCAGATTCTCCTCTGCGATACCGTAGCAGCCATGTGCAATAACTTCGAACAATAAATCGCGTAAAGAGAGCAGGAAAATGGAAGTCATAATACCCTCTACTAAGCATAGATGTCCGCTCTGGCATTTGCCAACGCACCGATCCGGTGACTCCCCCAACGCAAGATCGACAACGCGAATCCCGGATTCCCTCATCTCTTACTTGCGAAGATTCAGCCTGGATCACAATCACAATCATCGATCATCACTCATCGATCCTTCGATCCTTTGATGAGGACGATCTGGACAGAAGTCCACGTGCGCACGGAGAATCACTCACACTCACCTCTCTCCAGGGCTAGCCTAGCTATCTCATCTCGCCTCGTATAGGCGAAAACGATGCGAGAAGTACCTCAGCTCACCGCATGGAAAAATTTCCCAGGAATGACATCGATCTCGGCCCTCATCGAGCTGCATTGCTAATCCTTATCTTCCACCCTGCCCACCCTCCTTCACGGCACCTCCGATGCACGAGGCACAAAGTACCCTGAGGGAAGTACCGTATGTAAGCCGGTGTAATGGGACAGAACATGACAGCCGCCTTGAATACCGGGGCGGGCTTTTATCGGAGAAACCATCCTCTACCCTGTCGCGCTCGTGCTGCGACGGCAGATGATTCAGATGATGTGGCTTGTGTTTGGTGAGTTTAGTGTCGGTCTCGACGTTGGCTGTTGTATGTTCGCTAGGACTAGATCGTTGTGGCGCATATCTAGATGTACACAACGGCGATCTCCACTTCCCCATACCGATCTCTCCGGAAATCGCACTTGAGAAGGATGATTAGACGTGAATATCACCAATTTCCCTGTTGGACTCTCGCGGCGTGCATCGGGGGCAGCGGGGGCAACGGGGCGGGCGCCGATAAGAACGAGCGGCCCGAATTGTCGGCGGGGCCTCGCGAAGATAGAGAATGGACACGGCCATTTTCAATGCAAATGATACATAGATTGACGGAAGATATCACTGCTGATACTAATACGGGCGATATGGCAGCTTCAGGAATTCTACTGAAATCGTTCTTTCTCCAAAACCACAGATAAAGTAGCCCATCGCTCTTGCCTCGAACATGGCAGAGCACCCGCTCACAATCTCTCAATGGCGGAAGCTACAAGAAAACGCAACTGAGCCGGTCCACCTCCTCACCCTCCTCGACCGGATACAAAACATACAATCAAATGCGTGGATATCCCTAGCATCCGCAGCCCAGATCAGTGACGAATGGAGCCGCATACAGCATCTCAAATCCCAGGGCCATGATCTTCCTTTTTTCGGCGTCCCATTCGCCGCCAAAGACAATATCGACGCAAATGGTTTCCGGTCAACCGCCGCATGCCCGGCATTCGCGACCGACTCAGCCGATACAGACGCAACAGTGGTAGCTCGCCTCAAGCAACAAGGCGCGATTGTTATCGGCAAAACGAACCTAGACCAGTTCGCCACGGGCCTTGTCGGAACACGCTCACCATACGGCGCCGTGGGAAACGCCTTTGACCCACAAAGAGTGAGCGGCGGAAGCAGTTCAGGGAGTGGCGTTGTCGTCAGCCAGGGACTCGTGCCCTTCTCTCTAGGAACAGATACAGCTGGTTCCGGACGCGTACCGGCTGGACTGAACAATGTGGTAGGGCTCAAGCCCACCAGGGGTGCTTTGAGCACCAAGGGCGTGCTTCCCGCGTGCAGGACACTGGACTGTGTGTCGATCTTCGCTCTGACCATTGAGGATGCCGAGCTCGTTCTGAGCGTGGCAGAGGGGCTTGACACTGAAGACGCATATTCCAGAGCTCGACCTGATCCAATCGCGGGAGGTGTGCCGCGTGGAATCAGCCCACAGAAACCAGTGCTTGCTATTTGCGCCAACCCTGAGTGGTTTGGTAAGGCCGAGCAAGCCACGGCCTATGAAGGTGCATTGTCAAAGGCTCGAACACTCGGATGGCAGCTCGAACCGATGGACTTTACGCCACTCTTCACCCTCGCCAGCTTCCTCTACGAAGGGCCTTGGGTTGCCGAGCGGTATGCGGCCATTGAACAGTTCATCGCCGCTGCTCCCGCCGAGGTAATGGATCCAGTGGTCCGTCAAATCATTATGAAAGCAAAGAACTTCACTGCCGCGGATCTGTTTGCGCAAGAGTACCGCCGGCAAGAGCTTTCCCGTACCATCGCTGCCCTGTTCAAGCAATTCGATGCGATCTTTGTGCCGACCACTCCCACGTTTCCCACCATTGCGGACCTTGAAAAGGAGCCCATCAAGGAGAATGCTCAACTAGGCACATACACCAATTTCGTCAACTTCATGGACTGGTCGGCAATCGCTATTCCTGCCGGCTGGAGAGAGGATGGCCTGCCGTTCGGTATCACCCTAATCGCCAGAACCTGGGAGGAGCCGCGACTGCTTGACCTCAGTCGAAGATGGCTATCGGGTGCGCCTCGTCGATTGGGGGCAACAGCTGTCGAATATCAGGATATATTGACCAGTCAAACTGTCACCAACGACTCGATGAAGCTGGCAGTGGTGGGGGCACATTTATCAGGTTTCCCACTCAACAAAGACCTGGTTGTGCGAGGTGCGATTCTCGCTGAGCCCACTATGACAGCTCCCTGCTATCAGCTCTATAAGCTCGATTCGCAATCAGCTGTTTTGAAGCCGGGTCTGAAACGGGTAGCAAGCGGCGGCAGAGCTATTGAGGTTGAAGTTTGGAATTTGCCACGCTCGCAGTTCGGAAGTTTTCTAGAGACGGTCAAGGCACCACTGGGAATTGGATCGATCGAGCTGCAAGACGGGCAATGGGTGCATGGGTTTATCTGCGAGCCAGAAGGCCTTGTTGGAGCCACTGATATTACATCGTTCGGTGGCTGGCGCGCATACACCCAATCGCTAAAAGGCTCAGCATCCTCAACAACGCCGCCAGCTGAGGGTGCGAAGAGGAAGCGTATTCAAAAAGTTCTGGTGGCCAATCGAGGAGAGATTGCCTCGCGTATTATTCGCACGCTCCATGATATGAAGATACAAGCTATCTCTATATACTCCGAAGCCGATGCACGCTCTCCGCATGTGACAACAGCTGACATTGCTCTTCCATTGGCGGGAAACACGGTAGCGGACACCTACTTGAACGCCCGTCAGATTCTGGATCTGGCCTGCCAGTCGGAAGCGGATGCAGTGATCCCGGGGTATGGTTTCCTAGCGGAAAACGCAGATTTTGCGGCGGCCGTGGAGGAAGCAGGTTTAACTTGGATCGGCCCGACGCCACAGCAAATGCGCGAGTTGGGTCTGAAGCATCGTGCAAGAGAGATCGCCATCGCAGCGGGAGTTCCAGTTGTTCCTGGCACGAAAGGTTTGGTTTCCACTGTGGATTCTGCTCTGGAAGAGGCCGACAGAATCGGGTATCCTGTGATGGTGAAGAGCACTGCAGGCGGAGGCGGAATCGGCCTTTACCGATGCGACGATGCGAATGCGCTCCGGGAAGCCTTTGACGGTGTTCGTCGGCTAGGTCAAGCGAATTTTGGACACGATGGTGTTTTTATCGAGCATTTTATCGAACACGCGAGGCATATTGAGGTACAAGTGCTCGGGGACGGCAGCGGTCGGGTCGTCTGTGCCGGAGAGAGGGACTGTTCAATGCAGCGGCGGAATCAGAAGGTGGTCGAAGAAACACCGGCAGCCTTTGCACCAGTCGAAGCCCGACAGGTAATGCGCAATGCTGCCGTTGCACTGGCAGCTTCGCTCAAGTATCGCAACGTCGGCACCGTGGAGTTCATCTTCGACATCGACAGCAAGCAAGCATACTTCCTCGAGATGAATACTCGCTTGCAGGTGGAGCATCCGGTGACAGAAGCAGGAACTGGCCTCGACCTGGTCCAGTGTATGGTCAACATAGCCATGCAAGACTGTGCAAGCCTCTTTCCCGAACAGCGCAATGAGATTACGGTTAACGGCGCGGCAATTGAAGTGCGAGTCTACGCCGAGAGTCCTCTGCAGGAGTTTCGCCCGTCCTCGGGTAAGCTGACGACTGTCGAGTTTCCAGACAATGTCCGAGTCGACACATGGGTCAAGGCAGGCCAGCAGTTGTCATCGTCGTATGACCCGCTTCTGGCAAAATTGATAGTTCATGCACCTGACCGTCCGTCGGCGGTACGGCAGATGTCCGACGCGTTGTCCAAAACGACCATCACCGGAGTAGAAACGAACGTGGCATACCTGAAGCAGATCATTGATTCGGAAGCATTCCAGTTAGGGAATTTCACAACCAAGTCGTTGGATACCTTCCCTTACGAGGCCAATGTCTTTGAAGTTATTGATGCGGGATCCCAGATTGCCATTCAGGATTTCCCCGGCCGTGAAGGCTATTGGCATATCGGCGTGCCACCATCAGGGCCAATGGACAATTATTCGTTCCGGCTGGCGAATCGCTTGGTTGGTAACGATCCCAATGCTGCGGGCCTTGAGTGCTCAATCCAAGGACCGACCTTGCTGTTCCATTGCCCAAGTGTTGTTGCAGTCGTTGGAGCCGAAGCGCCTCTATTCGTGGACGAGCAAGAAGTCAAGATGGGCCAGCCCATATCACTTCGTTCCGGGCAGCGCCTTGCTCTTGGAGCAGCTACAAACGGTGCACGTACCTATATTGCGATCAGAGGAGGAATTCAGACACCACTTGTCATGGGAAGCCGGTCAACATTTGTGACCGGACATCTTGGTGGGCACAATGGCCGTAACCTTCGTGTTGGCGACCTACTTCCGGTGTTTCCTGTCACACAGGACACCAAAGTTGACATGGCGTGTCGCGCCCCGACGCTTCCTTTGCCGACGGAGTCGTCGCGAGAATGGACAGTGGGAGTTGTCCCAGGCCCACACGGGAGCCCAACTCACTTTACTCAGGACGGTCTGCTGAAGCTGTTTACTGGAGAATGGACAGTACATTACAACAGCAACCGGATAGGAGTTCGTCTCAGTGGCCCAAGAGCAGAATGGGCACGCCAGACTGGAGGTGACGCAGGACTGCATCCATCCAACATCCACGACAGTCCATATCCCGTGGGCGGGATCAGCTTCACCGGTGATGAGGCTGTGGTTTTGACAGCAGATGGGCCAAGTCTAGGCGGTTTCGTCGTCTTTGCGACAGTCGCCGAGGCTGAAATGTGGAAGTTTGGGCAAATGCTTCCTGGAGACCGTCTTTACCTTCGACCAATCTCACTCGAATCAGCACAAGCTTTCTCGAGGGAGTTGGCACAGTCGGTCGAGAGCTTAGCACCGCTGTCCAGTCATTATGCGCCAACAGAAAAGACCCCTAGCATCGAAAGCTCAATTGTGAAGGAGATACTGGAAGGTGGCCGCCGCATTGTGTGCCAGCAAGCAGGGGACCGAGCTCTGCTGCTTGACTTTGGAGAACAGGACAACTTTTCTCTACGCCAAACATTCCACATTCTCAGTTTTATTGAGCAGCATCGCGAGAATCCTATTCCCGATGTCCAGGAACTTACGCCAGGCGTCAGAAGCATCCATGTTCAGCTTAGACCACAATTCTCTTTGTCCCGAGTGCTGGATGCACTTGTGGCACACGAGGTCAGTCTAGGAACTCAACTCCGCTCGCAACTTCCATCTCGAATCGTACACATGCCTTTGGTATTCGACGACGAAAAAAGCCGCAAAGCTATCGCTCGATATGCCTCGACCATCCGCTCATCAGCGCCGTATCTCCCGAGCAATGTCGAGTTCCTGCAGCAGCTGAATGGTCTTGCTACTCCTGCCCAGGTCGGAGAGAACCTCTATGCGGCCACGTTCCTTGTTTTGGGCCTCGGCGACGTCTACCAAGGCTCTCCTTGTGCGGTGCCTCTGGATCCTCGACACCGACTGTTTGGAACAAAGTACAATCCATCGCGGTCATTCACACCTCGTGGTGCAGTGGGCGTTGCAGGCCAGTATCTCTGCATATATGCTACAGATTCACCAGGCGGATACCAACTCGTTGGCCGTACGGTTCCAATCTGGGACGAGTACCGCGAAGGAAAACTCCACGGCATGTCCGATTCGAAAGCTCCTTGGTTGTTCTCCCTCTTGGACCAAATCACTTTTTACCCTGTCACAGAGGCGGACCTCAATGCGGCGGAGGATAAAGGGACTGCGAATGAGCTTATCAAATTCACGCATACGGAGCTGGATCTCGACCAGTACGAACGATGGCTGAGTCAGAACAGCGAGAGCATCACAGCAGTCCGCACGGAGCGATCGGCAGCGGTGCAGAAGGCAGACTTTCTGGAGGAGCTGTTAAAGCCGTATCAGGCCAACAGCACTTCTCTTGAGGCTCGAGGAAAATTTGAGAAAACTTCAGGAGAAAGAGTGAAGGCTCCATTTCCTGGAAGGTGCTTTAGGTGTGCCGTTAAGGAGGGGGACCGAGTTGAAGCAGGCGATACATTGGTATGTTCATCCTTTCCAACATATTACCATAATTAACATGACAATAGATCTGGGTCGAGTCAAACAAGATGGAGGTAAAGATAGGCACGCCGGTTAGCGGGAAGTGTGTGAAGCTGTTGGTTGAACAGGGAGATATTGTCGGTCCAAGCGATGATATAGCTATCATCCAGCAATAAAGCCGACCATCAAGCGATGTGTGAGAATGGTAGATTGGTCGTTAGTGGTCTTATGAATGTGATGACATGAAATTGCCAATTGAGTAAAGACATCAGGTTTGAATTTTCGTGTCGAACTTGGTGTATCGAGACAGCGTACCCTATAAGGAAGGTGGATAATAAGTTATATGGGTAGACGGTATTCATTTCAGTCCCAGGCTAACAGATGGTCAGAAGTCGCTGTCCTGAGAATCGCTAGGTCGCCAACTTCATCGTCAAGCATACGTAATGCTTCGTGAAGAAACGGGGCAGCTGATGCGCGCATCTGCAACGCCCAACGAAGCTTTTCCAGTTGGTTAACGAACTCGAGGGCCTCGTCCGCCTCTGCACTAGTAGCCCAGAGCAGACCAGCAAAAGATCCAATCATCGCCACCTGAGATGCGGCAGCGAAGCCCCAGAAAGACTGTGTATGCTCGGGTTGGAGAGACTCGATCAGTCTCATCGCCGATGCAAGGCGTGCGCGAGCCGCTGTGCGGACCGTTGCGCGCAACGCCGGTGGTGTATCTGCTGACAGAGTACGAAGCAAGGCACGGTGGATGGTGAGTTCAGCGGCCATGTGCGCGAGGTGCAACGGACCGTTGGTCGAAAGTCTATGAGAATACGTAGTCCCAAGCTGGAGGTTATCTGGAAGGGAGCTGTACCACTCTCGCAACTTCATCACAAGCGGCTTTGCAAGAGCCATTGTTCCATTCGTGCCGATGCGGGAGAGTAGCCCGCCCTTTTTTGTGGCGCTCACTGAGCAAAAAGTTGCCACGATTTCGCTGAAGATTTTGGTCAGTTCAATAAGCTGTATAAATGCGGCGCGGCCTAGGCTGGCATCAACGATTCCTTCCACGTCTTCCTCGTCGTTCTCAGCAGCGTCTGGGAAGTCTGCAAAGGTACAGGGGCCGACATCCCAGTCGCTGAAATCACTGTTATCGATTTGAACAGGGATCAAGGAGGGACGGCCATGTACGATAGCACCCCATTTGTCATGCTTGTAGAGGGCCCATGCAAGGCGTCGTCGGAGGCTCTTCTCCCATTCTGGAACAGTCCAGTCACTGCAATCGACATGAATACCCAGTGTTTGCCCCAAGGATAAGAGCTGAGCAGGGAGTGCGCTTGAAGTATAACGGACTCTTTGTAGAAGTAGCAAGCCGGCTTGCAGAGTGGAGAGTTTTGCACGTTTCATGTCATCATTCATAGCTCGCATGGCTAAGTCTTCGAGCAGCGCAGTGTCTGGGACACGAGTCGCCTTTGTGAGGGCCCGATCAAATAGCCTCCAATCTAGGGCAACCAAATAGACGGCAGCTAGAAGAGGAGGTGAGAATTCGCGGTACGAACGTGCATACTTTTCCAGGAACACGCCCTTGTCTAGAATCGGAAACAGCGGGTGGACGATTTGGAAGTAAACCTTCACCAACGCCGGGCCAAATGGCTGGATGCTTGCCTCTATTTGATCGAGATCAGATATGCGCTGTGTCTCGGATGCTGAGGTCTTATCTGGGAGAGTGAGAAATGCCGAAGACTGGTTCACCCGTCGAGGGTGTCCGGAGTACTGGTTGACAGGGGCACTAGCCGATTTCAAATCGAGTAACGTGGGCTCATGGTAGCTTGCAGGCCCAATGTATGTGGAGTGCAGGTGCGGCTCTAAGCCCAAGGTACCAAGTAAACGGGATGGGCTGGCGGCATCAGATGCAGCCTGACCAGCTGGAGGGCTCGGAGATAGAGCACTACGATATCCATTAGCGCTTTACTCCACACTTAGAGTACATGCTTTCGTACTTTATGTTAGAGTCCTCCACTCGACCAGGCGACGGCGGCCTATCTGGCCGTTTACGCGGAACCGGGCCTTGAAGATATGTGCATTCATGTCGATGCAGAACGCAGCGGACGCACTTTTGCTGGCCGGGCTCGCGCACACAGCGAGATTTCCGCTGACGGCACCGATCGCATGGCCTCCGATTCGCTTGGCTAGCTAATTGAAGTGCAGACATTAATCCAAAGCTTTCGAGATCTCAAGGTCTGAGCACCAAGACTGATAAACATTGATGTGGGGAGGATGATTTTGGCAAGAGCTTACCACGTGATCAACCGCGAATCAAAGGATGCATTCATCCCCGATTTTTGACAGGAGTTAGTACAACCTACCAGAGCGGCTGAGGAGCGAAAAAGGTGCCCGTCTCGACTCTTTGAATTTGCAAGCGTTCTTCTAGGATGGTTGAATTGTCAGTCAATCATGAGCAGATGTTGTTTGTATTTGTCACACGCAAATCAAACAAACCCAGCGTTCAATGGGCATGGTACCTTGGAAATTCAACCAATCACAAGACAAACCTGCCTCCTTCTCAGGTCATGGGGACGGAGAAATCCCCCTATCGGATTCGGGCAAGTTCTCCAATTTTTCCGTCAACCCCGGCAGAATCATTCTCGCAACCGACGCGGTCATCCTCCGCACTTCCGCGACGGGAAGACACTCACTAGATTGGGCCCAAACTTTGATTCGCTTGAGATTCGGAGGTTCTTCCATTCTTCCATTCTTCCATCATGCCACATTTGGAACCCGGTACATAACCTAGCCAAAGCTAACCGGACGAAAGGACTCCGTGATCCTCAACGGTTCCAAAATCGATGCGGAGGATCCTCGGGGCCCCGGAATTGTTGACAAACTGGTTCCTTTTCCGGGCTTGCGAACTTGCGCGACGATCAGGAGGACAATCGGGCGTTTTACGACATTGAAGCTTGCGCATATGCTCTACGACCTCAGAGTTGAGAGTGAAAGAACTCCGCAGGTGACTTGACAGAACATGCAGCCCCCAGGTTACTACTGCGCGAATTACCGGCACCCCTCAATCCCGGCCCGGAACCAACACTTGCGGCGTAATCCACCGCAAAATATTGGGCATCAAAGTGAACAATTTTTTTTTCACCGTCTTTCTTGTGAATGGGCGACGACCACTAGCTGATTGCAGTTACTAGAGGTCGAGAATCGAGATCAGCTGGTCGCTGGCTCGGTATTTTATTCTGACAACTCCACTCTCAGGCTCTTCACCATCGGGCTGTATTTGTGTGCGTACAGTGTTGTATCCGGTCATTCATCATCTCTCCATTCTATAGAGCCTCAGGCTCGAGAGTACTACTCCGTACTAGTATCTAAACTCCAGGCGCAAAGGGAAGCAAACCAGTTTCAACCTATCATGCCATGCAGAAGATTTGCGCATCAATGGTCCCAGAAAGTTTCTCCCATGTCGATCATGCCTTTGGCTCTAGATTCCTTGATTTGGTGTCACTGCCACTGAGAGAGTGACTGAGTATACTCCGTGCCTCAGGATTATACCTCCGGAAGCTCTCTGCGACTTCCGACCATCATCAGACGGAAGAGCCTGTGTCCGGCCTGCAGAACTCAAAGTCGACTGGTATCAGCCTGGTTGCTGGCCAAGCCCAGAGGATCTCGTCTTCGCCCTGGGTTTACCGTATCAGGTATAAAGCCACTCGGAATTGTCCGCGAAGGCGAAGATATATGCCTCGTCTCGAGACATCATGACGACGACGTTCTGACTTTGGGCGCATATCACCCCAGACGTAAGACCATTTTTTAAGGCTACATCTGAACCCAATCCCTCTCGAATGATTGTCGTCCAGCGCGGAACATTTCCGACACATGGTCCGACAAAGTTTTGCTTGGCGTCACTCCGAGGGCCACACGAAGAGGATTGAGTTGAAGGGGAGATTGGGTTTGTGCTCACCACTGCTCACCACTGCTCAGCCAACCCATTTGAAGGCTGCGCCACGCGATTTCCTATCAATTGGAGGCAAGCAGCTGAAAGCTGAAACTTGAATTGAGACCAAGAAGAAAAATAAAGATGGTAAAGTACGGAATAGTGAACTAGTGCGATTCATGTGGCCCCAAGTCAACTTCGGCAAGCCGAGACAGAGCAGTGACAAATCGGGAGGCCGGTCGTTCTGAGGTTTATGCATGGAAGAACGAGGCTTGAACCAAGTTTGAAGACCACCGCTGACGATGCAGGTACATCACAGCAGTTTTGCATTGATCTCAATACTGATCAAGACGATTGCCACGCGAGTTTTGAGTCAGACTTGTTATAAATGACAGGTTCGGGGCATCGAGAAATCTCTAGAGGACTAAGATCCATCCATACCAGCTGTCAGATCTCTGCCTCTGGGTCTGGGGACAGTGTCAGTGACAGTCAAATTGACTTTTTGTCACAAGGATACGCGGTCATTGTATAACAGCGACCCGGTTTTCTCTGTAATATCCGCACTCCATACAGTCAGTCCCTTGCCCAATGAGACAGTGCAATCCCGATATCCCTCTCCGGCAATTGGTAGGGCTACACCTCGTCGACCCGCCCACAGTTACATTTATATTTCATCGCCAGACCCATTTTTCTGCCCTCCCCATCGACTCACAGCGAATTCCCCCTGTCATTGGCAATCCACTCCTTCTAGACTCACGCGGAATCTCACCAGCCACAGCAGCACAGCTGAAGAGTTGTGAAAATCCTAACACGTTCTCGGGCAGAGTCGGAGCCCTGCACCCCGCACATCAACTGCCGTCGAGGAAAGTTTCCCGATTTGGGGGTCACCGAGATTTTCACGACATGGAGCGGTCCAGAGCTTGACTCGGGAATTTCAGGAACAATCTGATTCCCTCGTGATGTAATTCTTTTCTCGGTGAAGGGATTGGTTCCTTCGTTCCTCTTGTCAAATCCTCTTGGAACATTGGAGAACAGAAGGAAGGAAGGGAAATTATGGGAGTTGGCGAGTCGGCGAGTCGGCGACGTGGGGGTGTTTTCGTGATTCGACTCGGGTAATTCTCGCTTTTTCGCGGGGGATTCTGGGTAAGCACCAAGACACCGTGAAAGGAGTGCTTGAAGGTTTAAGCCAAGTAGAGTTTCTTTCCATTGTGGGAATCCCATTCTATGGGCAAACTCTGCTTTGCGGAGGAGACAACTTGGTGTATCAAGGTAGTAACAGGAGAAGGAACCGCTACGTCATCGCAAGCATGCCTCGTGATACTCTTCGAAAACAGCCTCCTTCTCCGAGTCTTTGTCCACAGCAATTCCATGGGGCGTAAAAGAGTACGAAAACCGAAATCGGGCAAGCTGAGCGAAGATTCCGTGAATACAAAAAGCTTCTTCTGCTGCGAAGGCGAAGTTTCGAAGTTCGAACGAACGAACCCCGCATATGATCACTGACAGGCGCTTTCCCCTGCGTTCCGATGTCATACATACATAAAGATTGAAGAAGCTGAGTACTCAATAGATACAGCATAGTTAGTCATGACGGACATGAGCTTCTAGTCCTGTCGATCGGAGTCTCTCTTCCTTGTTCTCAACTTCGCTAACTAGATTCCGAGGTTGACTCTCACTATTAATAGGCTGCAGTGGTAACAGCGTTACAAGCTCCAGCTCATCCTACCCCATACTATAGAGAAAGAAAGAGACTGCTGAGGTGAGTCTGAGTCGTAGCATCACCAGTCAGGGACGGCACACGGGAGTCACCCCGTGAACATACACAACATCCCTATGATATAACCATTACCTAGCACACCAATTCCAACCCCTCACACCCTTCTCAACAATGTCTCCCCCTGGCCCGACGCTGCGGTAACTTCACTCCAACCTCATAACGAGGTCATTTCCACCAGGAAACGCATCAGAACGCCAGCAACATTCTCCCGATTAACCCAAGATCCCTTCGCGTCTGAAATCATAGGGAGGAACCAGTGCCAGTGTTCGCTCGCGCGGTTCGCCCCGGGCGACGACGTCGGTGGTGGCTCGAGGGGCGTGCGTATGTATCGCATTACTTGAGAATTACTTTGAGGATTGCGGACGTCTCGAAAGGTTATTATATTAGATGCTGGTGTATGTTTGGGTGGTACTTTTTCCTTGGGTTTCGAGGTTCTTGAATGAGGTTCCGTAGTGGCTTTTTGTTTTTGTTTTTATTCGCTCTTGAGTTGAACAAAGAGGCGAGTTTTGGTGCATGTAAAGGATCAACGCGCGGTTCTAGATCTCGAAGAATCCGAAGATCCTGGAGCACGCAAGGCGCGTGTCTCAAAAGACTCTTCGAGTCCTTGCGCACTGGCCCGGTTCTTACGTGTCCATGCGTCAGATGCGTGGCTAGATCTGTAGGATAAGGTATTATGGGCGTGCACTGCAGGCTGTATTCCAAGTTCTTGTGCTTTTTTTTTTTTTGGGTCTGACCGATAGTTATTCAATAGCATACATGACAAGCGCACCGCCATGCAAAGGTAGAACTGGAAAGAGAAGAAACACCGTGGTATCTTTTTACATTGAACAAAGACACAGAAAAGAGGTCGCTTCCCTGCTGCTTCTTGAGCAGAGTAACAGCGCTAAGTCGCAATGATGACTCCATAAGCCTCCGCCTCTTTTATCACAGTAAAAGAAAGAAAGGAAACCCCATGTGACCATATCAACCGTGTACCCCTGTATCAGTATCGAATAGAAGGAAACCGTCTGTACAACAAGATTATCCCGGGCTACCTAGTGGTGAGCCAAGCGTGTAGTAGTAGTAGGAGTAGTATGCGGAAAAAGCAGACAGCCACACCATGCAATATCGCCATGGATACGAGAAGCGAGGAAACCTGGAACTGAACACAAAATCGAGAAATAAGCGACCCGAAAATGAGACCAAGTCAGAAATAACAGCCATATAATCCGTAGGTGCGCCCAAAATGCAATGCAGTCGTGATTGTACGTGTCACAAGGATGATAAGCAGCATGTCTGCAGGCGTGAAGGAAGGAGGAGATTTGTCAAAATCGGGTATCATAGTCAAAAAGGGGTGGTTTGAAGAATGAGACGCGTTGAAAAGGGCATCAAATCGTCAAAAGATCTGGGATGGAAAACAGACTACCATCCCTTCGCGTGGTACTCCCAGGGTCCGAAATCTGTGTAGTGATTGAATGAACCGGTCTTGGCTACATCCTTATCATAGTCCGAAGCGGGCGCCGGCCCTTGTTGTTGACCTCCGGGCTTAGGATACTCTTTCAGATTTGCCATGTCGTGAGCGGTATGTCTACGCTTAAATGCGTTTGCTGTCGCGCTCTTTTGCTGTCGCTCCCAAAGAAGGTGGCGACGAAGAGACTCGGTCAGCTCAGTAGCCAACATGTTTCGGCGTGTGGTGCGAGGGGAATGGGCGACAGACTGAGGGGCGGGCTTCATGATAATCGGCTTCGAGCGAGGAACATCAGGACCTTTCATTGTCAGACTCTCCTCGTCGTCATCATCAGGCGGCGATGCCGGAATTGAAGGTCCGTTGGGCGAAGTCAGACGCGAGCGTTGCAGAGCGGGGGTGGAGCGAGAAGCATTCCCTTGCATTCTAAGGGGCTGGTGCATCATCATCGTGAGGAGGGAGCGGCGGGAGACCAGGTTCGGTCGCGAGTCGACGCGTTGGAACATTTCTTTCTCTTCAACACTGGAGCGACCGCTCTCAGTAACCGAGTCTTCCCAATCCGAGTCCTCGTCGTCCTCAATCGCGCTTTCAGAAATTTCGTCATCCGTCTCAATCGCATCCTCATCAGTGTCCCTCCGGCGATCTTTTATTGACTTTACCTGCTCTTTAAACGAAGTCATCCTGTTGTTCGGGTTCAAATTGCTGCCAGGTCTTCCCAACTGATCTGTGAGGGAACTTTGACGCGGAGCATGTATCATGCGGTCCTCAAAGGAACTGTCCTCGTCATCTCCGGAAGAGCCTCCTAGTGTGAACATGTTGCCCCTCTTCTTCAAAGGCGACAGCTTGCTGGGCACCTGCATTTTCGTTGTTCCAGAGTCACTCGAAAGGCGGGGTTGCGACCGGTATGAAGACGAAATATGGGACGGAGAAAAACCTCGGACAATACTGGGAGACTTGATCAATTCAGGCTTGGTGGGAATGATACCGGAGGAAGAAACACTGGTGTCGGATGCATTCAGAGTCATATTAGCAGCATCGCTGTCATTGCACTCAGGAGCAGTTGTCGAGCAGGATTCCGTAGAGTGGTTCTGTCGGTCGTTGAGAGGAGGATATGAGGGTTCGCGTCTGAGGGTGGTGTTGGAGGGAGGAGTAGGCGTAGGGGTCGAAGGTCGAGGTGTAATGTCAACGATGGGCTGGGCGAGTGTTACCATAGGAGTAATAGGTTCCAAGCTCTTCTTCTCCTTGATGTTGAGCACCATGCGCTCTAGGTCTAATGATGTGAGGTGCTTCTCTTTTGCCCGGCCAAGGCTGTAAAGCGAGTCTTCGCGCACAACGGCGGGCTTATAGTCGAGGGCCTTGGGACGCTTAATGTGTTTTTCTATCCGCTCGGCCTGATCTGAAGCTGCTGATTCAACACTGGCGGAAAGTTCTGGCAGGTCCGCGGCTTCTGAACGCAGCAGTGGCAGAACAGAGGTGTCGCTCGAGCTCTCAGGTTCCACGCAAAAGGTCTCACGAGTCCAGAGTCTCCAGCTAAGGTTTTCTAACCGACGTCCCTCTTCCATGAAATCGGCGCACTTTGAGAAGACTGAGTAATTGATTAGTTGTTGCCCAGAATGTTATCATCCGAGAGATTGACTTACCCATCCACATCCCGTGGAGGCTCTGTGTGTTTGCGGTATCCACCTTGTGAATCTTCGCAGTGTCCACTGTCAGGACGGGGGTTGATAAACGCGAAGGCATCTTGTAGTCGCCACAACTGCTATTCTGTAGTGCGAGATCCAGATTCGTCTTCGTAGATAGGTAGGTAGGTACGGGGTCGCCGTCTCCCCCGAGCGTGGTCGTACGGCGCGAGAGTCTTGCAAAGAAATTGTTCCCTTATTATGTTCGTCCAGCACAAGTCGAAGATCTAGTGATGTCAAAGCCGGAAGTGTGCAGCCCACGACGAATTAAGCTGCAAGTGGCACCTCAGCTGCTCTGTAGAAGCAGCCGTCCGAAAGATCAATTCTTGCGTGGAACGAATGTCGGGGAGGATTCAAGATTTTCAGTGTCCGGAGCACTGTCTGTGAACGGACCAAAGGATGCCGAAAGCGAGAAAAAAACTGGCTATGGCGAGGAACGATGTTCGCGGAGTGGTGGTCTGAGGATGGCCGGTTTAGGTAACGTGGGCGGTGGTGGACGGGTTAGGGAAGGTGAGGACGCGAAGTCGCCGGCGGGAGGAGGAAAGAGTCCAAGAGGAATATGGGGAGAAGATGAGTAGTAATAGCGAGGCGTGGTGGATCCCAAGGAAGGAGGGAAAAAAAGAAGATAGACCAAGGTCGATGGATCGGTGGAGATGATATGGGGGGAGAGGGCCGTATGTAAGTCTGTAACAGTACAAGGGGAGAAAAACACAGTGAAGGGGATGACTGGCCTGGGGTGGCCACACAGCACAGTAAAAAGTCCGAAAAACGGTACCGAGGGAGAGGTTCAAGGGCGATGGGGGAGGAAGGATGGGCGGTAAGTAAAGGAAATTCCACATAGCCGCGCCTCTGCCCCGTGTTAAGGTTAATTTTTTTATTCTTACGATTTATTAATTTTTTATTATTTGGGATTTTTCTGGATTTTCTTTTTTCAGTCTGGGACTGTCCTGTGTTACTCCCGGAGTATCCCCGTGGGTCGGTTGGTATCCTATACGCCGTCAGTACCAGAGGTATTTTACCACCAATTGTTTCCGGTCCCCACTGCCAGGAAGACAAAAAGTACTGGACTTGGAGTCGGACTGAAGGAGGTGATGGCCTTGCCCCGGTGAATAACGGCGTCTCTACTCCGAAGATAGAACCCAATTCCCGGGACAAGCATTTCAGATTGATTCCCGAAAGTGTTGAGATTAAGGTATTATGTTGACTCCCCAGGTTTCCCCCTTTAATTGTGTGAATTTATCTGAAGAACCACTGTTGTTGACATTTGATGGTTGAGGAACCCCCAAACATCGCATGTCATCAAAGAGGAGAAAGGTTCTAGACAAAGTGTTCAGCAGAGATCATCTGCCCTGTGACCAGCTTCGTAATGACTAAGCCCCATCCATGCTCACTAGTCGAGCAATTGTGCAGCGGGCGATTTCACCTCTGAGAATAGTCGGTGGCCAGGTCACTTGACTGCCAGAAAAAAAATGGATCCGCAATGATTGGCAGGCAGTGGCTGTTGCATCTGGTTCTATCACTTTGCACTGGAGCCGCTGTCGATTCCTTGCCGAGTTATCTATCTTGTGCGATATGAGGGATTATTCCTTTCTTCTTCATTGACTGTGGCCGGAGCATTCCAAATCTGTCGGGGAAACAGTCCTTCATCCAAACGGACGACCGAGAAGCAACACGAAAGTATAACTGGACGGGCTTGCTCTTCAGGCGGCCAAACCCCCTCCGTCCTGCTGACGAGGTACGCGACTAATTAAACCGAATCAGCGATGCGATTCTCCAGGTCTGCTTTCGCCACGGGCTCCTTTGGAAGTATGCAGGCGATACTCTGAGCTTTGAGGAAGATGGAGTCTAGGTCTTTGAGGATCCATTTCTTTTCTTTTTCCGCCTCGCTTTATATTTTCGCGCTGAAAACGGGCTCAGTTTTGTCCAGTTGATCCATCTCTCTTCCGCCCTGAAAAGGAGGGGCTGATTCTTCAGGGCGTTCTCTTCTCTGGTGCTTTGGTGCTCGAGAGGCTTGACCTGTCAATGCACCACCCATTTTATCCATCCCGGCTGAAGGGGCCATGAGCAGCGATCTTCCTGATACGCGCGACTGCTTTTACCCGTTGGAATGGGCCATCACATCCCAGGGGAAGCGGGCGGCCTTTCCGATCGAAGAGCTGGCCAAGTATGTAAAATTATACCGATAGCTCTTCGAGAGCGCAAATTGGGCTCCAGGGAGGTGCCGCGAGCAGTGGAACACAGTATCAGTATCGATCATACAATACAGTATACAACATCGACAAGACACGCTCGTGGAGGCTCCATTCCTCCAGCTACTGTATCTGCAGATCATGCGGACATGAGTGGCGTCAAAGGATATCAAATCGATCGTTTCCGATCGCACTCGACTCTCGAGACAATGGCATCGTAGAGCAGCCCCATTGCGTCCCTGCATTGTCCGCAAAGGGCCAAAAGTGAAGGGGGCTCTTCCGACAAGACAGGAGAGTATCACAACAAGCCATTCCGCCCATCAGCAGGAGATCACAAGGCGGCCGGCGCTGCCAGCTGTCACCAGTAATCGACCACCTCCTGCCCGGTCATCATATCGAGTGACAATGTGCGTGTAAAAGCTGTCTACAAATCGGTAGCTAGCTGAGGAGCTCCCTCGTACAGGTCGCAGGCGAGTCAGAGCAGCTTCTACCTCAGATTGAGCCGCCTCGTCCTTTTTGTCACGGGGTGTGTGTGGTCTTTTCCTTGGCCAGTCTTTCCCCAGAAAAGTGGTTCGGTCATTTCACGATTTTCAAACTCGTGGCATTTTTGATATTTGCCGCGGATGTCAGCGTCGAGTAACCCCAGACTCAAAATGCCAATCAGATTCAATCAGATGATGGGGATATTCCCCATCAGGACCCAGATCCCCTCGGGACACATGATGGGGAGTGGTGAGATTCGCCCTTCGAATTCTGGGGAAAGAGGCAAAACCGAGTCAGTGACGGCTCATCGTTCTTCTCTATTTTGAACCTTCTCTGTTCCTGGCCGTGGATGGCCCAAATGTTTAATCACGGGTCTGTGATAGGGAGAGCGAACATGGGTGCTCTCGGTTGCTAATGAGCCGAAAGGAATCTAAGCCTTGCAACCAGCCATCTGGTCATGGCATGTGGCTGCAAGGTTGTTCACAATCACCATCTAATTTCATTTATTCAATTTTTCCGTCTTTCCTTCCAGAGTACAACCAGGATATCGCTTCACTGGCTAAATTGTGTACTCCGATCCCAAGACGTACACAACCAATAAAACACTAATCACCGCTTCTAGAATTCAAAATGAGTTTGAAGACAGGCTGTAC
Source organism: Aspergillus pseudodeflectus (assembly GCF_044049435.1). Classification (NCBI taxonomy): domain Eukaryota; kingdom Fungi; phylum Ascomycota; class Eurotiomycetes; order Eurotiales; family Aspergillaceae; genus Aspergillus; species Aspergillus pseudodeflectus. The sequence goes on along the minus strand of NW_027263777.1, from coordinate 625,534 downwards.
TATCAGGGTCACTCGCAGTTTCTCATGCGCGACACCATGCATCTAATGCACATAATACACCACTATCAGCAGGCAAAAACTTGAAGCGTCCGGCCAACGAAGTGAGTTTATTGTACATATAAGGAGCATTTATCCACCGCCGAACTGGGGCGGGATGCTGTTGGCGAGCACCAAAAATGCTCAGCCGCGCACCTTGCTGCCACCCGTCTGTCCCACCGGGATGGAGAGCCACGTCGCTGCATACCCATCTTTTGGAGAGACTCAAGGATATCGTGGGCCCCTGCAGGGACTCCCATCGAAAGGCCACGGGTCTACTGCGGAGGAAAGCTCGAAGCTCGTGGACGCTGCTTGTAGACAAGCTCATCACGGGCACTGGACCCAGTATACTTGACACGGAGTGGCGCTTTTCCTTCCTCCAGAGGCTTCCTGGCGGCGAGAAAATACCCCGAGCGAGAGCATCAATTCCGGTTGTCTTCTGATCTCTTGCGCCAGAGACGCTCGTACCGCGTATGCGCTTACCGAGCTGACAGCAAGCGATTGGAGGTCGTTCAAAGCAGAGTATGGTTGTGGTGAATTTCAGCTCATGATCAGCATCCGAGGTTTCATTGCCGAAGCATGGCCCCCATGGCTCTAGCCTGGATGTACTACAAGGATAACCTATCGGAACACAGTCACGACTGACAGCAAAATGAACGACAAGACAGAGGAGGATCCTCAAGGTGAAACAAGGTGCCCCTCAGCCGGGGCTCAATGAGGGCAGTGGAGAAAAGTTGCCGAGGCGCAACGGCTGGGGCAGGCGTCGTCACTGGAAGTTGAGAATGGTGCCATGGCTAAAGCTATTCTGAATTCGAGCGTAGGCGTCCGAAAGGAGCGTGGAGCGGGACAGACGAGCAGAATCATCGGCAAGTCAGCCAGCGTTGTTGTGCCGTGGGGACGTGACTGACTCTCAGCCAACGTGGGGTTGCTGGAGACTCCATGCCGAGTGGCGAAGGCGAACAAGTCACAAGGACAGGCCCCGTGCCGTCACATGATGTGCTGTCGATCCGCCCGCGGCATTGTGAGTCTGCGATCGTGCGCCACTTTCGAATCCACTTGCTGGGAAAGTCAGGACTCAGAGATGCGGACTTGAGGCAGTCATCGCAACCAGAGAAATGAAGGGTCAAGCAGGTGCTGTCGTCGCCTTGCCGGAGCTGACGCGGACAATCCAGCATGGCATGTTGCAACTCGCTCGCAACACTGGCATTACCTACGTTGTTCCGCATCCGCTCGAATAATGAGGCAGGAGCGCACAAAATATATACAACAGGTTGAGCGAGCCAGGTTTTCCATCGCGGTCAAGCAGATGCAACATGCTGCCCTGTTCTGAATCGTGGGTAGAATGTGCAAACCGACCCAAGCACCCCGACTAGTGATGCTGTACGCTGAACACAACATGCTAGCCGACTAATAGGTGCTTGTCTGTGCAGAGGTATACCTTTCCGAATTCAACCCCTAAGTCCGCCGTACCTCCTCAACGAGGCGTGCCTTTCACTCCTCTCATAACTCCCTGATTCAGTCGGTGAAACATTGGCAAAAAAGAAGGATCGAAGGTATGTATGTAGGGATCAGCCCAGCCAGCCCTACAACTGCCTGGATCGGTACCTGAGATACACAGCTTAAAATTCTTTCCTGCATGCCTCAGAAATGTATTGCGCACGGATATCAATCGCAGATCATCTTCATTTCCATTCCGCCGTTGGAACAAAGGGATGCCAGGGCCAAAACCTTCAGAGGATCTCTCCTTCGAGTCACCAGTCATCCGAGCTCGAAAATTGAGGCAGCTTCCAGATGTTCCAGACCTTTCCTTCTGCACTGTACTTACACACACAAAGAACGAGGAAGAAGATCTGTTTCCTACTCCGTACATTCAAGCGATCTTCCCTCGCCGTGCCCCCAGAAGCTGAATGGTAAATTTGGTACTTTTCGCCATGTACCTGTATGACGCCTGGATAGGGTACAATGCCATCCCCAAAAGGTGAGCAGGTGGCAGGGAAAACGGTAGTTGTGGATAGCAAATAGATGGATTCGAAATCCGACAGTTCATTCAATCGATGATCTACAGTTGCAGAACAGGTCGGAAAGGGTCGCCTGTCCTCCCCGGGGAACGGCGTTCGAGGTACCGGCAAATCATCATGCAAGGGTTGATGCGGATCGACTTTAGGGATCTGGAGAAGCACCCGTCGTCCATTGACCGTCATCTCTGGAGTCACGGATACTTTTCAAAACAATGCCTGCCTACTGAGCCCATATCATGCCCTCGCTGGTATGTAACCCGCGCTTTTGCCATTGCCATCCCTGGGGCCGGGTCGAAGAAAAGCACCGTGCATCGCACACACCGTTGAGAGCACAGGCTTTTTTCCTTGCCTTGTTTTCGTTCCTGTCTACCTCCCTCCTCGGACGTACGTGCCATGTCGGTCCGACATGTCCTTGCGACAATAAACCCGCGGGGATACCCGACCCAATAAGTATGCGCCCTGCTCTCGCACAGGCGCAATCGCAGTATTATATATGGTGAGAACAAGCTTTATTGTTTCGCGCATGCGGTTCCCGTCGTCGTCAGTCAAAGTATATCGTGCAGCAATCTGGGAACCTGAACTCGAGGCAGGGAGATGTTACGAGGGACTTGAACTTTGAAGTCAAACAGAGGAGATACACAAGCACAGGGCAGGATAATAGAAAGCTGTCGCTTGTTGATCCTTACACGACAGGCAAATAGACCCGAGCGACCACCTCGTTTTGAGCCCGGTTGTTTCGGGTCTCTGAAACGAGCTTGTCTCTGGTTTCTAACCCTGGATTGCCATAATGATATTTATCTCAGTGAAGAACTTATACAGTAACCCGAACTGCTGATTATATTTCTGGTTAGGATAGGGACTATTCGTCTAGGATCCCAGGCTTATTGATGGATCGTGAACAAATATATCTTCCCCACCATTGAAAGATATGTACCTGTACCCACCACATGTACAAAATAACATGATGTACTTATAACGCATTGTTCTCGAACCAGTCGATCATCCCGGGGATGCAATGATGCATACACCCCCATCCGGCATACTTTGGACGCTGCGTACTTCTGGATGTTTGCTACGGGACACTGGATAGATTAAACGAGGAGAACAAACTACGTATCGTACTTTACACATCTCACCTCCCCACCCAATATTCTCAAGAGTGTCCTGTCTTACCAGTGTCTTTAAGAGCGTACTTGGAGGTGACTTGTGTCCAAAAGCAAAGAGCTTTCTATTATTCATAAAAACGTACCGCATTTGAGATTCTGAGAGGTATGGTTGCTTTTGCGACGGGATCTCGGAGTCGGAGGGGGCCGAAGTGTAGTTTACCCCTATTTACGAGGAGCGCCTCGATTTTCAGCGTCTAACTCGGGGCACGATTTTAATTATTCAACCCACTTGGCTGAGTGCGCCGTTGGCAAATCAATGCCAGTCTGCAGAACTATACGAAGTGGCTGACAGGGACAAAGCCAGCCAAGGGTTCGTCATGTGGGAAGTTAGATTCGTTGGAGACGCCTTGGTTGCTGCCCTGTGCAGGCAGGGCTGCCCTGCCACTGCCACTGTTGATTCTATTTTCTAAAGCTTCGTGCAAGCGCTGACTTGATCGAGTTGCTCATCGACGCCTGGGCACTGACTATGTACTCTGTCGAGACAGCCTGGCGATTCGAGGCACGCCTGCGACCAATAGTAGATACGAGGATACGTCCCTGAAGCTCAGTCAAGCAAGCCCAAGCGACAGCCAGAGACAATCAATCAGACTAACAAGCCGCCAAACTGTCAGAACCAGAGTAGAAAAGCAAGTACACATCTCGACATAAAGACTCCTCAACCGCGTTTACCTGAAACAAACACCACACCAGAGCCCCGATCGAAGGGAAGGATTTGAAGATCTGACGGGCTTAGGCAAATCAGGCACCAAGATCACACGGGTCCCATGACGACGATTTCCCTTTTGGGAGCTATACGTCGAGTCAAGCAAGCGACAGCGCTCTTGATTTTAGAGATGTGGTACGCCCCGTGTGACATTTCATCGCGCCTTGCCAGGCGAGTAATGTCGAGAATTGACTTGCTGAGAAGTACATAAATGTTGACCCTGAGTGTGATTAGCTTTGTAATTTGGGAGAGATGTGATTGATCATTGGTCAGAGGGATCTGGAATTGTGAGCAAAGGTTCAAAAGCTGGACAAATAAGGAGTTGATCATTAAATAATGAGTGCTTGAAGAGAGCCGATATTTGTGTCCAGAGTAATTGTGGGTTCCGCCTGTCAGGGACAGAGTGAAGATTGCCAGTCCAGAAGGATGTATAACATAGGAATAAGACTACTGGCCAGAGTGGGAAGAATTCTGGCTGAATCGTGTTAGATCGTACTTTTGGAGCCGATACAACTTGAAAAAATAACTAGAAATGGAGATCTCATGTATGGAAGCTTTCAACAGCAAACGAGATCACGGCGTCGTGTGATGGAGCGCTGCTTCTTGTCCATGAAGATCGAAGTAGCGGTATAGAAGATTTGAGTCAGCATGGGCAAGTCAGTCAGCCAACCTGCAGTGGAGGAGCAGACTGCGACAGCCACAGTCACCAGGGAAAAGAAACTGCAAGCAGCCATCGATCTCGCTCTGTTTGAGGCTTTGAGCAGCCGTCACGAGAAGCCCAGCGTTTCCGCGAGACGGAATCTATCGCGAACAGATTCGAGCCACGTCAATGAGGCTAGCGACCATGTGATGGATGGATGGGCGTCTTTCAGGCGATGCTCTCCGGCGCCAGAGATACTGACGTTACATGATGACTTTTGCCGGCGATGATTAGGCGCAGGTGGCTCGAGGATGCGAGACAGGGAAGAAGAGAGGCCGGGAACCCCCTGGAAGTGTGGACAGCCTTGAGCCTTGACAGGGGAGGGGTCTGCTGCAAAATGATATCAGAGGGAAGCCACTGGAGGGCCTAGAAGGGGGGTTTTGCATGTTTGGATCGCGCGAGCGGCGCCGGCGTTGCTATTTCCGTGTTCTTTGAGCTGTCCCACATGGCTGGGGGGAAATGCATATCAGCGGTCATCTGGACGTCAGCATTGCCAGACGAGCCGTCTTGAGTCTTTCGTAACTCGACAAGTGAGTTGGCAATCGCTGTTTTCCCTCTCTGTGCGAGATGTGAGTTGTCAAAATGGACAGATGATCAAGTCAACCCGCCACACTGGCGCAGTCGCGGTCTCAGTCTCGGTCTCAGTCTCACACTCTCACGCCTCGCATGTTCCAGTTCTTCCCCACGACTCCACGACCCACGAGGCCCGCGGGACTGGGAGCCGGCACCTCTATTCGAACTTTGTGTACGTCAACTCGCACCCTCGCCGTCCTTAGTCAACGGGGCTGAACACAGTCTGCCCCTGACTCAAACGGCTCTCAACAACAACGGCTCACCTCAGGCGAGGAAAAAGCGACAAGTTAGGCAACGGAGACCTCGCTCTGATCACCCCAATCGGCCCGCCCCGTCACACTCCCTGACCGTCCAAACCTTCATTAAACTAAGAAACACAGGCTCCAGGTCCTCCGTTTGTACGGATACGGACGATCCTCCGTCTCGATGGGCGGATACGCCTCCCCTTGTCAATCTCGACCAAGCCCAAGGTTCCTTCAAACCTTCTAAGTTCCAGGTTCCGGAATCTCCCTGCCCTTCCCCGTGGCCTGCCCCGTGGTTCCCCATAGTTCGTGTGTTTCATTGCCATTCATTTCCCAGGGACTCCCGTCCAGTCCAGGCCCTGAGGGAGGTCGAGTAGGTTCGTGCCGTTGTGCCTCGGCCTCGGCATATCGGAATTGGACTACTTTCCGGGGGTTGACAGCTTTGACAGGGTTACCAGAGTCCAGATCTTGATGTCATTTGATCTTGATGGGATTCCAACAATACCCGACTGTATTCCTTCTGTCCGTATGTTGTGTAGAGGACTATTTTGCCGTATGCATGTCTTTCCGGAAAGACGAGTCGTATGACTGAACTCGCACATCGTATCTCGAAGCCTTTTCTGTGATCAGGGACTCAGGCGGAATTCTTACCGAGGGATAGTAGACGCCATCATAGCTGCGGACTACAGTAGTGACAGGTGCGTGTAGAACCTACGAGCCGAAGCTGTAAAGGCAGGCGGTCCTGTCTGGTGATAGGACTGGAAGCATCGTGTGGCTCATTTCTTTCATTGCATCGGCTGCTCTATGTACTTGCGCATTTTGTCTCATAGCATGGTCTAATTAGATTATTATGCTAAAGCACGTCGCATTTTAGGTCATGGGGAAATATCCTATACAAGAAACTTAGAACTCTTGCTGGTCATCGCCGGAGATGATGACGTTGTTAATCTGTTTCGAGTGAGCTTTTGCGAAAAAAGTAAACAGGGGATGGGGCCTACCTTGAGCACCATACGGCAGAGCTGAGTTGCCAGCAGCAATTGTTGGCGCTTTCCAATCAATGGATCGATGACAAAGTGCTCTCTCATATCTGTAGACTCGTCAATACCAGCATCCGTCATTTCAGGGATGATACGTACCGTTATTGCCAGTCAGCATACAGTCGACGCCCAGTCGAGAGTTGTTCTCCTTCACTTGACGCGACTTTATGGCAGCCAGTGTCTCAATCGGGCTCAAGCCTGAGTTCTCGGAAAGTGCCAGTGGCACTGCATCCAATGCATCGGCGAATGCGCGCATGGCATATTGCTCGATTCCGGGACTCTGCATTGAAGACTCTGTGAGCCGGAGAAATAATCAATAGATAAGACTTGGGATGTTATCACGAACCTTGACAGCAGCGTCCTCTACAGCAATAGAGCAGGCAATCTCCGCAGCTCCTCCACCGTACACGACACGGTTATCGCGAACCAGGTTACGGACAACGCAAATGGCATCGTGCAGTGAGCGCTTGGCCTCATCAATGATCTGGGAATACGTTAGTATCGCGAGAATACCCACTAGTTGCACCGTAAATACTCACCATCTTGTTGCTACCTCGCACAAAGATAGTCACAGCGCGGCTGTTGGCGCACTCTTCAATGACAAGCATCTTCTCTCGCGTGGTACCGAAGGTCATCTCGCGCACCCGACCAGCAGTTCCGAGTTTGTCAGCGCTGAGATCCTCGAATCGAGGAACGATACGACCGTTGGTTGCGATGGCAATCAATTCGATTTCGGGTCCACCGACCCAGCGAACCGCAGGAAGCTTGTTCTGTAGTAGGAGATGGTTGGCCTCGTCATCGAAACCCCACTGGCAAATCACCAGGTTGGCTCCAGAATCTTTGAGATGCTGGATCATCTCTGTGAACTTCTCCTTCTCGTAGTCTTGCAGGCGCTTGAATTCCTCGACCGAAGTGATGTCGAGCTTGTGCTTTGTCTTGGGCTTCGGGGGCTCGAACGGACAGGTCAGGATGGCCAGCTTCGCGTCCGTGACCTCGTCGGGCATCTGGGGATGAGAGAAATCCTTATCGACAATAACACCCTTGACGAGGAGCGAATCCTCGAGCGCTCCTCCGACCTTTCCGTCCACCTTGATCAATTCGAAATCGACATCCTTTCGTTCAAGGTCCGCAACCGAGAGTACAGCATCGACGGCTATCTGAGCAAACTGGTCGTGTGACTTGGAAACACTGTCGGAGAATCAGTGTCATGCTGAGCTGGGTTCTGTGAATGCTCTTACATCTTGCTTCCCAAGCTAGTCTTTGCAACCTTCAGCAGATTTTCAGTATTGTCCTTTGTGAATTTGATTTCGTCACTGATCTTGTCGAGCTGCGCTACAGCGATTTCGCAGGCTGCGTCGTAACCGTCCGCAATTCTAATAGGATGGATGCCCTTGTCGATGAGTTCCGACGCCTGTTCGAGCATGGCCGCAGCTAGAACGACAACACCGGTTGTTCCATCACCAATTTCTTCATCTTGGGATTTTGAGAGCTCGACGAGAAGTTTGGCCACGTTGTTCGTAATCTCCATCTGATAGCAGAACATATTAGAAACCGGCGAAGACTGCGGTTGTAAATTGAGCAGAAACGAACCTGTCCGAGAATAGTCGCGCCATCGTTGGTGACAGTGATATCGCCGTCGGGGGAAATGAGGATTTTATCGAGACCACGGGGACCCTATATGTTCTCTGAGCTTTTGTCCTGGGGAGGTTTGGGCTGGCGGCGTCCGTACCAAAGAAGTCTTCACGATGCTGGCGACAGTCTTAGCGGCCACAATGTGTGATTTCACAGCTTCCGTTCCGTGTTGTCTCTTCTTCTTTCCCTGACTATTTGAGCGGAAATGTCAGCAAATTCTTGCCGGAGGGTAGAATTTGGGCTCCGCGGCGTACTCTCGAACAATGATGAAGGGACGACCCTGCTCATCTTTCATTACAGAAGCTTTTCAGATCGTTAGTGACCGATTACCGGACGATTATATTTGAAGCCAGATATTCGAACCTTGAGAAAGATCAAGCTCTAAAGTAGAGATAGGAGATTAGCACATTGTCTGGGTGAGGGGTATCGGGGACGCACGCATCGCCATCTTGACAGGCTGCCACTTGGCAGAAGGGGAAAATCAAAACTTAAGAAAGATCCGAGTAAATCAGGATAGGACCAAAGAGCAAATACCTCCCAAGCAAGTTGCAGAGGTGAGGTGGGAGCGATAATTCAGAATTGTGATCTGCCTGGACGACTTCAATGGGCTCTTTTCAGAAATTCTGGAGATGTCCAATTCGGGGCTAGTAGCTGCTTCCCATATCAGGCTTAGCGCGTTTTTCCCCTACGCGCATTGAATGCGCGACTCAGCAATCTGGCTGCCAACATGATATCTCTCTCCGAGACTTTTGCTCCATACGCTTTGAGCTGAGGATCCGTCCGACTTATGAAGTCAATCGGTCTCATCGCAGATCATTAGCTCACCGTCAAACTGTTTTCACGATTGTTTAACTTCGTCTCGTCACGAACAATGCCGCGTGAGTGATCCATTGGCTTTTGCCGCGAGCTTCGCGTTTTGCTGACTGTCGCAAACAGCCGCCGTGGCCGACTTGTCTGATGACGAATCGTCAACTGGCGAATCTATTCCTTATGAGGAGGTTGAGGACGTAGATGAGGAGGGCGATGACGAGGACGAGGACGTGTGAGTTGTCGCCAAACTGACTGGCGATTGATGAGCGCTGACCGGACCAGGTACATTGTCGAGAAGATCGTGGGACATAAGTTCAAATCTGACGTGCGTATATTCTCTTTTGTTATGCGACGCATCTTGAGCTGACTATGCGACAGGGCACCCTCATGCTCCGAGTGAAATGGCAAGGATACAGTGACCCCAAAGACCAGACGCTGGAACCGGAGGAGAACCTGCTGTAAGTTATTTCCATTTCCTCGTTCTTTCTATCTCTTTACTAATTCATATCAGCGAAGGCGCAAAGGATGTGCTTGATGAGTACTTCAAGGGTCTCGGAGGACGACCGGAGAAACCAGAGCCCAAGAAGCGCAAGTCTATGGGACGGCCACCGAAATCAACCCCCGAGAAGCTGGAGCCCCGAAAGCGCAGAAGGTCGCGAGCGGGCACCGAAACTGATGCCACTGAGGACAAGGAGAAAGAGAAAGACAGTCAAGTGCCCGACTGGGTACCCAAGTCAAAGAGCTGGGAGAACGAGGTCAAGGCAGTGGATACCATTGTTCGCGAACGTGATGGGCTGGTAGCATTCTTGCACTGGAACAATGACAGGAAATCCAAGGTCTCTATCGAAATGTGTTATGAAAAATGCCCCCGCAAAGTGAGTGTATCCCATGCCTCGTTTGACCAATGCTAACCTCGAGCAAGATGCTCAAATTTTACGAACAACATCTGTGAGTTTCTCTATGTCCATCGATATCCTCAACTTGTCTAACATTCACTAGGGTCTTCAAAGATTCGTAATCGCCCATTCTATTCACCTCGGCACCAACTGAAATTTGTCGGCATACTAGGCCTGAATCTCATCCTCATCTAAAGAGGATCAGGCCACCCTTGATCCGGCCTAATGTCAATCTCACAGAAATGGCGGAGGCTGGAGTTGGATTCAAGGGAATTATTCGACTCAATTCTTTCGGATTGTATGATAGGTTCTTGGTTACAGTTGTCATGGGTTTTCTTATACTGGTGTTGAGACCCCACAAAAACAACCCCTCTTGCAAAGCCAGAGCAATATGGATTCCGAAAACTGAGGAGATCGCATGGGCCTGTTCATACCACGGTCATCTAGGTGTTATTTCCTTGAGTGCTATTTTCCGCGGGTCTGGTATTTCGACTTTCGGCGCTGATGTACATAGCAGTAATCTTTTTTCGACTGAAGTTTATAAAGTCATCATGTTAATTAGCCCTTGCAAGACCGAGATACTTCCACCTAGTATCGAATAGATCCGAGCCATGCTTCTCTAGAACATGCTGAACCTCTCGACTGTCCTGTGCATCAATACAGCTGTCATCATGAGCTGTCCATACTCCACGCATATCAGCAGGAATGCCCCTCCCGGCAACCAAGGACTCTAATACAGTGTCGGCCAATTCGGGGTCCATACTTGTGCACTGTAGAGCTTCAATAATCTGTCCTTCGTCCCCCTTCCCGCGACGCAGGCGATCCTCAATCCATGTATCGATGTCCTGTTCTGGGGCTTCTTCTTCGGGTTCTGGTTCTGGCTCAAAGAAAGGTAGTTCGAGGAAGAGATCATTAATACCAGTGCCGTCTGTTCCGGTTGGCTGTGGCGGTTCAGCCTCTTTTGTGCTTGGTTGGACTGTGGTCTTTGCCTTCTTGGGATAAGACGGTGTTTCGTGGCGTGAGGTTTCTCTCTGAGCAAGTGGCTCAGAGGGTACCCGTATCTGGCGGTTTCTTTGCTGTGATGGTTCTGCCTTCTGTGCGCTGATTGGGCCGTTGTATGTGTGTTGATTTGTTGTGGTTGGTCCTGGACTTCGTTTTCTCTTCTTCTCCTGTGTCTGTTGTGGTGTGCCGCTCCTCCTGTTGACCGTATCGTCTAGACGTGTTGACGATGCACGAGAGCCAGCTTCTCTGCGGACTTCCTCGTTCTCAGCACGACTAGGGGTTGGCCCTACCATACAACCGGGCCGTGGACGCCCTCGAACTCTTTTGATGTACCTATCACGCCATGATTGGTACGTATGTCGCGGATGCTAGGCCAGATATTAGTGAAGGAAACCCCATGCCAGGAAGGGAGTAGATACCTTTGCGGCTAAATCTTGGTAGAGCTTGTTTCCTTGAATGCCGGCAGTGGAGTTCCTCTCAAAAGGCTGCATGTAGTCCCAGAGAATCTGGTCATCCTCTAGGGTATAGGCTAATCTGTGACCTTTGTTTGGGATATTGGTAGCCCCTACAGGCCGGTGTGAGGATGGCCCAACCTTGTAGTTCTCCAGATCCTGTAGTACGCCGTTTTGAATCGATTTCTCAATGAACTGATAAGAGTAACTAGATGTAGTCAGTCATACGTATTCTACACGTAATAGATGACAAGGAGGTTGTTCTTACACATTTGGTGGCAAATTCTTTTTCTTGTGATCCACGATTAGAACATCCGCATCCTTTTCCTGCAGCCTTACGAAACCACCGTTTTGCTTAAAGTGTGTTAGTGAGATGCAGGAGAGCGATGAATTCAAGGTTTCACCTGTATGAGCTCCTTGAATCTACTCCTCTGAGGGACATTATGGGATAGCCAAAATGACATCCCCTTGAAAAGGTGGCCCTGCCCGTTTGCTGCTGTCTCACCACCCTCATGTTCTTCAGCTTGATTTGACGCCATTTCTTCACCGTAGATTTGAAATTTGCATACGACTTTCTAAGAAGATATCACCTGGGGTTGGGGTTGGGCGCGTCCGTTGACCAGGTCAAATCATGTGGTCACGCGTTGGAGGTTGCTAACATTTGAACTTTGAGCATAAACAGAACTCCCCGTAGAGCGGGATTTGCGCAGCAAGAACAATCGTGACTATCAAAATCTGCGCAAGCTATCTGAAATTTCAGTCGAAAGCCAACCTCCTGTGCGGCCATCCAGATAATTCACAATGTCACGTGCCTTGTGATTAGCGGGGATTCACGAGATGAGGATTCATCACTCTCTCGACTGTCTTCTCGAATCGATCTTACAGACTCACGGCTCCGAGCACTTTGAAGACTATGCCCGCGAAATAGCTCGACAAAACGGCCTGCTTTGACCTTCTAGGGTCTTCATCTTCAGAGCCATGGGACTTCTCCGGACCATCGCGATTGCGATCCTAGGATTCTCAGCCTTTGTCTTTGTTGTCCTCTTTGGAAGACTACCATTCTTTCGGTATGGGGATAGCATTGATAAGGTGTCATTGCGACTGATCAAAGCAGGAAAACACCGATTGGCCTCCTCCATAGGATCGTCTGGATACATATCCCCAATGGAATATTGTTTATTGATTCTCGCCTTTTCGGTGGACGCGTCTTGAGCTGCTGGAGTAGGGCTGGTAGCTATGTATTCTATGAGAATCACCCTCTCGTGCTTGTCAGTTGAACACACCACCCTCTCTTGTATTGCTATTGACACTTCTCGAAGATATTCTTTACGTCGCTTCTGATTATCGGCGAAGTCATATTTGTTCCGAGTGCTTGGCCGCGGGTCTCCGTGGTCGATCGAGCTTGCATCCCAGTCGCTGTAACTTTCCCGTACATCTTCCTATATCTCAGTGTTATCACCAAGTCATTCATTACCCCAGAGAACCACAACCAGGAGATGAAGCGCTACCCTTATGACAAGGTCATATTTCAGCCTGGACACCGCTGCACGACATGTGACTTTCTCAAACCAGCGAGGAGTAAACATTGCAGCTATTGCAAGGGTTGCATTGCTCGGCACGATCACCATTGCATATGGCTCACGAACTGTGTCGGTCTCAACAACTACCAATACTTTCTATCCCTGTTGCTCTCTTTGAGCGTTATGCTCGCATACGGCGCTTTTCTTGGGTACACTATATTGTCCCAAACTTACGACAGGCTTATACCACGGACTCATCCAGTTCGCCTGAGAAAACAAAGCTGGACTACTTTCTTCAATATTTGCGCAACGGTTGTGGCGGCGGATGCTCGGGTTGGAGGAGTCACGATGCTAATGTTTATGACTGCTCCGTTGGCCATTGCCTTCCTCGTCTATCACATTTACCTCATCTGGGCCGGCATGACGACCAACGAAAGTGCTAAATGGTCCGACTGGAAGGATGACGTGGCCGATGGGATTGCCTTCAAGTTGATACGCGACAGGTCCGACTCCCCTCTCCTTGCTTTCCCGCAAAGCACGAGTTCTTGGCCGGTGACTAGTGATCAAGTCCTTGTATTTACAGACGGAGAGCCGCCGAAGAAGGGACATCGAGTCGAAAAAGGCTCAAACGAGGTTCTCCAACCGCGTAACCCGGATGCTGCCATTGATCCGAGGTTCGTCCAGGTCCAAAGCATGAAGGAGATCGATAACATTTACGATCTGGGCTTCTGGAATAATCTGCGCCATGTCTTCAAGATTCCTGCAAGGCGTGATTCATATAGCTAGTACAGAGGTTTTGTTAGCTTCGCAGTTTATACAAAGTTTAAAGATAAAAAACAAAAATGACAATGACTGAAGATATAGTTTGGTGTGCCTGCGAATCACGAGACTTGATCAATAGAGTAATCGGGGCGATCTTCTCGGAGCCGGAAAAATTTACCTCTTCAACACATTTCGATTTCTTCTGTCCCACCAAATCCCGCCTTACTCTTTGATGGTCCTTGTTCCTGACTTACTTCCGTAACCGATTTGATCTCGGCTTCGAGCAGCTTGTGCTTCCCGGCGCCCAAGCCACCGCCAACATGGCGGACCGATCTCCGACAGAAGTGAAGCCAAAATGCACTCCCGCGGAGCTCATGCTGAAGGTGATTTTGATGGGAACACTGAGCCACTACGAGACGCGGGGCATGATTGACGACAAACGTTTGGACCACATGCTCTCTGCTGGAAAACAGATCTTGTACAAGACACACCAAGAGAGCGACGTTAGGTAACTCTAGCAGCTCGCCGCTTATTTCCGGTTCGTTCATGCGGTATCTAACACTTGTGCCTCTCTAGACATGGCCTGGGACTGTCCCCGGACATCTGGCAAGGCCTCACCGATGTATTTACGAAAGCAATCCCCGTCCTCGAGTCTCAGTCATTCATCTGGAAATGCCCGCCGGCTGCGAACTACGAACACTCCTCCTCCAACCTCATAGCCTATAATTACTTTTCGCTTGTCAAGGATATCGAACGTCTCAATGACCTTTGCACAATCGCCCGGAATTTGTTAGCGACAACGAAAAAGGCACAGAATATGGCAGCCGAGAAAGGGTTCGATCAAAGAGTTTTGGCTTTGGTAGACACTTGTGTTCGTGTTACAGCGCGGGGCTTCGACGGAGAGACAAACGCGAGAAACGAGGAACGCTGGCAAAAAGTGGTCAATCTCTACAAGCGGCTTCTGATTACATGTCTTCAATTCTTGCATAACTTTATTATGCACAATGAACAGCGCAAGATGGTTCTTTGGTTGGACCTTTTCGGGTACCACTCCACTGGAGATTCCAACATCATTCAGCCCAAGGAACCGCTCGATCAGGCCAGCAGCCAGCCGGAGGGATTAGCACCGGTAGTTAAGACTGGTGAAAGGATAGTCAATCCTCCTATTCGAGCGCTTTATGATCAGACCGCCGAGGATCTTCTGCTCGAGACGATATCCAATTTTCCCCGCGAACCCGCGACTATCAAGGAGGAAGCGGCCATGCTATTACTCGCAAACATCAAAGACCACATGGAGAAGCTTTTGGGCCGTGATTTGACGGCGATTCAGGAAATGGGAAAAGACCCGGATCAGGTCAAAGAGATCCGTGCTGCTCTTACCGCCATCCTGGGTGCTAAAGTGGATGGGTGGTCCGACCTTCAGGATAGAGCAAAGGATCTTCCACCTGCGCTTCCGGACGATGAACCTCCTCGGAAGAAGGCGATCCTTACAATCGACCGCAGCCCGACCGCAGGATTTCCGCGCATTTGCTGGTCGGATCTTCCAGACCTTAACGAATACGGCGCATTCGCTGCGGGTGATGCTCCTTTCGCGGAGGAAGACACAAGCATGCCAAGATCGGCTCAATCGGCAGCAGAGACTCTTCAGGAAGCGAAGGACGAGTTAATGGCACGGCTGCAGGAGAGCTCGCAGCTCGGTGATGGTGGAGAACATGACTATGATGCAGGCGACGCAGGAACTGTTGGCGACGACGACTCGCGGAGCCTTGAAGCAGTTGCTGATGGGAGCATGGACGAAGAGGAGGAAGACGACGATGAGGACGATGACGATTATCGTGGGCGTCCCGGTGACCAGCAGCGCGGCTTGCTGACCGATATTCCCCTCGTGCTGGGCCCTGCCGAAATTGAAGCCTTGCCTATGATTATCCAGGCTGGTATTGTCGACAGCTTTGGTCTGAAAGGCGGCGAAAGGACCGGATCGCGAAACATGCAAGCTCTCAGATGCCACGTTCTTCTCACACAGGAGACAGGCCGGAATCTATTGCGGGAGCTTCTGATATTTATCGCTGCATGGGATCTCCCTGACGACGAGCTCTACTTTAAGATGATGGTTCAAATCATGGATGCAGTCCTGAAGAACGGACTCATGTCTCACGCTTACTCGGACTTCGGCCAGCCTAAGGATATCATCTCCCCAGCACAGGCCGTCGTCGTAAAAATCCTCACACATATCTTCAGAGCCAAGTACTCCCCCGCTTCAGTCACTGGTTCGGGTTCGGGCCAGGCCAACGCAGCAAAGAGCCCAGGACCACTTTCCCGAGTCGACGTTCTCACAGTTCGCTACATGTTCACAATCTTTCGCGGCAACATCATTCCCGAGACATGCGCCCTAATCTATCTCCAGGGCCAGATCCGAGCTGGACGAGCACTTCCCGAGGACTTTCCTCTGAACTTATGGGATATGGAACGTGTATACGAGGGTGTTTACCAATTCCTAGAATTTTTCGCGGTTCTGACAGAGAACAACGACTGGAAGAACCTCCTAGTCAAATGGGAGATTGTCTACGACCTAGTGACATTGATCAAGGAGCTCGAAACGAGCATTCCAAAGGGCCAGCTTAGCCAACTCAACCTTGGACGCAACAGCCCATCCCGAGACCAACAAGAAAGCTCAAGCCCCGGTCCTATCGCCGTCGAACGACCATACGACCCTAGCGAACCAGACCCGGCTGAGGGTGGCACCGTGTCAAGACCCGAGTCGCCACCCATCACCGAGGACCCTTCTGAATTCGAGTGGCGCAACTTGAAAAAGCTCGTCGTGCTTGTCCTTTCGTCTCTTGTGTGGAAGTGCCCCGAAGTGCAAGACCAGATCCGGAAGCACGGTGGTGTCGAGACAATTTTGTCGTGCACCAACTTTGATGCGCACAACCCGTATATCAAAGAGCATGCTGTGATGTGCCTCAAGTTCTTGCTCGAGGGAAACCGCGAAAACCAGAAACTTATCGAGGAGCTCGAGGCTCGAGAAGTAGGGGATGACAACGGGATGCTGGAGCAGAGAGGCCTTGAAGCTGTAATTGATAAGACGGGCAAGCTGGCTCTTCGACCACGAGAAGGCCCACCCGCACCCGAAAGGGATTGACCAGAGTAACTGCATGGTAGTGAATTCGTACATACCCATCACATAAAATACGATATGCGAGATCATACTCGTAATGTTGGACAATGCAATCAACCACCATACCGTAGCTTGGGATAAGATCCTGCTCAACCTGGAACTCCCCCTATAGATAGCTGATAAACCAGAACCGAAATCAACCGTACATCCCATCCCACTCCTCCTCGTCATCCTCCTCCACAGCCTTCTTCCTTGCTTCCGCCTTCTCCCTCAACTGCTCCGCAAAGTCCGTTCGGTCAAGCGGACACGTCCCCCGCAACCGCAGCCACGGCCTTACACACTCCAAATCAAACAAATGCGTCGGGTGACACGGTAACCGCACAACGAGCGGATATTTGTCGTCTAGAAATGGGTTGCTGCAGATCGGACATGACTGGGAGGGTTTCAGCGAGGAGCGCGGGACACGATCGAGTCCTATTTCGTCCAAGTATTATTAGCATGCGCGATGCCGCCGAGAAGTACCACGCAGGAAGAAAGGAAAAGGGAGGCTCCCACCATCACAAAACTCCTCCGATACCCCCTCCACCTCCTTTGGCGGTCTATCCGCACGCTGCAACAGAATTTGGATCATTTCCTGAAGGAGATCATCACCATGTTCAGTCGACGTGTTATCTGCTTCTGGCAATATGGGGTTATTCAATTGGTTCGCCAGTTGTTCACGAATCCCATTGATATCCGGACTATAGTAGGAGCCACTGCCTTGGAGACGCATAGCAGTCAGCCCCTCGGCGAGGGAGTAGTACAGGGCGCTTATGTCTCCCGGAGGAGGGACGGCGCCGCGCCGGGAGCGATTCTCATCGGAGGAGACTTCGGAGAGGGTTGCGAAAAAGGTGGAGAGGTCTGGGCGGCGACTGCGAGACGGTTGGGCGGGGTTTGAGGGGTCAGTTGTGTTGTGTTCGACTGTTTGGACGGAGCTTGTTAGTCGGGGTCAGGGAGGGGATGAGGGGTTCAGTTACTTGCCTTCGTAGGTCGACATGGTTGCGGGGTGTCCTGTCTGGACCTCTCTGGTTGTGAGTTAATGGATTTTTGACGAAGGTAATGGTTGAAGATAAGCCACAGGACGAAATTTCAAAGACTGAGGTCTGAAGAGAGATTTATCTCTTGGGGAAGAGCCAGAGCTTGAGCTTTGCGGGGAGGCAGCAGGCCCTGACGCGTTTTCGGCACCCGAGACTGTGACGAGGTCCCGATTCCAACGAGTCGGCGACTGACCTAGCAGATAAACAGGTACAGAATTATAAATAGTGATTCAGAGCTATAAAGTGGCCAGAATGATTAGAAAATCAACAGGTGAATCTTATTTCAGTAATCGAAATCTTCATATACTACTTTTTTACTGGCCAGCCAATTAAACACCGGTACCTTCAACATAGGGCTGCCGCAGAAGTACCAAACTTCTGCTAATGAGAGGTCGATATCTTGCGCTTTCATTCTCCGGCGTTGTACTTGTGCTCCGGATGACGCGACGTTCTCTAGTTCAGCGTTGCTCTGTTGACTTCGATGGTCAACCCCAGTGACAAATACGGTTGTGGAACCACGCAGCTTTGGGAATCGTTTGAAAGTATCCAGAACCAGTCCGATATCTTTGAGCGAAATCGACCAGAAGAGGCGCAATCGGCTCACATCAATCACAGGGAGGTGCGCTAAAACTGGCGTAATACCGATACCACCTGCTATGAACGGCAGTATATCGCTGGTTTGTTGGGTTAGTTGGAAGTCTCCCCCGAAGCCTTTCAAAGGCACTTCCAAACCAGCTCTCTCACTTGTGCGAAAGAGCGCACTGGTCACATTTCCGTGCTTTCGAGCCGTTATCTCAAACTCTCCATCAGGCAAGAGATGACCTGGGCTCGATGAGACTGTGAATGTACGGACGTAGTCATCGTTGATGCTTGACGGATCGTCATCTCTCATATGGCTGTAGCCCATGTCCAGTTCGTCATAGAAAGAGAACGTTGCATATTGTCCTGGGGTCCACGATCCGGCTTCTTTCAGATCTGAAATGCGAAAGCGAAATCTGCCAATTGATGGGGTTATCAGTTCCTTTCCGATCAATGTTGCAGTGACCGTTGACTCGCGGTTACCCAAGGCTGCCGCCGAGGCTCTTTCTGATGTAAGGTATCGGACGCTGGGATTGTATGGTGACGGCTTCCCGGGAATGCCTCGAAACGACAGAGCTTTCTCCACAAACCGAGCCGCTGTGACGGTTACTCTGACCACAATGTTAGAGCGAGGGAGAACAGCAGACGCATCTTTGCCGACAAGAATCTCTGTAG
This sequence comes from Aspergillus pseudodeflectus, assembly GCF_044049435.1. Classification (NCBI taxonomy): domain Eukaryota; kingdom Fungi; phylum Ascomycota; class Eurotiomycetes; order Eurotiales; family Aspergillaceae; genus Aspergillus; species Aspergillus pseudodeflectus. The sequence goes on along the minus strand of NW_027263777.1, from coordinate 606,540 downwards.
TGCCAGTGGCGAATAGAGCATTGCCTGTATCGAAGTCTGGGAAGACAAATCCTGCTGAAGGAGTAGTTTGGAGGTTCCCCAGAGTTTGATAGAGACGATTTCCAGAATACTCAGGGTATACAAACACCGCGCCACTGGGCTGATTAGAGATGACCCGAGCAAACCCAGGAGGTCCTCCGCGAATGTTCGTATCCATATCCTCTCCTCCGTGAGAAGAGGAGATGAACAAGGTATCTGCACGGTTTAGCATGTCAATGGCGCTAGGATGTAGCTGAGGGGTTTCTGAGATCAGCTTCGGCTCTGGAGAGGCGGGGACAATGCGTTTCGCATTGAGGTACTTGGGACAGTTACCTGCGTGAGCGTTAGCGCGGATCAAATTGTCTTTTGAAAGAAGGACCTTACCGAGACTACCATCAACATGAACAGTGAGGTTTGCGATGCCGGCGCGAATGCGCTCATCTTCGTCCGGAATATCTAGTGACCCGGTGTCTAATTTTCCAGACAGTTTCACCCTCCGGCGAGTTTCTAGATCGACAGCTAGGAAAGCCATCACTTTGCCGCTATTTCCTGTAGAGTTGAGGAGTAAACTCTCAACAACGGGATCGTATGTTCTCCCGACAGGAGTTCTGATGTCGAAACTGGAATGAGAGGTTGCTGTAGCAAAGCCTTCCTCGCCGCCCCAAACTGAAGCCCAAGGTCTTCCTTCCTGATCAAGAGCCCCGATGGCGAGTAGAGGGGACTGCTTCATCAGCAGCGCCGCTGGACGGGTCAGGAACGGAACAGTGGGGTTGTCCTGGTAGGGCACCCGGAGCAACTGGTGCATCTTGTCTTCGCCATCATGCCACGGGACGGAGGTTGTGAGGATGGCTGCCATGGCTGTGAATGTGAGACAAGTACGTAGAAGAGTGACGATGTCAGATGGAAGTGGATGCGAGATCTGGACTCTTTAGCTGGTGTGTGACTTGTGTCTGAAAGGTGGGGGGAAACTACCACGAGCCGCCCTGCCTGTCGGCCCTCGTTAGCGTCGATTCTATCAACGATTGTTCGCAAGATTTGAACGGCATTTGATGACTTATAACCAACTTCTTGAAGACTCTCAGAGGCGACTAAGAGCGTACGATGTATGATGTGCCAAAGCCATTCTCATCGAAAATGTGAGTTGTAAACATTTGAGTTTCTCAATACGAACCCACGGTAGCGATCGTCAGAGTGATTCGTGGACGGTGGAGCGGTTTCCATGGGTGAAATGAGGCTAACAGAGGCTTTGCCATGGCAGCTTAAAATAGACGGATCTGGGCTGATGGGGCAGCCCTGACGTGTGTTGACATTTCTTCAACTCCAACTTCTTGTTGCTGGTTCAAGAATCAACTTTTTCTGTTTACGGAGTTCCTGGTTACGGTCGGGCTTGCTCTTCGCTACGCCGCCGCCCAAAGTCTCTACCAAATGGTCCAGTGATCGGCGTCCTCGACTATTTACATCTATCGCCCTGCCCTCTCTGTCAACAATCATCAACCCATCCCAGCAACAATGCGTCGCAAGTCCGTCAAACCCTCAGAATACCCGGCGCTGCCATTCCACCTCGTCCGCTTCTTCACGTTTGCCTCCTCGATCATCGTCGGAATCATCCTCGCTGCCTTTGCTGTACAACTACACAATGCCGACCACAGGCTTCCATGGGCGTTCCTCGTCGTAAGCCAACTCTCATTGTATACATTAGGCAGCCGGAAACTAACTCGTCAACAGCTCATTATTGCCGCCTTCCTATCCCTACTAAACCTCACCCTCACCACAATCCTCCACTGCTGCTACGGCCTCTCCCCGCGCCTCTCGCTCATAACAAACACCATCGTCTTCATTATCTGGGCCATCGCCCTCGTCCTCCTCTCTTGGTCCCTCTCCCACACAATCCTCACAACATGTAATTCCACATACTGGGGTACGTCAACGGGGATAACAGTCTGCCGGATCTTCAAGGCCCTCTTCACATTCACAATCATCGGCACCGCCCTCCTAATCGCCTCGATCGGCCTTGACATCTTCGCGTACCGACGCACAACCCGGCTTGGAGAGTACGATCCCATGGCTGCGGAGGGCCACAACCTAGCTGAGTACAAGGCCGGCCATGCCCGGGACAGCAGTGTTCTCTCGGGCTCGTTCCCGCATCCGAATGCGGGAGTCGCGGAGGACGATCGGTCGCCGCTTGTTTCCGGTGGTTATGGAGGCGCCGGGCATATGAGGGGCCGATCTGAGGAGGATATCGGGGAGACGAGGCCGCTGCATCAGCCGCCGCCGTATAATAGCAGTACGGCGCTGGAGGGGTACTCGGATCAGCCAGGGCAGCAGCGGCATTCTAGAGGGAGGTCGAGTGTTTATGACAACCCGGGGTATGGGTATGGGCATCATAATGAGCAGACGGCATATGATCCTTTGGCGTATAGGTAGGGTGGCTCTATTGGATACGAATGTTATGATTGTTTTTCGGAGGCGCATCCGAAAAAAATGTTACAGTACCTCGTTCGTTAATTCTAAGTCATGATCCAACGTGCATGGTGTTGCACTTGAGATTGTCGTTCATGTGCTTGATGCAAATTTTGTGGGTGATGACGGACGACTCCAGGTAAACCGTCAACTTTGCCAAACAAGAGGCTTCAGTTTACTGTAGTTCCTGGGTGGTCCTTGTTATGCAATATTGGGATATTATAGTCTAAATAATGCGATGGAAATGCCGTTATTGGTAGTATTAATATAGATCAAGGTGGTCAGGGGTACGCTGAAACACCCTACATGATAACTTCGTTGGCAACGTCCTATACTCATATTAGCATTTGCAGGGCACTGGGGTAGCGGGATCACTTACGCGTTTGAGCTCCTTGTACGGCAAGCAAACGCAGTTCTGGACTCGCACTTCGTCACCGACACCACATTCCTTACCGAGAATGGTGATGCTCTGGACCTTTATGCCGTTCTTGATGATGCTGGTGGAATGGCTGCCCATCGGGATTGGTGTGCCCTCAACACGAGCCCAGGCCCCCACGCGACTGCTCCACCCGATGATAGCATGCATGACGCATGCATCATGCTTGATTTCGGCGTCCTCGAGCACGATGGAGTCCTTGACACGCGCACCTGCACCCACAACGACTCGGGGTCCAATGGAGACGTTGGGTCCGAGTTTGGCTGTCGGATCTACGCTGGCGGAAGGGTGGATATAGACCGGGGGAACGATAGTAGCAGAAGGAGCAGAAAGTTCGTCGGATTGCGCTTGGAAAGCCTTCTGCAGGTAGAGAGCGTTGGCCGGGACCGCGGAACCGGCAGTCTTGATCTGGCGCCAGAAGTCTTTCGTCTCATGGACGAAGAAGCGGTTGCTGTCAGCAAGGTCGGAGAGGATATCTTGCTCTAACCGCAGGACCTCGGTCTGTTCTGATTCATCGTCGGCAGCAACGAACGAAGACTCTAGGTTGTCGGAGGAGGGATATGACAGTAGGCGAGGGCGGGTCGTCCGGCGTTTGATTGTGCTTCGAATGGAGGGGAAGATACACTCGGTTGCGAAGAGGTATACACCGCAGTTGATGAGGTTGGAAATGTGCGATTCAGGCTTCTCGACGTAGTGAAGGACACGCTTGGTGTGGGAGTCGGACACAATGCACCCAAAGTTTGAAGCCGCATCATTGTGAACACGAGTTCCTAGAATGACGGCCTCCGCATCTTTATCCTCAAACAGCCTCAGCATTTCGCCGAGCGGGAAGGAGCAGCAGACGTCGGCATTGAGGACGAAAATGCGCTCCGGCTTGCCCTTGAGGATAGGATCACGGAAATGGTAGAGACCGCCGGCAGTGCCCAGCGCTGTGTATTCACGGAGGTACAGGATGCGAAATTGGGGGAACTCCTTCGAAGCATCTTTGATGAAGTCACGGAAGACTGTCTCATCGTAGTAGCCAATCAGGATGACTTCGTGGATATCGGGGATTTTCGCAAGGGCCTTGAGGCAATGGTGGATAATTGGATGCCCGGCGACTTCAAAGAGAGGCTGTAGGAAGCATCGTCGTCAACTGATTTGCGCGGTCGGAGGTGAATTGGGTAGCGACCAACCTTGGGAACATCGAGCGACAAAGGCCTGAAGCGGGTTCCCCTAGAAGGGCCGCCCACCTAGTAATCTCCATGGTTAGCAAACGCAAGGAACATGATAGCTGCAGTGTTCGAGAGGTACAGCAGCACTTACCAGGATTACAGCCTTAGTGGAGGCCACGTTGGTGTGTTCCCGCACGGGCACCTGAAGCATTGTGGCCGGATGAGGGGGTGATGGATCGAATGGCAGAACGGGTATGAGGAAGATAGCAATTGAAGAGCAGAGAGGGAAAGGTAGTGTAGTTTACACGTAGCTCTGCAGATTAATTAGAAAGCAGAGGTGTCCTAGAGGGAGATTCAGGGGAGAAAGGAGGTTGACTGAGGAGAGTGACTTAATGTTGGTTGCCCGCAAGTCAGTTGATCACCCAAAGATCCACCAGCCCAAGCTCTAGATCCAAATTCAGGAACCTTCAACTCTCATGCAGCGCCGCAGCAAGATGTGTTCTGTAATAATGATTTTTGGAGAAGAAATCAACGGGATGGGCTCTTCTCATTCATATATAGGTATATCATGCGCTTGAGACTCGGTAAATTAGCGGAACCTAACTCAACAGAGTCTCAAAGCAGCTCCTCGCCTGGGCCCCCAGGAACTAAGGTTGGAAGTTTGAACTACTATACCAGTTCCGATGACAGTCCCTGCGTTACATTGCCAGCAAACCTACACCGTCGGCGGCGAAAAATCTTCACGTTGACAAGCTTGGCGAACCTGAGCTTGCACCGTCGCCAGTTGTTCGGAAACGGTATCAATAGGCAGGTTGCTTTACTGACATCCCCTAGAGTGGGAATCTTGATCTTATCAGATTCATCAATGTCTGATAGAAACTTGTTATACGTTCAAAGATTTCTATATGAAGGATAGGCCCACTAGGTGAGTCGGCACATTGGCAGCGCAGTTCTCCAACATCTTGAACAAATAGACTCCGAGCGCAGACAAGCAGGCCGAATCTAAGACGGTCCCGTTGGAAAGGCGAGTCGGCTCTCAATGTCTAAATCAACAATGAGAGTCTGATACTTCTCTGGCGGCGGGTTACAGTCAAATTTAACGAAGCAATGGTGATCGTACCTACCATAGGTAAACGATGCCTACATTGGTATCCTCTCGACGCACCAATTCCTCCTCAATGTAGCATCCAACAAGATTGTTTCAACAGTGGCATATCTATATGGAGTTAGTGGTATCTCACTGATTTGCAATAATCTCGATGAGAGGATTAAAGACCCCTGCAGCAGTTTCTGCTTCGTCACCTTGTTAAGCACCAGAGACAACCGACTGGAGATGGGCTCGAAACCAGACTCGATAAGACATTTCTACTGTCACGAGACATTCCTCTTTCTCTTGTGTATTCTCTTGTGCGTTCTCTTGTGCCCAGCTTTGTGGTGCTCTAAATTTTTCTCTTTCCCTGGTCTCACTTAGGCAATCAAGTTCAATTTTCTAGATTCCCTCAGTTTCGCTTCCCCTTGTATTCACCTCACTCTCACTGTTGGCCCAGGCAACAGTAGCAGCCTACCTGAGTCTCTGCCTTTTGGTAACACTAGGCTTTCTCTCAGTCCTCCTTCTTCTTTCCCACCTGAGTCAGCTTGAAGTCTTCTTCCTAATACAACTCTCCACTATGCCACGATAGGCCTCTTTCAACTTGGCATTCGTGACAACCACATTACTTTTACAAATGCCGGTCAAAACAGAGCCGGACGAGATAGACCCTGCATCTGACACAGGTATAGATAAGTCTTTGTCTTTGTGTGTGATTTGCTTTACTGGGGAGAGAGGGCTAACATTACATTTACGTAGCGACAGTGAAGAGTGCGTCGCCAACGATGGAGGGCGCAAATCCTGAGTCGGGGCCTTCTGACTCGATTAACAACCTCGCGCAGAGCATGACGGTCCTTGTGCGAAAGATTCAGGATCTGCGGCACATCGGCATAGAGGACTCGCAGATCACCCTTCCAAAGATCTGCGTCATTGGAGACCAAAGTACCGGCAAGAGCTCACTTATCGAGGGGATGAGTGAGATAAAGGTGCCCAGGAGCGCTGGAACATGTACGAGATGTCCAATGGAGATCAACCTGTCGAACAGCGAACCTGATCAGCCCTGGACTTGTCGCGTGTACTTGTCCAGAAAGTATATGTTTGACGGGTCTCGAAGAATCAGCAAGCCCAAGAAATCAGAACCTCTTGGCCCTTGGCATCCTCAAGATCAAGAAGACGAGTTGTTTACCACGATCACCGAAAAAGGAAAAATCGAGGACGTCATCAAGTGGGCGCAACTGGCGATCCTCAATCCTGGAAGCCCATCAGCGAGCTATGTTCCTGGTGAGAACAACGAAACTGACCCTTCACATTGCCAGGTGAAGTTCTCCCCAAATATTGTAAGACTGGACATCTCTGCTCGTGGATTTCCTAGTCTTTCATTTTACGACCTCCCAGGTGTCATCAACCAAGCTGAGTTTGATCAAGAGCGGTACCTCGTCAACCTTGTTGAGAACCTGGTGAAGGAGTACATTTCCCAAGAGAGCTGCATTGTTCTTCTTACCATTACCATGACGGACGACGTAATGAACTCCTCCGCTGCTCGGATAATGCGAGATATCCGTGGAGCAAAGAAGAGAACATTAGGGGTTCTCACTAAGCCTGACCGTGTTCAGATTGGTGAGTCTTACAGTCAGTGGGTCGAGATTCTGGAAGGCGACAAGTTCTCCCTTGGGCATGGTTATTATGTCGTGAGGAATAATCCGGATCCCTCTGTCGAGCACTCGGTGGCTCGCCAGGAAGAAGATGAGTTCTTCAGGATCGCTCCATGGTCGACTGATCTCGCCTCATACCATGAGAGATTCGGCACCCGAAATCTACAATCTGCCTTGTCGAACCTTCTCTTCCAACAAATTCAGGGATGTCTTCCAGGCATCATTGACAAAATCAACGAGAAGGCTACTCGTATTGACAATGAACTTTCGACGCTTCCGGCGCCTCCGTCTGCAAATGTGCCATATATACTCTGCGGCAAACTTCACACACTAAAAGATCGAATCAGGTGCCAAATCGAGGGCGGCTCTAGAGAGTACCCCCTTCAAAAACTCTGGACCAACATTGCCGAAGACTTCAAGCGGTCTCTTTCCAGAACACGTCCAACTGTAAGGCTACTATCGGAATTGGACAAGGAATCTATCTCCAATGGCCGCAACGACGACTCTGAATGTGAGCTTACTGAGATCCAAACTCCGAAGAAACCAAAAATGGACGGAGAAGAGTCTACTGGTAGCCCTCGAGGTAGACCGACCAAGAAGGCAACAGGATACCTCACTACACACTTTGATAAATTTGCGACTTCAGTGAAGGAGTTCACTTGGGAGGAAATCAGGGACATCAACAAGGAGTCCGCCAGCGCTGGGATTCCCCAACAGATTAACCCCAAAGCAATCGATTCCATGAACCGAATGAGTGTCGAGCACTGGAGGGACCCGATGATGGTCTTTATTAATGCCAGCCATCGGCTCGTAAAAGAAACACTCCTGTGGGAGTTGAAGGAAGTCTTCGTTCAGTATCTTCAAACGGAGCTCTACCGGGAGCTCAGACGGATTATTGAAAGCTACTTGAAGAAGCTCCGAGATGAGCATGTTATCCATGTTGATGAGATATTCAGCATAGAGCATCAGAGACCTTTCACGATGGCGAAATCGGCCCTTGATCAGGAGACTAATGCAGCGAATGACCTTTTCGTGAGGCGTCGTTTTGAGGCCAGAGCGAATCATTACTTGGATCTGCAGCAGAGGTACCAAAGAGGAGACCCTCGAAGAGCGACAGAAATGAAGAAACTTGGTGTTAACGAACTCGGCGTGGACATTTTCACTTTGGAAGTAAAGATGATGGCGGTAAGGTGACAGCCTGTGATGCATATGGATCAGCTGCTGACTCTGTTTAGACAACTCGTGGATACTATGAGGTGGCTAGTTCTAGATTTGTTGATGCTGTCGCCCAGAGCGTCCACACGAAGCTCTTTTTCAAATGTCGCGAGAATCTGGTGGAAGAAATTGAGAAAGGACTAGGGATCTACGATCTAAATGGTATGTCCCTCGCCTCGACTTGACAGCCTTGGCTCTAACATGATCACTTCTCAGCGGTGAACAGGTGCCACGAACTGATGTCGGAGGACGCAGAGCGCCGGAGACGCCGCGAGTACCTGAAAAAACAGAAGGAGAAGATAATGAAGGCACAGCAGTGGTTGGAGGCAGAGAAAGTCACACATGAGCCGGCCAACGAGTTAGACTTTGGGTTCGAGGTTAAGTTGCAGCCGCCCAATGAGTAATGAGGTTATGACTTCTTGTCAAGTCAATGTTTGTTTCTCTTGAGCGATATTGGACTGGGAGGCTTCTTGATGGCGGGGTTTCGTTATCGGCAGCCAAAAGTACCCCACTTCTCTGCCCGTGCCCTAAGCCCTTTCTCGTTTCTTAATGTGGTCATTAGCCTTTTGCGAGGTGCGAATGCAGGATATTGAATGTACATGAAATGGAGACAATCCCTAGGAAAGGGTCGTTTGGAGGGAGATAGTCAAGTCATCCATTATTGAATTAGAAAAATGGCAGGGCATACTTGGCTTGGTCGCAACCGGGGTGGTTCGCAGCACCCAATGACAGTCACCCCGCCGTAACCTCTCCCGCCCAAAAATCTTTGGCGCGGCTTTCTTGTCTTTCCCCTCCTACAATTTTTGAGTCATCCACCTTATCCACGGCCGACGCCGCTTTCATTGTTTTTACTCTCATAATACGAGTAAAGAAGCGTCGGACAAGCTATATCTCCACCATGGCCGATTCCAATCCCGTCCAGGAGGCCGAGGCTTCCATGGCCAACCTCTTTCTTGATGAAGTCACCGGCGAGAAGGTCTCGAAGACCGAATTGAAGAAGCGTCAGAAGGCCCGTGAGAGAGATGCTAAGAAGAAGGAGAAGGCTGCTGCTGCTCCGCCCAAGCCGGCATCCAAGAAGGTCTCCGCCGAAGAGGAGGAAGCGAACCTGACCCCTAACGTGAGTGCTCCTTCGTAGCTTTTCTCATGCTTCAACATACTGATCAGGTCGTTTTACCTTCTCTAGCAATATTTCGAGATCCGTAGCAACAGGATCAACAAGCTTCGAGAGACCAAGCAGCCCGACCCCTATCCTCACAAGTTCCAGGTCACCGATGACCTCCGCAAGTACCTCAAGGACTACGAGAGTCTCGAGAAGGGCGAACAGAAGCCTGGTACTACAGTCCGAATCGCCGGTAGAATTTTTACCAAGCGCTCGTCCGGCGCCAAATTGATCTTTTACGATATCCGCGCCGAGGGCGTCAAGGTGCAGGTGGTTTGCCAGGCTCAGAATGCCACCGGCGAGGTTTCGTTCGATGCTCAGCACGAACACCTTCGGAGAGGTGATGTTATCGGTATCGTCGGTTTCCCTGGCCGCAGTAACCCCAAGAACCGCCCAGACGGTGAGCTGTCCATCTTTGCAACAGAGGTTGTTCTTCTCGCCCCCTGCCTTCACGCCATCCCCTCCGAGCACTACGGTTTCCAGGATAAGGAGCAGCGTTTCCGCCAGCGGTACCTTGACTTGATCATGAACGACAAGTCTCGCAATGTCCTTGTTACTCGCTCCAAGATTGTCACATACCTCCGCAACTTCCTGGACAACCGCGACTTCGTTGAGGTGGAAACACCCATGATGAACGCGATTGCTGGTGGTGCTACAGCCAAGCCTTTCGTGACTCACCACAACGAATTGGACATGAACCTGTTCATGCGTATCGCTCCCGAACTATATCTGAAGATGCTCATCGTCGGGGGTCTCGAGCGTGTATACGAAGTCGGCCGTCAATTCAGAAATGAGGGCATTGACTTGACTCACAACCCCGAATTCACAACCTGCGAGTTCTACTGGGCTTATGCCGATATGTATGACGTTATGGACTTGACTGAGGAGCTCGTTTCTGGTCTCGTTAAGCACATCACTGGCGGCTACGAGACCACGTTCCACACACAGAGCGGAGAGGTATACAACGTCAACTGGAAGGCTCCGTGGAGGCGCGTGGAGATGATCCCCGCCCTGGAAGAAGCCACTGGCGAGAAGTTCCCCCCTGGTGACCAACTGCACACCGCTGAGACTGGCGAGTTCCTCAAGAAGGTTCTCAAGAAGACCGGCGTCGAATGCACGCCACCTCTCACAAACGCCCGTATGCTCGATAAGCTCGTTGGCGAATTCATTGAAGAGACCTGTGTCAACCCCACCTTCATTATGGGCCACCCGCAGATGATGTCGCCTCTGGCCAAGTATCACCGCCAGAACGTCGGTCTCTGCGAGCGTTTCGAGGCTTTCGTCTGCAAGAAGGAAATTGCCAACGCCTACACCGAGTTGAACGACCCCTTCGACCAGCGTCTCCGCTTCGAGGAGCAGGCCCGCCAGAAAGACCAGGGTGACGACGAGGCCCAGCTCATTGACGAGAACTTCTGTACCAGCTTGGAATATGGTCTGCCCCCCACCGGTGGTTGGGGTATGGGTATTGACCGCCTGGTCATGTTCTTGACGGACAACTACAGCATTAAGGAGGTCCTGGCCTTCCCGTTCATGAAGGAGGATAAGACCGCTGCCGAAGGCAAGTCTGCTGCCGAGGTTGCTGGTATTGAGCCTATGCCTGAGGAGGGAATTCGTAAGTCTCCGCCTTACTGAAGCCATACCTTTTTCATGTTATTCCGATGGAGTATGAGCAAAAAGCTAACGAAATTGTCTCGATCAGCCCACAAATAGATATTAGAACCCCAGTTCAAACAAGACGAGAACTGTTGATGAATGTTACGTGACTGTATGGAATTGGTCTACGAAAAGAAGTTTCATGAGCTTAAATATCACAAGACATATACACTTTTGTATTACGATTGCTCTCTTGACTGCAGGCCTACAGTCGCCTTCCCAGGCTGGGGATAGGGACATGAAGTAAGACCCGTAGCGCAGTCAGCAGTGATTAATGCTATGTGGTCATTAGTTTGTAAGATAATGGTGAGACCGCTCTCCCTTGGGGCATGTTTTTCCAGCACGATGAGAGACTTTTGGTCTTATATGTTTATCCTCTTAGCTATAGTCTCTTCACATGGCCATTTGCAGAAATGGTAAATACCATGTTAATAAAAGCTGAGAGCGAATCAATAGATTGATGTTATCTTCTAAAGATGCTCTGCAAGTGCTGCTCTTTGCGTGGATTGAAGGATCTGGAAACATCAAAGCATCCTCAATCTTCCATGTAGGGTTGTTGACTCCTGAAAGGACAAGCTGGGCACAAGTTGAACAAGAAGCCTTCATCTGCAAGGATTTACTAGTGATGAATATTTCTGACCATTTGTTTTTCTCTCATCCACGTTTCTCCCTTACCACTTTTGGCTTCGCTTCACTGTTCTGTTCCCTTTTTGGCTGTCTCAGGAGGCCAGTCTACATATTCAGATACCGCCAGCTCTCCTTCTATCTTGCACCAAAGCCCTCCTATAGCGGCCAAAGCCTCATCCACAATAGTATGTCTGATACGCAGAGTACCAGCTCCGGCGACAACAGCTCCCCCTCCAGCCCAGCGCCTAATCCACCTCAATTCACCCCACCACCTTCGATACGACTGAAAGCATCTACCGCCGCGTGCGACGTTTGCACTGCGAAAAATAGGAACCACACTATGCGCCGCTGCACTAAATGCTGGTGGCAGACATGCCACAGCCAGTGTTCCCCGGACCAGGGATGCTCTTATAAAGTCAAGAACCGTGACTGTGTTCACAAGTGTCCAGATGAGCATCATTTAATACCCGATCCCAAGGACCGAAGACAGCATAAGCAGGGAGGTAGAAGTCAAAGGGAACCCCCAGTTACACTTCAACAAGAACCAGTGAGGCCGAAAACCCCTCCTCCCCAGCACCATGTAGAGCCCGGCTCCCCTGCTACTAGCACCCCCAGCTCCGGTACCGAAACGAGTTCTGCCAACAGTAGTTGCGACGAGTATAACAGTGACCGCAAGCATATTCTCGCTGGCGCTAAATGCCTGTACGCCCTTGCGTTGGAGGCTCTAATAACTGAGATCCCGGAACTCTATGGTGATGGCACTGAAGATTCCGTTGGATACGCATTGGAAGAGGCCAAAAGCGCTTCGGCGAGTTTCAACGATGGAGTTTGTCTCACGGATGACGATGACCATGAGAAGATCCATAATGACACTAGGTATGATGCTGACGATGATGGTGAAACTACCGACAGAGATGGCGGTCACGATTATGACGATGAGAATGATGACAATGCCGCTGAACCAACCGATGGTCTCTTAGCAAAGAACAAGACCAAGAGTGATAATAACGAGCGCCCCAGCATATAGTCCAGCTTTTCATTTACCATCAAGTTGCTGTGGAGGAAGGCGAGGAGGTTGTGTTTATTATGTATCTAATGGTTCGCAGGGCCTTTTGTTTCGCGCTTTGCACAAATTTCTAGCATACATTGATCTCGAAAACCTCTCTCGGAACGCATACTGGCGTTGTTTTTCCGCGTTGTTTTTCCGCTCTCACTGATTCATAACCTTGTCTTGGAGAACTGTTCCCTGGTTTGCATGACTCATTGTATCCCAGCCCGAGTGTGGTCGTAACGGCCTAGAGCAATAGCAGAGTAGATTATATATCCTAGTAGCGCATGGTCTACTGACACTGTTAGCTCACTGTAAACTAAACTTGGCCTTGAAGATACAGTGGTGATGGGCGATACTCGCGCAAAGAGTGACTAGAAACTTAGTGTCTGCCGGTTGAAAAGGATTGAGACGGAATAAGGCAAGAGAAGGGACTATCGAAGGTACCTTCCACTCAGAGGTTAGCAGACACAGCGGCTTCATTCGAAGGATGAGTGTATAAACAGTAGGTCTATTGGAATAATGTACAGGGATATAGTACTACTATTAGTAGGTAGCAGAGATGTCCGTAATAATACAACGGGGTCACTTAGACCTCCTAAATGAAACCACGTATATCGACTCTATAGCTTGTGAGGAGGATGACGGGCCGTATTCGACACAGCGCGGCCCTGAGCTTTAGCCGCCTGTTGCAGCAGCTTCGCGGTCCTTGAAGGGTGCCAGACCCGGCTGCCAAGCACAAGAACCCAAGTCAGAAGAGCCAAGCTTCCTGCTTGGTGTGCTGAAGCCAGAGGGAGAGGTACAAGGTACAGGAGAGTGGATAAGCCAAGTCCGACCTGGACCCAGGCGAAGGCGACGACACCGTGGACTCCTTTCCTCGCAGCGGGCGGCAAGAATCGCTTCATAATAGGGGACCGGCGGGTGTAGGCCCAGAGAGCCATAATAGATGTGAAAGTTGTCATAGCCAGGATACGGTGGTCCAACTGCACTGTCGAGGGGTTCTCCAGCATGTTCCTCCACCAAAGGTCAGAGCGGTCCTCGTGTCTTGAATATCTCGCATCAAAAAGTTCTTCCATGGGCGGGGCAAGTCCGTTGCCCATGAACGGGAACTCGTTATAGATAAGTCCAGCATCCAGACCAGCAACAAGACCACCAGACATGGCAGTCACGAAAACCAGGAGGGCAAGACCAGCAACGGAGCGGCGGAAAAGCTTGAGCTTCGGATCCTGAAGGGAACGGAGAAGATTGGACCCAGCTTCCGGGTCAGACAAAAGACGATGGGATCGCAGGATAGCAAGACCGTTCCAAAGCATCGCAACATAGCACGCGAAGGCGGCACCAAGATGCGCCGTCAAGCGATATTGACTAACACGGGGATGGCTGCCGGGAGCGAAGAGATCATCCTTCAGCCCGGACTTTACCATCCACCAACCAATAAAGCCCTGAAATCCAATCAAGCCTGCAATACCAGCCAATCGGAGAGCCATTGGCTTGCTGACCTTTTTTCTCGCGACGAAGTAGACGGCTGGTAGGACGAAGGACAATCCAACAAATCGACCCCAGAGCCGGTGAATCCATTCCATGTAGTAGATTGATTTGAACTCGGAGAGGGTCATGTTCGGGTTCAAGAGCTGGAACTCAGGAGAGGCACGGTATTTTGAGAATTCAGATTCCCAATCTTCAGCGTTCATAGGAGGAAGAGATCCGGTAACGGGGCGCCATTCGGTGATGCTCAATCTTTGTGTCTCGGTCAGCATCTCCTTAAAAGTCTTTTTCGAGCATGACATACCCCGACTCTGTCAGTCTAGTGAGGCCTCCAAAGACCACGATACCGAAAACGCTTGCTGCGCTGCCTAGTAACCAATATGCCACGGTCTTGTCGGTAACTTTGGGGAAACTTGATCCGGAAGTCTGTGAGCTCGTGCCATTGGCGGCCACAGCACTTGAGGAGCATCTCGTAAAAGCCTTTCTGGCCCTATCGCTTATGGTAGTCGAATTGATCCTGCTGTGTGTTCGGGGGACGGGGATGGAAGGTGTGCGGAGAGTCGCTTTGGTCGCATAATTTTGAGATCGCACAAGGCACTGTCGGCAAGTGAACAATTCTTTCGACAATCGGGGTGCGAGTCGCCGGAGATGGGACATAGAATTCGCCAGAGTCGCCATGATTGCAACGGCGAAGGGAGTTTACGCCGCGAAAGAGAAAATCATCAAATGTCGCTCTCGACTCTCCATCGCGACGGGCCCTCGGAACTTCACCCGGGCTAGAGCCAATCAGAGCCCTATAATTTCAAGCTCGAACTAATCATACGATTGTACCTAGATATTTTGGGGGCTAAAGATAGTCGATGACCGGAATGGCGGTGTTTATACCTTGGTAAGATTTTTTTTTTTACCTTGATTCGTTAGCAATATTTTACACACCTTACAATCTCAGTTCCATGTCTTTATGATGAATTGAGTGCCCAAAATATATTGATACCTGAGGCAGGAGCTATCCCACTTTAGCCTAGTCTCTCCAGCAGTGTAGGTGATGTTCTCGGGTTCCCAGTTCAATGCTGCATCACGGAAGCTCAACTTGCAAGCATCCCAAGCCTAAAGCCGCCGCTGCGCCTCAGAAGATGTCCTATGCCCTTGAAACGAAAAAGCGCAAATTTCATCGAGTGCTAGATTCCTTAACCAAACCTTCAAACTCCGAGTCACCCAACCCAACCACCCCGAACGCCGCGACAACTCGCGACCATGCTCCGTTAGCAAAAAGGGCACGCCTGGACGGCCGGGACGACGGGATTCTTGCTTCGGTGCGAAAAGACATACTCAAGATTGCGCGAACTACCTCTCGAGCTTCCTCTGTATCATCGCAAACTCGGCCAACCTTTGTCCCTTGGGATCGCGACCGTTTCCTTGAGCGATTAGAAACGTTCCGCCGGGTAGATCGATGGTCCCCAAAACCACCCAGAGTGAATGAAGTCGAATGGGCCAAGCGCGGCTGGATATGCACAGATGTTGAGCGTGTTACGTGTGTGGGGGGCTGCGGGGGGTCTGTTGTTGTCAAGATCCCCGATGAACTTGACGAGCTAGACGGGTATGACGGTGAAAAAATACAGGAAAGAAAGGAAGTTCGTAAGTGAAACCCTCCTTAGCTTACCGAAGGCCCAAAGCTTACTAGGGTCAGGCACAAAACTTGAGCAGGAATACGCGAACCTTATAGTTCAAGGGCATGGCGAGAGTTGCCCGTGGCGGAACAAGGGCTGCGATGGTTCGTTTCGGCCGTTAGATGATCTCAAGGATGCCAGTTTTACTAACGCTACTCAGCTACGATTCATCGACTGCAACTGACGAATCCGGATACCGCGATATCCGGTCTTCGAGCACGGTATACACGCTTACTGAAGATGGCCGATCAACTCCCCGACCCGGGTTTGCTGCAGGCACCCGAAAGCTTCGATGCCGGATCTTTAATGGCCACTTTACCAGATCCTTGTTTACAACCAGAAGCAACAGAAACACAGCGGACCTCATCGGAAAACAGTTCAGAACGTGAATCGCAACCCACCGTACAAGCTGGCCCATTCAATGAGACAGCTTTTGTGCTTGCATTCTTCGGCTGGGATACTGTTGGGGGGACACCAGGTTTGATTTCCTGCGGGGCATGCTTCCGACGTCTGGGGCTTTGGATTTACAAGCCAAAGGAGGGGGAAGAAGTGTCTTCCAACGGCTTGTTAGATGTTGCCACTGAACACATGGAATACTGCCCATGGATTAATGGCAAAACACAAAGCGGCACAGGAAAGTCGTCTGAGAAGACGGGTGCATTGCAGAGTGGATGGGAAGCCTTGGCGCAGGCGGTCAAAGTAAAGCACTTGCGGCAGACTCGATCAAGCACTCCAATGGGTAGCCGCGCCGGCTCCGAAGCTCCCTCTATGGACGATGGCCCAGCGTTCAATGAGGTCAACGACGATATCAAGAAGGCTAAAGATCGGGAGTGGTGGTCCAAAATCCGACGCATGAGACAAGTCTTGAACGTCAAATCCCCCAAGAGAAAACCCTCCACAGCCCAATAACTCCATCGTCATGTTCTTTCGTTTCCTAGGAGCCTATTTACAGCACGGTGTTCAGGTTTGGCCCTCAAGGTCTTATTCGGCATTTTTTTTTAGCATATCAACAAGCACTGGCTCATGATTTCGTTAGCGCCCACTATCATCATCGCTTGCTACATCAACAGCAATCAGTATATATACTCGTTGTTTCATCTTTGAATTTCGAGGTCTTCATCTATCGGACTTGTTCAAGAGTGTGGCGTGGCTCAGAAAACCTTTTGAACTATCACTGCAATCAAAACAAATAATACCGCATACGATAAAGCTCTACCTCCCCTCTTACTACTATATGTCTCCCAGCCTGTTCCTGGGCATGCTGGTACAGGTAGGAACCTCAAAACATCTCCGTCGGCAAACGCTTTCGAAGCCAGATCGGCCGGCAGGTTTGTAGCGTATGGAGTGTAATACCGGCCGATAAGTCCATAGACGATGTTGTCTCGAGCATGGAACCGGCAAATGGTCCATGAATCATTATAGACACGTCGTACCCGCCGGTATCGTGCATGTTGATATTCCTTGAGCGTATCGCGGATTTGCGCTAGCGAAGGTTTCCCAGAGCCAGTCTTGGAGACTAGACGCTGAAGCAGCGAAGCAAGAGCGGCAGCGTCTTCGATAGCAGTGTTTGCTCCTTGACCGAAGTTTGGGGTCATCTAACATAGCAGTGTCGGTTGCGGTGAACTTCTTCCCGAATGTGCAAGCAACACTTACCTTGTGAGCACTATCCCCAACCAACACCATCCGATCATAGAACCAGGTCTTGAACAGTCCCTCTTCTAGCGCCGTCATGGAGACGACTTCGCTGTTCTTCCAGATGTCGCCAAAGCGCAGCCCCTTATACATGTGCACATCCTGCATTTTGTTGCAGAGTTCCGCGGCGTCCTCGGGCGAGAACCGAGGCACAGCTGGGTAGACGTGCTTTCGGTCGAGCTTCTTGAAGAGGAACCAGAAGACACAGCCATCTTTACCATGAACCGCCATTATCGCGGCTTTATCCAAGAGAGCATTGATTTGTGCGCCGGCTTCAAGACTCACAAGTCCCGATGAGATTCCGAAGACACAGGCATATTCGACTGTCATACCTAGGGACGCCATCAGAGGGAGTGTTGATAAATTCGAGTATTTCTCTGTTCACGAAAGCTATAGGACTCGGCAGTGGATACTTACTGTTCCTTTCTGTGGCTGAGAGAGACCCGGGAAATTCCTTGTCGGCCCATCGCCAGATCTCAGACCGGACTCGGCTATGAACGCCATCGGCGCCCACGATAATATTACCCTCGTACACGCTGCCATCACTTGTAACTGCACAGACTCTATCAGAGAGTCCCTTCAGCTCGACCACATCTTTTCCAGTGAGGATCTTTGTCTTATCTGGGTGAGCGTTGTAGGTGGTTGCCAAGAACTCTCGTCTCCTCAAGAACGCCAGCGGATAACCGAATCTAATCATAGTGAAGATGCAAAGGTTAGCAAGCGCTTTGCGCAGATTCGAGCGGAGCTGCCATGCAACCAACCTTGTGTGGAGGACCTGTGGATACCTGCTTTCAACAGCGAATCCATCTGGGAAAGTAATATGGGCAGTGCTCAATGGCTTGATATGGTTCTTTATCTCTTCGAAGAGCCCGAGCTGTGCTAGGACCCGTGCTCCATTAGGCATAATTCCGATCGATGCGCCTATCTCGGGGGCTATTTGATCACTCTTTTCCAAAACGACATAATCTATGCCTGCGCGATAAAGGCAATGTGCAAGCGTCAGGCCTCCGACGGAACCCCCGACGATTATGACTCTGAAATTTGAGAAATCCATGATAACTCCTTGCTCTACATTGCTCACGAAGCATGTAAGCTCCCCCAAGGCCGCTTGCTCGGAAGTTGTCCTGTACTCCAAAAGGATGGATTGCCTGCTTTCCGATCGAGCATTGATCCGACAGGCAGCTGGCTTTTACCTCTCAGTTCCGCTAATGCGGGTTCAACAAAAAGCCTTCTGTCAAGCCAGGGAGCACTGTTCTCCTACAGGTCAGCAAACATTTAAAACATTCCTGGTATCACAGACCAACCCGCCTAAGATGACCGGCAGTTGCTCAAGAACCTCCTAGTCCCATGTTACCCTGAGGCCCTACCAAAGCCACATACCAAAATTTATGCCACCTGCCCCGTTGTGAGACATACCAGCGTGAGATGGCGAGTTGCCCATCAACCCCTGGTCATACACACAGGACAACAGGAGCACATTGTGTTACCCTAAAAACCGCTTTTCACTCCTGGGAATCAATGGATGTGCATGATTCAGGGCCTCGACACCTGTTCGTCCAGTTCGCAGTTTTCAACTAGTCGCTGTGCTACGCAACTTACCTTTCCTCACCCGTACGGACGCCAGTCGCCTATTATCTATGCTTATGCTCGAGCCCCTTCAATGCATCTTCGTGCTTGATGCGCTAAAGCTGTTTCAATAGGTAAATTTAAAAGAGGGTGCCAACACCAACCCCCTGTGCAGTTGGCCTACCTACCCCCAAGGAGGCCTGGCAGGCAATAGACCTACCAAAGGGTATCAAGCCCTACGGAACTGCCGAATCAATAAACCTCAACAGCCTAGTCCCCATACTTGATGCGACTTTAGCAATACCGGGGGATGTTGTAAACATATAAAAGAGTGTACGAATGCTCCCTGGCTATGATTGCGGCTTAGCAGCTAACGTATGTAATCAAAGCTACTCTCAAGCTGGCTCTATCTTGGTAACTGGGCAAACATATTCCCGACTCAAAGCGATTTTGTGGCCGGAAACATCAACTGACCATGCCTCTTGATGGGGGTAGCACTCATTGGAGCAGCCTGGATTGGCGTATGCATGACGACTCGACGAGGATATTCACAAGCTTGCTCACCTTAGCCATTGGCTGGAAATGTAGCCATGACAACACAGTGGATGGCCCATCCTAGTCGCAGGCCAACCATCAGGAGGCCAACAGCCCGTTTGGTCCTGTTATACATCGAAAGAGAGTCGATGCCCGCATTCAACTCATTTATGGCAACTGAGCCTGATGCGAACTCTGGGGGTGGCGGGTTGGGCTCTTCGAAAATGGCCATAGGTTGCTTTCATACACGACAGACCTTGATACAGAGAGACATTACCTGGCACTATGGCAGACCACTGCTATTTTCTGACCGACATCATCGTGTTCTATTCCCGTCTCGTCTCCTTCTAGACTTATATCTTCTCGTATGAACATTGTGTCACAATATTCCCCCAACCAAGGATATGTGTGGTGCAAGGCTGTCCCTTTGGAAACGAACGTTTGCTGGGCTTCAGTTATTGCGGTATCTCCCGGCTCAAAAGAAGTTCCGTCCATCCCGATGGTCTAAAACAGTTTGGGGTTGGCGATTCAATTTATGACTGGGATGCCCTTCAATCCCGCCATAAGTCAAATTACTCACGATGGTAACTGAAGAGCAGTGTAACTCCGCGAGGAGACTTCGATTTCCAGTCGTGACAAGCTGTTTATTCAATACTAGACGATTTATTCCCTTTTTGCTTCGGCTGGCATATATAGCAAGTTAAGGCTCCATATTCTGCAGCAAGCCATCCCGATATCTTCTGATTCATTACTTACGGCACACTTGCGCTAGAATTATCATGTCTGGGCTGCCGAGTCTACACTCTATACCACTTTCCCTTGTTCTAACCGCTGGTGTTGTGCCAGTCGCGTTCTACATGTTCTATGATCGGCTGCCACCTCTATGGCCGTCCTCAAAGAAGGCCATGTTGATTGGCCCAAAGCAACCGCAAACTATAACCTCGCTTGAATGCCCCTACAGTTATCTTCGCCAAATTTATGGGAAATACCACTGGGCTCCCTTCCTACATAAAATATCTCCGAACCTCAAAAATGAAGACCCGCCCAAGTACCAGTGGATTCTTGAAGTTATGGACGTTATCCACCTGTGCCTGATGCTAGTAGACGATGTGAGTCGCTCTTTACCGGTATCAACTCTCCTTTCGAGAAAAGCGTAATACTAATTTGCCTCTTGATGGGTAGATTTCTGACAACAGTGACTTTCGAAAGGGCAAGCCAGCCGCCCATAGGATCTATGGCCCATCCGAGACGGCAAATAGGGCATACTACCGCGTGACGCAGATCTTGAACGAGACGGTAACCCGTTTCCCAAAACTGGCGCCGTTTCTCCTCCAGTGTCTTGAAGAAATATTGCACGGTCAGGATCTCTCGCTGATTTGGCGACGAGATGGCCTCAATGCGTTCCCTAGCAGTGCCGAGGAGCGGATGGCTGCATACCGAGAGATGGCCTCCCTGAAGACAGGGGCTTTATTCCGGCTTATGGGCCAATTGGCCCTGGAGGATAAATCCAAGGATCGAACCTTGACTATTGTCGCGTATGGACCCCGGTTGTGATTTAGAATCGTTTGCTAATGGTCTTCTCTACGAACAGATGGTGTACGCAGCTCCAGAACGACTTCAAGAACGTTTACTCGTCCGAATACGCAAAGGCAAAGGGGGCCCTTGCAGAAGATCTTCGAAACCGCGAGTTCTCATATCCTATAGTCCTTGCACTTGAAGCTCCAGGCGGGGAGTGGGTGGTCAGAGCCTTGGAATGCGGCTCACCTCGTAACATCCGAAAAGCACTTGAGGTGATCCAAAGCGAGGGTGTCCGCAATGCCTGTTTTGCTGAGCTGAAATCTTCCAGTGTCCCTGTCAAAGACTGGCTGGACATATGGGGGCGTGATGAGAAGATGAACCTGAAAAGTCAGAAGAAGTGAGTCATTGCCTATGATTGGCGGTAGGGCTTAGACGTCCTGAGCGTCATGCAGTTGGGGCTGCTGCGATAAAAACAAAAGTCTCGGCCATTTCTCTCGATTTGGCTTGTGATGGCTTGGTGCGAAGTGCATAGAATGCGGGTGGCATACATTGTTTGCCTTTCAGGCCTCGTGTCGCTTTCTGGTCTTGCCCATGCTCAAGGAGGACATTGTTTTCTGTTAAGAGTTCTTACCAGTGGAATGGTTCCTTGTCGTCGTCGTCAGTAGCCAACGCTTACACTACTGGATAAAACAATTATTAGTTTTGCTGTCACTACCCGCCGAGATGCATAGCCCTAACCTGAAACTAGCAAACACGTCGAGATACCTAGGGTACGAATACCAACAAACCGAACCCCTTCCCTTGGCCTCCGACAATCATTTCATTGCGTACATGTTGTGCCACTTATTGTCACGCATAGCAGTATGGTCTACAGGATTCTAGCCGTTTGCAAGGCTCTCCCTCTTGAAGATAAAAGATCCAGCATGGTTTGAGTCAGCTCCCCGAGGTCGCCGAAAGCTCCAGGGGTTGGTATCACAAATCGAACTTGAAGGGGTTAAGGTAGAACGGGAACTTTCCATTGGCTTTGAGCCTCATGCATAAACGACGAAAGCTACAGCCCCTGTACAGACGCGGGGTTGGGGATCACATATAGAACTTCGTCCTCCGTGTAACATTTCCTCCTGGAGGCATTCCTGAAGAAGACCTACTCTTTGACCGCCTGTCTACTTGCATTTTCTGCTGGGGTTTCTGCTCATCTGGGTATTTTATCAAGGATGACTGGGACCGGCATGCAGTGACCCTGTTCCATGTCTTCTTCGCAGCGCCTGTGCTCGGATTTGGCCTTGCAACCTTCCTCGTTGACTGGTCTTACCTCCTCCAGCAGCAGCCTCGCTGCTCAGCTTCGATTCGGGGCTCTGCTTGCCCATGCTCACTTACCGATACTCTTTCCGTGCACTGGGCCGTTTTCCAGGCCCTCGGAGAGCACGTCTCAGCTCGATTTAGGCCGTCCCCGATGCTGACATCAAGGCGCAATGGCGTCTTCGCGTTAACCATCTCCACAGCGAGTACGGTGATTTCGTACGAATCAGTATGTGTCTCGCAGTGGGCAACCCCTTTCCCATCCCTTCTTCTTTTCGCTCACAGTCCTACCCACTAGAACCCAACGAAATCTCGATCAACAACCCCGGGGCCATAAAAGAGATTCACGACATTCATACAAAGTGCACCAAGGGCCCCTTTTAGGATGTGAGTTATCCACATCAATCGCTCCATATCACAAGAAACAAGGCTTATCATTCGAAGAGGAGACGGCTGTGGGATCGTGCGTTTACTTCAAGAGGTTTGCACTTACACTCTTCTAACAACAAGAGGTCATGAATGGTTCAGCTAACGTAAACAAAGCGCTAGCAGGGTACGAGCCACACGTCCTCGAGCATTGTCAGTCATTCCTTGATCTGGTCTTGTATCAGAGGAAAACGGCATTAGAAGTCACGATCCTTCTATCTCGTTTCACGTGTGATTCGATGGGCATACTTGTTTCAGGGAAATCATTCAATATGCTGCATGGCACTCCACATTAAGTGTTGGACCAGGTGAGGGAATCCGCGCCCATTGCGCGTCTGCTGCTCAGGGCCCCTTGGGTCATTATCCTGGCTCGCAATCTACCCATTCTCGAGCGTCAAACCGCGAGTCTGATGGAGTGGTATACACAGTACATTGAGGAAAGGAAAAAGGTACGTAGAGCAGACAAGAAGAGTTCGTTGCGAGGACCTGAACCGCGAACCGTAACACGTAGCAGGGAGATCTTTCTCACGATCTCTTCAGTTATCTTATCCAGGACTCACTGTCTGATTCCAGCCATGCTGGGAAAGGCACTGATCAGGACCTTGTCTTCAATACCGAGCTTGCGGTCGTCGCGGGAAGTGACACCACTGCGACTACTCTTGGCTGTGCTCAATTCTTTCTGGCAAAGAATACCGCTATCCTCAAGGAATTGCGCAGAGAGATCGATGCCGCAGTTGGCGTTGGAAAACCCCTGTCTCACTCAGCACTACTCAGCTGCCAATACCTAGAAGGGTGTGTCAACGAAAGCTTGCGTCTTTGCTCCCCGACGCCTAGCGGTTTACCGCGAGCTCGCAAGGAACAATTATTGCAGGAACTTATATACCTCCACGCAGCACTGTTTCAGTGCATTTTTACACGGTGCATCGTGGTAAGCTATCCCAGAGATACATTAGGTTCAAAACATATACCAGGGAGCTACTCTGGCATCTGGCCCCAGATCCCCGTAATTTTCAGGATCCCGAAGCGATGGTCCAGTCGGCCGGATTTGATCATTCGTAGAGAAGCATTCGTGCCGTTCTCCATAGGGCCATACTCGCGTGTTGGTAAGCCGTTTTCCATGATGGAATTGAGGCTGCTGCTGGCGACGATAGTCAAGAATTTCGATCTTGAGTTTCCACCCGGAGATGAGCCAGAATCGTTGGAGAGGATAGGTGTTACTGGGCCACAGGATTGCTTCGTCGCCCGGATTCCGTCGTTTTATCCGATATTCAAAGCAAGAGCCAAGGAATAGACACAGACTTAGGTGCAAATGAAATGATTCTCAGTCATGGAGCATACGTAGTAGATACATACCTCCAAGGCTGGCTGATCGACTGCCGGATGCGGAAAGGGCAAACGTGGTTGATCCTCACGCTGAACCAACAAAGTAACACTGCCCGCCCAGTCATCGCGTTGTCACTGTGAATTCTCTCCCTTTCTGCCTCCATTTGCCTCTATATACCCACGGTATGGACTATCATTCACCATGGCCGACGAACAACAGCCGCAGCGACGAGTGAGTGGAGGCGCCATGTACGACGCCGCACGGGACACCTGGGAGGACCATCACCTCCAACAGCAACGCGCCGATGAACCTGGACCTCCGCCTGTCTCGCATCCAAACGAGCTTCTAGCGAGTGCCCAGCGCCAGAAACTCCCTCCCCCGGTACGTTCTTTGTCCTGCCAGTGAGTCGCTCGTCTGGAAATCTCTATTTTCCAAGGAAAAGCTCAAATGCTGGGAAGACAAAAAGACGAAGTGACTCCAACGCGCTGCTGTTGAAGTGAATTGACCAGTCACTTTAAGGTCAATTGACGCTTAATTTATATTTCAGGAAGATTCCTCCGCTAATCTCCCTTCTTCTGGGCATTTTCGATAGCTCCCCAACGATCCCCACTTAACAGCAAACCCGGAGTTACAGAACCGAGATCCAGCCTCTCTGTCGGAACCACCACAACCATCCACCTTACCAGGCGAACCACCACGCACTCAAACAACCGAACAAGAAGTCGACCAACTACCGCCTCGTCTGGAAGAAAAGATCAAGGCATATCCTGTCTCCGCAACCATGGGCTCACCGCCTACTTCGGGAAGGTCCAGACCTGTCGATACTTCACCGGAGAAAAATCGAAGTCGCGACTCTCCAGCAGCGGCTGCCAACGACCGAAGTGGCTCGCCCATTGACAAAAAGAGGAAACTACCGGAGGAAGAAGATAGGTCAACGGCGCCCGCAGATCGCTCGAGTTCTAAACGCAAGAGGCTTCAAGAGCGGCACCAGAAGCTGCGAAGGGCTGGCCCAGCGCCACCCTCCGTTTATTCACGACGCGACGCAGACAATCATGCTTCCTCTAGAAGCCGGAATGAATCATCAAATAGATCGCCATCCTCCCCACCTCGGCGTTCACCGTCACCCGAAGTACGGCAGCGGAAGCGACCCGGTGGCGGTGCGCGAATGGGCCTTGTGGATCCTGAAACCATTCGCAGAAGACAAGAAGAAAGGGCGCGCGCCGAAGAAGAAAATGCCATGCGGTACTCTCAGTCTCGGGGCGTTACCGATATTGTTCGGCAGCATTACAACGCCGTGCCCCAGCGCGGCAGGGAGTGGAGGAAAACCGAAAGCAAAATCAAGGGCCTGCGGACTTTCAACAATTGGGTGAAGAGCACCCTTATTCAGAAATTTTCCCCTGATGAAGAGTTTGTCGCTCGAAACGTTGATTCCAAAGACTGGGCCAATGGTGCGCCGCCGCCCTCGGAGGAGAAACGACTACTAGTGATCGACTTGGGCTGTGGTAAAGGCGGCGACTTGGGTAAATGGCAGCTTGCCCCTCAACCTATTGATCTCTATGTTGGCCTTGACCCGGCCGATATCTCTATCGAACAAGCGCGTGATCGCTACAACCAAATGAGGAGTGGGCGGGGTCCTCGTCAGCGCCGTGGCCCCCTATTCCATGCGGAATTTGCGGCCAAAGATTGTTTCGGTGAATGGCTGGGAGATGTTCCGATTGTACAGCAAGTGGGCATCGAAGCCAACGTTGGACCTGGTGGTTCTGTCATGGCTTCGCGATGGGGCGGTGGTGGGTTTGATGTCGTCGCGTCCATGTTTACCATCCACTACGCCTTTGAAAGCGAAGAGAAAGCAAGGCAAATGCTGCGCAATGTGGCCGGATGTTTGAAGAAAGGTGGTCGCTTCCTTGGAGTCTGCCCGAACTCGGATATCATCAGTGCGCAGGTCGCGGCATATCACAAGAAACGCAAGGAACGCGCGGCGATAACGAAACCGGACGATGCAGAGCCCGAAGACGGCGAAGTTGAAGACGACGATAAGAAGCTCGAATGGGGAAACTCCATTTACCGCGTTCGATTTCCTGCGTCCACTCCCGAAGATGGAGTTTTCCGCCCCCCTTTCGGGTGGAAGTATAGCTACTTTATGCAGGAAGCGGTCGAGGAAATTCCCGAGTATGTTGTGCCTTGGGAGGCTTTCCGAGCGTAAGTGCCTACCTATTGCGGAGAAATATGCATGCCTCTAACGGTACTTGCAGATTGACCGAAGATTATAACCTTGAGCTCCAGTACCGCAAGCCGTTCCTGGAAGTATGGAGGGACGAGAAGGATGACTCGGAATTAGGTCCCTTGAGCGAGCGGATGGGAGTTCGTGATAGAGCTACTGGAGAACTATTGATGACGGACGAGGAGAAGGAGGCAGCAAGTAAGTACTCTTCCCATTGACCATTTTGGGTGCCGCGCTGATTGAACAGGTTTCTACCATGCATTCTGCTTCTATAAAGTCTAGGAGGCTCTGCGTTGGTTGCATCCCTCCGCTTTTCCATTCGCACCTACCCATAATTTGTATTATACACCATTTATATCTCAGTAACATTACCACGAAAGAAACAACAGGACATGATCTATAACCTTGATCTCAAGGCCTAGCTAGCGTAGAGAAGGAGAAGAGGGTCCCTTTTGACACTTCAACAAAGACTTTTTGAAGCCTAGTATATCAGGCACCAAAGTACCAAATCCGGCAAGATTAAATTTCCCAAAGTAGTCTAGCGCTATCGCGTCGCGCCTGTGGAACAACAATTGATGGGGTCAAAGAGAGTCGAGCGCTCTTCTCTTCATCAAAGAAGCCCTCCACTGCGGAGTACAGAGTACAACATCTCCAATCACACACATATATCCGGAGATCAAGTATACTAGAATCATGCTCTCGACCCCCGGCCCGTCACGGGCAGCACGTCCTCGAGATCGAGACCGAGACCGCAACCGCGGCAGAGACACAGCAACCCCACGACACCGCGAAGACCGAGCACGAACCCCTCCCCTCCCAGCCTACCAAGCGCCCGTTGGGCCCCTCGCAGAAGTCGGCCGCACGGCGCTCGTCACGCTCCTCCATTCCCAAGCCCTCCGACAACTCAAGACGCATGTGCAACATGCCGAGCTAAAACTGACCGAGTCCGCTGGGGAAGTCAACGAGCGGCTGACGGATGCAACGGTACGGTTGAAGAGAAAGAGGGAGAAGGAAAGGGAGAGAGATGTCAGTCGGTCTATGACTGAGGCAGGGGATGGAGATACGGAAGGGAAAGACCGTATGGATGTTGCCGGTGGGGATGCAGATGGTGGGCACGAGGAGGAAATTGCCAGGTTGAAGGAGTTTGAGGAGAAAGTTAGGGGTGTCACGGAGAAGTTGGATGGGAGTATGCGCAAGGCAATTGATTCAGAGGTCAAGATTGATGCTCTTGGGGTGGCTTTGAATGGGCTGCAGAGGGAGGCCGAAGCCAATGCTGCTGCGAATGGAGGCACTCAGAGACCGAGGCAGCGTCGGCGACGGACAAGGCGCGCTGGCTCTGCTGAGGAAGAAGCGGAGGAGGACGAAGGGGAGTTGTATGAGGCTACACCTGAGGCTGAAGAGGGCGCCGATGAGCATTCTTTGACTCGAAAGCTCGAGGAGAGGATGGCAAAGGATCAAGAGAAATGGGAAGATCTCTCCTTGACAGAACGGTACATCCCTATAAAGGCTCTCCTACCCAAGACAGAATCTAACACAGTCTCCCTACACAGCTACTCCGAGAACAACAGCTACATTGGCTTCTACCGCATAATCCACGAGGCCAAACACCCAGGCGACGACCCACCACCTGTCCCGCACGCATCAACCTGGTTCAGCCACCTCGAAGACCCCAATGCCCGCTCCGCAAAACGCCGGAACTCTTCCTCAGCCCTGACCCGCCGCAACACCCGCCAGCAACGCCAGCGCAACGCTTCCACCGACTCCGACGACCTCGCCATCGAGCGCGAGCGTATATCCCTCAAATGCCCTCTCACTCTCCTCCTCTTCAAGGACCCCGTCACAAGCACAAAATGCCCTCATAGCTTCGAGCGCGCCGCGATAACAGACATGATCTTGCGCAGTGGCATGACCATTCCGGCACCCGCGGAGTCGGGATCCGGTGGTCGGCCTCGCCGCGCCCGGGCCGTGAAATGCCCCGTGTGCTCAGAGGTCCTGACTGCAAATGATCTACGCGAGGATCTGGTCTTGCTAAGGCGGGTACGCCGTGCTGAGGCGACGTTGAGACGGGTACGCGAGGAGGAGGAGGATGACGAGCTGGGGCTCTCGGAAAGGCGCAGAGGCCGGCAAAGTGGAATTATGCTTGGGAGTGACGATGAAGATTCCTCAAGAGGTGACGGGCGTGGAAATAGAATGGTTGTTGATCAGGTCCGGATTAAGCAGGAGCGCGCGATGTCGAGGGGAATGACCGAGGTCGAGCATGATGATGAAGAGCAGGATGACAATGAGGACGAGGATGAGGAGCAGGAACAAAGTGCTGCTACTGCGTCTGGGACTGAGACGGAGGAGGACTCCAACTCCGAGGCGGATTCGAACGGAGGCTCGGAGTGATGTACTCATTGGGTAGCATTGCTTTCACGTACTACATAGGCTCCACAGTCAAACAGAAAAGAAGGCCAAATATCAGTCGGTATGCCGCTTGAAAACAACCTGCGCACAATGTTGAGTCCGGATCGGCGCTTTCATGACCCTCTTTACCCTGTATCCGGCAGCACGATCTGTTGAGGACTCAACAGCCAATGCAGATTCAAAGATAAGGTTACTCCAGATTGCTTTTGCACAACAAAAGGATGTGCCAATTGTCCGATTTCCTGCACTCAGTGAACTTCAGCTAGCTCCCTTCAATCGCTAATCAGTGCTTCGGACGGTTTGTTTAAGGTGATTCATTTTAGAGCTCGACTACCACTGAGCACATCGTGCCGGTGCGAGTACAGCTTATTGGGAGGCTGTAAAAGTGCCTTGGGTATAACTAATAAACAAGGAAATAAAGAAACAAATATTGGAAACAAACAGGAAATCTGGTTAGCGCAGTCAATCAGGAGGACTGCTACTTGGACAATGAATCGGAACGCACGAACTCAGAACGAGACACTGGGAACTCCATCAAGTACACCGGGCTCAAATTATGAAATGCGACACGGGAATTGTGTAATAGAATAATAAGGCAAATTGGCCATGGTGATGAGCTCTGGGAGGAGAGCGAAGACCCGCTGTTCAAGGCAGTCGAAAAACTCGTTTAGTATGGGGATCGCCCGGGACGCGCGCATCAGGCGAGAAAATGGGTAGTCGGGCATATTCTCGAAAGATCTCGGAGCCATTGATTACCTCCATTTCAGACGTGACGGCACTTCAAAGTTAGGAGTGTTGCATTTTCCACCTGGTGAATACTCGGAAAAGACGAGCGGGTCGTGTTAAAAATACGAAGGTCATTTCCATCGCAGACATGAGAGCGAGACCACGAAAACGGGACGCGGAAAAAGCAAAGCGCTCCGGCCAGCTGTAGGGCCACCGCGCGGAGTTTTTATCTGGCTGCGTTTATTTCGTGATGAGGTTGAGATAATCCGCGACGATAAGAGTGACCATACTAGAAGTGGAGCGGTGGGTCAGCGATAAGCAACAAGGAAAAACAAAGTATGCACGGAGTGGGGAGACTAACGCATGAGGGGCGATCCGCACATAGTATGTGCCGAAGCCGCGGTAGAACCTCAACCAGCCTTCTTCTTGAACCACTTTTCGAGCACAGTCAAACATACCCTTGTATGGTAATTTTCCTGTGGTGGGGTCCCTTTGTTGCTTTTGCAGGCGAGTCTTGACAAAGTCGAAGGGGAGCGAGAGGAAACTAGCGAAGAATCCCGCGATCGCTGAGGCGGCAAAGGTCTGGTTTTGAGCCGAAAGGTTCGTCCGGGTCTTCAACTGGGCTTTTGACTCGGCGAAGAAGGCCAGTTGGCCGAGGTTGAGGGACATGGCACGCACGACGGTCGGGAAAGCACCAGCCCAAAGGGCTGTAACACCCTCGACTCTGGAGATGCGGAACAAGGCATCGATGACAGAACGATAGTTCGCCCGCGCCTCGGGTGGCTTGAGGCCATCTGATTGCATTCTAACGAGTGCAAGATCTGCCGGATTACCGATCATCGCCGCAATTCCACCAGCCGTTAGGCCGGCACCCGCTCGCTCTGCGAATGTAACCTTTCGGTTTGAGGCTTCGGCTCTTGCGCCCAGCGACTTCATGAACGTGTCAAAGAACCCAAGCCGAGCGGTTGTATAAACTGCCTGGCGTAGCAGGCCTGCAGAGAGACCGGTGTAAAGGTCGAGAACCTTTCCAGACGCGACGATATCGCGGGCAATACCAAAGGCGGACGGACGAGGACCAGTGCGCACACCCTCGCCGGCGAGTTGTAAGCGCACCTTGATCATGTCAATTGGCTGAATGACGACGGTAGCCGTCATGCCAGCTAAGCCACCATTAACGAAGGGAAGAGCGGCACGAGTATAGGGGTGGTGTAAGAAATCCACCGCGGGTTGGGTCGATTCTTTGGTAGTTGAAGCCATGTCGACTAGGAAGAACGATTCCCACCAGCTCTGAAGCAGTATTAGCAGCCGATATGAAGATGCGTGGGTGATGATTTATGCCGCGAAAGAAAGATGGCTGTGCGAGTGAAAAGAGGATCAAGGAAAAGAGAGAATGACCATCCACTGACCGGCGTTATGTAGCGGAGGAGGAAAAAGGAAAGCGAGACTAGAGGGGGAGCAGCGGTTAGTTCACAAGTAGTTGTAGCCAAGGCAAGAGTGGCTCGTGTGACAGAAATGACGTCGGGAATAGATTGAGTGAGGGGAAGGAGTCGGAACGTTACAGCGAAGTATAACTTTCTGGCCTGGAGAGAACCGGGAGAGGATGGTCCAGTGGCCAGGAACTGCTCCGGAAAGAGGAGAGATTAGGATCTGGAGACTAGCTGTTCCAAGGTTGGCAACACTGAATGAACAGGAGACGAGCAGCTGTTCTGTAACTGGGATCGCTCTGTCAGATGATTGACGCTCTGATGCGGGGGCCTATCAAGGGCTTCTGATTCTCAGTAGTAAAGTACCACGAGTACTGAAGCAAAGCAGAGCACGGACAGCTTCTTATAACTCCGGCAGTATCCTGGTGATATCCTTGCAAGAACCGATAGCCAGTTCCGAAGCTGAGCCAGGAGGGTGGCCTAGTATAAGTACGCCATCATTTACGCCGACGGGGCCGCATGATTTCATTTTCCAGCTAATAGTAGCCGCTCAGAATGATTATTACCGCGTTACACTTGATTCTACTAGCTTGAACAAAGCTGCGGTCTTCGCTGGAAAATGACCCCACTGAGCTGTGCCAAAGTGGATGAAGATTGTGGCAGCGGATGGGGATGCGGGGATGCTGTCCAAGCTGTCGCCGTGCATTAGCTGTATCTGCTGTTTCTTTTTCCATGCGTTTACCGAGAAGGGTTTCTACTTCTATTGCTTATTTTCCCCATTTATTATGTAGTCTCAGCCACGAAGAGCTAGCACAGATCGAGATTACCTCATTACCATTTTCTCCCATTGAAATGGATAAAATGAACGACTCGGAGTCGACGTCATTGAGATGGTAACTTATTCGGTAAGAGATCGGTACTGTAGATTACCGAGCTAGCCCCATCTGGCCGACATGAAGGCCCGGGAACCCGTACTCTTCCCGATGCTCGGGTTACCATCACCACCACAACACCGCCACAAGACTATACAGCCAAGGCTAGTATTCTTCATCTAGTATCAGCTAACTTACTATCTTTGAAGCAGACTGGTTATTCTTTGACGATACCTTCAAATCCATGAAATTTACAGCCATTCACAGTGGAAGAGTAACAAGTTACCGTCCCGACGTCCGCCCGACTATCCGAGGATAGATGGAACCTGATTCCTGAACCTGCAGTCGCACGCTGGGACTGCTGAGAATCAGCCAGCTCCTGATTAGCCTTCTCCGGAGTACCGTCTTCCAGGCCCATCGATTCGCCGCATCGCGGTCCAGGTCGGCTATTCTTCTAGTTCCCGCTGTCCCTTTTCCCCGTTCCTGGTCAATAGCGCCATCCCACCAGTGAACACAGAGCATGTTCATGTTAATGGACATTCCTCCGTCCTTCGGATACCGTCCCCGGTATGCTTCATCGGCGGTTGGGCTATCGAGGCATTGCTGCTGCCCAAAGTGCTGTCACAGCGCATGACTCTCATATAACGTGTCCTTAAGACAATGAGACGAGCCATCAAGGCGCGTATCTAAATGCCTCATCACCCTATTTGACACGGACCACCCTCTCGTCCTACCCTGTCAGTGAGAGAGCTGCAACCTCAATATCAATCTAACCCAACACCTCATGCAACTCATACTAACCACATCCTGCCATACCCTATGGGAGACAGTGCTCCGCCTCCGATTTCCCGCCGAAATCGGCACTTCCAAATATCCTCAAATCATCGACAGTTGGTTTGAAGAACTCAAAAAGATAGCCGCTGCGCAAATCATTCTGTAGCCCTCATGGACGGACGGAAAAGCCTGCCACGTTCCGTCATGGTGTTCCGCCATGGGTCCGGACGAGATATTCTCCGGAGTGCCTCACAACCGCGGGTATACTACGAACTAGTATGTACTACAAAAGCGGGAACTCAACAATTGAGAGGTCCTGTAGGTTTGCATCTCACCATGAATTCCACCTCTCTCACAAATCTCAACAAAATAGGACTACGCAATAGCTGTAGCAAGTAGTAGTACCCCGCGGGAAACTCCCGGCAAACCCATCGCACCGCGGCACAAGATATCGGATAGTACGTGGTACCTCAGGACTCATATGTCAGAAGCGCTCGGGACAAGCCCGGGTGGAAGGGCGGGAGTGGCAGAGGACCCGGGCGGAATCTCGGTAGAGGTGCCGGAGGCCTTTTCCTGGCCTGTGGCTGTGGTGTCGCTGGGGTGAGGAGAATGCAAACAGCCGATTTTCGCTGGTTCACGTTGTCGAGGCTAGACTGGATTCATCGTAGTATACCTGCCCGCAAGGGAGGTATCATGATTCTTTCCCCCTTTTTTCTTCTCCTCCCTGTTCTTGCTGTCTTAGTAGTCTCATGGTGGTTAGAAATTGGATTGGATGATGTTGTTGCATGACCATTAGAGTGGGATGATTTTGTGAGATTGAGATGGAATACCTGCTACCTTTGTCTTAGCGCTAGATATGAGCTGCTAAAGTGAGTCTTCAAGCTGGATCCCTCCAGGCGTCGAGTGGCTCGAGTCAGTGCAGATGACTTGCAGGAACCCAAACATTACTGAACTGCTTACCGTCTATTCAAGGAATATTACCATTAATTATTGCGCTTGAGCATAAGTTGGAATATTTAAGGCAATCAACATGGCAGACTAGAAAGCCGCACTACACTACAACAAACTAAACGTTCTCTAGTCGATGCGATTAGAGGATAAGGAATCTTACATATTTCAAAGCACAACAGTTCGGGAATAGCCATGGATTATCTAACCTCTACTGACCATTGCGGCCATCTTCACACATCACTGGAGCCCAAAAGGCAATTGCCAAGTTACATGATTCCCGGCCCTCTCGCGAGAGCAAACTCAGACCCAAATTATTTGAGAAAACGCAGCACGCCATGCAAGATATGAAAAAAGGAAAGAGAAATATGAAGCGGAAAATGGGGAAATCATAAGAAACATGAGTAAAGGAAATAGAGAAAGGGAGAGAAAAAGCGATTTTTTGATCGTCTATTGCGAGACAATAGGACCAGCCTCGATGACCTCCTTGGTAGCTTGGTCAGCGTACTTTTCGAAGTTCTCGTTGAACAGCTTGGCGAGCTTGTTAACCTCGTCTGAGAAGCTCGTTGTGGCGGTCCAGCTGTTCTTGGGGTTCAGCAGCTCATCAGGAACACCGGGGCAGCTTGTGGGGACGTGGAGGTTGAAGACGTCGTAGGTCTCGTACTGGGCCTGAGCGAGCTCGCCGCTGTGGATGGCGTCGAGGATGGCACGGGTGTACTTCAGAGGGCAACGCTTGCCACCGGTGGTGGCGCCAGCGCCAACCCAACCGGTGTTGAGGAGCCAGGCATTAGCCTTGTGCTGCGAGATCTTGTCTGCCAGCATGCGGGCGTAGCGCATGGGGTGCAGGGCAAGGAAGGGCTGAGCGAAGCACGAGGAGAAGGTGGCCTGGGGTTCCGTAACACCGTCCTCGGTACCGGCCATCTTGGAGGTGTAACCGGAGATGAAGTGGAACATGGTCTGCTCAGTGGTGAGCTTGGAGATCGGGGGGAGAACACCACGGGCGTCGCAGGTAAGGAGGATAATGTTGGTGGGGTGGTTGTCGGACAAGCAGGGAATCTTGGCGTTCTCAATGTACTCAATGGGGTAGGCGCAGCGAGTGTTTTCCGTGAGAGTGGAGTCGTCGTAGTTAACAACACGGCTGATGGGGTCGAAGACGACGTTCTCGAGGACGGATCCGAAGCGGATGGCGTTGAAGATATCGGGTTCCTTCTCAGCGGAGAGGCCAATGCATTTGGCGTAGCAACCACCTTCAATGTTGAAGACACCACGGTCGGTCCAGCAGTGCTCGTCATCACCGATCAGAGCACGCTTAGGATCAGCAGAGAGAGTGGTCTTGCCGGTTCCGGACAGACCAAAGAAAACTGTGACATCGCCGTTCTGTCCCTCGTTGGCGGAAGAGTGTAGAGTAAGGACGTTGTGCTTGACGGGCATCTCGTAGAAGAGGATGGTGAAGACACCCTTCTTCATCTCTCCGGCATACTCGGTACCCAGGATGACCATCTCCTTCTCGGCAAAGTTGATGGCGACTGATGTGGCAGAAGTCATACCCTCTGTGAAGCGGTTGGCGGGGAAAGAGCCGGCGTTGTAGATAACATAGTCGGGGTGGAAGTGCTGGAGTTCTTCGGCGGAGGGGCGGATAAGCATGTTTCGCATGAAGAGAGCATGGTAAGCACGCGCGCAGACGACACGGACGCTGATACGGTAACGCTCATCCCAGCCAGCGAAGCCATCGATAACGTAAATGCGGTTTCGGGTGTTGAGGTAGTCGACAGCACGCTCGCGGTTGATACGCCAAACCTGAAGTTCTCAGTTAGTATGCCAACCCTAAATATGACGTCACATGCATGATGTGCTGCAAGGTCCATGCAAGGCCAGGCCCACAGGAGGCCCACGACACCGGCGATCGAGTAAACAGGATGGGAGAACAGAGTGATGCAGAACCGATGGTGCACAGAGAGAAATCCCTCATGCGGCATTTATCATGTTTGAAGACGCCCTTGCGCAAATGGCACGGAAGACCCATGCATTGAACGCAGAGAGGTAGGCATGCAAGGGGAAAGGACTTAGCAAAAGCTTGTGACTTACTTCAGGAGTCATGGGCTTGTTGACAGGTCCCCACCAGACCTCGTTTTCCGAGGACTCCTCCTTGACAACACGCTTATCTGAAGGTGAGCGACCAGTTTTGGCGCCAGAGTAGGCTGTGAGGGCACCGCTTGATGTGATAGCAGTACCGGTTTCGTATACAAGAGCATCTTCATAGAGGGCAGCGACAGAAGGGTTGGCGATCTTGGGAGAGGTCAGTGCTTATGGTTCGACACTGGGTCTGTCAGAGTAGACTTACAATAGCAACGCGCTCGTAGTCAATGTGGGCATGTTCATGAAGTTCTTCTTCAAGCTCAGTGTGACCCTTGCCAGGCCTAGACAGTCAGGTTAGTATAGGTCATGGAAGTATAGGGCAGGCAAGTTGTCGTGCGACAGAACGGCAAGGTCGAGGCAGCGAGGCACAAGGGGCAGGAACAAGGAGAGACATACTGAACACCACCAGGGTGCAGGGCAGTACGATTCACAGATGTAGCAACCATGTTTCTTAATGAAGTCGAGTGATAGTTGTTGTTTCGTTGCTTTGCAATCTGCTGTTGGAAGAAATCTGAGTAGAGAGGACCTGGAGACGAGGGGGCCTCGGGGGGTATATGAATGTTTGCACCAGGACCCATGATCACAGCAGTATAGGCGCCCAGAGCTGTTTCAGTCCCCTTCTCCGTGAGGCTTCTCCACAGTTTCACGGGTGATGTCGGGGCTGAGGCCGAGTTGAGGCGACAAATGGCTCTCACGGCAATCCGAGTTGACCCGAACCCCAGATGTGGACACGAAGTGGTTCCGGAAGCTGCACCAACAAGAATGGAGGAAATCAAGAATTCGGGATGAGGTGTTATCAAAAAGATAGCTCGTGTCGGAAAAAAGTCCACTAAATGCCTCAGCTGAGGATGGTGCAGGAGGAAGAAAAGTAGAAAAACCTAGCTGCTTTATGACTGCCGCAGGACCGCAGAGAAGCTGCTGAAAACGACAGTTCCCCGTTCATCCTGTCCATTCGCGGAACCATGACACAATCCAAAAGTAAATTCGCCTGGCAATGTGAATCTCTACTGGAAGTTCATCACGAGTCCTCCACGAGTTCCAAGGCCAGCCGCGGCGGGCCAAGGGAACAAGGACTAATGACGTCGAATAGACACAATCGTCAAAGGTCGTCCAGTAAAAGTAGAAGCTGGGCTGGAGGCTAAGAACCGAATTTGCGGGGAGACGCAGTTTTCGGCTAAGGAATCGAGCCTATACCCGTCCTGGTAGTGCTGGGAACGGCATTCCAACGGTTCATCTACAGCTCGCCGGACCACCGCGACACGCTCAAAACACCCTACATGCAGTATTTTTTTTTCTCATCTTTACTGCCGGAGCAAGGAGACCTGTCACAAACAAATCCCTCAAAAGCATGCACGACGCGAAAAACTGCATCCGAATGACGAAACTTAGGCCGGGTTGAGTTTCGGGTCGTTCCAGCCCCCACTGTGCCGATGACTAACAGTACTCCCGAGGCAAGCCGCCCTACGGCCAATCACATTACAATTCATGGCTGATTGCCAATCCGACGCCACTGAACGCGCACTCATGGGCAGAAGTTATTGCCGTGTGTCAATAAATTGTTGCTGGGATCGGAAGCTCAAATTCATGCTCTCCTACTTGTGGCGAAATAGAAGAGACCAGACCGTTGCAGGTTCGAGGCGAGAACAGCTTGTTACTCTCCCCGTGACCGAGCCCCTTTCCCAGCAACGCTCAAAGGGAGCACATGACGAGAGTATTTGGTAATTCAGACTGTTCCAGCTCGAAGGAAGCTCCAGTAACTCCAGTTTCTGTTGTGGGTTTTGACGGTCAGGCGCCACAGCTAGCTTCAGCTTGCTTGACCGATCATTTGCTTCACGTGGTCAAGCACGTCCAGAGGAGGTCAGGGAGCATCAACAGCCACTTGCTTCCATTTTGTCAGGGGCCAGCGCATCGAGATAGAGGTCACGCCGTCGGTGTTGTCTTCTCCAGCTGGAGGTCCTCGCATCGAGCTCCCCTATCCCTGAAGGGCTGGTGTTCCCCGCATCCGTCGAGCCTGGACCACGCGGGCCTTTCCCCGGACCTAGGCTTATCCAGATCACCAAGACCTCGAAAGGGTACCTGACTCCTTCCTCCTACTGACCGTCTTTTCCTAGGAGAGCAACACATCTCAGCCGCGTATAACCATTGTGGCGTTCATCAGGGACGATTCCACAAATACCTCACACTCACGGAAACAAACCTGATGAGACAAAACATCAGCGGAAGGGCCTCTCAAGGGCGATCCACAAATCGGGGAGGATAGGAAAGACATCATGTATTATTCATGTGCAAACCAGCCTTACTTCTTCTCAGATGAGTCCCCCTGGGCTGTGCAGAGACACTAGGGCTAGGACTAGGCCCTGGTCTCAGTGGCGGGTGGGTATGCAGGGGTTCCAAATCCGGAAGATTTAGGAACCCATCGTGAACTTCAAAAGGATCAATTTTTTAGGAGCCGCAGCAATAGCCATGAAAATGATTTAAATGCCTCATAGTAGAGTGAGCAATCTGTCGTGCAGGCTGCCTTGCAAGCCTGACCAAGAATGCTGGCATTTTCTGTCAGTTTTTCGAGTTTCGCTCAGCGGATGTTTTTCAACAAGCACACGACAAAATGACCCGCACAAAGCCAACACCTCAAAATATGGCGTAGAACTGACCACACAGCTATTTCCACAAGGTCTTCTCGACTCCTTATTAAACTGCTGTTTCTGCTTTTCATCACCACAATTCGAGAAATATGCTCTAAGAAAGCCATCGGAAAGACATGCCTAATACCTTGCTGCAAGATGCAGCTCGAACCGTCAAATAGCAGCCTTCATTTTTTAGCCTTGCCCTTGGGCACCAACCCAAGCCACAGCTATCTACTATGTACTACCTTCAACGCCGGCAGCCACAAGATTCATTTCTGAACAACTCCAACGATGCTCGGGTTAGGCACCTCATTCCGCTCATCAAGCACGAAGTTCAGGGTCTCAAAGCTCAGGTCGCATCTGGGTTCGGAAAAACACGCCTTAGGCCGCAAAGATAAACATCGTCCACCCAATAGCATTGCATGCTGATATCATATTCTCCCGACCCTAACTCTATCTGCTGCAACCCGTGCATTTCTCCAGCGCCCGCCAAGTTCTGCCTGGACTACGTACTCCGAAGCAGACGTCTGGACGACAATATTGCGCAGGCTGTGCGTGCCGAAATTCCTGGAGTAAGTACGGAGTAGGCTAATATTATAACCCTGTCGCACTTCGGTTAAATTGCGATGGCGAATGGTTCCGAGATCGGTTCTTGTTTAGCTGAAGGTCTGTACTTATGTTCTACTACAAGTGGTAGTATGTGGTGGGAGAAATATACTGGTGAGATAATGCTAGTAGTGGACTGGAAAACGCAAGTGTTGTCTTCCTAGGTGGAGAATGATGTTTGTGACCTACTGATAAGTATACTGTGTATCGCTAGAAGCAAAGATACTCTCCATCCTCGACCTATATTTCCGTATAGGACAAGGTGAGGGTACCAATATAGGTCGTTTTATTGAACAGCTGGTGTTCCTGTCAACATTACTGTTGGTGCCACAAGACGTCTTACTGCCTCTCAAGACGGTCACCGCGCTCAGTATTAACCTAACAAGCGGCATCGCCCTATATCCCGGCGTGACCCCTGAACCTACAAATGGTGAACGTAAAGGGCTTTAGCCTGCTTTGCTGCTAGACCTTGAAAAATAGTTGGCAGTATATAACGTCATAGGATGAAGGATTTTGATAGATGAAACCTCGCGCGATATATATAGTGATCTTGAGTGAGTATACCCTCATGCTCTATCGACTTCTTCATTCCAGCCTTCTGAAGCCTCGTTGCCCAGTTCGATGCAGGAATATCATGTTACCAAGCATTTGATCTTCGGCGATGCACTCGAAGCCTTGCGGCCCCAATACCTCCAGCTCGGAAACTATCACGGATATGCATATCAGGGTAGCATTCTACTAGTACCATCCCATGAACTAGTATATTCGCTGTCCATTCACAGACGCAGGCATTGACAAATTGCTACCAGACTCGCCTTTCAAGCCCAAGGCCGAAAGATATAGTATGGTGGAATGGGACGTGTTTAAGATTGCGGTCCGCACCGGCGCACCGCTCGGTTCGCCCAGTCGGCAGTCTTCAAGGCTGAGTACCATACTACAACAGAGATAATGTTGAGAGCCCATAAATAGCTTCATGACAAGTCCCAAAGCCGCTGTGTATGATGTTTCTATAGAGAATCTTCCAACAGAGCCACCTTCACATGAAAACCGCCCATGACGCTGTAACCCTCGACGTTCAAGTCCAGTATGCCACATCGACCGGAATGGCGGGATTCGATCGCCATAAGAGGAGACCGTTATCAGCCAATAGCTCCGTGTAGAAATGCCATGATGCGTGTCATTCTGCGTGTGACTGTTCACCTGAGGACATCCCACTCCGTCGCAACCAATCATTCACCACCGGACGAAGCGGGGCTTCAAAAGGCGACGGCGGGGTAACAACGGACAACGATCGCTTCTTTGACTTTTTCAGTTTCAACCATCTTCTTGATTTCATCTCAGACCACTTCAGGGAGTCGCTCAGTCGAGATTCAAAGTATGCCTGGTTCCTTCTCTTACTTTGTTGCGCGGTTGGCCAAGCTCACGGTCCTTCTTGACAGGATATCCTCACCCCGCTATATTTTATCGCAAACAAGCAGATAAACCAAGACGATAAGAAAAATGGCCGGCCACAACGCTTGCCCCTCTTGCGGCGCCAACATCGAAGGCGAGTCCAAGAAATGCGACTCCTGCGGCAGCGTACGCCTCCCCAGACTGTCCTTTAACGGCGTGCCTTGTAGCTGACCGACTGTCATAGTCTTGCCCCGTCTAAATCGTACAACAGAGACTGAGATCAAGTGTCTTGAAGTGTTACCGTGTTTCGCTGGATGAAACTTTTGCGAGTGGAATCGTTTCCTGTACTGTTGGTCCTTGAGATAGGCTGATGAGAGTTGAATGATATGCCTTTTGTCTTTTGAGTGGAAGTTTGCGTAGATCCTCCTAGTTCATCACACAATATCCGTCGCATCCACTTCCCGGCTCGAGCGCTGAGTGGATTCGTGAGACAGCGGCATTCCTAAGCTGTGTGACACCGAACTCCGCTCGCTCCGTGATCGTATTCGCTCTGTAGATTCTCGCTGCTCGTCCTGTTCTTTCTCCTCGTCGGAATGGATGTTTAGACCGCTCGGCTCTGAGAAGCGGTTGTGAACTAACACAGAGTGCCGCTGCGGGTCAACCACGCTATTGTTTGGTAGGGGCTCATTCTCGGATAGAATAAGTACTTCCACAGGGTGGTCGTAGATTTTGGGAACTCTCAAGACTCTGTAGAATACGTAAAGTATGGGTACAGACAGGCCATGCACGATGACTGAAAACAAAACTAGCCAGTAGACGACTGCAGTGATAGTCAGAAAAATAAGCTCTGCATAGAATCTGACTAGCATACCTGGCCTCATAGCAGTAGTCAAGTTGTTGATTTCTCTGTCGCTTTCCCCACGGTCAGGAAACAAGCGTCGGGCGTATTCCACATACGCAACTGCTCCGACGCCTTGAGAAGTCAGCATACCCAGCGCAAGGTCGATTCAGGTGTATACATACCAATAGGCCCAAAGTACCCCATGAATAAAGCTTCCTTCCAATTGCCGCA
Organism: Aspergillus pseudodeflectus; assembly: GCF_044049435.1. Taxonomy (NCBI): domain Eukaryota; kingdom Fungi; phylum Ascomycota; class Eurotiomycetes; order Eurotiales; family Aspergillaceae; genus Aspergillus; species Aspergillus pseudodeflectus. Next base: position 565,319 of record NW_027263777.1, on the reverse strand, counting down.
AATTCGGGGCATGAACCGGTAACCAACCATGATTGCCGGAATGCGTCGAAAGAGTAGTATCAGCACCCCCAGCCCTAAAAGACGAGCAACACTTATGCCAGTCGTCCCCGGCATCTGGAACTCTTTCCAGGGCATGACTGCCCCGAGATATAGGAATATCCCGTAGTTCAGCAGGGTTTCGAGTGACGAATTGAATGAGTCGTGCCGCAGTTGAAGCTCTGTGTTGTACAGACCATCCCAGTTCAACATGCTACCTGCTGTAAAGCAAGCGAGTGTTTCGTCAGAGCCGAAACATCCGCATGAGCCGACTATGAACATCCCCAGAACTGCAGGGACTAGAGTGAAGGATCCAGGGTCAATCCATTTCCTACCCACATTTAGCTTAAGCCTTAAGAAAAGGAGCTGAGAGCATTTACCTCTTAGACGACATGTTGAGAACTTTCCGGCATGCAGTTCCAATAATGACCCCGTACGCAGTTCCCAGTATAATCATGTAGAGGAAGCCTTCGACGAACCAATGTTTTAGTGCAGTACCCACACCCCCTCCAAAGCGTCCAACATCAGTTGCACCCAGGAGATCTGGACCACCTCTGGCAAGATCGAACTCTTCCAGAATAATAGCGTTTACTGGAGTTTCGGCATATCGAAGAAGTGATACGCCGAGCAATAGAAATGGAAATCCGAAGCCATCATTACCCCCTGCCTCGGAAGATATGAATTCCCGGAGATTTCGTCGAACGTAGTTATCAGCAAAAGGACCCTTGGCGATTGCTTGAGATAGAATCGGATCGGTACATGTAACGCAAGATCCTATAATAACAGCTGATAGCTGTGGCCAGGGGGTAGACATCAGCACTGCGAAGTATAAATATTGAGGATAAGCATACAAAAGATATCCGAGGTATCATAAGCATAATACATGCGGACGTCGAGATCCACGCAATTGCCATCAATGGCAGTAAACAGATTGTCATTTCCTTGAGTCGGCGCTTCAGGTATTTCTTGGGCAACTCATACCCTACTTTCACCAGTTGAATACCAATCACAAGCCGCGCCAATGCCTGATGTTTGTCAGCCTCGGGGTTTTATGAGAAAATGTATTCCCATACATAAGTAATTTCACTTTCAGGGTTCTCGCTTTCGTCATTTCCCGGATGGGGCACCCTCAAAAGGTTCGCGACAGAGGGCCCAAATATAGCACCAATAGCTAGCGCAGGTACTAAGAAGATTGTGAGCGGGAGGATGCTAGAACGTTTGACAGACATGCATACAGGCTTCACCCAGATACCATCTTTGCTTGAGTTTCAGCGATATAAAGCCGACAAACAAAGCGAAGAAGCCTATATCAGAGCACGATTGTCAGCTAGGCAAGAATGAGAAACCGTAGAGAACAAAGAAGTACACTCACTTGATACTACAAGTATGACATTAAGATTGCTGAGATCGAGGATTGGATGCAGCATATCGCTGAGAAAGAATATAGGGTCTCACGAAGCCACAACTGCGCAGACGTAGAGGGGACAAAAGGAGCTGATAGAGGCTCCTGATACCAGCCTAAATAGCTCAATGGCTTGAACAAAATAACGTAGAAGGAATGTCAGTTAATAGTCTAGTATGTCGATAGCGGGTGAAAGTGTCATGCAAGTTAAGGATGCCATATCACAGAAGAAGAGTGCTCTCATGGCAATGGAATGTCACCAGTTTGCGTGACAAAGGGGCCACGCATCATGAGCGGCAGTCTGCAGTGTCTTATTTGACCCCCTTGATGCTTATCTGACGCATACAGCCGCCGTCGAGCGCGTCAATCCAGAGTGGGTCGTGATATGCACCCTTGCAGGCAGGCCCAGCCACTGGCAGAGTCGAGACACTGACAGAGCTTGTCTTGGGGTGATAAGCAGGGATCAATGCATAGCATGAGAGACCTCAAAAAGGTATTATTTCCAAAGGCGGCTATGATTGGACCGCAATAGCAGAAGAGTGCGCGAGGAGTTCGCGATCCTCGTGTTTGAGAGCATTCCTGCTGATCTCACAGTTCAAGATGTTATTTTATAGCTGGTGGCGCCAGCACAGAAGCACGCTATATGCAATAAAGAAGGAATGTGGCGGCTAGGTCAAATCTGTCAACCAGTTATGTACACGACGCCATATACGGCCCAGGGTCCATAATTGAGGATCATTTCAGATTTGCTTTTCTCGATTTTGTCAGGGGAAGCTGTGTCGTGAACACGTCAAACAACATTGAAACGTTGGATCGATGGCAAAGCCTAGATTAGAAACATCAGCTCGACGCCTATAGTCCATTGATAAGGAGTGGGCATAGTTGGTGGTATTGTGTACGTCGTGTTTGGATCAAGTGCAGCTTCAAGTTGTCGGGATCTGCGAGCCCGTCATTGAGATACTAAGGTGGGTCATGATCGACGGATGGTGCCTCAGGCCCCAGATAAGTTTGACATGTGTTAACAAATCAGCAGCAGCCCAGAAGCTGGCAACGGCCTGGAAGCCGAAGAACACCGGGAGCAAACGTAAACGCTGTTTGATTTGAAAAAGCAAACGAAATCACATCTAAAGTACATATATACCCATAGAGAGATTGAGTCGGGTCATTCCAGAATGACTGTAAACTGACGGGGAATCAATTGCCGAGTCCACGGCATCCTTCTACCTCCATGCTCGGAACAACCATATCTTAGACCTTCCATCTGTGCACCAGAAACGCTTTTGGACGAGGACACCTCCAACACAGCGTATATACTTGTATTTACACCGACTTAGCTGCGCACGAAAGCGTGGTACGTATTTGATGGTGGTCGGATGGCGGCTTCTTGAATTCAGGAGTATCGTGTGTTGAGTGCCTACTAGGCGGTCTTGCGCCATTGGCTCCAGACACCAATCAAACTGCTCACGGTACCGGCGATGCCGACCAGCCCATCGTCGAGGGACGCCAAGCCAAGGGCGGAGACCGGGACTGTCAGGTCGCACAGGTCGGAAATGAGCTGAATACGGGCGGCGGCACTCTCCCTAATATGTTTGTTAGCTTCCAGGGCGGGCCGTGTATTAAGACACTGGAAACTTACTTCTCAAGCTTCTTCGCCTCCACGACACCTTCTCCCTCCTTCAGATCTAGGGTCTTCTTCTTCTCGTTCAGTCTCCAAAGCGTGTAAGCACCTGCAAGCGCGCTGCAGACCAAGCCAGACATCCAGGAGCGGTATGCAGAGTCTTGCAAGCGCTTGGCGCTGGCGAGCTTACGGACGCCAATTGTATCAATGACGGTGATTGTGTCAAGAGAGAGATAACCAGCATAGCCGAGTTGGCGACCAATAGCTAGGTATCGGAGGACGGGGTCGATGGGGCCCTTGTTATCGGCTGCAAGAGCAGCAGCTTTGAGGTGCTCAACGAACTTGCCGATTCTCAAAATCTTTCGCGTCGTTCCAAACTGCTTCTTGATCGCATTATACGGGGCGATGGCGGTCTGGGGCTGGTTGGTGCGATACAGATACCAAGCGTAGAAGCGAGAGAAGTATTGCAGGGTACGGAGGATTTTATCACGGCCGACTATGAAAGGATATCAGAATGCGACCCGCACGTGAGAGACGATTCGACCGTCTTTGCTCCTTTCAGCACCCTTCTGGTGGTCCGGAATAGGAGCAAAGAGCAAGCAGAGGAGTATAGGAAGCTCGATACATACCTGTGGTAGCAACGAAGCGCAGGTAGTGCGCCAGCGCCGGGTGATAAACCAGAGCGTCTGCGACCATTTTGGTTCTCTCTCACTTGTCTCGGAGGTCGGCAAATGAAGGCCGAAAGCCGTGAGTTGTGAATACGGGAGGTAAAAGATCCTAGTCGATAGCGGACCAGTTGGCAGAGTTCGAGGGACGTAGAGCGCTCAAAGAGATGGTAGGCTCCACAGAGAAGGAATAAATGGGATGGGGAAAAGATGGGGGAGGGGAAGGAGGGAAATGGATCGGTAAATGAACTCGCCGGGGATCGCGCGGCAGCTGGCAACTGGAGTGTCGGCCCATGAACCTCGGCTTACACATTCTGACGATTTCCGAAACTTCCCCCCGTGCGTTTGGTCTCTCTCGCCATCCTTCTTCGGGAGACTGCTCCTCCCAGATTATCAGACTGTGTTGCTGTAGCCTTTTCACCGTTGAGTAGGCTCAATTCGTGTCAGCATGAACGAATAGAGTCAGCTTCTCGTCACTGGCGAACAGTCATGATGGGGCTACATCGCCGCTGGCATATTTTCGGTGGCTGATCGGTTATCACGCCCAGTTGCATGTAGATGCGTTTTAAGGTTCCATTGAAAATAGCCATGCCTTTCATCGATCATCCTCCCACAGTATTACTGCGCCCATTAATTCGATGAATATTCTCCCGTATGAAGTGCGACCTCCTCACCGCGACAAAGGAGTTGTCAGGGAAGCTATATAGGAATTCAAAAACAGCTACCTAGCTGCTACTGCACTCAGCTCACACTATATCGCAATCGGACATAGGAATATATGTCAGTCAGAGAGCAAGCGAAGAGCATCTCAACAAAAGGTCTTTTCGGGTCACACCCGCCGCGCTTCGGAGGTCTGTTGCAGCACAATGCGACGAATTCGTCAGCCTTGAGGAATGAACAATCATCCATATTATTGCCCACCGACAGGCCACCGACAGGGAAATCCGATGGTTTCGAGGTTCCTTTTTGGGCTTTGTGATATCGAATGTGCTGGACTTGGGAGTGACAACGGAGGAGTCCTGGAGAAAACCAATGTCACTCAGCTGGTACTCAATTGTTGTAGCGTCATAGAGCGCATATGGAATGGCTTATGGTTGTAAAGTGAACGCTGGCCTCCGTACTCATAGATGGAATCGAAAGTGGTTGTAAGGTTGATCGGGATGAACACGCGGAGGGCGGACTCGGACCTGGAAAAACAATTGGCCAGCTGAGCTTCCGTCAGCTACCTGCCAGAGCGACGGATGGACGTGATGTATTTGTCTCGCCCACAAGCTCATCCACACCACCTACTACGCCCCTCACAATCGCGTATTATCATTCATTCGTGAACCATCTTGATTCACAGCCAACTGCACTGTCCTTTATTTTCTCGTTCGTCGGCCGTGATCATGGGGTCCGATCCTCAGTACATCAAATACCCCGACCTCCTTCTCGCCCAACATGTCTTCAACCTCTCTAATCCAGCATGTCCTCAGACGGTACGACAGACTTCGCTAAAGAAACTTCAAGAGGCCATAGTGGAGCGAAAGATGGCGCCCTTTTATCGACATCTTGCCCACCCCGTCGAAGGCGTCCTGAACCACTCCGCTGAAGGTGTTCCCCAACCACGGTCATCGAGTGCCGGCAAACCGCTCAGCACCCTGGCGTCGCGGAGGCTATCACAAAAGATTGAATTCCCGTGGGATGAAGATTTGTATCAATCACTCGTTGAGGATAATCGAAAGGAGCTGGAAGGTTTCCAGAAGGAAGAAGACGAGGCGGAGGAAGCTGCTGGCGAAACCGAAGTGCAGGCCGCGCGAGGAAAACGTGCTGAATTCTGGGCGCGGGTTGGAGATAAGGTACGTCTAAATCGAGCTACCCCGAGCAAACGACCTCGAGCGAATGACCAATCGATGTGCTGACATCGACTCTCCGTAGGATAAAGCAATCGAGTCGCATGAAACTCTCCTGGAGAAAACGACATTCCTCGGATCGAAGATAGACCTTGTCCTCGCCATGATTCGAATCGGGCTCTTCTTCGGTGACACCTTATACGTCAAGAAGAACATTGAGAGGGCGGATACACTTATCGAGAGTGGTGGTGACTGGGATAGAAGAAACCGCCTCAAGGCATACAAGGGCTTGCATTTGCTCACCGTTCGGTCCTACAGCGCCGCTGCCCCGCTACTGCTTGACAGTCTGTCTACATTTACGAGCTATGAGCTATGCAGCTACTCTGCCCTTGTCATCTACGCAGTACTTGCGGGCTCATTGTCCTTGAAGCGAGTTGATTTCAAGGCCAAGGTTGTGGACGCACCCGAAATCAAGGCTATTCTCGGCTCGGGCGAAGACCGTTTGGCGGCGCTTACCGGCGAGATATCATCTGGCCCCGGTGCTCAAGATGAAGAGATGAAGGATGCCTCTGCCCCAGCTGCAACCACCACAATCGTCAATCTGACTGCCTTTAGTGGCAACGCTGGCATCCAGGCGGAAGTCGAGACGCCCATTGACTTTACACCTCTGTCCAACCTAGTCGGTAGCCTGTACAATGGGAATTACCGGACGTTCTTCCTCGCTCTCGCCGCCGTAGAGGACAATTTCTTGACGCAAGACCGATACTTGTACGAACACCGTGCCTGGTTTGTGCGTGAGATGAGGTTGAGAGCCTACCAACAACTCCTCCAGAGTTACCGCGTGGTAGGCCTAAACAGCATGGCTAACGACTTTGGTGTGACGGTGGACTATTTGGATCGGTAAGCTTGACAGTCCACCAAGGGTGCTAAGCAGAGAAAACTAACAACTACAGGGATCTTGCCAAATTCATTGCCAGTAACCGAATCGCATGCACCATTGACCGGGTCAATGGTATTATCGAGACGAACCGACCGGATGATAAGAACAAGCAGTACGCCGATGCTGTGAAACACGGTGATGCTCTGATCACAAAGCTGCAGAAGTATGGACAGGCGGTTCGCCTGCGGGGAAGCGAGCGAAGTTAGGTAGCCAGTCGTCGGACCATCGATGGATGGGACAAGGCAAGGTGCATTACGGCGTCGTCTGATCCATAGCGCATTGGGGGCCTCGCCATTTGAGCAGATTTCCGGTCCATACATACATTTGTCTTAGTTGACTAGAGCAAATGACAAGTTCGGAGGCTGCTGTATCATACATATCTAAAAGTGTGGGCCGATAACCACTTCGTAAGCGCGCCCATCTGGCGTCACTCGGTGTCTCCTTGGGAGCCCACTACGTTACCGTACATATTTAGGGCGTTTATTCAGTTGTCGATTCCGACTAGGTAGTATTATTATGTCCTTGTTCTCACCGAGGAGTCTTTACCGTAGTCTGAGCTGAGCGTTCTTCTTCGGCTACAGTTCAAGATGTTACAGGGAGTCATGGACAGATAGCGGCCAATGGCATCGACAACCTATCATCAGCTTAGTCAAAGTATGATGTTAGTTAATCATTCATGTCTGAAGCTATGTCCTCCGTCCAAACCGAGCATCCACGGAAGCGGCAGGCCGTTGTTCGGGAAGAGCCGGGCCTCACGTGGGGGTGGACCACTCCGTATTGGACAGCACCATCCACTGTCGACATGGCCGGTGAGCGCTCCAGAGCTGTGCTCTTCTGAATTTTGACGTATCATACCACTGCGAGAAGACATCGCTTGATCTCACCGTCTTACTTCACCGTGATGGGTGTTTCGAGGAGTCAAGATGTGCTGAACTTGGGTCAGGAACCATGGCTGAGTCAGCACCGATAATCGGCGGCCCCTCACAAATCGCCTCCAAATTTCGCGTTTCCCACCCTCAGGGTAAGTTGCTGCTTTTCCCTGTCTTGGATCGCCAGCGAGACAGCGCTCAGTTGTCCGATTCCTCCTCGCCCAGCCAATTGTCCTTCAAATCCCCGCGTTTACCCCCACGGCGGAGAAGGACCGATTGTCCGATTGGCTGTCAATACCTCGTTGCTGAAGCCTCACGGAGAAGCGCCATTCAACTCAGCATGGCTTTGCGAAGGATTGCAACCCAGATGCGGACACCGCTGTGGCGCGCAGGGATTTTCCGGCCGTATAGTGTTCAGATCGCGCGAATTTCTCAGCCTCGTACGTTCTTTGGAGGAGCGTTAGCCGCGGGAAGGTCGAAAGTGCTGTCGGGTAAGTTTGCTGCTCGGGAACCCCCGAGGAAGACCATCTCCCCTCCGCCTTCCTGGCGTCTCCATTCATCAGATCTGTGGTCTGGGCAGAGTCCACACCTCGTGACATCCTCCATGAGTGATTTAAGATCAGCCTGTTTCACCTCTTCTGAGTCACCGTGCTGTTGGACTATATATGGCACCACTCGACCAACTACTGCGTGGCCGGACTCAACCACATATTCCCACCCCACCTCCAATTCGACTACTAACCCCGCCATAATTCTACTTTAGATTCGACAATGGCTACCCGAACAGTACTCCCTACTGAATCCCAGCGTGCACTGTCGACGGCGGCTATTCGTTGCCTGAATGTGGACAACATCAACTCCAACGTCAAGGCCGCCAAGTATGCCGTTCGTGGTGAACTCGCCGTCAAAGCGGAGGAATACCGCGTGAAATTGGCCCAGGGAGACAAGTCATTACCCTTTGACAGTGTCATCTTCGCCAACATTGGCAACCCCCAGCAGCTCGATCAAAAGCCAATCACCTTCTTCCGTCAAGTCCTCAGTCTCCTCGAAAACCCTCTGCTGTTGAACAACAAGGACACCCTCCGCGCGACTTTTGGCTACCAGGATGATGTTATAGAGCGGGCGGAGAAGCTTCTTGCTGAAGTCCAGAGCGTGGGTGCCTACAGTCACAGCCAAGGTGTCCCTCTTATCCGTGAGAGTGTGGCCAAGTTCATTGAGGGGCGTGATGGATTCTCTGCCGACCCGCAGTCCATCTTCCTTACCGGTGGTGCTTCGTCTGGTGTCAACACCCTGCTCAATGTCATCTGCAATGGCCCCAGTGCTGGCGTCCTTGTCCCGATTCCTCAATACCCTCTGTACACGGCTACCTTGTCTCTTTTGAATGCGCAATGCGTTCCTTACCACCTGGAGGAACAAAAGGCTTGGGGAACCGACATCAACACCATCAAGAAGTCTTTGGAACAGGCCAAGGCTGCCGGTACCGACGTCCGCGCGGTCGTGGTCATCAACCCTGGAAACCCTACTGGCGCTTCTCTGAGCCCCGAGGACATCAAGAGTGTTCTTGACATCGCTGCGGAGGAGAAGTTGGTGGTCATTGCGGACGAGGTATACCAAACAAACGTCTTCGTCGGGGAGTTCACATCTTTCAAGAAGAGGCTGCGCGAGCTGCAGCGAGAGGCGCCCACAAAGTACGACAACGTAGAGCTGGTCTCTCTCCACAGTGTTTCCAAGGGTATGGTTGGTGAATGCGGTCACCGTGGAGGATACTTTGAGCTGGTTGGATTCGACCCCTTGGTTGCGGCCCAGGTCTACAAGTTCATTAGCATCATGCTCTGTCCTCCGGTCACTGGACAATGTCTTGTCGAGCTGATGGTCAACCCGCCCAAGGAGGGCGAGCCAAGCCACGAACTGTACCAGAAAGAGTACAGCGGCATTCGGGAGGGGCTGCACAAGCGCGCCCTTGCCCTGTATGAGGCCTTCCAGCGTATGGAAGGCGTTGAGTGCCAGGAGCCCCAGGTACATACCTCTCTTTCCCTTACTTGATTTCCGAACCGTTGGCTAATTGTGGTGCTTTAGGGCGCGATGTACCTCTTCCCCACCATTACGCTGCCTCCCAAGGCGATTGAAGCTGCTGCCGCTGAAAACCGCGCCGCGGACGAGTTCTACTGCCTTCGTCTTCTCGATGCCACTGGTGTCTGCGTCGTCCCTGGCTCTGGCTTCGGCCAAAAGGAAAACACTCTTCATTTCCGTACCACATTCCTGGCGCCTGGCACCGACTGGGTGGAACGCATCGTCAAGTTCCATTCTGAGTTCATGGCGAAATACAAATAGAGAAGTGATTAGAAGGTCGTCCGAGGCCTTTGTCACAATTGCATCATTTTCGCTATATAGATCGGCATGGATGCCGTGTTTTGGAGCGTGCTAAACGCATTAGTTGATGGACATGACTTTACATCTTTGCTCCATGTATATACCCAACTGCATAAACCAACCGTGTTTCAGGTATTCACCATTCATTCATCCATTCGGAAAGCCGGAAACTGCTGGCACGAATTGACCCATGACCGCGTAATCAATTTGGGAGGGACTCGGGAAGCTTACTCGACTGGGCGATAGTGGTAAGAATAATTAGCCAGTGCCTAGCGCATCGAATTTGGGCTCACAATTCGGACCAATAGAAGTGCCATCAAATTTCAACTTGATGCAACGAAACTTGGGAAACTTGCCAAAAAAAAAAAAAAAAAAAAAAAATTTGGATCAAAAATGCCAAGTCTTGACAAGCCTTGGATCGTTCGAAGCTTGTCTTGCATCCCTTGCATGGGTGATGGACAAGGTTCAGCATCTCAACCAGCAAGTTCAGGTGAATGACTTTACAGCGCGCTGCGCTACTTCTTACTACATTTCGTAACTCAGCCCTCACCGCTGGATTTTGTTGTCACACCGCTACAGTTGCAGATCCGGCTCGGAGAAGTAATTATGAGTAATGATTATGCAAGTTGCGACGCATGTTTCTAGTCATTCATCAACTAAAAAGACACAAGAAAAGGAAATCTATGGTGACATAATCTCCAGGCTCTATGTACAATGCAGCATTCCATGCAAGACACGAAGTTTGGACCAAATCTTTGGACAGAAGTGCTGGAAAACAGGCTATACAGGAAGTCAACTTGACACGGGGAAACCAAGGAAATAAGGTAGCATATCAGCTTTATATCGATTGAGTCTTATAGTATGACGTCACTCAGATTGGGCTAAATTGAACACAAGGCAAAAATCAGGCATCTATCATCATCTCTCATCAAGGTCGTGAAGACTTCTTGGTGTTGTCACTCAGACAGTGTAGAGGTGGTGGTAAAGCGCGAGGGATATACCGCAGACTGCAGAGGTAAAACCTCGGTCCCGTGGTGCTATTGTACCCACGGAGAGGGAAAGAAGTTGTTCTCATCCAAAGGCGCAGAATTCGGATCAAAAAGCGTGGTAGGCCAAAGAGTGTCTGCCGCCGCCGTTGTCATCGGCAAGCTAACTCCTGGGTTGACCATTGCTTTCTCAAAGACTTGGCCATCTGGCATGGCATATATATCCTGGGACGCAAGAAGCTTTTGTTCCATGCCCATGCTGGCCTGCAACTGTTGCTCTAGGACGGCGGTCGATTCATTCGCGGACTTGAGGAACTCATCAACGGAGATTGAATCTAGGTTGTTGGACGAAAGTAACTGCGCTTGCGGAAGACCAATAAACGAAGACGCAGAGCTAACACGGAAATGGTCAATATCCGAGCCTTCGCTCACACTGTTGAGGTCATGCAAGTCGTTGCCTGCGCCCCCTAAATGTGGAAGCGGTGCGAATTCATCTAGTTCTGAAATATCCCCAGAAGAAGACGGCGCAGGAATCCCGGGACCCATGGAATTATAGTCGAAGCTTGCGTAAGATGGGGGCTGCGTGTTGGTAGTCGGCATCGCCGATGAAAGCGGAATTCCCGACCAGTCGACGGCGGTAGCATTGAACCCGGCGGAACAAAAGGACAAGTCAGTGTCCGGGGACGTGAAGAATGGTTCCTTGAACGGATCTTGATATTGCAGGCCGTTTACAGGCGAGGTGTTTGTGTTCGGGAAGGTAGAATATGTCGGTAGACCAAAAGGAAGCCCAGAAGTCGCGATTGGATCTAGAGAGGTCTTCGGCATGGACATGGGAATTGAGGCCGGAACACCGCTATCAATGGGATCTTCCAGCGGCTGCGAGTTGGGGAAAAGCGACGAGAGGTCGAGTGGGGGGACAGATGTCGGAACATCTCCTGAGGGAGCAATGGGAGCGTTTTCTGGAGACCCATGTTCGGATTTGACACGACGATGAAGCCCGTAGATACCGCGCGGCTGTTCTTGTAATGTTTGGTGGCCAATTTGTTCACCCAGAAACGAGGTTTGCGTCAGGGGTAAATGATCCATCGATCGACGAGCGGCGTCAGAGGAGGCGTGAATAGTGTGAGAACGAGGGATCGTGTAGGGCAGGCCGCATTTGTGAGCCATGTCATTATGCTTGTGGGCAGGCTTATGGTGGCCGTCGCGGAATATGGTAAGAGTGCTCTCTGACTTGGTCGACGTCAATTGGGGTTTTCTAGGCGGCTCCGACGGAGGTGCAGCTGGTGGCGGCGCGACGCTAGTTTCCGGGACGGTATCTAGATGGTGTTCCTTCTTCAGCGCACAGGTACAGCGCTGTCCATGAGTGCAGCCACATTTGGGACCGTCTGTAATATTTATATCAGAAACAATGAATCAAGGTGCCGTTTCTATCATGCTCACGCTTCAGATCCCGCTTCTCTGTAGAATGAGGATCTAGATCATTTTTGTGGCTGTTCTTCTTCTTGTCACCACACTCGCACTTTGTGTGGGTTGTCCGTGACTTGCGTAGGCCGCGGCAGTGAGGGCACTGAGAGACTGGACGGCCTTTTTTGTTGATATGGGTCAGGGGGCGGTCTAGATGTGCCACGTTAGCCAGTTCCGGTTCTCAAAGTGCGATAACCAGCGACTTACCACTGTGGTGACAGCTGCTGACACGGTGACCCCGGACGCAAGCTTCACAAGCCCACTTCTCGCCATCAATAAGCATCGCCGCGGTTACTGACGTGGGAACATGCGATGATTCGCGATGGTATGAGAGAAAAGTAGGGGTTGAGGAATCTGAAGGTCGAAGAGAACAGGTATGGCAGAATAGCCTTATTCTCTTGAGCTGACTTTTGGAGAAATCTTATTTAATCGTTTTTCTTTTGTGCGACAGAAGCAATCCCAGCAGGGAAGCTCCTTGAAAAGGTAAAAATCAAAAGGCCTTCGAGGCAAGGATTGAGGGTATAGTAAGTGCGGTCCGTCTAGAACTCCAAGAAAGCAGGGTATCTTGAACGAGTATCCCAATGCACCAACCAGATCACAGAACGCCGTTTAACCTGTAAAAGGGCCAGATCGCGACTGGTGGTCGAAGACTAGTGCTCAAGCTCTGGTGGGGGTGCAATTGCGTTGGAAGCGCGAGGTCGACCCAGGTACCAGGAACGGGAGGGACAGTCGGTCTGGGGGAAGAATCGAAAAAGCCAAGCAGGCTACACCAGGTGCAACGAAAGAAGGAAAGGTCAATTGTATCGAAGGGGCCAAAGCCTACGCACCGTTTGGCGCCGGCCGTGAGACAGGACACCAAGTACCGGCTGTGGCGGCCAAGAAAAAGAGAGAAACGATCAATATGGAGGCAGAGTTGCCGTTGAAACCCTGTGAAAAGAAGAGAGGAGTGGAAAGGCGAAAAGGAAAGGCGGGAGATGGGGGAGAAGTAGTCGCTCGGTCGCTTCAGTTTGGTTCACTTTTGGTCTGGTTCGAGGGGCCGCGCCTCTGGCCGCTGTGCTGCGCCGTGCAAAAGGTTTCTTGACAATACTAGCCTCTGACGCCTCCATGCTGCGAATGATGCTGGGTTAAGTCCTGTATCAAAGCGCTGATCGGTACGGAGGCGTACGTCGTATTTCCAAGTGTGCAGCTTCCACTCCAAGCTGTTTATCAAAATTATGGGTCGTGCTGCTCTGAAGTCTGAACCATATCCACACATCATCTCAATCAGGTACACCGTCTTTGACCGTGTCTTCCTTGTACTGACTCTACGCCCCTGTGCGGTGTCAGGCTCTGCCTCGAAGAACACCCTCGCTGAGATCGGTTACCTCTCAAGCGCCCCTAGATCGGCACTAGGTCTTAATATAGGACAACAGTATTACGATAACATTACGGATGACAGAGCAGCAGGACAAGGCAAAACTCCCGACGGCGCATGGGCTCTTTCTGCCATTCTGGGCTGTGCTGGGCAAGTCGAAGGAAAATCTCGATTTTCCACCTATACGTACCTCGAGGAATTGGGCTTATTATTCCCAGTGCCTTTGTTTTAGGGCTCACGATCCAGGGAACCACTTGCAAGTGGCGGCACTTCCTCCTTGGGCTTCGTGTAAACCTGGGTCGGACCGTTGGAACTCACTTATGGGTCTTCGACTCTGGGGCAAACCGGGCCGGTGACCGCAGGCGCACACTGCTGGTTTGAGAGATAAGGGAATATGGTCATTGTTTCGACAGCCTTTTGCTCTGATTGATGAGTGTTTTGCCTAGGGTAACCGTGCTCAGGCCACCATCAGTAATTCTTGCTGTGTCAATCTCGCCACATCCCTACCAAACAACCTTCTAGAATGCGTTTCGATCTTCCATGCAGACCGCTCCTGCAATTCTGACCAGTCAATCCGTGCTGATGACATCAAACAGGGCCTTGTATCGTGCAAGGGAAACCTCGGGCTCAGCTCGCCCTGGACCTGCTTATTTCATCTCGACACAGGAATGCAACATTCTCCAGAAAGAGTTTGTCCTCGTATACAACTAGTGCGGCGTTCTGGTACTGGAATAACATGTATCATCCTGAACTTACTAGTTCTACTAGTAAATGGGGGTTTTCTTCGATGATACCATCCCGCGCAGATCAACCAAACTGGCAAAGTCCTTCAATTTCCTTCTTCGCCCATAGAAGAGATCACTTGCCCTGCTCCTGATCGCCAAAACAGTCGCAAGAAGCCTATCACTCGAGAGAGTGGAAATTTTTTACATCATCAATCATTCGTCAGACTTGGTTTCTGATCCCCTTAGTGGTAAAAAGGCACTGCAGGATGGCGTCACTGCTTTGGGGCATCTGCAGCTTTAGAGCCGACTCTCGACCGCCGGTCATGGGGCAGACCGAACATCCACCAATCCGAGTCTTTTCAGGAGTCAAGTCGGGTTTCCTCGGGTTATCTCGATCATACGAACTCCAACCCGGTCCCGTTCTTCCCTCGTTCAACTTGCGAACGGACTCTTCCGTCCTACAAAGGCACCCTCCCAAAGTCGCTTCCTACCAGCCACTGATAAAGGTCAGGTCAGCAATTTCTTCACGGGGTCATATGTTCGACCCTATTACTCGTTCAGACCATGAGCGACGGAGGATAATTGATTACTGTGTCTAGAGAGTCCTGCAGTATTAAGGACCTGCAAATTAGCAAGAACTACCCTTGTTGGAACATCCGGGGGATCTTCGTCGCCGATACAAGTGCTTCCTTCCCCAGACAGTCCCACTCGAAAGGTACCGTCTCCGGCGATTTCAACCTGTGATAGTGAATCTTGGCCAACTCCGTTGAAAACCCAATGCCAGAAGGCTGCAGAAAGGGCGCCGTTTCACCGATACTTTCGGGACAAAACAATCTACAAGCAGTACAACTATACAATCATACCCCAGCACTGACACTGAGTGCTTAATATGATTCATTCGTCCCCCAAAAACTAGCTGACAGTCTCAACGATCACAGTGCTGTCGTTGCACCAGTGTGTCCTCGTCCAATGCCGTGTCTGCTGCGTGGGGGCTGACTGCGACTGCAGTCTTCCCTTCCGCTCATGTGGTGCCTGGTGCTGCCGGTAGGTCGCAGTCCGACTGGGAGATCAGCAAGTTTCCTTGATTTCTATGTAAGAAAATCATCCGACCTCTCTCAAGCAACAGCGGCTCTTACTCGGGGCACATGAGGCAGAGCTTGTCCTACTCAGCACTTTGCTTGTTGGTGTGAAGCATTCTCGGCTCATGGCCGAGTCTACCAACAAGGAAAAGATGCCACACATTGCTCTGGCTAAGGTATTCCGGCGCCTTGATAGCGATTTGCATAAATTCCAGGTACGTATAGTATGCTGAACCTTTACATATGCGCTTTTCATGTCATGCTTTCGCTATCAAGCCTCGCACAGGGTAGCTGGCAAACTCAACCTGTTGTGCTACACATATATGGCGCGAAATATCCGCCACAAAAGACCAACAAAACAACGGATAGCTAGTTGATATATCGAATATGCAATTTAAATGCTCTTGATATATGGTTCATGTTGTTCTTTCCTATAATAGATTGCCGGGGGAAAAGGCCATCGCCAGGTGAGGTTGACGCAACATTTATACTGAGGAATGTGATTTGCGTCAATCGCCTCACATGCAAAGCAGCGAGCCATCAGAGTCGAACAAACATGGACAATTCCATCTCGAATTATCGGACATCTTCGAAAAAGGCCCACCAGAGATCCAAACCGCCTCTTCTCCGATCTTTTTGAGGTTCTCTGGGCCGTAGTAGGGAAATAGTATTAATCCGTCTCGCTGGACGCAGAAACAAAAAGCCGGGCCTCCGTCGGCGCGATCAGCCCCAAGATGTAAACTATATCATCGACCACAAGACGTCGACAGATTTAGAGACCGTCGACAATTCTGCATCAAGTCGCGCGACCATGTTTGCTGTGTCCTACTTTCTACGCCGAGGGCACTCGGCGCTAGCCCCTTCAAAAAGCCCCCCGCCCAAGTAAAATTTAGCCTGTAGTAAAACCTTGCCTGCTGGCCTCGCGTTTTCTTCGTCCTGCAACTCCCTCTGGTTTCTCACCATCATTCGGAGCTTCGCTCCACCATCAACCACCATCAATTCCACGCCTTCTATTACCTTCAGCTACTATGAATTCCCGCGAGCACTCCGATATGCCTCCGGCCCCCTCCTATCCATCCCCCAACGCGGCGCAAATAGGCCAGGGCACCATGCAGTACTACACAAACCGTCAGTTGACAACCGACGAACTTTTGTCCGCCGAACTTTCGCGCGAAACTTCTGGGCCCGGCATTAATGACGGCTCGAGCAATGGGGTTCACCACGGCCAATCGATGGTTTTGGGATCGTCCAATGCTGGTGGCGCCGACATGGGTCGCCCGTCCTCACCGGACCAGCACCAGCAGCAGCACATGCTTCCATTTCCGCCGAGTCAGCAGGTGGGCGTTGACCCAAATCACGACCTGAGCTATGGAGACCAGAGCGCTAGAAGGAAAAGGACGAAGATTTCGCGAGCTTGTGATGAGTGTCGGCGCAAGAAGGTACTTGATCGGATTGTTTTGTTTTCATGCCTCGACGCGACAAACCGTACAAGATCTAATGTGATGGCCTCGATAGGTTCGTTGCGATGCCAGTTCCGAATCTGGAGTCGAAACCTGCTCGAACTGTCGCCGTCTCGGAGTCGTTTGCCAATTCAGCCGTGTTCCTATGAAGCGTGGTCCGAGTAAAGGGTAAGACCAGGGATTTTCTCTTCGCTATTGCTCAGCTCACAAAGCGACAATAGATATATCAAAGAACTTGCGGAGCGCTTGCACACCCTCGAGAGCCAGATGCAGCCTGCTATGGTTCATCCGGATATGCCTTACCAACCGATGAACGACGCGCCTTCTCCGAGAGCGTATCAAGACTTCTCGTCGCCTATGGATGCGGGTGGAATCGGTCGCAAGAGGACATACTCTGTTTTTGATGGGCTACCAAGCTCATCAATTACACAACCTCCGTTCACGTCGCGTACCCAGAATGCATTCGGTGAGTATTTAATGCCGTTTCTTACGGAACTACCCTACTGACCGTGGTAGATGCGGGCGAAAATCCTACGGACCCGTTCAACCCTGCCGTTATCACCGGTTCGGCGCCAAAGCCTGGGAATCTTTTCTGGTCAGGTAATGAGGGCGAACTTCCCACTGGGCTAGAGATTCCCGATATGCCGAAGCAAGATGAAGACATGACCCCTTTGATGGTAGATGAGGGAGCTCTTAATGCGTAAGTTTATCTCTGATCTTGACAAATTCATTGTCTTCTAACAGAATCCAGGTATTATGAGAAGGTCCACCCTATCCTTCCCGTCTTACCAAACTCAAAAGACCGTCTCCTAGCACAACTGCATCAATGCACTCGTGAAGTGCAGGAAATCTTTCTGTACAGTCTATACACCTTGACACGCGTCAACATTGATCGGGTTACCGGTACCTTCGAAAGAGTTACATCTTACGATAATGCGCAAGATCTTCTTCTCTACTACACTCGGCAGCCGGCCCTGGTCCGATCAACAGGTGTGAATCTGATATGGTTCCAAAGCATGCTCCTTATGATCCTTGATTGCGACTCGCGCGGGCCAGATAACTTTGTTCTAAAAGACGGCATACCGAAGCATACGCTGCTCCAGTCTGCAACGAAGCTCGGCTCGGATTTAGTGAAGAACCTTGGGCAGTTGAAGTCTAAGCGCTCCTCGGATCCTGACATCGACTCAGAAGCGAACCTCGCCAGGAGAAATTGGGTATCTTTGATTATCTTAACGCGATGGTACGCCATCAGTGTCGCTGACACTGGCATCCTTGGAACCTCTGACATAGGTGGGCGCGAAGATGAAAGAGTATTGGGCGGGGTGACCGCTGGGATCGCCTGTATGTCAAGCGCATCCACCCCCATTACCATCTATTAAGACTAATGTAATGCTCACAGCATATTCCTCGTTCTTGAGTGAAATGGTGACCCTGGCAGCGACCGAGCATAACGTTTGCCAGACTAACACTGGGATCGGACGCGTGGTTGGCGCAAACTTGGCAGCGTCCCTTGAGCGCCTGTCTGGAATCGACGATTTTCATAGAACACCGGAGGCTGACTTAAACGGCCAATCTAGTGGCTTTGTTGAAAGCTTGCAGAACCAACTTTATTGGACTACTCGGTTACTGATCAAGCGACACATCTTTGTTCATAGCCCATACGAGATTGTGTACAGTGCCGAAGAGGTCGTCAACGAATTGTACAAGGCCAGCGCGCAATCGCGTCAGACGACCCCTTTTGATATCCACAGTTTGGCTCTGGCAACGATGACTCTTCTCGAAGCGTCGGTTCTACCGGAATACGCCAACGAATGCTGGGAATCGCTTGCAAAGGTAGAAGAGATTCTCGACCAGCGGGAGAAACGGGCTATAGGGGCCTCAGAGTTTGGTGACGTCTTCCACACTGAGAGCTGGGATGCTAAGATTCGCCTTTTCCTCGAATGGCGACGCACCAAGTCACAGGAATCTCAACTCCACGATCCCAGCTTGGGCAAAGTTGGCTCTTCAGCGCCGCCTGTTGTAGGACCAAACGAACAGCGCTCTCTGCAGCACCTCGCGGATCTCGCCGTGGGCGCCGAGGGATCAGTTGCCGCAAATGCGTCGCCTCCACCCCCATCGTCAATTCCTCCGGTTGATGAGATAACAAGCGGACAGAACCTTGCATCCGCCCTGCCACCACAGGGCCGCATCGCTGTTGACTTTACTCTCCTTACGAAGGAGGGATATCTCAACGTATTTTCCGGCTTGATCTATCGTCGGCCTCGCTAAGTTTTACCCGCTTGTCAGTTGATTAGCTTGACGTGTCTTGATCTGACTACGCAAATTTTCTGCGCTCAACAAGCTGTAATGCGAAGAATTTGTTGTTTCTTAGGGGTTAGGTGGTTATTGCGTGTTTCTTCTGTATTCTAACAGTTGTAGAGCTATGCGGACAGGCATCTATTCCTCTGGTGATCGCACCAGGATACACTTTGTATTTGTTAGGCTCCCAAATCTAAGTTATAATACTCCCCGTTCTCTTTCTTTTACTCAGCTCCGTATACTCATCGTAATCAATCACAAAAAGAAAATAGCCCCATTAGAACATGAATGATGAATGTTAAGCAAGTTGCAACATAGGCATGCCACGAAATCAACCAGTATCTATATAGCAAATCAAGAGAACGGCAGTTGCATCAAATACAGTCCCGCAATGAGTAAACTCTACGTCCATGACTCGTACTGTTGGTGCCGTCTACTTCCCAACAGCAACCCGTGTCCAAGCTCCCTCTACAGCTATGCAAAGCTGCATGAATGCGTTATCGTTGAGCAGGCTACAGAACGTCTCTTCGAGCTTCGCATCTCTCTCGCTAGGCGGATAAGATAGGAACTGGGTTAAAGCAGCGGCAGTGGAGTCGGAGGCGTTCGGTGACTCGATGGTGGTCTGGGTTCCTACGCTGGCTGACATTGCTCGGGTGGTAGGCTCCTTTATAGACGCCGATGGAGCTGGTGGTGTGGCCTGTCGTCTTGGAGGTCCGCATTGGGACTTTGTTGCCCTAGGGGATGATTTGGGACCACGTATTCCTTGTATGGCTGCTTAGTACGGTCCAGTGTCTGTACCTGATATAAGAAAAAGATCTGACTTACCGGTACGAGATGCCTCGGAAGGCATAGGGCTCGCTGGTTTCTCCGTCTTTCGTGCTTTTCTGGGGGCTTGTCCCTCCCAAGGAAGAGTTCTCTTTGGGGGTAGGTCGACGTCTTCAACGTCGCGATGGGCTATACCCTTCAATGGTCTGAATAACGGCTCTTCACTCTCATTAAGAAGTGGCTTAGTCCTTTCTGTCGCTACTGGACTCGGAGATGTCGCATTATGCGGCTCGTCCTTACTATCTAGTGTATCGAAACCGCGGCTGCTACCCGCGAGAGTAGCAGAACCGGCAGACGAACACGCCAGCGAGCGGTCCGAGATGGTGTTTCTCCCAGGATTTGGCACAATAGAGCGAGCCATTCTGATACTAGGCGTGAAGTTACCAGGTGAACATGATGGACCATTTCTAAAGCTGAGATGTGATGAACCCAGCCTGCTGCCCTGGCGTCCTGGGGTAGCGTTCATCTCGAAGAACAAGCATTTCATTTCCCTTAGAATGCTGAGGGCTGCAGAGTAGTCACGGTCAGATGAAAACATGATCTGGAACCGGTAGGCCTGTACCGTATTAGATATATAAACGCTTCCATAAATATATATATACGCACACGGTCACTGCTCAATGGATACTTGACGGCAAGGCAAGGCCGCCTCACGACAAGTGAAACTGTTGATGGTTTCGCATTGCCCTGTAATTGATTCTCAAGTTCTTTTGCTAGTTCCGTCAGGTTTAATTCCTCCTATTCATTGATTTAGCGGGTTCCATATAATTGAGTGAGCCAGCACGTACGAGTGTTGAATCCTTGCCAGTGATTTTGAACATGATTTTCTCAGGTGATGGCGTAACATCTCTTCTGAATACCCCAACGAGCTCACTGTCTCCGTAGACATGGCTCCAGGAAAATGGTCCTTTGTTAGTCTTGGAGTTTATGGCATAGGAGAACTTGGCGAGCTGGAAGCGACCCAGTGTGATCGAGTCCTGAGACCGTTGAGAGATGCGAAACTGACTCATGAGGGTAGCTTGATGGCTTTAGTAGATCTATCCAGCTGAGATCACTTGATGCGGTTAGGATGGTTCTCGAGGAAGGTCGGCAGGAGTTCAGCCCCCACCAATTGAACTTGGAAGCTTCGGGCAGGTGACATCTGATGAGCGCTCAGTGTTTCGGCAACGGACGTAGGCATCATGATGTATAATCTCTATCACTTACGTATGTCGATGAGATTTACGATTGTTAATAGGTACTCAATGTCTTATCCTCCAGGACCTAAAGTATGTATGACCCTCGATTTCCTAATAGTTCGTACCGATTGCCATTTACGGAATAATATCATTGCCCATATGCCTCAGGCAGCAACAGGTATGTCGGGAACGGAGTACGGAACTTCATATAATCCGGGATCTGCCTTAGGCCCAGTCCAAGTAGAGCGTCTACCAGTCGCAGCAGCAGCCAGTGCGGACTTTTTGGAAGACGCCAGGACGGTTCGATCGCAGGATCAAAAGCTGGTTGCCCACAACCCAAGAATTACCGTTCACGCTGCAACTGTTACTGTCGCTAACGATCCTTATTATTCGCGCCCGTGACCCTCCCTGATTTTATCCTGTGATTCCCTCTCCCGGGTTGCAACCATCGTCCTCGACTTGCGACAGCTTTAGACCGCGCCGAGCTCGCTCAACCATCCCCGAAATACCTGAACAATCCCGATAGACACAGCAGCACTTCGCAACGTGATAAACGCGCTGTACGCCCCGAAGTGACCACGACAGAGGCGCCAAAAGGACGAGACGGGCGAAACACCTTGGCAACGCCTACGCGTGCCATTGCAGGGCGGCCATCGATAATTCGCCCTTGGGACCATCGCGTTCAGTCAACCAAGGATCACCGCCAGTGCAACAACTGACCAAGCTACTATTGACCTTTTCGAAATCGCAAGATCGACGCGACAAGGTGGAGGTTGCCTTTCACGACTCGATTCAAAGAGGGTGACAATTGTGGGATCCTGAAGGAAACTCAGGACGAGCCCAAAATGAGTGCTCAGACCCCTCGCACATCCCTACGACGTGAGCTCTGATTCTCGATTCGTTTTGTTTCGTTTCTTACTCATCGCTGTTCATAGAGGGACTGCGGCAACAGCCAAAAGTCAACCAACCTTTCATCCCCGACACCGCGCCAGTACGGCGTGCTCATATCAGTGCGAATCAATCTCCACAGCCGTCATCTGCTCTCCCGCATTCAATGTCACCCCCGCACTCGGAGAACCCTCATATCTCAACCCAGACCTGGGAAGGTAAGGAGCACAGAGTCCCTATGTCGACGCGTGAGGTCTGGACACCGGGGAATCGGCCCAGTCTGTTTAGTGGTCTGTCCGAAAAGGTGAAGGTAGCGAAGCAAGCAGACTTCTATGACCCGTACTTTCCGCTTAGATTTGTGGAGGTCCCGAAGTGTACGTCAACATATCTTCTTTAGAATCCCAGGACCGATTTGTCCGAGCAGTATCTTGATTTTAGTACCAGAGGACGCTAACATCCCCTTTAGCCGACCATATCTACAAACGTGCGCACTATGGCCTGCAATCTGGGATCGCAGACGAAGTCGACTTTGCTTTGTATCATCTCGTGCAAATCTCAAATCAACGTGGAGACAAATTCAAATTCGAAGGCTTCCCGCTGTTGGCAGAGAACTTGATGGAAAAAGCCATAGAAGTCTCAATCCTCTGTACCGGGGTAAAGTGGGAGCTTCACTACAACTTCCAACAAATTACAGATCGCGTCAATGTTCTAAACGCCCTTCACGGCACGCGCGACATATTAGAGAGGATCAGAAAGATACCAGTTATTTTACCTGATGATTCGCTGGAGACGTACGAATTCAACCATCGGCTTCGAAATATCAAGGAAGCTACCCTTATATTGAGAAACATGGTGCTATTGAAGGACAATGCCATCTACGCATCGCGCTACGCCAGTGGTCTTCTAAGAGACTTCCTGGTAATCATGCTCAACATTCCCAATCAACCGAGACTGAATGAACTGAAAAATGATGCCTTGGATATCGCGGAGGAAGTGACCAGGTTCATGAGAACCGATCCTGAAGACCCGCTCTGGATTTCACTACTAAACTGCCTTGACTCACCGGACCGCGCCCATGTGGTTCGTGCACTCTGGGCTCTCACTCACTTCTCTACTGAACTAGACGAACCCGAAGCGAATCGAGCAATGGAGCGCATACCAGAAGAAACGTTACAACAGCTATACTTTCTCACTTTGATGGACTTGGACAAGGACATTCTGAGCGGCGCTCTTGACTTTTGGTATCAATACTCCCTCTCCCGCGAGAATATTGAGCACATGCTGGAGGTTTTCAATTTCCGGACAATCTTCATTCCACGGATGATTGCACTTTTGACGCACGAGGGCCGACCAAGCAAGAAGGAAACCGTCTTGCAGGAGGAGAAAGTAGCACCGCCTCCCACCGACATACCACGTGTGCCCCAGGAACTGCTGAAGGATCTGCTAGAATTGTCGGAACCTGAGCGTAGCTCGCGCTGGTTACGTTGCTGTTTTGTTGAAGATGCAGAGTGCGAGATTACTCAAATCGCTCTGTGGCAGGCATACCAAAGTCGTTTTGCTGACCCTCGAGTTCCCGGTGGTGGTGTCCTTCCCGCCGCAGAGTTCATCAAGAATGTCAGCACCACGTTTACAAATGCTCAGGCCCAAGTGATAAACGGGCCTGGATCTTCAACGAGATTCATCATCAAGGGAATTCGACCTTTGGAAGTCGCATATACGTTTCAAGGCTTCCCTTACATCTACTGCAAATGGCAGGAGGCAAAACCCTGCCAACGCGCTTTCGCCACACCGACGGACCTCCGTAATCACGTCTATTCAGATCACATGAACCTCAAAGCAACCGAGACAGTGGGAGAATACAACTTGGAAGCCGCAGAATCACCTGTGCACACCTGTCTCTGGGACAACTGCACCAAATTTCGCTCTTCTGGCCCTAGTGCGAATACCGCAATGGTAGCAGGCCATGTCGCCTCTCATCTTCCGGAAGACCGGCCTGAAGATGCCGAACCGCCTACGCCGAAGCGTGCTGTGCTTCAAGAGCGCATTGTGCGCAAGTGGTTCTATATGGATACACCCGTCAGTGAGCGAGGGGAGCCCGTCGGTGTCGCGTACAAGGCTGCCCTTGTTCTGAGAAATCTCGCCAGGAATCTTCCGAATGGAATCGCTCCGAATTTCAATGGACTCTCCTGGAAGAAAGCTTCTTTCCTTAGCCATCGACCAAAAATCATCGAAGTTTGGGACCGAAATCGGTCACTCCGCAAGGAACTCACCGAGTTGATCATGATACTAGAGAAGGAAGAATACTACTGAAGGACAACAGACCGTGTTCAAACCGCCAAGCTGGTACCGAAACATTTTCCTCTCTCCGTTGTTTCTTCTGTACAAATACCCTGGAGGTTCAACCCCATCTCTCTATCACTTTCGATTTTCTTCTTACTCATAAAAGATTCTTGATGGCCTTCGGTTTATGATGTCTCGATCCATTTACTTTTCATCGACGTGGCGTCTGGGCAACGGGGTAGAATGGAGCTCGGCTTGTTATTTTTGCTTTCCCTTTTTTTACCTTCTTATAATCCATCTTGCGCTCTTGTATTCTTGATGATTGTACCATAAAGAATGTGTCGATGGGGCGGCTGCACTCTGTTAAACATTCGGTCAAACTGACCTCTTGAAGCTAAATCCTTGTCATAGCTGTAGAGATATGGGGTTATCGTGCCGGTTCCGGTGGGTGGTACCTTCGAGGTCCTATCTACATCGGCGGCATACAGCCATATCAATGACACATGGACCGTCGAGTTGAACCAGCCCAATAGCTAGTATACTGGGCCATACTTCTAGTGACCTCTACCCTCGTGGCGTGTTTTCATTATCCATTTGCAGTGGGATTGGCGGTCGACCATTCCGTCCCAGCAGCGGATACATTGTAGTAGTAGTAATATAGGTAGTGTAGCGCTAGGCCCTAGTAACGCTTTTGAGTTTCGATGGTCGTTTCAGAGTCCCAACATGAGCCATGGCAGCTGATAAACCCTGCGGCGATCATGCTTTCTGTCTCCGTGGTGTACGGGAGCACATGGCATCTCCGCGATCTTCGCTACACAAGAGAGCCGCTGAGATGAATGGGAGTCTCTGTATCGTGCACTGATCGAAGAAAGTCGAGACGCCATCATGATGATCAGTTGATGACTCGGTCGTTCGAGTTATGCATACAGCACGCTTGTGTAACACGAGTCTGAGAGCATTGTGAGGCTCGATATGCATAGTCACTCACAGCACATCGTTAGCGCAGGTGGTCGATCGCTAGGGCAAGATAGGGAATACTATGCAACGCACACAGCCGGTGGCCCGACTGAGACTCCAGAGTCGAGTCCACCCAATTGAGGACCAGAACCGCAAAGTCTTGGAATCTCGGCTTGTGGCGATCTTGATTCCACGTGTAGTATGGACGACGGAGGCTGGATGACAACATCACAACCTATCAATGCGCCGCGTGCCGCATTGATGGGAGGAAACTAATGTAGCATTATTGTCGTCGTGTTGTAGTGTTGTAGAAGAAGAATAAAAAGGTATGGTAACTTGAAAAGTCGGCTACTTAGCATGCTTCAATTCAAGGCTTGCTCCTGCCGTATGATCTAGTCCTCCCACCACTCCGATTTCCCGACATTTCTCCGTTGCCTCCTCACCTCCGGGCGATCAACAACTATGGGATGCGATGCTACTACGTAGTACAGTAATGCTGCACAATTTCCCCGTTCCAACACATTGCCATTAATATTCGCCTGGCTGGATTATATCCAGCCAATGAGCGGTCGGCTTCCCATTCTGAAGCCGTAATAGTCGGGGAAGAACAAGTCATTGTCGGAACTTCCAAGGCTCTTCCCATCGCCTGCAGCCTTCTTCGGAGTGGCTTGACTGCAGAATCACGATTTGTTGCTGGATCGACACCACTTGTCATGCGGAACATCAAGGCTGGTTCCAATCCAAGGTCTCTGAGTGGGTTCCATGCACTCGCTTAATCAATCTTTTTTAGCGGCGCTAACATCCACACTATCAGCAAAAGCAGGAATACTAGTCGAGCATTTCTCCGATCCTCCCCTCAAGCCGGTGCGCACTAAACGACTATCAAAATCTTATTCATCCTTTGTGAAGACCGGAGTATGAAAAGGCATTTCTTCAAGGATCTGAATGTTTTGAGCCTACGAACACTTGGTATCAGATCTTGCAGGATATGAAAAGTTTTTCGAATCTATAAAGACACGACTGGAATCAACATTCAGACCGCTACAGTCAACTGTCATGCCCTGTCATCCTTCTGCAGTACCATGGTTGTCCGGCTTTTAGCGCAGGACCTATTGGATTTCAGGGACCACTCTCCACCGAATGTGACCAATTTGAATGACTGTACATAAGCATGTGCCTGACTGCGTTGATCAAGCAGTTCGCACTGCTGTCCTTTCGAGCCTCTTCGGCCATCTGAGAATCGGTGAGATCAGTCTCATTAACCTATCCAGAGTCCCAAAGGATACTCCATTCAGTAACAATTCATACTCCAATAACACAGATCACGCTTTGCCCGATGCAAGCCACCCCGGGGACGCGGATCGCTCAACTGTACCGAAAAAGACGGACAGACCTGGCCCCAGTGATTACTGATTAAGGATTACGCCGCACGGAGAATGCTACGTCCCTTCCGGGGCCTGAATTCCATACTAGTCTTGCTCACGGACACCAAGATCATCAGCTATCTTTGTTCTCATTATTCAATGATGGTCTAGCCAGGCTTGCTCCGCTCCCATTTGGAGATTCGACTGGCTGAGGGCGTATAGCTCCACATTCGGAGTGGACTACAAGTGGGCTCAACATGAAGGCAAATTAACGCTAGTTGAACTCCAGTGGTTGATGTTTCTGGAGTCGTCGCTGGCAGGATACAGCAACAGCCAAAATTATGCCTGACTACCAATCGACTCTCAAGGAATGAAGCTCAAGTCTAGCACTCTTCCACGAGGCAAGACCTGCATACGATGAGTCTAATTCGGAACTCACGTGGCTGTTCTGGGCCTAAAAGACAGCATCAGTGATACTTATGATCCAATAGCCCTCTTCTATTCGAAGACCATGGGGATAGGCCGAGCTAATCGGCCGTCCGGAGTTCTGGATTAGCAGATACGAAGGCTAGCCAATCTTTTATATCTCCTTCCAATCCTCTTCCTCGGAGTTCGTGCTTGTTTCTCTTGTGTTCCTCCGACTTGAGGTAGGAAAAGTCGCGAAAAATGAGAATACCTTGACTTACACACTGGAAATTCATGACGGGTTATATACTCGAGCCACTCGTTTTCAATTATCGCAAGCTTTACGGCACGGTCCTTACCCTTCATTAATATTTTTGATCTCAATCTTGCAACGTTAAGAGTTACCCCAATGAGGCCCGTGCTATAATGGCCATCGGTGTACCTCGCGGTCGACAGGCTCTAGCCGTCAGCGGCGTCTTTACCTGCCTGGCCACCTTCCTCGCAGCAGTCCGCATCTACACCCGAGCATACATGGTGAAACAGCTGGGTGCTGATGACTGGACGATCCTGGTATCCCTGGTAAGTTCTCCTAAACTCTTTCAGACCATAATTTATCTACTGACCTTACCAAGTCTTTCAGCTGGGCTTTTCTTGGTCTTTTTGTCGGCGGTGCGTCCCCTAGTATTAAAGGCTAAGAACTGCAACCAAAGCCTTTGCTAACATGTCTCCTCCCTTGCTAGAAACGGCGTATCTCATGGGCGAGCATTATGACCAAATACCTCCGGATACTCTGAGAAAGCAAATGATTGTATGGGAGCCCTCAAGAATGGTGACATATTTTATAGCCTCTATTGCTGACTATATCTCCCTGCTCAGTGCTTTTGGGCTTCAGTTCCCATCTATCAAGCCAGCCTTATCACCACGAAAGCATCGATACTCCTACAGTACAAACGTGTGTTCTCGACACCGCGCATGCGCTTGGCTTGCTACTTTTTACTCGGTTTCCTCGGTGTTTGGGGGACTTGGACATTCGTCAGCGCATGGCTCAATTGCGTCCCAGTGGCCAAATTCTGGGACGATAGTCTGGACGGTTTCTGTCTGGATAAGAAAGCCCTATGGTTCTCCAATTCGGCTATCCACATCTTCACCGATATCCTCCTTCTAATATTTCCTATGCCCGTTCTCAAAAAGCTCCAACTACCTTCACGGCAGAAGCTAGCCCTCATGGGCGTCTTCGCTCTTGGCGCATTGTAAGCTGCTGCTCTCTTGGCTGGTTCCATCATCAACTGACTAGTCTACAGCGTTCTTGTCACAAGTATCCTCCGCCTACAAAGTCTTCTAGTTGTTTCTGATTCCAAAGACACAACATGTGAGTACACCTCAGGCATCTTGCAGTTGACCCAGGGTTAACATTATTCAGTTGATAATGTAGGAGCGGCTACCTGGTCTGCAGTCGAATGTAATATCGCCATCATCTGTGCCTGTCTTCCGGCTACTCGCGCCTTTATCTCCAGGCTCATTCCCAGGTTCTTCTCCACCGGCAGAAGCAACAACACCTCAAGGCCCTACAACCAAGGCCCACGGAGCCGCAGCGCAAACATCACAGGCTTCCATGCCTCCGTCGCCGCCGGAAAGGACCAGCCAACAAACTACAATCTGAGCACATTTGGCCCCAAATCCGAGAATGAGAATGCGGCCGTTGCACCGAGGGACATCAAGGTCACAACGATAGTATCGCAGGAAACTGTCATCTCCCCCGTGGAAGAGTATTCTAGCCTGAAGGGGTTGATTAGGGATTAACGTATGTTGTCCCCGATGAGAAAAAAAATCTGCTCTTACACTATTTCGGTTTTAATATCCTTCTCTACGTTTCTTTCTTGTTGCCCACCTGAGGCTCTAAACTGCAGAAGAGCCCTTTTCCTGTACTACTTTTTAGTCGACGATGGTATGATTTGTGGAATTGGCCACTTCATGATATAAAACATCCAAACCAGAATGATCTTCTAAACTTCTAAGTGAGACACAGCTTCTACTAGATAGAGTCAAATATTACATGTGAATACTTGCGAGCTAGCGCTAGAGTCTAAAGACACAAAGACCACATTATATACAAATTCGTGGTGAATATAATATGGCATAAGCTGCAGTAGACACAAAAGATATGTAATCATAGGACGTTCGAATGAGAGAACGAGCCTGGAACTAAACTACTCCCAGACATTAGAGAACAAATCATCAGCTCCCCCAAAGTTGCCTGCTGGTTTAGATGAAGTATTCGCATTAGAAGTACTCGTGGTCGTGGTCGTGTTCGTGGAGATCGGGGCGGCGCTAGCCCAGCCACCAAAGTCTTCGTCTTCTGTGACAGTTGGTGCTGGGGGTTTGGTGGATGCTGCCGGAGCACCCCAGCCAGCGCCAATGTCGTTCGCGGTCAATGTGTCAGGGAGCTTCATGGTGGAGGATGGCTGGGGAGCGAGAGGGGCCGCGGCGGGTGCTGGGGGTTCCGGGGTGCTCCACGCATTTGCACCCCATGGATCAAGTGTCGCAGCGCTGAGGCCAGGGATGGAAGGTGGGCTAACTGTCTTGGGTGCCCCAGCTGAGTGGGGGGCGGGGCTGCTGAGATTGAAGGCTGACTTTAGTTCCTGCTGGGGAGAAGTTGTTGTTGGTGGCGCTCGCACAGGGGGTGGAGAGATTGAGGACGTAGAAAGCGGAGGTGACGAGAATCCAAAAAGGTCGTTGGAGAGTGAAGACGAGGGGGGGTTGGGTTTTGGCTGCGGAGGGGGTGACTGGAAGCTAGAGAAACCACCAAAATCGTGTCCGTTTGACGAGATCGAGGTGGTGCGGGACTGCGGTTTCGCGGGAGGGAATGTGGGGGACGTGAGGCTGTCGAACAAACCACCACCACCACCTGCGCTACCAGAGGAAGGGGTCGGCGACGTCACCTTGGGAGCTGCCGGGGCTGATTTGGTGTTTGCAAAGCTTGTTAATCCTGCAAATGGCGAGGGTTTCTCGGTTTGTTTCTGCTGGACAGGAGGAGATGTCGGGAAGCTCAACCCGCTAAAGGCGTCAGTCAACCCGCCCATATTAGAGGAGGAGGTCGACTGAGGAGGGGCTGGGGAGGCCAGATCCCCAAAGGATGATGTGCGCTCATGTTGTACTGGGGCAGGCGGGGGCTTGGAGTAAAGGGAAAGGATAGACTGCTTGAGGTCCGGCCTTGACATTCCGCCCGCCGGCGTGGAGGCGACGCTGGCAGGGCGATTAGTCGCCGCCGGAGCCGCACTGCCAAAGAAGTCTAGGCCGAGCAACGAGTCTCCAGGTCGAGCGGCTGTTTTCTGGGCGGACTGTGGCTGCTTGGGAGGGGCCCGGATGGAGGGCTCGGTGGTGCTAGGACGGACCGGGGGAGAGATGTCGTCGTCCGCGAAGAGATCAATAGAGGCTTGTGGGCGATGTACTGCTGGCTGAGCGGCGGGCGCCACCCTTTGCGAAGCAGAGCGCTCGATTTTGGCCTTCTCCTGAACGACGGCCAGAGGCTAACGGACGCAAGAGTGGGTTAGAACTCAAGCCATCCATGGAGGATAAGTGTAATTAAGCGAAACTCACGACATCGTCATCACCAGTATCCAGCGTTGCGGGGTCGGGAATTCCACCATCCATAACCCAGCGTTTGGATTCATATTTAGTCCTGATAAAGTTCTCGATTTTTCTACCGCCATCCCCATGTATTAGCGAGTCGGTCCGGAATGACTCGAACGTGGGGTATCGAGTCCACTCACGCATCTGAAGGGACGTGGCCGGGTGCTAGCTTCGCTTCCCAGTATCTATCACCACAGGTCAGTTTGTTACCCTCCCTTCCTCGATTCCGCGGTGAATACGAACTTGTTCGCCCTGGCGTTGCCCCATCTCACTACACTTTGAAGCTGCTCATCGGTCCACGCATCGAGATCCACAGATTTCACCCGGCTGATATGGGTGCCCATGCCCCTATGAATGCCCGAACAACGAATGCAGATAAAGATGCCGAGATTCCAAGAAGCCCATCGTGGATCTAGACAAAACACAGTTAGCGATTGATCGCAGAGTAGCGATTAAAACACTGAGGGAAAGGCCACACTCACGCTTATTGCGTTTACAATCGGCGCATGTCTTGTTGGTCTCTAGTTTCAGCAGTGCTTTGATAGTCTGCTGGTTCTGGGCCGCCTGGGCCGCGTTGGGACGGCGAGACATGGCCGTTCGACGTGTGCCAATCTGCTGTAAGGATTGGAGAAAGAATCGGGGTAGAAGGAAGAGGAGACAGACGGAGAAGTGACCGAGAGCAGGGAAGTGGATGGATAATGGAACAACCTGGAGATTAATTCACAAGTGGCGGTTCGGATGCGGTGTCGGGAGCAGGCAGCCTGAGGCACAAAGAGCTGCTGCCCGATAGGAGTTGCATCACGTGATAAATGCTTATTGTTGCCCTTCTTGGTGGACGCGAGACCCTGATTCTCAAGTTCTCTCTACAGTGTCTTTCGATTTATTATCTCAGATCATTTTGCGCCACATATTTTATCGATAATACAGAGTCAATGCCACGTACAAACTATGCAGACCTGGTCTGTCTCCAATGTAAAAGGAGAAAGAGAAAGTGTGATAAGCTACTGCCTTCCTGCTCACTGTGCAAGAGGTAAATGGTAAGCGTGTTGCTTGTTCTCAGTATTTCCACTAAGCTTCTCGTAGACTCGGTCGGACCTGTCACTATGAGCCGCTGGAGAAGATAGTGGTCTCATCCACGCAGCCGGCTCTCGGACCAACTGGGCTGCTACCTGATCCAAGCCGTAACATTACATTCCAAGATGTTTTTGAGATTATACGCGCGCAATTTATCACTGTGATTGGAAATGACGCGAGAGCCTTGCATGAGGCCTCTATCTATTTCAGTTCTGTCCACCTGTGGTTCCCCATACTTGATCCAAGCCTGTACTACAAGCAATTGTCAAGTCCGTGGGACTTACAAAGACCAGAATTTCTTCTCCTGTCGCTGAGTATGTTTCTGGTTAATGCTCGCCCTGACGGTATAGAGCTTTCAAGTCAGGTTCTCGCTCTCTATACTTCCATCAAAGGGTTCATCGGGCTCTTTGATTCCATTGGCCCAATATCACTCGAACTGATCCAAGTTCGGCTGCTTATTACCTTGTTTGAATCAGGGCACGGTAAGCCTCAGTCTGCATATATGACCATGGGATCGACATTACGTGCGGCTGTGGCCCTCGGACTTGATAACGATAGACCAAACCCTTCTCATACTTCACCTGAACAGCAGCGCAAAGCAGAGGAGGAAAAGCGGGTCTGGTGGGGAGTTATAATCATGGACCGGTACGTGGATTACATTCGAAGTCGTTATTGATGCTCTTATACTTGGTCTGATTATCAGCCTATAGATATGTTGCCTTGGACATGTGCAAACGTGGCTCTGAGTTTCGTGTCATGGCTTCCCCTCAAATCGATACTAGCTCAGACAAGGTAAGATACTGAGACTGGACTTGACTGAGCATGCTGACGCCTAGCAACTGTGAGTACAGGAGGGGTTCACTGCCATGTCATGTCCGTTCTCAATGCTTCTTCATGCATCACGAATCCTCGAACAGGTGCAGGCGCACATGCACGACCCCACACCCCAGGATGAATTCAATACAACAGAGGCAATGCAAATTGTTTCAACGTTGAGATCTTTCAAGGCACTACTCAAGGAAATGGGACCAAGCGAAGATGAAATCTACAACCCATCAGTTGCTTTATGTGAAAGGTAAGTAGGCTTAATTCATGGCGTAAGGTTTGTTCAGTCCAAATCCGGAGCACCTGACGCTAATTCTATATCCATCTCTTCGCTCCAGTGCTTCATTGATCCTTTGGTGTCATCTTGAGGTACACGACAAGGAACAGTGCGCCAAATCAAGCAAGTCGACCTTTGGGGCAGCTGTTGGAGATATTCTAGATCGCTCTCGTTTCCTCGAACGGAACCCATCTAATCTGGATTTTGAACGTCTTCCGATATTTGCTCTGAGCTCGATATATATAGCCGCTTCGGCCCTAACATCCGAGCCGAAAGCTTTACAGAATGTGAACGCCCTGGAGGCCATAGCTACACTCAAGAATATGTTGACTCATTTCAGCCAGAGATGGCTCGCTGGGAGTATGGCTCTGCAAAATCATTTCATAGTCGTCGCTAACAGTGGCAGGGCGATATCTCGAACGTCTAAACGAAGACCCCGCCTTTGTCTGATCTGCTTAACATGACTCGCTCAATTGAGATAATTGGTATGACCGCCGGGTTGACCAATTCCTGCACTAGATAACGTTGTCCACTCTGGCCTTCCATCCTGTGTCAAGTCATGCCACAGTCTGGAGAAAATCCTTCAAGAACCTCCATCTTACGGCCTGTTCATACCGTGCCGTATCCCAGTCGTTGATCTTTCTCGGGAAGTAAGGAAGCAAATCCTTCAGGTCTACATCATGCGCGATGATCACAAAGACTTTCGCAGATGCATCAAAAGTCTGCAACTTCTCAATCGCAGCCAGGGCGTCTGGCTGGGATGCACTCATCAATGGATTCGGTTCGTAAAAGGGAGTAACCCTATAATCTGGATGCGTTTCCTTTCTCGGATAGAGCTTCTCGATGACGCTACCAGGACATACAGATAGCGCCGGAAGCTGGGGGTCAGATGGATTGTTGTCTAGCGGCGACGGGTGGATCTCGTCCGGAAGTGGCTGCTGCGGCGATGGACGAAACTCTGCAGCGTGATGGGCAATATCACCTCCGAGAAAGACAAACTTGTCCTCGGAGGTTCGAGCAAGGGCACTAAGGTGGTCATGCGCTAAAGCAGTCAGTTTCAGGTGTGTGGAAGCAATCTGCCATGCTTGGCCATAAGACTTACTATGACCCTTTGTGTAGAGAAGGAAGAAGCTTCCGTCGCCGAAATAATCGAGCGCCGGAAAGCCACCAATCTCCAGGGGAACATTGGAAAAGTCAAGCTCAATGATATCACGCCCCTGATATGCATCATCCGAGACGATGGCATCCGGGTTCTTCGGATAACCAGGGAAGGTCATTTTGTTACTCTTGAACCCTGGTCCGACTATCAGCGACGTGGATGAAGGGAAAAGCGACGCATCTCCGACATGGTCCATGTGGTGATGGGACCATATAATACTGTCAATCGATTCGAGAGGGACCTTGGCCTCGCGGAGATGATCGGCCACGTCTTTCTCGATGGTGAGCTCTCCGTTGACGGATGCTATTTGGTTAAGGACTAGACAGCCATTTTTTGTCAGACTCTCGGGGTCATTTCACCAAAGTGGAATCTACTCACCCACAGGAGGAAGCTTCGTTCTCCATGCCTTAACAAGCCCGAGATCGAACAGAATTTTCTTGTTCATTGCCTTGTTCTCGATCAGGAAGCTGTAGCAAGGGGTCCCCGGCAGGATTTCGTGTCCAGGGAGAGGCTCTTTGATGACCATGCTTGCTGGATACGTCACCAAGCCAGCGAGGATAACTGAGACGTCGACAGTTGAGCCAGTAGGCACCGGGAGGTCCGAAGTGGAAGCCATATTGTCTGCTTTTTCTGGTGTCTGTTGGGTGTTCTGATGTGTTGAGTACATTATTGCGAAAGGGCAGAGCAGCATAGGGTGCTTTATACTTCTGGGGGTTTTCTTGACCAGCCCCCGAAACTTGCGTTTAGAAATCAGACCTCTGGATCTTTGTCATATGAGCAGGGTTCAGAGAGTATCTCGTTCCACGTCGCGAGCTTCGTCGTCCTTGAGCGTCATTGGAGATTAGTGATGGAGTATAGATGCGGCCGCACGTGCATGACAAATTTAGTGGGTCCCGTGCGGCCGCATGTGCATAACCCTAGTATACGACCGACCTTCGATCTATACGGGCAGATGAGCTGGAATTTAATATTATCACACTTGATAAGAGTGCCAGAAGCCTATTTGATGTAGCCATTCACCTTGTATAGAAGTCTCCGGGCCCGGCTTTGTATCTTTCCGAGGCCGTCTGACATATCTACCCAGCTGAATACTGTCAGCCTCTTCAGAAAGCTATATGGTGGAACTTAATGGATTTGACTCTATAGAGGCTGTAGCGCCAGTAGAGGGTAATTGGCACCTAGTTGACTTCCTCCAGTACTTATACGAGTGCGCAATCAACTATTGATAATCTCGAGCCTTCGTGTCTCACACCCGTACTTCAGACACGCTATCAAGTGCCTTGTCCTTCTTTACGCTTTCACTGTCACTCTTCGGCTTGGCATGGTCGGCGGCTGGCGAGAATTCAGGTTCGAGACCCTGGTCCAGGATGGACGTATTTCTTTATATTGACGATTAGCACAACCAGTCCACGCACATCAAGATAAGCTTTAATGAGTCAGTATACCGTTTGATGTAATAGTACATTCCCAGCATTGCCAGAATGCTGCCACCTGCAAAGGCTGTGGCGAGCGGGAACCCCACCGGATAGCGCGGACTATCAGAGGTTCGCCAAGCGCGAAGAGGTATAGTGGCATGTCCAACGTCTGTCAGGTATCAACTCCCATATGAGCTCATGGCTTAGGACCTGAAAACTTACAAACAAGGGTGACAGAAGCACCGACAAGAAGCGAACGGGCTTCTGGTTCTTTCCGAAGTATCTCTCCCAACCATGCAAGGAGGGAGTAGCTTGAGATATGTATTAGTTCAAATCCATGTCACTATCTCAGGTCTAACATACCCCCAGGCAGCTGTGGAGAATGTCAAAAAATAGAATGTGAGAATCGCGGGCGTTGAATCAGGCCATCCTGAAAGGACACCACACGAAAGTATCTGGACGACCTTCAAGATCAAGTTGTCAGTTAACGCAGTGGTATTAAAGAGGAGGGTCAAGCGACATACTGCTGGGGCAATCGCAACCTGCAGGCGCCAATGTTTCCAGTCGCTGAGGGCATTTAGTAGAATCGTACACACAATTGATATGGCGTATCCTCCTAGTGGAATCAGATTGACGGTATACGTGCTGGAATGTCTTAGTTTATGGTATATTTGGCTTGGATGTTATCGTCCGAACCTGTAGAGCGGTTGTCCATCTGCCTTTTCAAGCCCCTAGTCAAGAGTCAGGTCGACGAAGATCCTTTGCTTCACGGGTTTAGCTTGCCTTGAGATACAACAAAAAGTAGCTGTTGGCCCTCTGGCTCCAAGCAAATTGGAGATATGCCGCCATATAAAGGTATGCAAGAGGACTCGTGGCGATGAGCTTAGCTTTCCTAAGAAGTCGCCTGTAGTTGATGATCTTCGACGTCTCCGTGTTGTTCTTCTTCATGCGGGCGACGGCCAGGCGACGTTCAGCGTGTGTCAACCACAGGGCTCGTGTAATAGCGGGCGAGTCCGGGATTATCAAGAAACCAATGAGCCCCCAGAACACGGTAATGCAGCCGCTGCACCACAGTTAGCTTAGGTCGGAGCTCAGGAGTCAAATATGTACCTAACAATGAATAACCATTGCCAACCCTCGAGACCTGCCGCCCCATTCAAATTCCTATAGAGAGCTGCCTGCAAAATACCAAGGAACATGTTGCCGGCAACACCACTGACACCGAATATGGCCAGTCTTTTTCCAAGCTCGGCAGGAGTGTCTTTATCATTAGATCAATTCAAATCTCCAAAGCTCTGAGTACTTACACCAGTTGAAGATGAGAGCAACTAATCCAGGCCAGGATGTCTATGTCCATCAGCATTGAGAAGTAGCATCACATCGGCAATATTACTGATTCAAAGATACCCAGGAAAAACCGAATGGCATAGATAGTCTGGGAGTTTTTTGCAGCATATGTGCTAACTCAATGTTAGCAAATATCCTTAGTATATGAAAATCGCACGCACGTAAGTGTCAAAAGTCCCCACACAACCTCACAGAAAGGGAGGAATATTGACGGCCGGATGAGAGTCTGGATCATCTGTGAAGGAACGATTGCGAGGGCGTATCCAATAGAGAAGTATGTAGTAAACTCAACGAGCTCGTTGCCGTACAGCGATAATGCTTCTTTCATTCCTGAAACGTATGCTTGGGTCGTTGCTGATTGATCCATGTCCTACGAGACTGAGTTAGGGCTTCAGACGACATAATGAGTAGAACCACGGTCTCACCTTTGTCAAGCCGGCCACAAACGCCCAGAAGAGTAACAGAAGGTCAAGCTTGAGGACAAGCGTCCGCTCCGGATCTTCCCCGAGCCATTTCGATATCCTCGTGGATCTCATATTTGTATCTTGCACAGGAAAAGTCTTGGTGATTGTTCAAAAGTCGATCGGACTGAGACGATCAAAGCTCCAGAGACAGGAAACAGAAAGTCTTATATCCATTTTAAATGCGGTTATCTTCGTTGCTGACTTTCGGGATGGCATAGATTGCGTGCTTGCGATGAACTGTGACGGTAAACTTAAGTGCTCCAACACTTCGACAACGATCTTCGAGACAACCGGACTGAGAACATGTAGAGTGATGAGCCGCTCTGCCTCGTATTGCAGTAGAGCTACAGGGATTTCGCCGGAGCTCAGCCGACAAAAAAATCCTGAATAAGTGTGGACTGATGCAGAGCGATGGTGACGCCTTCCTTGGCCGGGATGAGACCATCTATTGCACGACGCCCTACCTGATAGTGGAAGCTTCAGAGCAGAGGTCTTGGCAAGCAGTGGCAGTTATATATTATACACTTGATTAACTCGTTCCCATTAATGAGGAGCTGCATCCCAGATCGCCCAAGCAAGCCCCTTTGCCATGGCTACCGAACCGTTGTACCCCGCCTACATGCCCGTGAGGCCTGAGGGCTTTACGCCCACGCTCGATGTGCCGGCTTTTGACGCTAATGAACCTGGATTGCGAGCAGATCCCCAGCTGCCTGGGTTTCTCGATTCCAAGGCAGTTTTGAA
Source organism: Aspergillus pseudodeflectus (assembly GCF_044049435.1). NCBI lineage: Eukaryota > Fungi > Ascomycota > Eurotiomycetes > Eurotiales > Aspergillaceae > Aspergillus > Aspergillus pseudodeflectus. The sequence continues at coordinate 527,392 of NW_027263777.1, read as the reverse complement.
AAATATCACTCCGCGGGTTGGAACTGAGATTCGCAATCTTCAACTTAGCCACCTCACACAGGACGGGCTGGACCAGGTAGCGCTTCTAGCCGCCCAACGCGGTGTCCTTGTCTTTGTGAGTACTTGTCATTTTCAAGTAGTGCATGTCAGCTCATCAACGTTGCGTAGAGGGATCAAGACTTTGCCGACGTTGGGCCAGAAAAGCAACTGGACATCGCCAAACACTTCGGCCCTCTGCACAAGGTACAGCGCAATTATCAGGCAACAGTAGCCTTCGCAGTTAACCACATTTCTAGCACCCGACTATGGGCTATCCCAAGGGCACTGGGCCAGAGTTTCAAGTGGTGTATGCAGATGAGAAGGTGTAAGTAAGGCCCTGCACTTATGATGAATCTGTGCTAACAATTTTCGCAGAGGAAATCTGAGAGATCTCTTGGGCTCACGAACCAGCTATGATCTATGGCACGTTGATCAGACTTTCACTCCCAACACGCCCGGCGTTACCTTCTTCTGGGTACTCGAAATTCCCGCATCAGGCGGAGGCGACACAGCGTTCACCTCGTTAACAGCAGCATACAACGCTCTCTCACCAAAGTTTCGTGAGGGTCTTCACAAATTGAAGCTTCTCCATACGAGTGCTAGTGTGGGAGAGGTTGCCAGGGTAGGCCAAGAGCGAGCCCTCAAGGAAGCTGTCAAGACGGAGCACCCGCTTGTAATTTCCCATCCAGTAACGAATGAGCCGGTACTGTTCGTCAATCCTACTATTGCTCGGCAAGTCGTTGGGTACAAGCCAAGTGAGTCCGATTTGCTGCTAGGATTTCTCCACGATCATATCCGATCACTGGACTTTTCATGCCGAGTGTCGTGGGAGAAGGGGACGGTTGTTGTTTGGGATCAGGTAGGCGCAGCTCCTTGTCCGGATCAATGGCTCCAAGCTGATACTTGTTACAGAGAACCGTCGCTCATTCCGCAGTCCCCGATTTCAAGGCTGGAGAGCGACGACATATGGTCCGCATTATTTCGTATGGAAGCCAGCCGCAAGCAGTGTAGATATATACTCCGTCAGCTATAAACAACTCTTAACATACTATAATCACCATCAAGCCTTGGCCTTCGTGCTCTCTCCATCTCCCTCCGTAAACTTCAAACTGATACTATTCACACAATGCCGCTCGTCCGTCGGAGTCGGATACCCCTCTCCCTTGAAGACATGGCCCAAGTGCCCCCCGCAGTTCGTACAGGTAATCTCCGTCCTTTCCATGCCAAACGAGCTATCCACATGTCGCGCGACCGCCCCGGGGATGGAATCAAAGTACGCCGGCCATCCGCAGCCCGATTTGAACTTGTGAGTCGCCTTGTATAAGGGTGCGCTGCAGCCAGCGCAGGCGTATACGCCTTCGGAGGGGTAATGGGAGTCGTATTCGCCTGTACCGGGCCGCTCGGTTCCTTTTTGGCGGAGAATGCGGAATTGTTCTACATCATCGTTAGCATTGGTTTTCGGGACTTGAGCGACCAACAGCCCTGTCGTGAGAGTTAACATGCCAGGACTCAACACAGCGCGCCACTCATCTTCACTCCTGTTATCCGGGGGCGGGGCCATTCCGCGTTGTTTATCAGATTTCGCACTCGAACTGAAGAAGGAGCTTAGGAACGGGATGGCTGGGGCGGATTTGAGGACTGTTCTTATAGCTGGTGGGTGAGGGACGAGCTGAGGACCACCGGCGGCGGCGGCGGCGGGGAACCGGATGAGGGGTGATGTGATGATGCGGAGGGATGATTCGAGGAGGCGCATCGAGGCTGAGTCGGCGAAGTGTTCGTCGGAGCTTCTTTCTAGCTTAGATTATGCTATCAAAAGTGATGTAAGGGAAAAGGTTCTGGAACTAGGTAGTTGAGCGCAAAGTGCAAATCTAGAGATCGATCGAATCGCCTTGGTGTTCAGAGTGTTTTGTTCTGGGAATGTTGGCCGCAATTTACGTCATCCCGATGAGGCCTCTTTTGACTGTACGTATACGTATGCGGAGATTTTGTCCAATCCAAAGCCAGCATGGTTGGTCAGATAGGTACGTTGCTGTGGAAAAGATAAGGACAAGTTATTGAAGGTGAGATGCCAGTCTGATGGGCGGAAGGCCACGCTATATGGGCAGCTATATATAAACTCGAGGCCTGGCGCACAAGGTAGCTCTTCCTAAATAAAAGGATAGGTTCGTGATCTCTGAGCTGGCCCTTAACAGCTGTAGAAGATAAGTCCAAGTGATTCGTTGGATATTTCTCGAAAAGCACGAGGTTCCTCAATAATATTGATTTGGCTGGGCCTAGAACACCTCGCAGCTCCGTCCATCAAGTTTCATCTTCGCATTCAATCTTGGTGGCTATTATTAGACACGTCTATATGATCCCTCCTCCTTTTCATCTTGAGCGAAATCGGCTGGTGCGGTTATCTCTTCTGGACAGCAATAGAGAATTTTCAATCTTCAGCAAAGATCTCAAACCTACCTGTTCTGAAATTCGGATAGAAGAGCTCGAAGTAAAAAGTGCAACCTCCATATCGAGTTCCCATCCCGTGACCAGCCGATCGGTCGGAACATCTCCATTTCCCTCCGCCTCCGTGCCACCACTGTTACTCGTTGCTTGCTGTTGCTGCTTGCGAGGTATCATTAATTATCATTCGACTGTCCACGACCTGCTACTTCGTCATCCTCGGTCCTTTTTGAAACTTTTTGTTTTTTCTTTCTTCTTCTTTTCTCACCCGCTCCCTCTTCGTGCCTTACGATTCCTCCCATCAATACCGCCAAAGTGTCTTCTCTATTAATGCCCCGTGCCATCTCCTTCCCACCGGAGGTTGACACAGGGCCGCACCGCCTGGCGCCGGACCACAACATGTCTCAGAGCAAGGCTGGCAGGCGGAGAAGATCGAGCAGTATCATTTATCAGGAGCCTGCCGAGTCCATCGAGCACACCAGCGACCAGGCCGCCCTCCCGAACCTGAATGCAAACTGGGTGAATGCGAAGGGTGAGTTGAACCTGCGTGGGCTGTTGATGCATTGATATTGGGCCTTTTTCTCTACTCGCTCTCTGAAAGGGAAGATTATAATATTGACAATTTACGCTTCAAATACAGGTGCCTGGACCATCCACTTCGTATTGATTGCGGCTCTGAAGATCTTCTACGACATCATTCCCGGCGTTTCGCAGGAGACATCATGGACTCTTACCAACATCAGCTATATGTTCGGTTCGTTTCTCATGTTCCATTGGGTGCGAGGCATTCCCTTTGAGTTCAACGCCGGTGCCTACGATAATCTCAACATGTGGGAGCAAATCGACAACGGCGACCAGTATACCCCGGCGAAGAAGTTCCTCCTCTGCGTGCCAATCTGTCTCTTCCTTCTCAGCACACATTATACCCACTACGACTTGACGTATTTCACCATCAATTTCCTAGCTACATTGGGAGTGGTCATTCCTAAATTACCCTTTGTATGTGTTCCCTGATCCGGATCTGACAGCCGCGGCTCGAGATTGACTAACATGTATGACAGTCACACCGATTGCGAATAGGTCTTTTTTCTGATATACCTGAAGAGTAGCAGATGGGGCTTTTTTCTAAACAAACTCTCTTTCCTAATGTTTCTTTCTTTTGCTCTCTTACACACATCTTGCTCTTACCACATTTCCGTTCCGTACCCTTCTCATTCTGTTTTTATTCCCTCACTTTACTCTCCACGCACTCTTGCCATACCTCTAATACCTATGACCTGTTTGGGAGCAATACTGTGTGCGAATTTGCGTGAAGTCATTCTCATTTTTATGACTCGGGCCGGGAGGCTTTTGTCTCCAGACAAAACAGGCAGCATTGGTCTAAGAATAGGCAACTACTCCTGGCGATACCAAACGAAATCAAAGGACAAGACGGCACAAAAAGAATTTGGGGATAGAAGGTGTTTGGGCGGGGGCTTATAAGGCGACATATTCCACTAGGCAGATATCCCAATATTCTTTTCAGGATGACTTCCAATGCTGCTTATAATGATTGTACTATACGTGTGTATGCGCTGTCCATTAGTGTATCACAGGCTGACCTGCATCATGCAACCACTCTGCGGTCTTGCTCCGCAGCCTCACCACGATCTGATTGAATGAAGGGGGACTTGCTGACAACTTTTGATGGCGCACCGGTGAGAAAAAAGGGAGTAAAGGGTGAAAGGTAAATAAAAGAGAATTAGATTAGCAGACAAAGATGCCAAAACAGACCTGAAACGGCCCAGCTACAGCCGTTTCGCAACGATTAGAAATATTCGATAAAAACAAAAAGATATAATAGCAAAATGAGAAGGATTTGGCGCTACTGGGAATCGAACCCAGGTCAGTTCGGCCACAACGAACTATGATAACCACTACACTATAGCACCTTGATATGTGATCAAACTCAAGATATTTTGCAATATAATGCTAAAAATTACACTTTATAACTTGACATTTCCCTCGCCTCCCACATACAGTCCAGTTGTTTCTTCATCTTCAACCCTTCCATGGCCGTTCCGGTTGAAGAGGCGTCTCTGCCTCTCTATCACCCCGCCAAGCCCCTCCCGTTTGAGCTTGTCCAGCATGTGGCTATTTTCTTTGAGGAAAAGCTCCGTTTGTGCCCCTCCTACGCGTCGCGGTCTCGTGTCGCTCTATACTAATTTAACTGTCAACCAGATACCCAAGCGCTCAGTCTGCTGCTGGACTCCCTGAGTGTCCACCACAACGCGTCAACGCCCACATATATTCCGTCTCCGCAACATCTAGCCCTCGCCGCCACATTCCTCGTTCACCCCTCCACGACGGCCCGCCCTAAGACCACCGAGGAGGAAGAGGCACCCAATGTATCTCTGCGTCTGCTACGTTTAGTGAACAGTCTTGTTGGTCCTTTCAACGCACAATTCAATACTGCCTTTCTATTCACGCACTTTGAAACCTCGCGCCATGGTGGCCGCCGCCATGCAGATGATTCAGCCTTCAGCGAACGGCGAAAACCTCTGAACCTCGACCGCGATATTGATATCGATCTTGCACAGTCCGCCTCAGTCTGGTCGCGTGCGGAGGACTTCTGGCATGCTGTCGGCTGGGCTTTCAATTGCTCTGTTCTGCACCCGGCTCGCTGGGAGCGATGGCGTGTCTGGCTTGAGTTTATGTGCGAGATCCTCGAGGACGACTGGAGTGAACGGTTACGAAGAAAGGAAAATGAGCCTTCTAAAACAACCAAAGATGGAGAAGGATTGGAGGGCAGCTTGATCGTTCGGTATATCAATAACTCCATGGCTGGGTTCGGCCGCAATCGTCGCATCCTGCGCTCGATTTTCGCCGATGGAACAACCCACTTCGTGAACGAATTCCGCGAAGTGTTTCACAACGAAGTGAAGCTTTCGCGGAAGAAAACTCCAAAAGAAAAGGAAAACAAGAAAAGAGAGGCTGCTGTCGATATTGAAGCAGATGAATACGCCGACTTTTACCTCTCCTCCGACTACGATACATCATCATCTACAGGCGACCGTGAATCCAAACGCCCTCGCAGGTCCAGAGGAGCAACCAGAAAATCAGCTGCGGGCAAATCCAAGTCGAACATCGACTCTCTACCAAATCCAATACTCCCAACTGCCGCCCTCGGCGACACCGCCTCCCTCGCCCTCCGCCAACGCCTTCTCCAGCTCCTTTCTACCGTCTCTGAAGCTCTCCCCAATCACCTAATGGAGCTCCAAGATCTCTACCACCTCTACGTTGAATTCATCCGCCCCCTTCCTCTCCCTATATACCAGTCTTTCGTCTCCCCGTTCGCCCTCCCGCACTTCACCCCGGCCGCGCAAACAACCCTCTGCGAACTCCTCCTCTTCCGCCTCCGCGAAACCGCCGCGCCACAATCCGAGAAAGCGTACCTTGACCAGGCCAAGCTCGAAATGTGCTTTCTACCCTACGCCACGGCGACACCAAGTCTTTCCGATAATGCAAAGATGTCGATCACGCTCGAAGCCCTCATTATCCTGCTAGCCGATGACAACCTCCTTGTTGTCACGGACGACACAAAGCGGCTTACGCAGACTGGTATTATCCGGCGTGCTGAAAAGGCACAGTACGAGACCAGGAAGAATCAGCTTGCTAGAATGTCCGAAGACATGGAGTGGAGCTGGCTGTGTGAGAGCGCGGAGCGGTTGAGGTTTCTAGTGGACGAGGTCATTACGGGAGATTCGGCTTCTTCGGGGTCTTAAGTGCTGCAGAAGGATATATTTTACCTTCCTTTCGCTTTTTCAATTACTGCGAATTTGGCGTTTCATTGTTTTGTGCTGCATACAAAGGTGATGCTCATGTCATGTATGCGCAGTGTTTATAGATACCCATGCTTGTGCGCAGTACTTTCGGGATAGAATATTTACGAAAATTGTGACCAGAAAGAAAATGCTCATTTACAGAAGGTTTATGGTATTCGGAATCTGAAACTGAGGGGAGAGAACGGACAGGAATCTGGGAGGGTAATGGTAACAATACGTCGCAGGTTGGGGAGTATGTGCATGGGATTAACTCAATCTCCAAACGAATGAAACAAGAACAAGTGGAACGCGCAAGGCCAGCATTTACCGTGGCGGCCGAGGGCCGATAATCTGGCGCCGTGCGCCTCCAACGCCTAGCCCAGGCCCGCCTCTGTTTTGGCTATCCCCGCCCATATAGCCGTACTGGTGTACGTCCCAGGCACCTCCAGGCCCCGTGGTGAGTGACGGGTCATTGGCGCCCCTCGCCGCAGCCTCCTGGGTCTGCTTCTGATTCTCTTCCCACTCCCTTTGACGTTCGCGCTCGCGCTCCATCTCGCGCTCCAAGAGCGACTTAGAGGCCCATCCTCCTGCGCGGGTCTTTTGCTGTGAAGCCAACCGGCGACTGTTCTCCGCGTCGACTTCTGCTGTAGTGGTGAAGTCTTGTGGGCGATGAGCGGCGGGCTTCGGTGCCACTGGAGCGGGGTTTGCTGATAAGAAACGGTCGACTCGACTTTCAGATGCCTGAGGTTTCGGTGAGTGGACGGCGGTAGGGTCAGGGAGGGGTCGAGGTGGCATTGGTGGTGGCGTCTCTACTTCGGACACTGGCTCGTTCTCTTGATGCTTCTGCCATTCACCGCGTAGGAGACGTCGTTCCTGCTCGAGCGACGATAGGTCATAGCTTGGCTTGGGCGGCACCGGGACTGGACGGTTTCTGGTCTCGGTGGGCTTGCTCTCTTTCTCTTTCAGTGTTTGACGTTCGTGTTCATACTCGCGCTCCCTTTCCTTTGCAAGCTCTAGCTCTCGCTCTAACTGTTTGATGCGCTGGCTTTCCTGCGATTCGCTCGGCGGGGGCTGTGCAGGTGCGGGCTGACTGGCTCGGTACTGACTGAGGAACTGGCCGTTCAGGCGGGAGTCGTTGGCTTCTCGTCGGCGCAGTCTTTCCTTTTCAAACCTCTCTTCTGCCTCCTTCTCCTCGCGCTGGCGTTGCTGCTCCTCCTCTGCCCACCGTCGCTGTTCTTCGTTCCATCGTCTTCGCTCTTCCTCAGCGTCTCTCCGTTCTTTTTCTCTCAAGCGGGTAGTCTCTTCCGCCCATCGGCGCTCTTCTTCCTGTCTAGATCGTGCTTCGTCCGCTTCGCGTTCCAGTTGCTGAACTCGTTCGGCTTCTTCCCGATCTCGCCGAAGCCTCTCCTCTTCTTCGCGCCGGCGGTTCTCCTTCTCGGTTATACTAGGCACGTGCGGAGAAGCGGTAGTGATTTGTCGGCGAGCGCCAAATGCGACACCTTGGTTTCCTTGGCTAGCACCGCCCATGTAGCCGTATTGATGGATATTCCAGGCTGGTTGTGTTACATGCTCATCAGTTCTCCTACTCCAGCTGCTGAATGCCGGAGGGGACTTTGCAGGGCTTGAGCGGCCAGAGGGGCTAGAGTTGGCATCACCCAGTCCGAGGGATCTGGTCGGAGTATGCGGACCTTGGCTGGAGCCGGTCAAGGACGGACTCAAGGTTCCACCTTTAGATTGGACGCCAATCGCACGAGGAAATTTGCCCGGCTGAATGGCATTCGCTCTTCGACTGAAAGCCGAGATACACTGGAGAACTTGAGCTGGATCCTTGGCTTCGTAAAGATCGACTGTAAGGAAGACGTCGTGAGGCGGGAGGCTGAGGGGAGGCAGCTGGCAAGCGCGAAGAAAATGCGATATATTTTCCATCTGCACAAAAGGCATTGATGACTGCTTGAACTTGACTCCAGGAGAAACCGCAAGGTTGAGAAGCCTATAATCACTGGATGTTAGCATGGGCGCATAACAAACCGATCGAGGAACGCAAGATTTCGGTTTACCTGCAGAGCGCGACACCATCTTTGAGAACATCCAGGAGATCACCACTCGGTAGCCTCTCGCGCAGAACTTCTTCTATCCACGAACGGACTTCGGCGGCAGCTTGCGGGGTATAGCGGGAGAGGCGCAGGTTGCGCAAGTCCTTATCCAAGGATGTGACCGAGGCCATTTGCAACGATTGAGTGATGGGATCGATCAGTAGTATTTGCGCATAAAAAGAATAAAACCGGAGAACAACAGGTGGCTGTATCGAGGATTAAAAGGGAGGGGTATAGTCGGGGCTTTGTTGACAAGGGCGGCTGGGACTCGGAGTGACGTAACAGTATTAGGATTGAGGGAACGACGCCCGACGTAGGTCAAGCAAAAGTATAGAAGCAAGTCGGTCGAAAACGTGAAAAAGGGAGCTCTTCAAGATATAGAAATGTTGCTCGAGAGAGAGAGGAGAAGAAGGTCGCCGAAGTAGGACGGCGGAATGTCCGTTGGGCTCGTTATTTACGGTATGGTATGAGTATGGGTAAGCGATGACGTGCCCCTTTGCGGCGCAGTCCAGAAATTCCACTCTCGCGAACCTCCTCCAGTGCTGAGCATCCATATAGATTGCCAAACACAACTCCTCCAATTTAATAGGCTCTTTCCTTTATTACAAACAGATGAGTCCGATTAACAGTCTCTGGTTCAAGTGGAAAAGCCTTCGATTGCCCTGGCGAAGATCCTTTCTCGTTGGTATGTTCGTTCGAGACTCGTCCGTCTCACCTTCACACCAGGGCACGTCTAATAAAGCTGCCTACTAGGCCACGATCTCTCTGGGAATACATTCTGGGAATTCAAGGATACATTGAACTCAGGGCGCTTTCGACGAATAGTCAAACCTCGCCCCAGAACTCACTATAGCGACCTCGAACTGAGCCGTGAGTCTGTGCCTTCCTCAATTTTCGCTTGCTAGTAGGTCTGACCCATCGCGCGACAGCTCAATGGCACCAATGGCTTCGATATGTGCGACCAGAGCCTCCCTCGATCAAGGAACAACAAGATGATATTCAGAGACGAGAAAGAATCCTATTACTGGCTGAAATGCAACGGAAGAAATGGGAGACAGAACAATCACAATTAGATGCGCCTGGGGCACAGCAGCCAGGACCTGCAACCCGGACAAGCGACCCGACATTGAATGCCGGAGCGGAAGCTGGGAGACATGCGCCAGGCGCCGATACGTCTCGGACAAAAGCGCCAGGCAGCGCCGGAGCGTCGATTGCCAAAGAAGACCCTTTCTTCAGGCCGAAAGATGTTCCTGGGAAAAAGTGGCAACCCGAGTCTTGGACACCCACGCCTTCTAAGAGGTGAGCATTGCGAGTGGACGATCTGAGTAGTGACTAATCGCGCTTGTGTCGGGTTGTTCTTCGGGTATGCTGGATGCTGAATGAGCGCTGGTTTACACTTGCTCTTTTTGCACAACCAAAGAAAGCGGAAGAAATGGTAAAAAGCACAGGAAACACAAAGACGCCGAGATAGCTAGGGGCGCATCATGTACTATATGATAGACCTGTACAAACACATAGAATACAGGGCCCTACGAAGGCCTCAAACTCCCTCATTCCACGCATGATCATTTATGAAATACCATAGCTGCTGACTTTGTCAGAAATTATTTTGGATTATACAGTTATTATATAATTATGAGATCTAAAGTCTTTCCAAACCCCGATACCCAAATGTCGCCAATGGAAAAATGTCTTTGCGCCGAAACGACCACTGCTAAAGTGCGGAGTCAAGAACAACAAGAAAATGCAATCAATCAAAGGCAGGCAGATTTCAATGCATGGGTAGATGATACAGAGAGCTTTTTTTATCAGCAGAAAACAGCTTCTAGAGCTTCAACATCACCACCAGCTTTTCGCACCGCATTCAGTGCAGCTTCGCTCATTTTGCGACGTCGCTCGCGGGCTTCCTGTTCCCGTCTAGCCTTTGTCTTGGAGCTGCCACTTGGAGCAACCCCCGTCAAAATCTTCTGGCTGTCTTGGGCGGTGAAATTGACAAAAGACACAGCGACTGATTTATTGGCCCCTCTTGGGCTGCTAGATTGGCTGTAGGGTCCCTTGAGAGGTTTCGGGGTGCCCGTTGACTGACCCGACAGTTTCCGAGGATGGGGGCGACGCGAGGCCGTCTTCATGTTCATCGCATTGCCGACGATCGAGCCATTCTTTGCCGACGCACCTGTCTTTGGAGATAGGGATGGTGAACGTGACCCGTTATGGATATTCGGTGTAGTAAAGGAAGCGGAGTCAATATATTTCTGGGGTGCTGCGCTATGGTTGTAGGATTGGCTGTCTCGAGAGTGGCTGGTTGATGGGATGGTGGACGAAGTAAAAGACGAAGATATATCGAACCGTGTAGGATCTAATTGTATCATGAGGCCTCCCTGTAGGAGATCATTGTTCGAAGATGCCTGGATCGGTCGCTGCGGGGCCGGAGATGCGATCATTTGTTGGTATGAAGCCTGGCGTTGTGCCGCCTCAGAGGGCATAGGGGACCACCATGCCTGGGCTTCATGGCTTTGAAGTTCAGGCGTAAAGTGAAATGTTTGTGTACTAAGAGAGTCGGAATTCCAGGAAGACATCGATTGAGGATCTGAGGAATGGGGGGAGGAGAAGATGTCGTCTGCGGTAGGGGGACTTGGCGTTAAAGCGGATGTATTGGACCGGTTCAAATATCTCTGCGGCTGATTTTGCATGATACTAGTAGAAGACGAAGGCATGGGAATAGCAGGAGAGTGGGTGAAGTAGCCGGACTCGAATTGCTGGGGCATCTCTGCCACTGAGGGATTGATTTGTGCAGGCGTCTGTTTCGTGGAGATGTTCTCTTGTTGAACAAGAATGTCAGATGGAGGCGGTGATAGTGGTAGACACTCATTTGAATTGCGAATGGCAAAGTTCTGGAGTCGCTGAGCCCAAGCCTCCGGATATGCCATTCTACAGGTACTTTTTTGAACCTGCGAGGACCGCATCAAGTTGGGGGAGAAGCTCTGTTTGCGCACGAGACCACGGCGATCATTAGAATCTCGGTGACGGCGGATAGTCTTGGGTGTCAATAGGCTTGCTTTGACCTTGCGGCTAGGAGTTGTTGGCGGGGTTGAAGGAGTGCGGGTTTCAGAAATAGCAGAAATAGGAGGGTGTGGAGTGGAGGGCGCCTCAAGATCAATGCCGAGATCTAAGAGAGATGAAGGCTGAACACTTTCCTCCTGAAAGACGGCGTTCTCGTGCCCCGTAGAGCAAGTCGCATTTCCGGACAGATACCAAGCGTCTCTGCCCCAGTGGTGCGCTTGAGTCTGCTGTGTACTGGAGATGAGCGGAGATTGGTCGCCACAGTCGTTTGATAATGAGTCGAGTGGGAACATTTGGTCGAAATCGCTGGGAAACGAAACATCTTTGTTGCTGTCCGTACTCGATGAATCCATATTGACGTACTGATTAAACAGATCATTAAATGAATGATCAAATGGTTGAGCAAACATCTTGTCTGCGGGAGATCGCCTTCCGTTTGCGGCGAAGAGGAGGCTGCCAAAGACTTGACCCAGCGGTCTGGGAAGTGACACGAATATGATTGGTGATAGGACTGCGGGAGTAAAGTCTGGTCCAGAGGGAAATCTCGGGAAAGGGAGCCGGCGATCCGCAGCAGCGCAAGTATGGCAAAGGGTCGTCCAGAAGGAATGCAGCGTAGGAACTGTTTGGCCGATTGACAATCAAAGAAAACACTGCAGAAGGTGCAAAGAAGACAAAGCAAACAAACAACAGAATAAAGGTGCTATTTGAATTGTCACGACTCTTGCCAGCCTCTGGATTCCCTTCGCATTCCTGGCCTTCTAAAGATGGCACAGGAATGCGCACTAGTAGCCTGGCGGGGTGTTGATATCGCCCGCCGTATGCCAATCGATGCAGGGTGAACGAACCGTGGATTCCAATGTCAAGTCAACAGCCAATCATGAATGACAGGAAAGTGGTGGCTGATCAAGTTCTGCGAACCCCATCCACTGGTTACTGAAAGGTTGGACTCGATTCCTTAATGGCCACCCGCCGGAATGCAACACTCACTATACCAGAAGCGGAGCAAATGGGCATCAGCCGACAAGCAAAGGCAGGTCCTAGACCAAGAGAGGCACGTTGAGAAACGAGAATGAGTAATCCTATGCAATTGGAACCGATCCAGGTGCAGGCGGGCCAGGCGGGTAGGCGTAGATCAATCGGCTCAGACGGACAGTTTTTGTTCAGACTGTCGAGGCACAATCCCGATAGTGGTAGTGGCACCGCGAATATAAGCGTCATGATGGATGCCGAGTCTCCATCCAAGAGTCAGCGGGATAAAAGTAGCAACTGTGACCACACTCTCCGCCAGAGTCTCCCCACCAGTATCCCTGTTCATTGAACCCCAGTCAGTGGCGCCATTACTTTTCTCTTCCGCATGTCTAATCCAGTGAGGCTGATAAAGCTTGGTGGATTCTGTCGGGGCTGGGAGGAATGCGCGCCCCCGGAAACCATGCTCGCAATAGACCTCTCCGGTATGCTGGATGATAAAGAATATGCGTCCTTGGCAGTGCACAAAGGTAGGATAATTGACGATCTGAACCTGTTGGAGATAATGTGCTTCAAATTGGGCATCTATTATTATCCCTGTTGCCGTATTGTGGAGAGAGTTGAATATCTGCAATTCCGCCTCTTCGCATTCAGCCTCTTTGATTCCAGTGCTAAGTGCTTCGGATCAAAGACTCGAGTTTCGAGCAGTATTGTGTCTTCTCTGGCACATGGGAGGGCTGTGAAATGAGTTTGCAGGGGCCTGAACTCAAAGAAGAGTGCACAGATATCTTCTTTGTTCTCTGCCTCTTAGCCCGTCTTTCATGCAGTGAGCCCGGCCGTAGGAAGCCTTGCTATTGGCTTACAGGTAGATAGTGCACTTATAGTTATTTTCAGTCACGCTTCGTGTGCTGCGCCCTGATGAACAGGGGATTCTTATGCCATGCTCCCACAGAGCATGAAGGTCGATAGTAAACAAAGACTCATTGCGTCAAGGAGCCATTCTAGACAAACAAGCCAGGTCAAGCGCCGAGACAAGAGCAATTGTCAAAGCGGTAAGTTCACAAAGAGTCCAGTCTTATCTCCAAGAATGGCGCTTTTGTAGTAAAAGCCATCAAGTGGCATTGGCATACTCGTCTGTATGGGTGCATTTGTTGGTAAAAATAACACGGCTGGGGATTCTTTGAAGCAAACCAAGAAATCTCCCAAGTGATTGTCAAAATTTTGAAGAGATTGATGACTTGTTATCCATACTTCTCGAATGGATGCATAAATTCGTTGCTGCTCAAGGGGGCATGTGCCTATGGCGTGGGGGTGTGATTCAGTAGACAGACTCAGAACGGCGTCTACCTGTAGCCTGTCAGTAACACACACTGGAGCATTTTCAGTCTTGAAATCTGTATTGACCATCAGAAAGCCAAACCTGTAGTGATGAATTTTCCGAGGTTAATCTCGTCCAAGCGGCTCTGCCAGTGAAGCAGATGGGGTTGCTCTGATTCGACCGAGAAAGAAGAGAATCACGTGGTGTAGCGCTAGATCCTTCTGGGACACCCAAAGCCGGGCAGCCCCGGGGGCGACAGTGCCCATTGATGACGGAAATCTCACAGCCTCCTCGAAGGTACCAGAGGATCATCTTCCTTTTTCTCTTCTTTCTCTTCACCAGCACTATCTTACGTGCTTTTCCCCCAGCAATATCCTACCGTCCGGTCAAGCACCTCAATTTTCAACTCTTGCTAAACAGATCGCGCTGATTCCAGCGCCTCTCTCCGCCGCGTCTCCAACATCCCACGAAAAGTGGGCACGATTTCTGAGCCATCCCCCTCCTTTGCCCACCATACGATTACATCACTTGCAACGAGATCTCGGACCTCACGTTTGTCCTTGCTACCGTGCAGGTAACCGCAACCCAAAGAGATAGAACGCGTTTATCTCGCCCTCTCTTCTCGTGCTCGAAATCGAACGACCCGCAGCCTATATGTATATCGTCAAGGAGTCCTTCACAAACAACTCTATTCTTAAAAAGCATCTCAGCAACCTGCTCACCTCACTGGAAGAAACCAAAGATTTTCATTACACCAAGAACCAAAACCCGATCCGCGATATCAACATGTACTCCGCATTTATTCGCGTCGACGGACGCCCTTGTCTCCCTCAGTAAGTGGGAACTCCCGCCTGCATCCGTCATGGACTCCTACAAAGCTATTGGGAGGCCTTCGAAGCCATAAATCTTTCACATCTAAATTTCTACACCGATATCTCACCGAAACAAACGCAAGCTCGACTCTGAGAGTCATATCTGGCAGCAGAGCTGGATATATGCTTCCGAGACAATCTACAACTCGGTACTCAAAAAACCCTGTCAGCCGACTCTCAAACCGAAAGTGCGAGCCAAATCAGTTTAAGAACCGACAAAATGAGCTTCCAGAACATGAGCAAAAAATCATGGGAATCGCTTTCGTCGACATTTTCCCATCTCGAAGTTTCGATATCTCGAGATAGCTGCTATTCTTCAGACGATATGTCTGCAACTTCAAACAAACCTGCCAATGACACCGCATTGACACCCACCGCCACTTCTATACGCCCGTTATTGAAGCCAATCTTGAAGAGGCCTTATGCTGAAATCGAAGAGGATGAAGAGTCAGAGTCGGGTTATGCGTCAGATGACTCTGGATTCAATAATGACCACATTTTCGAAGAAATCGACGGAGACATTTGCGATTTTCCCGATTGGGACGACACCTCAGAGGTTATGTCCGAGTTCTGTATTGATGATGTCGAATCTTTTGACGGTTCATTTATATCCTTTGAGTCCATGGTGCGCTTCGACTCCAACGTGCACTATATTGAGCCACCAGAATATGAAGAAGAAAACATCGATACCGGAATGACCTGTCACGAGATGATGGCACTCGCACGCGCATCGTCCTATCCGAACAAGTCTCACGAGGAAACTTATAGTGGGACAGAAACCAGCAACGTCGACGACACCAATCACGAAGCCGTTTCTGATTCCATCGAGCAACTTCCTGAGCACACTAGCGACATTCTCGACCTTGATAAACGACTCTTTGTGGCCTACATGAACGGCATGAATGGCATCGCGGACTCCACATACAAAATGCGTCTCCGTTCCCAGGTCACCGATTTCAAGTCAGGTCGCGTGCAATCGCCATTTCTAGATTTGCACACGGCAAACGGGGTGTACTTGGATACAGTTCTTAACCATGTTATCGGGACTTTTCGCAACATTGTCGTTAGGGAGGAATTTGATGAACTCGCCGGCCTCAGCGGCCTCGACGGCAAGAAGGAGCGCGCGGCATCCGGGCAGACTATGTTCGATAAGATCGAGAATCTACTCTCCAAGCGACTTACGAGCGACGATCTTGAAATTGGCCCCGATGAATTGAGTTTTTTTGCCAGCGGCGTGGTCTATGCACTTGAAAATTGGAAATTCTACGCCTTCAATCGCGATGATCCACGGAGTGACAAGCTCCAGCATCATGGATGAAGTCATTCTTGACAACCATATTGGACGTTTTACGAACAGCCACGAGACGAAAAGTGCATATAAGCGGGATCTGAATGTTCTGTTTCAATTTTAGCGATAGAATAAAAAAGTACTCACACCAGTTTATACAACTATCCTCACGCTTGCTCCCTCAAATCCTACAACTTTCCCTGGTTGCGAGTCTCTCGCCGCAAGGTCTGAGCTCCACGTTGTAAGCCCTGTAGATCCCACCCCTCGCCAACTCGCCTCAGACGACGAGCCTTGTTGACATCAGAAGCCGCGGGAAGTCGAACCATGACTCGCCCGCCAAGTTCGACGCTGAAACCTCAAGCTTGCCTGCCAACGGTTGATTGATAGATCACATTTGAAACATGTACTTTTGCGCTCCTGCGCGGATCTGACAGGATCCAACACGGCCAAGATTCTAGGTAGTTGGAACAACACCAGGACTGAGCATGATAGTAAATAGACGTTCGAGATCCAATGTACGCAGTTGATACCTCGCAGTATCCGAAATTGATGCCCGGTCCGCTGTGTACCCGGCTTTGACCGTTTGAGCGGTCGAAGTATGCGCGGTGCAGATGACGAACCTTACGCGGGGAAGCATGTTAGGTGTCGTCTCGTAAGTTCGGACTTTGGAGACGGCATTGTGATCTTCGGTACTCATGACGCTCTTCAAGCTACGGGGTTTGTTGATATACCGACTCGGTTGCTGAGGCATAATCAAGGATAGTCCGATACCTCGGCACTGCTACGTAGGTAGTTGGGATTTATGGGCAGAGAGGCTGGTCGTCGGGGTTTATAATTCTCTGCAAGATAAGCTTACCTTGACTGAGAAGGAGCCTAGGAAAGAGGGGCAGAGTATCGGCGTTCGGCACTCAAGAGAACGAGAGTTGATAGCATGAGACTCCTCGGTTTATTCTAGACACAACCTTGATCGCGTAAACATAAACGAAGCCTGACTCAGACTCGGGCAAAGAGACGGTGAATATGTATATGCTCACGAGAGACGAGGCGTGCACAGCAGACGCAGCTAAGCTTTGGATGCCTGGGATCGTGATGAAATTCCGCGCGCTTCCGCATGAATGTTAATAATAATGCGCTTGTATGGAACGTGGTATCTTCGGATTGGAGAAACTGTATGTGCTTTGTGCAAGGATGGGGAGGGTCCTGCGACGTGTGTGGGTGTGAGCGAAATGGACACTTGACAGTCCGAGGCTTTCAAACGTCCCTGAGTCATGACTGGGCTCGTTACTTGGAAGCCCGAGACTGCCGCAAAGCCATTCGGTACTCTGGACATCCATAGTTCCGATCAGATCGACGGCCGTTGGAGAACTGTGGGCGCAACTACTGATCGCCGATAGGCATATGTTTGCCCCGAAGTTTCGCCTGCGAATTCCTGGCTTTCGTAGTTCGATTGTTCGTGTTCTCGGATGAAGATACGGACTTCTGCGCAATATGAGCCTTAAAACAATAGTAGCATCGTTGTCTCAGACTAATCCCGCATCAAACGCGACTGGAACCAGCTAAGACCAATCGATTACGCCGCGCGATCTGACCTTGGCCGATAAACTCTGGCCATCTCCTTTAGCCTGGCAACTAATCTACGAAGAATGAATCGCGCGAACCACAGTTGCATCCATGGTTCCCTAGCGATATTCTTGGCTAATACAGCTAATCGATCGCTGCAAAACACAGAACGATTGGCTGGTGAGCTGGGGGTGGCTGGCGACTGACTCGGCCCTTTCGGAGGATGAGTGCGTAGAAGCAGCGTGGAAGGCGCGGTGATGGGTCGAGCTTCAAAGCCGCGTGGAAACTATCCGTGGATGTATTCTTGGAACTTGGTGTTTTCCAATGAGCTTTGACAGGGGAATCATGTGCTGTCCGAGATGCTGGAGCCGACTGAAAAGGATCCTACTGTATCGGATATCCAGCAAGGCAGAGAAGGCGAGGCAGGTTTGTAGTTTGTAGTATGGGGCGATTATGCAAGACTGTTAGATCTGTCAGGTCCTATTTTGAGTTATCGAGTCGGGCCAGAGCGTGGGAGGAAAACGTTAGAAATTCTTTATGCCTTGGCTATGCGTGTGCGTTTTTTTTACTTTCAGAACCATCACATTATCACCTAGATAGCATGCTGTGAGTGGCCAATGTGGCAGACTGGCAGGATATTGATTGGGAGTTACCAGACTCGCGGGTCAAGAATGGAGGAATGGAGGTCGATCCTGAAAATTGGCAGTGCGCGCTGTCGATTTTTGAGCAGAGCCAGCCAGTCAGTCTCAAGACTGAGGACTCCAGAGCAGGATGACAATTTGGGTTCTGCCGGCAAAGATAACAAAAGCAAAACTGCATGTCGTTCAATGGTGTCGTTTCAGTTGTCTTCTCCAGACTTCGGGGCGAAGCCTACCCCTTTCCGAGCGTCGAAGGTTCTTCTGACATTCCTTTTTTTACCTGAAGGGGTAAAGTGCAAAGGCTTGGTGCATGGGAAGTTGGGGGTTTGCCCAGGTGGGACCAGGACAATTGGGTCCTGGGTTGGACAATCAATCGGGGACTTTTCAGCTGTGCCCAGTGGCCAGTGGCCTTTTTGATGGCTCAGACTTCAGATCCATCATCCCAGCAACCCGAGGACGCCAGATGGAACACTGACCAGGAGGGAGGGGTTTCAACTTTCTCTTACCCAACAGCAGCGGCCTGGGGGTAATAGTGCGGGATGACTATTGAAATTCAGTCTCCGTAGGACCAGAGCCATGGAACTCTGAGCGCAAAGCAGTATTGGATGAACATGGCGATCACAGCGAATATTTCCGCAGGGCCTCGTGCTGGGCCTGCTGGCAGGACGGCAAGCAGGCAGCCCGTGGGCGCAGAACAAGAAGAAGGGTAGAAACTCCACTGAAGCAGCCGTCTTATTTGCTGGTCCAGCCAAAGGGTACGCCAGCGTCTGCTCCACTGTCTCCTGATTCTGCAAGACTAATCTCTAGCCTGGTGCGGGTACCTTTCGGTGCGGACCACTTTTCTATCAGACGAAGCAGCAATCCAGAGGGAGCAGCAGAAGAATCCATCAGATCAAGTCCAAGCAGCCAGTGTCAAACCATCGCGGGAAGCTGCCAGCGGCCCAGACTACCACTCTCCTGAATATCTGCGGCTTCGTCCTCTCTCTTTCATCCCCCTCTTTCCCGTCTTCTTTATCTCGCAACACTCGTTTTCCTTTATCCCTTTTCTTGCCACCACCTTCGGACGAAATGAACGACGGTCGCTGCTGATTGATTGATCTGTTACACAGAGTACGTTCAAAGAGCCACTCCCCATCTCACGCTTACCCTGCGTTCCCTCTCCGCCTCCTTCTTTTCTTTTTCCCAGCTGCCAGCGCCTTCAATCGAGAAGAAGAATATAAAAGGAAATCCTGGAGCAAATACTCGCCAAAGGGTGTATCCCGATCCTCCTCTTTTTGTGTCTTCTGGTCAAACGGTTGATTGCTGGAATGAACCGCGAAAATAGCAGTTTATCAACAAAAGCAATCAACCTCCACCTGGGTCGCGGGAAACACTGCAGGCAGTTGGAGGGGAACTTCTTTGGTTTCATCGAGGCGAATCCGCCTTAGGCGACTCAACATTGGCTAATTTATTGAAAGAAATCACCTTAAAGGGCTCGACAAGTCCTCCGCTTCATGCCTCGTATGTGACTGGCAACAGACAAGATGCAGCACACCAGAGGACAAGAGTCTGAGTTGGCGAGGACGCTCTCACGCTCACGCTCTCGCTCCTGCAGCACTAGTATTTCGAGCGACTCGCAACTCTCCCGCATTCATCTTTTCGCCCCTCCATCTGTGAATCCGCCGCCATCCTTTATCGCGCCCTCATCCGCATCTCAAATTATTACTACCGACCAAGAGTTCAATGCTGCCGATTTCGTGGCCGATGACGATGACGACTCCGGTGCCCTCGTCACAGCTGAGGCCTTGTCTGCCCTCAATGGATTCCTCGATCACCTTCTTTTCAATATCCTTGCATCCGCCAAATCGACGCAATTGGCTTCGATCCGACCTGCTGTCGCCGATGTGCTGAAGCCCCGGCTAGCAAAGGAAGTGGTTTCTGTCGCGGACGAGGAACTAAGCGAGTATCTCGGAGAGCCGGAGGACGAGCAGATTGAGTTTCGAGGTGGCCAGACACCGAACGGTGAATTCGACTTAGTTCGCACTTGGAAATTGACCCGCTTGCGATGCATGGTATACACGCGCCTTGGTGATATGGAAGAAGATGACGAGGAAGAATACATTTCTCAGGAAGGTCTGGCGGACGATGAAGGCGCACCGCGGCGGTTCACCAACCATATCGGAAATATCACTCCTGCCGCAGCCATCTTTCTAACTTCTATCATCGAGCATATTGGAGAACAAGCCCTTGTGATTGCCGGAGAGACAGCTCGGTCTCGGCTGTCACCCAGATTAGTGTCTGAGCGTGACGAAAACGAAGAACTTGAGAAAGAAAGAGGCAGTATGAATCACTTGGTAGTGGAAGAGCTGGATATGGAGAAACTAGCACTGAACCCAACACTTGGACGGCTATGGCGAACATGGAGGAAGCGTACACGTACGCCGAATCTATCTCGGATGACATCGCGAGACTCAATACGGCGACGTGGCACGATTGGCCACATTTTGCATAGTAGAAAAAGCAGCTTTTCCGTTGCCGATGACGCCCAAAGCCAAATTTCAACTCTCGTTGAGGAGAAGACCATCGTTGACCCAGCATCCGTTCCCTTGCCTGTGGATGAAAATGATGTCCAAGAACTTGAGGATCCGGACCTTTCGCCGGATATGGAGGGCGGCGATATTCAGACCATGCAAGCCGTGATCGCTCACAAAGTCCGCCCCCACAGTCTGATGGTTCTCACTTTGCAATCCCCAAGAACACCAACCTCGCGCGCAAGTTCGCCTGCAACTCCTGTTGCGCGCAGCACATCTGCCACCCGCCATACCCGGTCCCGATCCTTGCCCAGCGCTCCTTACCCCCCAGACGTTCAGGAGAAAGTCCCAGAGCCCGATCAAGCATCTCGCCGACCCTCCCCCACAGCTTCCGAAGAGCGGCGCCGCCTAGAGACCATGTACGAGGAGCGTGAGGAGACGGAAAAGGCGGGAAAGGATGAAAAAGAGACCTTCGATGCTCAGAAGGTTGAAGCTCGTCCGGCAACAGCGGGGGCTTCACATGAAGTAGCGAAACAAGATTGGCCATTGCAAACACCCGATTCGAATAGCCTTGCTGAGAACCGGATCAGAAACACCGCTCAGGAGACGACCAGAAGACCCACTGAAATTGTGACTGATCTAGTCCCCAGCGGCCCGCAGGCACCATCAACATTCTTTATTGGAAACGACACTGAAGTTATTGAAGGGCAAGGGATGGTAGAGAAGCCAAGCTTGACATCCGTGCAGCGGCCAAAGCGCAAGCCGAGCAAGGATGTTACCAAAGACCAGCGTTCAATCACCTCTGCACCCTTTTCGACCGATTTAGTGGCGACGGCTGCTGTCGTATATCCGACAGACAAACAAAGTGACGATGTATCCACTTCGGTGCATCCTGTTCCTGTCCGCACTTCTTCCTCAGAGTTGAGTGCGAGTCTCCCTCCTACTCCAGTTCGTGAAGTCCGCCCATCGCTGGAAAGCGTCCGGGGATCGAGGCCTGCTTCGAACTCCGGTGATAGCGTACGCTCCAACTATTCACGGACATATCATCGTCCCAGTCCTCTGGTCTTGACGAATGGTAACCATCGTTCCCCGACGTCATCTGTCTCAAGCTCGATGACAGAACGTGCTGCAGTGCAGCGTATTTCAACAAGGCCCTCGACTTCCGCCGCCCCGTCGATTCAGACAACCACTCTTACCAAACCGCGCAGATCTGGCAGCTTCGGTAGCCACCGAGAAAAGCGCCCAATGACTGCCGGTTCAACCACGTCTCAGGTTTCAACTAAACTGAAGGGCCTGATTAGCCGACCAGCCGAGCCGGCTCCTCTACGTCTTCGCAGTTCTTCCGAAACGAGCAGGGCATCTGCCACCGCTGGAGGAGGTTCGTATGACGATACCACCGGCCTGGATGAATTGATCCGCAGCGAAGAAACGCTCCACTATACTCTGACCCCGAGGAGCGTTCGAGAGATGGATGTAGGTTTGACTAATTGCAACCGTGATCTCTTGTAGCTAATTGTTGATAGTTCCCCGATGCGCCGAAATGGAAAGCGCAGAGATCACACACGGCAGAGTTGGCGGACTTCTTGAAGAGCAATGGCCCGGACGACGCACCAAATTCGCCAAATCAGTCAAATACCAAGGCTATGGTTCCCCGAAGGGTCACATCAGATGCGCAACCTTCGCCCAAGTCCAGAGCCATTGACGTGCCCAAACACTCGCCAATTCATGCAGTTTCGATACCAAACAGACAAAAAACGAAAGCTCCACAACCTCGTGACGCTAGACCCAGCCTTGAGTCGAGCTCCGACTTTGCACAGTTTATCAGAAATTCCGGGCCCAGTAGCCCCACAGCTACTAGTCCCTCAGCTACTATCAAGTCTGCGCCTGATCGTAGGTTCTCTGATGCCACGGAGTTGTCGAAGAGACCTTCTCGAGCCGACAGCTCTGTCTCAAGAATGTCAGCACGCGGACCCAGACTGCAGGCTCGACCGGCTGCAGTTCCCAAAGGTGAAGTAACATCTGACTTGATCGATTTTATTCGTGAAGGTCCACCAACTGTGGGTGCCCGCCGCATCCCGCGCACTGTGGCGCCTTTCCGCAGCACAATGGATTCGGATGATCTCAACTATGAGCAGGGTACTCCCTCAGTCACCAGCACTCAGGGAGAGTCGATCGCAACCAAGTCACAGATCTCTGTTAGTTCCCGCACCGGTTTGCTCGAGTCAGCAAATGGGGCAAGCGTCCGCGCAGGCCCTCCAAAGGTGCAGCCGAGCTCTTCTGCTAGATCCAATGATGAAGATCCCCGTCCTAAGCGGACTCAACGTCGTGTACCAGACCCCTATGCCATTGATTGGGACGATGACGAGTTTGAGCTGATGCTAGAGGAGCCGAAGCCGAAGCGCGAGGAGGAAAGCTTGATAGACTTTCTACGCAATGTACCTCCTCCTCAAGCAGAACCTCAGACCCAGCCGGTCGCCCTGAGCAATCCCCCTTCCAAAGCGGTGACGGGCGGCCTCGGAGGCGCGTCAGGGATGAAGGCTCGACTGCTCCGCAGCAGCTCATCGGAGAAGACCCCCTCACTAAAGTCTTCTAAGAATTCTCTGCGATACCAGCCCGATCAGCAC
Source organism: Aspergillus pseudodeflectus (assembly GCF_044049435.1). Taxonomy (NCBI): domain Eukaryota; kingdom Fungi; phylum Ascomycota; class Eurotiomycetes; order Eurotiales; family Aspergillaceae; genus Aspergillus; species Aspergillus pseudodeflectus. The sequence goes on along the minus strand of NW_027263777.1, from coordinate 504,182 downwards.
TCCATAGGATCGTCAAATTACACGACCAAGGTTGGCGCGGAACGCCGTACAGGTGCCTCATACGGCCTCGCCGCGGTCACAGAGCGACAGACAGAGACCAGTGCACTAGCTGACTTCCTCCGTAACACTGGACCACCCGAACCCCCTACTCCTCGCGCTCCACCACCCAAGGAATCGAGTTTCTCGCGTCGTCTTTTCATTCGGCGGAAGAAGGTTGAAGCCTAAATGATTGTGTTTCTTCCGAAGCTTGCGCCATCTTCGAGTTTCATCCTTTCTACCGATTCGATCACGAAATATCCATGCCCTTGGTGATGACCTGTCTTTGAGCGTCGTAAAACGTCCTGACGACATTTCCTTATCCTACACCACAGGTAGCCTATTGTGGCTGCTTGATTTCACATTGGTCTGCCCAGCTTTTTACGACCCTATTGCATTCCTACATGGGAATACTTTCCGATTCCAGCCGTCATCCACGACGGCATTTCTTGTGCGATAATTCTTCTTTTCTGTCCAATACCCCTTCGGTTCGTTTGCGCCTTTTTATAAATATTACTTTCTCAAAATGGCTGTCGAGCTGCGTACATATTCGGAAATATCGGTCAATCTTTGTTCATCTCGGCGGATCTTGTCTTTTCAAAAACTTCTCACTTGACATGTTTCCTTTACCTCATCCTACCTATCCTTGAATATCTCTTTTCTTTTCTAAAGTCGATTACAAATTCTGTAATCGAATCAGACTGCTCGCTTTACTCATGACGAATCCAATAATAGCCTCTTTGCATAATTCCGAACATTAAATTAGTATATCTGCAAGCGCCATAATCCATACATTAACGCATACCCATATCTTTCTCATGCGTCACGTATTATCCTTCATTAAGACAGCCAGTTGCTAAGAAACCTCACTTGAAATGCCCCATCCATGGACCTTCGATTCAGCTGCTCGTCCCCATGGTACCAATCTACAAAGCTAAAGCGAGCAGTCCCATGACGCCAGCTACAGCACCAGGAGCACCGTAAACGACCTTTCCAGCGGCATTTGTCTCCGTCGGGGTAGATTCGGACTCTGTCGCAGTGGCAGTGGCAGTGGATGTTTCTGCAACCACATTAGAACCAGCATGTCTTCAACGCAAACCAAGAGGCATATTCAAGAATAGGAATGGCAGGGGGCACTAACGAGTCTCCTCCGGCCCATCTGCAACACGCGTTACGTTGAACATGGGCGATTGGGCGAGGATGCCCATGTTCTCGCGGGCTGTGGAGCGGAAGTTGATTTGGTAGTTGTTTCTGTTCGTCCCGGGTTGGTATTAGACTTGGATGAGAGAAAATATAGAACAAAGAGAAGGCAACGTACGCAACAGGGATGTCCCAGACACGCTCAACGCGGTACTCGTTCTTGTCGGACTCGGCGCGGCTGGTGAGGTCCTTGCTGACGTTGCGGCCATTTGCGTTGACCAGGGTGATAGTGAAGTTTTGCGGGTCGGAGCTGTGGTTTTCCTAGTTAGTTGGTCTCTTGCGAAGGGGAGGGGGTGATGGTAATTAACTGGGAAAGACGTACGGGACGGTTGTCCATTTGATGGTGTAGGGCTTGCTGAAGTCGACTTTGTCGTTCGCGGAGGGAGAGGTAATTGTGAGAGCTGGGTAGTCACGGTTAGTATTGTGTAGTATAGGAGGATATGGAAACGTACACAGTGCAGAGACTGCAAAAGCCACGAGAAGCGCGAAGACACGCATTGTGCTTGGTTGGATGGTTGGATCTGGACCTGGTTGGTTTGGTGTGGGACGAGAAGGGGAATTTCCTTGGATGCAACAGTAAAAGTCATAGAGAGACCAATGCCTTATATAGATATTTTCCACACCGTATAAACAGAATAAACGGTCGAGGGTTTCCATTCATGCGAGGGGTCCGCAGGCTATACAATATGACCTCAGCAACTGGGAACTATTCAAGACATCTGACGTCTGATACATCGGATTCGCAACCTGGAAGGAGGAACAGCGGTTCTTCGAGGTCTGTAGGCTTTGTAGACGTTGTCAGGTCAGCGGAGCCTTCTGCAGGCACTATTGATGGTTCGCAGCTCAAGTCGGACCTCTCATGCGGCCGGCACACGCTGAATACGAGATAGGTCAGTTGTGACGCGGACGGGATTCCAATAGGAGGAAACCCAGCCATTGTGTCTTCCCCCTCGCTTCTCTATTTTGTTTGTTCTCAATAGACCGAAGGGTCTCTACGCCTCGTCTCCTGAAAGGGTTGAGGAGTTTTGATCACTCGGTTGCGAGTGCTGACACTCTGACGAGATCCTGGTCATAGTCAAAAACCATCCGCAATCGTCGACCATTTTCGACCCTTTTCGCCCACAGAAAAAGGGCTATGGGGTGAGCAGGTGTGAGACAACCCCCTTCTCAACTTGAGCTTTGTCAAGTTACAGACGAATCACCACATGATGGGCTCCGTGCCGGTCTTGCTATATGGGTTCATCCTCTCGGAGCCCGACGAAGATCAGTTTCCTTTCCAGCAGGTGCTTGAGACACATCGATCAGACCAAAAATCTCTCGTGCAGGCCACCAGTATTTATTCCACGCCGTCAATATCATTTTCGCGTCTGACACATACCCAGCCTAGGTCCTCGCTGTATCCTCCGAAATCTGCCAAACTATACAATGTTTGGCAATCGCTCCCTATGTCCGAGCAGGACAGTGGCTATTGCCTGCTATGCCCTTACACAGAGGAAAGAGTCTAGCTACAAGCCTGAGTTCGATTGCCAGTTCATGTGCCGTGCAGCCAGTACGACTCTAGAGAAACGTTCTCATTCTTCGTCTGATATAGGGGATATAGGGGATGTCCTGCCTCGTCTTGGCTTGAACTGAAACGAAGCTACTAGTCTACTAGTTTCACGTATGCCATCAAGGGGCAGGAAGGCCTCCCATTGCCGTGCGCATGGTACTACCAATGCAAGTACCTGGGTCACAACAGGTGGAGCAGTTACCCTGTGGAGCTCTGGGGTGACTCGGTACTTGTGCTTCCCAACGGCCAAATGAACACTGATATTGTGTAAGGTTGGAGTTTATTGGGGTCCCGTCATCAGTTTCCGACCTGCTATGGGCCAAATTCAAGAAGTCGAATGTGGCCCTGAACCGGCCATATCAACAAGGTGGATAACGCACGCATCCTGGCGTTGGCGGGAATAGTATCAACATCGCTTGACCCCCCGAAGATGTTAGGCCAGGGACCTATAACACTCCTAAAGCGAGTCTCAAATCATTACACTGCATATCAATATGTGCCTTCTGCGCGAGATGTATTTGGGCTTTGCGAGCACCCGCAGCAAACATTTGCCTCATGAAGCTGGTGAACTGAGACGAGGTGTCTCCTCCATGTCTCGTCTGTACCTGGCAGACAGATACAGTGTCAGAATGCACAACAGGGATTGCGTATGCTTGTTTCTTGACCGTCAGACGAGGATGCCAGACCAGCAACCTTCACAAGCTTCACCGGGGTCCTGACATTGGGCATTTAAACAGCAGTGATTTCTCTCTCAGAACTGCCAGCCACCTCCTTCTTCACCTGATCGTGCTCAAGTCCAGTGCCTGACCAACTCCTTGTGCATTGCTTTCTCTTTCTCGCCAGAAGAGTCCTCGTCACTGTCCTTCACCATGATGCTTCAATACGCTACCGTCTTTATCGGCCTTTGCGGCGCCGCCCTCACGGCCCCAACCAGAAACCCGCGGGGCATATTCCCGTTCCCCATTCTTCCCTTCCCGGGAGAGAGTGCCGGACCAGGGCTCGAACCAGTCCTTCCCTTCCCAAGCGAGTTCCCAAGCGAGCTCTCGGATTCGACTAGCGGAATATCTCGGTTTCCTTTCCTTGATAGGTGCGGCGAACTGCCTGGAGGTTTTCTTTCCGCGCTCGAGAACATTCCTTGGGAGCAGCTCAGCACCGAGGAGAGCGGCCAATCTCCGGGGCTTTTGATGGAGGAGGAAGAGATTGGTCAGGAAGAGGAGACCGAACTCATGTCCTGAATGCCCTTTCATCCGTACATGGTCTATCGCCCTCTGTCGTCAAAATCTTTGTCTTGCCCACGACTGGTCCGTTGGTGACTTTCCGAGGTCTTTGTTGTTGTTGTTGTTGATTGAGGGGTCATTGTTGATCTGGCGTTACCCTCGATAAGCTGCAAGGCACGATGGAGTATCTGATGTAAGCATGACTATTGGACGATAGTTATAGTTTCTCCAAGAAGTATAGCCACAAATGATGTATTTGCATTTGGGGGAAAAGTGTTGTACACCGTAGAAGTCCCAAGTTTAAACTCTCTAGGAGAAGGGTTGTAGAGCTCTCTTATGTCATCTGAAAATGACTCGTTTTCTCCCCCGCTTTTTAACTTGAACACAACACCCTCTCCAGGATATCTCTCCTTCCCCTTCAAAATAATACAAAACATCTATTTCCAAGGCATGCACAATAAGATCTCGAAATACTTGCACCGGACCGCCAGCGACTCTGAAGATGGATGATAGTAGTGAAGATGCGTTTCAAGTCAGTGCTCCTTCATCTCTGTCCCAATAGCCTGTAGCCTGTGGTCAGAAACAGGCGGGAATTGGAATTGAATTCCTCTGAACACCTTACTTATTCGTCCTCTTACACTGGCCAGGAACTGGAAAAAACTTACTGCCCACCACTCGACCCCGCGTTGTTCACGGCCATCGTGTCCGACTACGACTTTACAAATGCAACTCAGCTTCAACAGCTTCGCGAAACTCTCGATGCCCTCAGATTGTCCGCATGGGAACAGGAAGACCTGCCATTCGACCCCTCGGGAACAAGCGGTTTGAACTCTAGCAGCGGCCTCGAATCGGATCCGAGTCTCTCCCAGGCTGACATTCGCTCGCGCGGGACCACCGATGCCACAAGTGAATTCTCCGCTTTGAGTCTAAGCGACAAGAGCCGGTCGTCATGTTTGTCGTACATTATCGGACCCGACGGGGCGCTTTCGCTTTCCGGGGCTTCGGAAGAAGACAAAGTGTTTTATCTCTCGGAGATGTTCCCGTCCACGGAGCGCTTCTCGATTCAACATGCGCTAAGGAAATCGAACGGTGACGTTGAGCGGTCAATGGATGTTCTTCTCAATCTTGCATTCTTCGATGAAGAGCCTACTACGGAAGATGGCATAAAATTGTCCTTACCTAAAGGCGTAGATGGCTTTGAGAATGATGAGGTTGGTCGAAAGAAGAGCCGCAGGCGCAAGGGAAAAAATAAGAGCAGCCGGAACGCAACATCGCCAGTCAGCCCCGATCATGAGCTTTCGTTGTCAGAGACGAGCGGGTCCCTGAACAAGTGGGATGCTGCGCAAAAAGACGTTGACTTTATTTGTTCTCGGACTTCTCCCATCCTCAAGAGAGAAACAGTCACCTCGACCTACCACGCCAATGGAGCTTCCTTGTCTGCTGCCATTCGGGCGTTGGCAGTCGCAAATGGACCGAAAGATGAAAATGCCATCAGTGATCACCCGGTTATGGTCACACAAGTTGCTGAATTGACACAAGAATTTCCGACCATGACCCCAGAACTCCTCGCGGGTTTACTGGTCATAACAAGAAACTCCATATCAGCAGCGCACGAATTGGCAGCGGCACTAGTAGCAACACCATCACCGCCGTCAGTGGCTGATCTGATCAAAATCACAACCTCACCGCCGCCGCTCGATATTGATGAAGAAGTTTCCAGAGGGCGGGGCGCTGGGTCACGATATTCCCCTGAATACGAACAAGTGACTGCTTCCGCAGGATATCATTATGCTGCTGGCGCAGAAGCACTCACAAAGGCGTCGGCAGCCTATAAACGAGGGAAATCAGACCGGCTGATGGGAGGCGCCGCTGCATACTATTCATCTTTAGGCCGCGACCATCTCGAACGGGCGAAGAGAGATGCTGCAGCCGCTGCCGATGCGTTGGTTAATTCTCAGTCGTCCTGGAACAGCCTTGATCTCCACGGGGTCTCAGTCCAAGACGCCGTGCGCATCACCAGCTCCCGCGTTGGACAGTGGTGGGATTCACTCGGTGATTCCAAGTATATGAGAGGTAGCGATCGAGAAGCCGCACAAGGTGGTTATCGCATCATCACAGGTATGGGCCGGCACAGTCACGATGGCACCTCACGTCTTGGACCAGCGGTTGGGAAGATGTTGGCGCGCGAAGGTTGGAAGGTAGAAGTTGGCCAAGGAGTTTTGATTGTAGTAGGAGTTGTTCGGCGACGTTGATTGATCTCTTATCATCTCATGAGATACCCCTAGTATATATCGATTTTAGCCACTCTATCTATTTCAGTGAATCTCAATTCGAATTTGGGACATCATCTGCCCCCTTGATCAGTTCCAATTTTGGTATGTGAATGCAGCACAACTGGTCCTTCCGTCGCTCCGTAAATTTTCATTCGCGGCAAAGCCAAGCCTCTCCTCTGCCAACAAATTATTCCTTGCGCCTGATAGATAACCCTCGCAACGTCCTTCCCTTTATCCCACGTCACAGCGTCCAAAGCATGTCTGACGCACCATCCGATGACCAGGACTCTCGAATCGCCTCTCTAGGCGCCCAACGTACCCGCTCCACCGCAAACTCGAGCGCGCACTCCTCCCGACACACCTCGCGCGAACCTCCAAGCAAACGACAAAGACGAAGTCGGAAAACACCGACCGACGATGTGCAAGACTTTGTTCCGCGCGGCGCGACCTTCAGTGCAAACTCGCTAGACGTTGACCCGGTCACGTCACCTGTGGAAGCTTCTGCGGCGGATTCACACTCCGCCAGCGACGACTCCTCGTCTGCCAGTGAGAGTAGTAGTAGCGGGAGTAGCGAGAGTGGGAGCGAAAGCGAAAGCGAAAGCGAAAGCGATAGCGATAGCGATAGTGCTAGTGAGACGGAGAACACGAGACCAAATGCGAACGCCAATATGGGAAGTGCACCGGCGCCGAACTGGAATAAAACGGGGAAGAGTGTGATTAGAACCTCGTTGCGGAGTCGGCAACCACAAAGCGCGAGAACGAGTACAGAGCCTGCTTCTGCAATCGCAGCGAACAATAAGCAAAATGCGTCTGTTTCATCTGGCGGAGAAAGAACAAGGGAAAGGGAAGAGGGCGCTCCGGTCGCGGAAGGCGAGAGTAACACTCAGGCGCTCAGCCCGGAAGAGGGCGAAGTCGACGAAGACAAGGAAGCCTCTGCATCCTCAAAACCCATTATCTCTGACGACTCGGATGACTCTGAGTCACTGGATTCGGAGGCCGACGACTCCATCATGCTGAACACCATCAGTTCAAGAGGCCAGGATCGGGATCAGAATGGTGTGATCTCGATTTACGACGATGACGATGACGACTATGATCCAGTCAATGCAATGATTTCGAGGAACCAGGGCCAATTCAAGGACGATGCGATCTCGATTTCCGAAGATGATAGCGCAGACGATTACGATCCCGAGACTCTTTCTATCAACGGTGATGGTTACGATCCGGAGGCTCTTCCTGTCCTAAACAACCCTGCTAAAGATAATAGCATTCGCAGCATTCAAAATGGATCTGGGGCTGGCGCAAAAGAAGATGCCTTTGCTCGCTTCTCGCAAAAGTACCCCGCCGCGCCTCTTATTCTTGCTGACCTCGATCGCGAGGATCTGGAAACACAAGCTCGGACTATGTTTTATGATCGAGATATCAACGACGTCAACCTGCAGTTACCTATTACATGCATAGAGTGCTTGCGGGAGGGCCATCTCGCCGAAGTCTGTCCTACGAAGGAGGTATGCCTGACCCTCGGATCCTTGAATTCCCATCAAACAGACACCAACTAACCCCTCGGCAGTGTGTTCACTGCGGCGCTTGGAACAAACATCAAAGCACCCTTTGCCCTCGATGGCGCCGATGCCAGCGATGTCGCGAACGCGGCCACGATCACAAACAGTGTCCCTCCGCTTTAAAGAGCTCAGCAAACGAAACTCCCTGTGACTTGTGCGGATCTCAGGAACACACCGAACTCGACTGTGGCTACCTTTGGCAACTTCCGCGTCCAGACACAACCGCTCAGCCGGTCCTGGTCTCCATCTCCTGCGCCAACTGCCTCAGCAGCCACCATTTAATAGGTGACTGCCCCACTCCGACCAGGCCATTCACCAGCTCGACAACGTTCACGCTTCGCGGAATTGACCCCGAGATCATCACAAATATCAACTCTGTCGTTGGCCCTCAACGCGGCGGCGGACCCAGCATACCATCAGGCCGCCAGCAAGGCTTGAAGATTCGAGGGCGAGCCGACCAGGCACGTTCCCCATCTCCCGAAAGCGACGATATGATGTCTCGCGTCGGCAAAAAGGGGCCAATCGGCGGGAACCGTAATGCGAATAGAGGGAATATCAACATTCGGATCGGTGGTAGTGCCGGGAAGAATAGGAATCCGGGACCCCCTCCGCCGCCGCCAGCTAGGGATTACCGAGACCGAGAGGACGCATATTCGAGGAATTATAATCCTCGTCAGCGGTCGATGTCCCCTGGTCGGGACAGGAGGCCTGGGAGGGGAAGAGGAGGTTGGCAGCCGGGGCCGCCAAGGTCTCCGCCACGTGGCCAGGGGCGGCCGCCTCCTCCCCGCCCAGGTCGAGGTGGTGGTCGTGGGAATGGACGTGGACGCGGTGGAGGTCACCGAGGTGGAGGAGACTCATCTTACCGGCCTATGCCTAGTGCGGCTAAGAAGGCCTGGGACAAATATCGGCTGTGATGAGTAAAAAAGTCGTGATACTAATTCCTTGCAGGCCGGTGAAAACAGCGGCAATCCGTTTAGATCATCGATGTCTTGAGTGATCGACCTAAGATTCCAGGTGAACCTTGACTTACGGCAGCTGGTAGATATGCTGTACAGTTTCCGTGACACCGGCTGTAACCACCAGAATTGCAAGATTTCGTGTTCAGATGTCTATCGAGATCATATTCTCCAGTTATCTATCATAGGTCTGCGCTCAAGCCTCCCCATCAGTCGCAGAGAACTCGGCTCTACTTTTGTTACCGGTGAATCCATTCTCCAGTATTTCGATGAGCTCGTTCAACTTTTCAATACACAAGTCTGTGTGCATGTGCTCCTTCAGGTGACCGTTATGATCGTTGAGCAGCAGCACCGTAGCTGCTCCGGCAGTGTGACCGGCGGTCATATCATCAATGCTATCACCGACCTAGAACGGCAGTATAAGTCTCCAGGCACCCAAGGATTGCGAAGGATGGGAAGCGGCTCAATTTCAGGGCTAAATACCATGATTAGGTTGTCACCCCGATTTCCGAGACCCCATTCATGGGCGATATGCAAGATACCTGCTGGATCAGGCTTTGGGAGCAGCCCTGGGGTCTCCCTGGTGATGATAGGCATAAAGACATGAGTGGGAAGGTGGTTCTGGAGGAGATTCGTAACAGGCGTTCTAAACCATCAGCCGCCGCATTGAATCATTCTGTTTCCGGTTTCTGCAAGCAGGAAGAAATGAATAACATACTCAAAATTCCTTGTACATAACGCCCTTTTGATTCCTCTCTCCTGCAGATACTCCATTAGTTCTACCAGTCCCGGCTGCGGCTCCTGGTGCTGCATCGCCTCGTGCTCAATGGCCTTGATCTTGTTGCTGGCCTCGAGCTGCTCCTCGGCTGTAGGGAGTCTACGGATGTGATGCAGAATGTCGACTGATTTACTGATCCCCAGCGCTGCACTGCTTGGGTTTAGCGATTATCTTCGGCTAGTTGGCTGAGGAAGGGGGCGTACCGCATTTCACCAAACATGTAATTTTGCGGAAGACTGACAAAAGTTAGTGACAATGCACTTGTGGTGGAATATTGGAGAGCACACCATAATGTTCCATCAACGTCAAAAACGATACCCTTCAATTTAGGCGCATCGGATGATTCGCGATTGCCTTGGCTAAGAGGTGCGAAGCGCCGTTGGCGGAAGGTGTAATCTTGGAGGGAGGCCATGAGGCGTGAGGATGCACTAAAGGGTGCTCTAGTATCCAGCTTATGAAAGCGCAATCTACGTGCGATGCCGCGGTGAATCCGAAGGGAGGCACGAGGAAGGAGAGTATTCATGGGTGGAGGTGGGGAGATGGAAGATGGGATGACTGGGAGTGGAGATAAGATGGAGACATGCGGCACCTGCCATCTTCCAGCAAGTATACAATCGGCCGGTGGCACTGGCTCCTTCCTCGCTGAACCCGCCATTGCCATCCGCTACTGGCGATTTTCCCTCATCTCTTTTCTTTTCATCCAGCTTTCAGGATGAACTTGAACCCCCTCATGGCTTATAGCTCATCCTCACTTCGGCCACTATGACCGACTACTCCCATCCAAGCCTGGACCTGGTCTCTGAGCATGACCCCGACCTCCCACATGGCGAAAATGATCATGATCCAATCAGTCGTAACGTCCAGCTCGGAAACACCCTCTCCCTTATGAAAGCTGTCGTTGAACTCAAGTTTCTCCAGACTACGACAGCCATCCTGCGAATCGGCAGATCCAACTCAGGACCAAACCCAAGTCTTCGCCGTGCTATCGGCCGCAGAGAGCAGCGCATTGCATACATCGTTAATTCCATGACCAAGGACGAATTTGAGAAAATTTCAGAGAGTCTTACACCGCGAGCTCTCGGCCAGTCGAATCTCAGCCCGTCTGAAATATTAGAGGCGCACACACCTACGAAACAGATCTCACAGGCCGACGAGAGATATTTACGTGTCTCGCCCAGCTCTTCTACGGCCAGGCCGAAGCATGGCGGTCTGTTTGGTCAAGACACAGGCGCAACGGTGGTAGTAGATGGGAATGTGGACAATAGGATGGGTGGTGGAACCGGCGCCGAAAATGGGAAAGAGTCCCCCGAGCTCTCCTCACCACACCCAGCGCGCGTTAGCGACTCGATCTACTCATCGATAGGAAGGAGTCTCTCCGTGAGTAATGTTCAATCGGTCTCATCGGGTCCCCGACAGTGCAAGGTGGTTCCGGCTGCTCAGTATAAAAAGATCGTCTCAGAGAAGGAACCGCAGTTCAGCTTCGTCAGCCAGCCCTGGTCGATTGACTCCTTGGTCGCAGAGAGTTCTCGCATTGATCGCTCAGCGCTCGAGATCAGCGAACATCCCAATGAACATATCAATGAGCATCGCCATCTGAAATCCGCCGATAGTTTTCCAGGCGAGTTCCCGATTAGTGAAGGACTGGAGTATAGTTCCCTGGCAACGGCAAAACATCACTCACGCATTCCTTCAGTGAGGACCTCGGTGCGACCATTTTCTGACCTGTAACCAATCTTGTCTCCTCTGCGCTGTGCCATCATTACCAGTCTCGTGGAGGCATGATTATCCAATGGCTTCATTCTGTACACCACAATTCATAGCCTGCTGTATCAAAGACATTCTTCCTGATGAATTGCATGATCAAGATACCCCATAGCCTTGACAAAGATCTTGGCACTATCCAAGAAGCGCTTCTTGCTGTCGGCATCCGTATCCATTCCGGTAAACGCTCCTCGAGTTACCTCAAAATCAGTATGCTTCACCGCGGTCCAGATAATATGCACATCATCGGCAGACAGTGGAATCTACTATTGTCAGCTCAAAGTAGTATATGGGGAGTCAATCAACATACCATATTAGGGTACGACCACATGAAGGTAAACGACGCTGTCCCGGGCAGCCTATCGACCCAGTACCTCGCGCTGGGCACAACCGCAATCGTATCCGCAATCAACAACGTCCTCAGCTCCTTCCACCAAAGCACCGTACTACCAGGGAAATGTCCACCCGTCTTGATAACCACCAGCTCAGCCTCCCCCTCTCTCTTCTCGCTCCCTACTGCCTTATTACCCCAAGCCTTTGTTCCGGTGAAGCACAACTCTCCTCCCGTAAAGAACACCTGCTTCTCCCCACGGATAACCACCCATTCCTCATCTTCAGCGGACAAATAGACAGGGCAATCAAATATCTCAGCCCAGAGCAAATGTGTGGTATAGTAGTGTGGATGCGAGATGACGATCGCATCGATTCCACCGAGCTCTTTGACCCGGGCAATCGTCTCGTCGTCAATGTACGTGATACAGTCCCACAAGAGGTTAAACGTCCCCGAACCCGAAGGTCGCTCTAAATTCGTCCGACACAGGAACGCCCTCTGCCCGATCGCCTGCTTTGGCTCAGTGTGAATGGAGATCAGAGCGTCTTTGTGAATCGGGTCGGGAGTGAAGACGTTGGTGTATGAGGGGTTCTGGGAGTCGCGGAGTGTGCGCAGTGTGGTCCAGGACTGACTGTCGGGCATATTAGTTCCAATGCTCTTTATTTACTTCTTTGGTTATCTTTTATTTTCGGGGGCGGTTAGATAGATGGGGCTGTTGGCTGAGATACTGACCCTGTTGGTGGAACGTATTGTCGTGGGTCGTCGCAGATCTTGCAGGAAGTGGGGTTCGAAGGAGTCGTGAATTGTGTCCCGCAGGTTGAGCAGATGGCGAGATCTAGAAGGTCTGTCATTTTGTGAACCCTGGTGGCGATATGGCTATTCGAAAGTTGAGTGGAATGACGATGGTTTATGGAGAATTCAAGATAGATAAGGGGAGTCCGAGACGGAGACCCCGCAGTAAATACGATACAGCTTACCCCGCATTAGATTAAAGAATGGATTATGGAGGTGTCCAAAAGGGGAGGTTGAAGGACTCGTGAGATTGTTCGAAGTCTAAATACTAGTAAATCCTTTGTACGAGCAGTGCTTTTGCCATCTGACACATGATTAAAAACAGAAATATGCAGAGAGAAGGAAATCGCTAGGTACATGGTTGTGAAAATGGCAAACAAAAAAGTTACACATCCTCGTTCCGCCGCTTCATGGACAAATGTATGTGAAGAAAATATGCAAGACGCCAAGGTCATGGACATGGAATGGAACCAAGAGAAACAGTGCTGCTCATCAAGTCGTGATATTAAAGAGAAATATAACGAGTGTCAAACTCGCTTTTTAGTAGTCGTGCTCGTCGTCAACTTGCTCCGGGCTGTCCCGGTAGTTCTTCTGTCGCATGCTAGGGCTGTTGTACTGACTGCCAGAGTTCAAAGGACGGGGTCCAGTAGGCTTTCGAGGAGGCGGTGTGCTACGGGGAGACTTCATAGCAGAGCTCTATATGGCAACGAGTTAGCAATGGATGACATAAAGATTGCAATGCTTGGAACTTACCCGTGAAGCAACCCGGTCCGAATAAGACTGTTCTTCCTCCTTGATCTTTGGCGGCCTTTCTGGAAACAAAGGTCCGTCATCCTTGATCTTCGGTGGCCTCGGAGGCCCCTGTCGCCCAGTTCGCGAACTAGACTCTGAGTAGCCTGCATCAGAGATCGGAGAGAGACGGCTTCCACCGCTGAATCTTCGGTTCCCATTCAGAGCAGAGAAGCTAGGGTTGGAACCCCATTGATCTGAGTGATTGGCAGGCGCCCCGTATATTTGTGCCTGAGACTCCAGCTGAGATTGATAGCGCCCAGTAGGACCCTGGCGAGGCTGAGGATGCTGCATGTCGAGGCTGTCCCGATGCGCCCTGTATTTAGGGGCTTCGGAGACCTGAGATGGAACCAACGGAGATGAAGGCCTGTTCTCCTGGTGCTGAAGCCCCTCATCGAGGGTCAAGTTCGAGCGGATCCTGTCGTCACCCTGGGGATCATAGTAATCTGTCGTCTTATAGGCGGCATTTCCGAGATCAGATCCGGATCGTGACGTGTCAAACGACACCCGCTCTTTGCGACCGGGTTGCATGCTGTTGCGGATATTGTCACCCATGGAAGATGCTGTGGTCTTTGACCAACGAGAAATCTTGGGAAAGAATGACGAGCTGCTGGATTTGTGCTTCCGTGACTTGTCGTTCGTCTTTGGGGTTGTCTCATTGCTATGACTGAGGGCGGCCGACGCAGCCGCAGTTCGTGGGGGTGTTGAAAGGGGTACGGATCCGGCCCTCGCCTGTTGTGTGTCTCCAGTTTCCTGTAATGGCAGCTGCGGGCTCAGAAATTCTCCCCGTTCGTCGATTTCCTCATCCTCGTCAGCTTCGTGAACCGTGCTGACACGAGTGTCGATATCTCTCCGTTGTCCAGTCGCTCGCGTTTCGGGCGCCGCCCGGGAGGAATTGGAAAGATAACCGGACTGATCCCCAGGGGAAGAGGTGCCGGCAATGCCCTCAGGCTCATAGCCATCAAGATCGATGCTGGCTGGGCCTCGGTTGCCGCTACGAAGCACGTCATTCTGACTGCTACGCAGAGCCTCCATTTCATCCAGAAGCTGTTCAAGCATTTCTTCAATTCTGGTCAAGTCGTTCGAGGATTTGAGGCTTAAGCCCTTGAGCGCACGCTTGAACAGGTTCTTTCGCTTCGCAGGCAAATCTTCGGCATCGTCCAGGGAAGCCTGCCGAGTGCTCTTACTGCCACTTACGGGTAGTGGGCGAGGGCCACCTATAGCTTTGTAGGTTCGCTCGTGCTGTCGGTCGTTGGCCTCCAGTAGCATGCCATCTTGTTGGGCGATAAACTTCTTCATCTCCTCGAAAGAGTTGCGCATTTCAGCGGCACTTCGAACAAGAGTCACCAGGATCTCTGTATCTCGTGCATTTCGCTGAGCGTCTCGAACGGTAAGCTGTAATCTGTTAGTAAAGGTGTTCAAGACCTGCTGTACATGAAACTCACATGATCCATGAGTGCGACGATATCTTTAGACTGGATTCGCTCGATACCTCGTCCTGTTGCACTGTCATAGAGAGGAGATTCGACCCCATGGGAGTAACCGCTAAAGTGTCGTTGATGTGATGTCCCGAATTCGTCCTCACCTCCGGTTGGGCTATCAAACAGACCAAGCCCATTGGCGTCAATGCCCCCAAAGCCCTTGCTAGCTTGCTGGGGACTTGGAGAGAGTGGATTAGCTGCCGACACGTAACCTTCGTCTTTGGCGCCTGGTGGTGTGCTGTACAGATGCTCGTTTGCGTATTGCTGGTCATCGTATGTGCCAGCGTTGTACTCATCTTCTGGGTAGTAATCATGCTCATACCCCGATTGTCCGGCAGCCAGGCCGAGACCTGCACCGGTGGCAGCGACAGCAGCGGTATTGTCAAAGAGAGGGGATTGACCCTTCGCTGATGAGGGGTTATAAGGCCAGGCAGTATCAGGGGCAACGCCTCCGATCGGACCTTGAATGATAGACGGATTCGTATTGATTTCTGACTCGGTTTCTGGGCTCAATTCGCGCTCATGAAGAGCAGGACTTTCACCCTCGCGGTGCTTGCCAGCAAACATTTGAACGGGGTCAGTAAGATCGTCTAAAGACTGCGTGACGCTCTGTGGTGGCGATGTGACTCCCATGCGCCTAGGAAAGGAGGTAGCGTCAGGACTCGAGGCATCTTGTCGTTGCTTCAAAGGACTGCCGCGCCGAGACGTTTGAGCTACTTCGTTTGGTTGTCCCAAAGATCTCGTGCTGCCACCTTCATGCTGCACAAACGTGTTGGTTGAATGCGAATAACTTCCACCGGACTGATTTGACTTCGTGTCTAAGATTGACGGATCAAGGACTGAAGCCACCGCTGACTCAACGGCTGACGGATGGACAAATTGAGGATTAATACCAATGCCCTCCGCAACCGGACGACCTTGGTTTGCCTTTTCGACAAAGTCAATTTCGCTGTCATCGGTGTAGTTGGTCATATGTTTGGCGTCGGTACTGGCGGTTTCCGCCACGGAGTACCGGTAGGGTTCCTCCTCTTCTTCGGATTCCTCCGCCCAGTGTTTATCTCCTGCTGTCTGCGGAGACAAGATAGATGAGCCCTCGTAGCCAAGCTCCGGGCCGGCTGTTTGCTGGTTTCGGAGAATTTCGTCCTGGCTTTCAGCGCTGATGCCTCCCGGCCGCTTAGATCTTGCAAGGCTCGTGCTAGGGGCCGAAGAGAGCGATTCGATCGAGAGACGAGGCTCCATGTCCTTTTCATCTCCAGAGAACTCTTGCGGAACATGCTGAGTGGAACCTTGCCTAACGTGAGACTCGCTCTGGTTGCTGGCCACGCTCTGAATGGGGCTAAGAGCGCGCCTGACGCTCAGATGGTCACCATAATCAAGATCGCGATGAGCAGAGGGAGAATCCAGCAGGTTAGCTGCTGCCGCTGCTGCGATAGCGCCAGCTGCTGCTTCGCCGATAGGCGAATGAGTCCAATCCCGATCGGAGGCGCTGTGGATAGACAAGTTGTGGCTGGACATGTTACTGTGTTTTAGTCCTAGGTCGTGGCGTGAACTGAGGGGACTGCGAACTGGTGTGTGTGCAGGGGATGATCGCATCACATCTTCGGCCGGACTCTCGGGTTCCAGTGTTTGGTCTGAGAGAATCGAGTCTCTGGTCATCAGATCGGATTCGATGGCGCTTCGAAGGGGCATAGGAGCCACATTGTGCCTCTTGAACACCAGTTCCGTCTCGTTGATACCTTTAGGTTCGCTATCACGACGGCCCTCGTACTTATCTAAACTCGAATTTGACTCATGGTGATGGAGGTTGGCAGCGGTCAAACGGCTACCGACAATGGCAGCTTTTTCGGCGTCGCGTAGCCCTTTGCTTCTTTGGCGGCGAACCTTATCTTGCTCAGTCAGCTCTGGTCGAAGACCTTTGACATAGCCCGTCTCCGAGGTCATCTCGCTGTCCCGGCTAGCCCTACGCTCCTTTTGAGACGAAACCGAGTCACCAGCAAGGAGTATCCCTTCATCTTGGCTGTCTTTGTTGAGAACAACCTTAGGCTTCCGAACATTTGGTGCACTGGCATGTTTCGAAAGCCGTCGTACTAGTCCTTCACCGGATGGGGAGCTTGTTGATGAGTACGGCGTGTTCAAGTCGCGCTCAAACTTTGACGTATTGGAAATCACTTTTTGATCCTTCTTGAGCTCCTTGAGTTCTGGCAGAATCAGCCTTCGAATGGCATCTTCTACAGTCTCGAGAAGCTTTGGATTGTTCAAGGAAGATTTGGATGTGTTGGATCGGAAGGAATACTGGTCACCAGAGCGACGGTGTGACGAAACAGCGGACGCGCTAAGCAGACTAGACTCGGGACTGGCCATGTCGTCGTCTTTCGTATAGCGTCGGCGGCGGGGAGATTTGATGTCTACTTCCTGGTAGTCGATTCCCCGGTTCTTTTCCGACCGGCGTTTGCTTGAGGCCTCGCGAGAGTAGTTACTGACTTTCTCAGCGGCGCGTTGGGCGATTCTCTCCGTACTCAGACTGCGACTTCTCTGTCGGCTTGGTGTTTTGAGAAAACCTTTCTGATCGGGCTCTTCAATCTCCCTCTCTAGACTTTGGCTGCGTTTGTGTCGTGGGCCGGATGATGGAGCGTCAAGCATGCTATCCGCAGGCATAGACGAGACCTCCGAAGTCGGCAGGTATCGGCGGTCGCGAGATACAGCAGACAGCTCGCTGCCCTGCTCGCGATTCAAAAGTTCGATCTCCACCGGTCCGGAATGTTGGTTTTCATCTGCGGAAGAGGTATAACTCAGGTCATCGCCAGCAGCCTCGCCACCTGGTTTCTGTTTTGACGGGGAGCCGAAAGAAATGCGGCGCGAGTACGAGGGTCTCCGATTCCCGCTCGAGTCAGTGATGTGAACACTCGGCTCTTTGGACTTCTTCCCCGATGACGGGGTAACCCTGACCCGAACACTGGGGCGGGAGACTATAGCGCCAGACCCTCCCTTCCCGCCCTCGAAGTACTCGATGAGCAGGGAGGTCTGGGAGTGGTGCCCTGAGCGGGACAGTTTGGAATCCTCCCCGCGGGAGCGGTGTTTCCGTCGGGTAGGAATTGTGACGGGACTCCCGTCGTCGGGAATCGAGTACGATGTCTTGTCTGTGCGGCGAGATATGTCAGTTCCCAAGTCAGTGCCAGTAACGCTGCTGCCAACGGTGTCGACAATGGATTCTGTGGGGGCTGGCAGGATCGGCCTTCGGGTGCTGACTCCCATGACGGAGCAGAAAGTGGGAGAGGTATCTCTTGTATAGGTTCTTTCAGGCAGCCAAGTAGCCCATAGTCTGCTGGCTTTCCCTTGTCCTTTTCGGAAGATATAACACTTCTTTTCTCTCTCCGTCCCAAAGTGAGGGAGTAGGCTTGGGGTTTGAAGGAAGGGGAGCGGGTAGAGATTGGGACTGGGATAGGAACAGGGGAGGGTGGAGGGGTGACCTGAGCCCCGATGTTAACAGATGAAGTGTTACTACAGATCGGACTGAATCGACGTGCAGTCTTCAGGGCGAAAAGTTGGTCAGGCTGAGAGGAATGGGGAGAGCGGTAGAGCCTTAGAGGCGGGGTGTGGGGAGGCAAGGAATGTGAGGCTGAGAGGCCGTCAGGTGTAAGGAAGAAAAGGAAAGTCAAGCGTACCAGCGCAGGAAGGTCACTGAGGGAGAGGGTAGGACGGAATGCAGGAGCCAGAAAAGGGAGCGAGAAGCAGCTGATCGGAAGAGAGATGGAGGAGTGAGGGAGGAGGTGAATGGAGGCTTGCTGGACGATGGATGGAGGGAAAGTTCAGCCGCTCATAATCCCAACAACATCCACGCAAGATAAAGTCGCTGCACAGGGGCGAAAAAGGGGCCTGAAGCACAACCAGCAGGGGGAGAAAATAGAAATGGGAATTAGAAACGAATTGAACAGCGAGCAAGGCGAAGAACGATGAAGACGAAGCGATCAGAAGAAGGATCTGGGCGGCCGAGAAAAAGAGAAGGCTGGGGGCGCAAAAAGTCGTTCGACCGACCAGCAATCGAGCGATGCGCTGGGCTGGCAAATGGCCATAATCAATATCAGAACCCCGGCTCTGATTGATTGGAAAATTCAGCGCTTTCCTGGCTTTGTCCTTACAGCGGGCAAACGCAGCCTTCGTTGGAATCGGGATCCAGCCTTCTATACTCCGTCTCTGTATTTCAGCGAGCGGATGTTTACCGTCAGAACACTGCTGGGATGATACTAGCATGCTAAATAGACACCCATGGACTATCCCTTCTCATCACTAAGGCTCAATTGGAGCTTACCGCACGCAAGGCGAACAGCCATGCTTCAGACGTGGATCAGAAGCATCGCTGTCTTCTCTGGATCCTCTGGAGCAACAGGAGTTTCGGGTACCATTGCCGCCACAGCACTTGCTCTCCTGTCCTTGGAGTGGTCTTCTCAATGGCTATCTCTCCCCGTCGAGGATTGCTACCCAGCAACAGCGCTCGCCCAGCCATTTTCTAAATCCATCGTCAATGAGACTGTAAGGAGCCCGAGGGTTCCTTCAAACCACACGACTCCTCACGCAGAGAGGAGAAATGCGGCTTCCATTATATGTGAGCCGGCTCCCGCAAAACAGTGAAACACGGCTAGGTTCTGCTCCGTCCATGAAACCTTCAAACGAATCGGTCAAGACGGCCAAGTCGTACATGTACATCAGTAATGTTCCGTACAGTGTGTGCCATGGCATGGCACTGTCCAGCAGTTGCTAAACTGAATCGGTGGTAGTCGGTTCACCGCGGGTCTCCTGGACGACCATCCATTGGCGATCCTGTTGCCAACTCATCCATCACATCACATCCTCCAACGTCAACTTTTTGCCTGCTTGAAGCTGGTGATTGGCAGGGATATTTCTGGCTGCTGCAGCCGAGTTATCACACACGAGAATACAACTCACTCTCTTTGGACCCCTCCGGGAAGAGACAGCGAGAGAAAAACTCAACCCAGGGTATCCCGCAACTCCAGCCACCACCTTCTCAAGATCTCACCAGCCACCTGTTCTTTTGTCTCGTCTGAGGTTAAGATGGAGAATCAACACCCGCCTGCGAACCGTGGAACCGACCCACTTAAGGTTACCTCATAACCATGTCTGTCGATAGCTGAGCCGCTCCGTGACCAGCCAAGAAGAAAGGCTTATCATGATTTTGATGTTGGCATATGCTGCGAATTTTCTCACTTTTCATGCTCAACCGACTCGAAGGCCGCGAAGAGGAGGCCTTGAGGCTTTGCAACCAGATGTTATTGCTGTATGTCGTGCATGATCGTGGACCCAGCTTTGCAATGTGCCATGAGGTGTATGACCGCTCGCACTATAGCAAACTGAAGTACAGATTACATTCTGTTAATCTGCGTGAAAGACACGCATGCCCCCAGCCGACACATTGCCACGAGGCTGCCATGCATAAAGGGGCACCCTGCTCGGTCGCCACATGTGCTCCTCTTGAGTCTTGATTCTCCCCTCCACTTGCAGGCACGTTCAACCAACCGTATTCGATGAACTCGATCATCACAAAGGAACAGCACTAGAGAAAGTAGGCAGCCTTGGACAGCCAACCATAAACAGTGGCCCTGCTCGATGACTGTAGGTGAGCTGGTAATTATCTGATGGCTCGATGCGCCCACCAGTGACTAGGTACCTAGGCAGAGTTATAGTCGTGGAGATTCCCGGTGTACATCGAGTCTGGTGGGGTGTGCTCTATGACTATACGGCGACATTTCAGGAAAGAGCCTACGGTCGCCCTTTTCCGTAATTTGATACATACTAGGTAGCGGCCCTCAGTTGCTCTTTCCTTGCATGGCCATCGAATATACCGTAGACCGAGAAGGTGGCGTAAGAGCCACTGGACAGTGTGGAAAGATCATGAGTACTAGTAAGGTTCAAACTTTTAAAGATGAACTGATATCTCAGCAATATATAAAGCAGAGCTATGGAAACTAAAACTCAAGCATAGTGAACTCCGGACCTTATGCGCAAACCTAGTAAAGAAAAATGTGCTCGTCCCTTTTTGTGCAGAATTAACTAATCATCCTCATGCTTTCTTTTGAACTTCAGACCCTTCGGTTGGCTGCCGTAATTACGTCGTCCCTGTTGCTGCTGTTTCTTGTCTCGGCTTAGGCTGGAGCCAAGCTGAATATCGATGCGCGGTGGCGCTGTGAAACCGAAACTTCTGGCCACTTTGACGAGGTCGAGTTTGTGGACGTCAAAGACGGAGCGCAGGGAGTGGGAGGCGTAGGCTTGGAGGTAGGAGCGATAGCCGTCTTTTGCAGACTGTGAAGTGATATTATTAGCAGTGCCTAAATCCGCCGAAAACGAGATCAAGCTTACCTTGTTCAAGTAATAGTTCTGGCTAATCAACTTCTCAAGCTGAGATTGTACGTTGACAATCTTCTTGGCTGGGAAGTCAAATTCCACGACCGGTACACGGGCTTCTTTCAGGTACTTCAGAAAACCGACTTCGGACGGCTGCAAGAACATCAGACTGCGGCCCTTGCCGTTGGCACCACGCGCGGTACGTCCAACACGGTGAATGTAGTCTCTGGTGTCATCCGGGGGGTCAAACTGAATAATCCAATCGACGGCAGGAATCTAGGAACAGTCAGATCGGTTATGAATTCAATGGAGAAATGGAGAGACGCACATCCAAGCCTCGTGCGGCAACATCTGTACAGATCAGGACTCCTTGCTTGGCATTGCAGAATTCGAAGAAAGTGTTTGTGCGCTTCTGCTGTTTCTGCTTCCCATGGAGGTCTAGAACTGGCAGGTCGATATAGTTGAGCAGTTCGGCGTGATACTTCACACAGTTGCAGCTGGAGAAAAACACGATAATCTTCTTCTTGAGGTTGCGCTTCAAGAAAGAGAAGAGCAACAAGAATCGCTTATCAGCCTCACAGATAACATAGCCCTGCTCCAAGCCGGACACCGTGCTGTGCTCTTTCCTATGGTCCACATTGATATACAGGGGTCCAGGCCGGAGCGATATGCGAGCCAGATCCTCAACCTTGGTGGTCTGGGTCGCAGAGAACAACATGGTCTGTCTCTCTTCGGATGGTAGGATCTTCACAATCTGGCGCATTTCGTCCTCAAAACCGACTTCCAGGATTCTATCCGCCTCGTCGATAACGAGAGTCTTCAGGTTCTTGAAAACAAAGCCGGGAGTATTCTGGAGGTGATCGAGCAAACGACCAGGAGTGGCGATGAGGAGGTTAACACCCTTTGCGAGCTTCTCAGCTTCTGCTCGTCGGTTTGCGCCTCCGATGACAATACCGTATGTCTGGCTGTGCGCTGTGAGGAGTTCCCTGGCCACGCCGAAGATCTGAAGTGCTAGTTCGCGCGTAGGAGACACCACAAGGACACCAGTACCTATTAAAGATCTAGCTTAGTAGGAGACATTGAAAGCACAGGGACAACCACAGTCATACCATTTCTAGGCTTGAAGCGCAGAGCACTGAGCATCTCGATGGCGGGAATCAAAAATGCCAACGTCTTTCCCGATCCGGTCTTCGCAGCACCAAGAACATCCCGGCCGGCAAGGAGGGGAGGAATCGTCCGTTGCTGAATCTCAGTCATAGTCTCGAATCCCATCTCCTTGATACCCTGAAGCGTTTTCTCGGACAGATTCAGCTCCGTAAACTTCTTCGGGCCACCGTCTGGCTGCGGCAAGCTAACCGCGTCCATGGCAGGAAGCTCTGGCACTTTATCCTCTACCTCTTCAACATCTTCATCATCGTCGTCCTTCTCCTCCGGGGCAGCTGTCGGTTCCTCCTCCTTCTCCTCCTCCTCATCACCGCTCCCCTCATCGCTAGGCGAGTGGCTCACCTTCCGCTTCTTCTGCGCCTCCTCTTTTATAGCTTTCTCAGCCAGCTTGAGATCCTTTTTCTTCGTTGTCTCGGTCACGGCTTCGCTTTTGGCAGCCGGCTTTTGTGAGGAGACATCGCCGTTCTCAGTCGCTTCGCGGGCGTTTCCACCATGCTTTCTCTTGCGCTTCTTCGAGATCGATTTTGCAGTGTCAACGGCGGCCGGCATCTTGCCTATAGAAGGTTGAGGGCCGTATCTTGAACGTGGTTGACGAATAATTGGAGATTTTGAGCCTGCGGGAACTAGAATTTTTTTTTTTGGGTCTAAGGCGCTAGTTTTTTGTCAGTCTCCGCATCACGTGGTGATAAGATACAGAAAGGCGCGGGTTTCCCCTAAATGCCTAAGGCATTAAGAGGAAGTCCACCCATCATTTTTTTTTTTTGAGTTATCACTGACATATGTAAGTGCCCTTGCTTGGGGCCCTGGGTTCCCCAGTTTGGGCCTTCTCTTCCTTTTCCCTTACTCCGTAATTCTTCTTGACCCATAACTATCAGAACTCTGAAGATATCGCTCACAATATATATATATATATATATATATATATCGATTTAGTAAAGTGGGTGCATAGCCAGCGATTCCCAACTAAGCTGCTACGTATGAAGGCTACTAAAGGATATACATACGAGTTGAATGAACCTGCCCTACCTCAGGCTTGCTTTCTGAATCGTTTGTGATGGTTCATCCTGACGGTTATTTACAGAGTACAACCTTGAGGTGTACAGCGTACTCTGGAGAAATGTGGTAGCTTAAAAGTGGGGTCTGGTAAGATCACAAAGTTGAACCTCTGAACCAGCAGGGATTGCTCCCTTTGCCCTGGGAATCAGAGCAACTAGCTAAGGGAGCCTTCTCTGTTGAGGATGAGTGATTGCGTGTCTGTTGAACATCAATCTGCCAGACGAGCACGTCAATGCTGACCTCATATTCTTACTCCGTATGTATGGTTGACGTGTTGAACCTGCGATCATAGCTATAAATGTTAAGGCATCGACGATCGAAGGTTCGAACCTCGAACTGGGAGGATGCAAGACGTCTTGACAGGATGAGTGTGAGAGCACCAAAGTCTAAACTTGAAAGTCGTTCCTCCACAGTCCCACGAAATCTGTGGTTGGAAGAAGCTGGATCTGCAGCACTTCTCATGTTGATCCAAATCTTCCTGCCGCAAGTCCCACTGGCAAGTCCCACCGCACCGGTGCAGTGTCAGAGCATGATAATGATGACATGATGCATGGAAACATGGAAATCGGAGCTTTCTAAAGAAGTGACTAAGTTGAAACCTGGAAAGCACGTCGAAAGCATGTCGTACGGAGGAGGATGTAGTTAGAGAGTAAAATCTGTTTGAAAGCCGAGTATACAACGTTGTATTTTGGAATCTATCACTGAAGGCTTGAGAGAGACTTGGGTTTCTGAGGCAGTAGGTCTACCCATTATACCGGGGTACAAAGAGCAAACTTCTAAGAATGGCCGCAGCTGTCAACGCCCGATGTTCGAGTGACATGCACCTCGTTGATTTCGAGGATGATGGTCCAAAGAGGAACAACTACTTGGCTGCGTTGCTGCTAAGATTCGCACAAGCCTTGAAGAATAGAGGCTGTTTTGACATTTGAGACGTGCATGGCTGTCGGAACCTCGGGAAGTGAGGAAGAACAATGGCCCTGTAACTTATCTATGAGAAGTCTAAAGATGCTGCGCTCAGCCCTGGCAAGATACTCAGTTCTGGGACAATAAAAAGATCCGCTGTTGATTCTGAGCTTCCACTGCATGCATCGATGATGATCTGCAATCTGAAACAAGAGGCCGTGTTCGCAGAGCTGAGAAAAGTTCGGACGGCGAGGTTTATTCTCGACGATCTCAATTCTATGCGAACTGGAGTTAACTTCGGGGTGTCAGATGCACGCCCTCGGCCAGCATCAGCTGTCACTTCCACGTGCGGAGAAGGGCATCTGATACAGTCACAGATCTCATTGAGATCAGATCATCAGTATGAGACAGGGATTCAAAAGGGTCAACCGTGGCGCTTTTCAAGAAGCTAGCTTGCCGCTCTTTTAAGATATAAAATCGTGAGAAATGCAATTGTGGATGTCATGCTGACCAAGAACGGTGCTTTCCGTCGTACTCGTAGGGAATTCAGAGTTTATTCAGGAGGGGGCTGTGCAGAGTCGGCGCGAAATAATCACCTCACAAGAGACTTGGGCGCTAAGCCGACGGCAGAAAGGGGAGAGGGAATCTTTAATTGGATTTCTGTTGAGACTTCAAGTGGTCAATTGGTTCTGCGAGAATGTGAGGTCCAACCAGCTCATTCAAGTCGCCTGTGAGACTGCAGGAACTTGTCAGCCTTAGAACAGCTCGGGAGGGCGATAGAGAGTCAAAACACCCGCACCTGGACGTTTTCCGCCACAGGGTTTCAGTGCCAGAAGCATTACTAGCCTATTAATAGCAACTTGAGACATGGCATCGACTCGCGCGAAAAATAGGCAGAACAATAACCATGGGAGAGTGGGCTTTATGGAGGCTCAGATAGCCATGGAACAGAGGAACTTGGCAAGAAAAGATTTTTGGGCGCCAACGAAGCAGAGAATCAGATTGATAGCATCATCCGCACGGCCGCTTGTCGCAATCGGCTGGATGTTAATTATGCGAGTTTTAAAGGGAATCTGCGTCGCCTATCAGTGGGAACAAATCATAGACTGATCCAGTGGATTAAGCGTATGAGAATCATCCGCAATTGGGGGCCCTGGAAGGCTAGATCCAGAATCCCCTGAGGCCGCGCGTGCACCATTGGTGACCATTGGCGACTGTCATTTTGACGACTTGAAAACCTGAGAAGAAGGCCAAGACGCTGAGAGAGGCGACAAGAAGACAAGACTCTTGGATAATCTGCCCCCCTTCCGTCGACGGCCGCAAAGTTGCAGTCAACCTTCATTGTCTTCTCTTTCTCAAGAAACAAGAAACCGGCAGCACTCGCCCCCCAGGAGGTTATTCCTCTCAGTCTTCATCACAGCGCCCATTGATTGGCGCCCATCGAGTCCACCGTCCACCATTATTTCAGAGACGCGTGCTGACTCAGCCTCTTCCCCGTTCACATTTCCCATTCCAGAGCGTTTCAACTGCATTCCCGACCGTCTCTCCTCCAACCAGGACGAGATCCCCTGAAGAACCATCTCTGCCGCTACTGGGACTGAATTCCATCCTCCGTCATCTTTTTCTCTTTCTTTTTCCCCCTCTTTGTTTTCTTTCTTTTCGTGCTCTCCTCGTTCTCGCTCTCCGACTTCAAAGGTCACAGCGGAGTCCCCGGTCAAGTTAGGAGACGCCCTTCCATCCAACCTCCTCATCTTCGGCCATACTGTGTGTCGCCGCCACGTTCGCTACTCCGTCAGCTTTCCAACCCCTCGACTTTCGCTCCTCTATAACTCTTTCTTCTTTCGACATTCGCTACTACCACCTACTCCCGCCCCGTTGACATCTTTCGTTATCACTCACACCCACCAGCCGGCTTTTCTCTCGTTTCCGTAGCGTGATCGATGACGTTGTGAATTGCCAATCGCAACGGCGACTTTCCTCAATACTATATTCACCAGCATCAGGCTTTAGACTTCGGATCTTACGAGCGACCCACATCACCGACATACAAGAACCCAGTTCCCAAGGCCTTCCGCATCCGGCGTTGCCAAGCTCAAGTTTCTTCCCAGTACCACCCTACGTTCTTCCACGACTCTGCGCTCCAGGGCTTCTTCTATCGGCCTGTGTCCTCTTTGATTGAAACCATTAGTGTGTGACTGGACACAGAACCGCCAACATGCGGCTATTACCGGTTCTACTTTATCTCCTGGGCACTCTGCTCAACTCACCTCTCGTGACCGCTGAGCGACTTATCGAGTCCAACGCCCTCAACCTCTGTCAAGACAGCACCAATTTTACGGCCACCTACTTCCATGTCAAATACACGCCTAATAATAATTCCCTGGTTATCGGTTTCGATGGAGTTTCCGGCATTACTGGATTTGTCGAGGCCACGATCGTCCTTGATGCCTACGGTTATACAGCCCTGAGACAAACCTTCAATCCTTGTGATATGGACTTGGAGGGTCTATGCCCTATGAACACCGGCCCTATCGATGTCCGCGACATTCCTCTTGAACTTCCAGATGATGTCAACGACCAGATCCCAGGTACGCTTATTGGGTAGCAGTTTGAAGCTGATGTATGGCACTAACAAGCTCATATAGGTATCGCGTATACTGTTCCGGATCTTGATGCTTCTGTCCGTATCTATATCAACTCCACTGAGACTCACGAGAGTATTACATGCTTAGAGGCCAGTCTTTCGAACGGTAAGACTGTTTACCAAAAGGGAGTCGGTTGGGCCACCGCTATCATCGCTGGTCTTGGTCTGACTGCATCTGCTATCACCTCCGGACTTGGACACTCGAATACCGCCGCTCACGTTGCTGCCAATGCTCTGTCGTTCTTCTCATTTATGCAATCTCAGGCAATGATTGGAATGACTTCAATTCATATGCCGCCCATTGTCCAGTCATGGACTCAGAACTTTCAATGGAGTATGGGCATTATCCGCGTGGGATTTCTGCAGGACATTTGTACGTGGTATCAGCGATCAACAGGCGGTACCGCCACGACACTTCTTTCCGAGTTATCCACGGTTTCCGTCGAAGTACTCAAGCGCAGGAAACGGTCTCTTGATCCTGTGATTGACACTGCTGTCGGCCTAGTTGGAAGATCTGTGGAAGTATTCTCCAAACGTGATGGCACCGAGTCTGAACGAGCCACTTCCGAAAGCCAAGAAGTCCGTGGAATTGAGCGTGTCGGATTCGTCGCCGGGATCGAAGAAACCAATATTTTCTTAACCGGTTTTATCTTCTTCGTCGTTTTCGTGGCGTTGGTGATGCTTCTTGTTGTGCTCTTCAAGGCTGGATGTGAACTTCTTGCCAAGCATGGGAAGATGAAGAGCGACAAGTTTCAGGACTTCCGCAACGGATGGAGGGTCGTCGCCCGTGGTATTCTGTTCCGATTGACCCTGATCGGTTTCCCTCAAATGTGCATTCTTTGTTTGTGGGAGTTCACTCGAGTTGACTCTCCCGCCGAGGTGGTACTCGCTGTGATAATGCTCATATCTCTTCTAGCCGCTTTAGGCTGGGCTTCATTCAAAGTCATCAGTCTGGCGAAGCGCTCGATTGCTTTGCACAAGAACCCTGCCTACATCCTTTACTCCGATCCGACGTGCTTGAACAAGTGGGGTTTCCTCTACGTCCAGTACCGCGCAACTGCATACTACTTCGTGATTCCAGTATTGGGTTATCTTTTCGTCAAAGGCATGTTCATCGGTCTCAGCCAGCCAGCCCCTGTCGTCCAGACTGTTGCATACGTCATTATTGAAGCGGCCTTCTTGATCGCCGTCAGCGTTTTGCGACCTTGGATGGACAAGAAGACCAACATTTACAACATCACGATTGCCGCTGTCAACTTCTTGAATGCCATTTTCCTCCTTTTCTTCTCCAACGTTTTCAACCAGCCCGGATTGGTAACTGGTGTCATGGGCGTTGTCTTCTTCGTCATCAACGCCGCCGCGGCGCTTGTGCTCTTGATTCTGGTGCTCATTGCTTCCGTCTATGCCATTGTTTCCAAGAACCCCGACACACGTTATCAACCCATGAGGGACGACCGTGGTTCGTTCATCAAGTCACAGACTCAGTTGACCACTGAGTTGGACGCCCTAGGTGCCACCGCGCGCGGTGACATGAAGACCTCTCCTTACAAGGCGAACCCTTTCGACGACGAGAACGGCTCTTTCTCCAGTGGCAATGGCGCTAGCGTTAGTCGCCAAAATCTCGAACCCAGTCCAAATCCGACGGCTAACCAACCGCCACACTCTCCGGTGGATCCCTCTCTGCCTTTATTCCCTAGTGATCAGAGCCCCCGTGGTGCTCCTGGCTCGGACGCAATTCAACGGTCACATTCGCCAGTGCCGCGAAGCTTTACCTCTTCTCCATTCCAGGGTTCATACCGAACCCAAAACAATCAAAGCCCATGGCAAAGGGGGGCAGGTTATGACCACTAAAAGAGCTTGTTTTGTTTTTCTACCTATGATTGCTTTTCAGCTTTGCTTAAGAGATGAAGTTATGGCCGAGTACGGGAACGAACTAACCGCTCGACCCGTGCTTTATTCCTTCGATTCTTCCGTACTCTGTGCGCTTTATTCGTCCAACATGCCTTATTTTCTACCTGACATTACCCACTTGCGTATACTGTGATATACTGGACTCACTCTTTTCCCTTTTCCCGAAACCTCTTTGCTCTCACACACACACACTCTCACAACCTCGCACCGGTTTTCCTTATCTCTTCCTTTTCATTTCTTGCTCATTATTTATATCTGGCGTTCTGAAGCATTGGATCTGGAGATCAGGACTTGGGTTTGCGGACTATGTGCTATATTTCCGGCAGGGTTTATCCGATGCCCCTGCCTTTGCTATTGTGTTTTTAGCTATGGAAGACACCATAATGCTATAGCTGCGTCACACGACGTAGGCATCAATCCTTCATGTCTTCCAATTTCACCAGTAATAGTATTGTAGATGGTCGTATTCTGCGAGTAGTGAGTCCTAACCCCTGTCCAGAGTCTCGAATTTGTCATAGACAAGACTCAGGCAGGTCTCTAATATATTACACCAAGAAGAATGTTTCCCAGTTCCATAAAAGTCAACAGAAAGAAGAAATGTCCGTGATACGCCAGAATGAGATAAAAGACACATAACCCAGCCACAGAAAAAGCAATGACGGACGAAAAAAGGTACGACATCACCGCTCACCCAGCCCAGGTGGCGGCCCAGCCATCGACCCAGGAGGCCCATACCCATCAGGCCCTTGTCCGGGGGGCGGACCAGGCAACCCCGGACCAGGACTGGGACTAAACCCCGCAGGACCCTGACCTGGAATAGGCATAGGCGGGAAACCCGGCGCACCGCCGCCGCCTTGGAAGTTCGGGGGCGGGAATGGGAGTCCGCCTGGTGGCGGGGGGAAGCCTTGGCCTGGGCGAGGGCCGGAACCGGGCGGGCCCATGTTTGGCATGTTGGGTAGATTAGGCATATTGGGCATATTGGGAAGGGGTGGAAGGCCGCTTGGGGCGCCGGCGCCAGAGGTTGGAGGGAAGGGAGGAGGGAAGGGAAGACCGCGGGCCCCGGGGGCTAAAGGGTTGTTAGTGAAAACTGAGAGCTGGATTTGAGGGTTGGTTGGAGAGAGGAGACGTACGTGGTGGCATGGCAGGTGCACCGCCTGGACCGGGAGGCATTGCGAACGGAGGGGGGGGGAATTGGCCTGGTTGAAGATTAGTTTTGCGCCGTGAATGCGATGCTGCTGCTGTTGAAGGGAGGTTACGGAACGGACCTGGGAACCCGAAAGGCGGATAGGCACCCGGAGGAGCCATTGCGGGATTGGGAACGGCCTGTCCTTCGGCGGCGTATGAGGACGTGATTGAGTCAATGACTGATTGTGCCTTTTCCTGTCCGATTTCTGGCAGTTGTGAGCAATCTCAACTCAATGCGATGTGGGTGTAGGCGCGGCTCCCATACGTTGGTAGTATTCAACGACGTTCCTCAGGTGGTTCCTTCCTGAGTTGTGTGCCTTGCGCACACTCATTGAGTCATGCGTAAGGTAGACATCGCAGTAGTCGCCTATATATTAAACGCAGTATCAGTACCGTATGTGTTTCGGAGCAGGTTTCTGTCGAAATGCGGAGGAATCGTGCGCGCGAACACGCGGTCCAACTGGAATGATATGTGGTACAGGGAGACCGTAACCTACAGAAGAGTGCTTCAATGGTTAGCAGAGAACTATCTCAGAGGGCCAGTGGAACACCTATATTTTGGCATGGCGAATCTTTCGAGCGCAGCGGGTGCACTCAAGTCTTTGTAGCGAACCGGCGTGTATTGAGAGCACGAGAAGATATCGCTTGCAAGGATAACAGTTGGAGCTAGCGTAGATTGTCGATGCGAATATTTCCAAGCTGATCTGTTGACTGGCTGTACGAAAAAGGTCGCACGAGGCAAAGGCACAGAGAGATTCGATGCGATGCTATCACAGAGCGGTGACTGCTGGCAGAATAGTGAGTCGGCGCCTCAGGCTACAAGGTGTCAAATTGTGACATATAGTTCACCAACTTTGTCTGGATCTATTCTAGTTAATCATACATCATCTGATTATGATCATGCCAAAAGTCAAAGGTATTAATATATATGACTCAAAGCTCTCTCCACGAGCTTCTAGAGATTTGTCTTGAGCGCCAAAGGGTCTCTCCTGGCCCATGTAATCAAGACCCAATGTACAGCGTTCTTTTTCACGGGCCTGGGCAAGAAATCATTCATAAATGTGTGGTTTCCAGGATATGGACTAAGCCCGGGCCCTGGGACAATTGTGCCGATTATAGGGGTAAGCTGCAAAAGGGCATCATAAATGAAAGGCGCTTGAGTGCGGAGTATGCGAGCCGTCTCATGGCCCTTTGGGGTTACCTGGTGAGAGGCCTATGTTGAATGGCTGTCCGACTGTCGATGGCCTTGCCTTCCAGAGTATAGGCAATAACCGGAGAGGATGGAGGAAAAATCCACCGACCTTTATGAGTATCAGATGTGGACGCGGATTCTTCTGATCGGCGAGGTGTGCGAGTGCATCTGAACCCCAAGGAAACGAGGAGACGGTGCAGTTGAAGCACTCTAGTAGTCTCGTTGTGAGTATGACGTTGACTTTACTGTATGATATCTATCAGTTCTGTCTCAAAAACGGAGTGGTTTCATATAGAAGCTCTTAGAGGCGCGAAAGCCCACGGAAAGGGAGCTCTGACTTGTCCTCAACGAGTAGTATATGCATCAGTCTGGAGTGTATAGGAGGTGTCGGGGTGGGCTGTTAAACTATCAAGTCGAGAGAGCCAAGCCTTAGCATTTCTTCTTGAGATCCGGCCGATACTCTGTTGCGTTCGCAGCGGGGTATGACGGCAGCTGACGCGGAAGCAAGGATCTTATCTAGACGCCTAAATTTATCTCTACAGAGTGAATACTAGTACGCAAATCCTCATCAACATCGGCGACATAACGAAGATTGAGGCTTATCTGTTTGACGTTGGTAAAACCAGAGGCACGTTACGGGCCATCGAATGGATGTGGAATAAGGGTCTCGGTTTTAAAAATGCCGTCTTCGCGGCCGGGGACTTCTCCGGAGTTGTAGGAGCGATAATTTGCCACGAGGAGATCAGGGGTGACGTTCACAAGGAACCCCTCATCACCAGTTCAGGTACCTTGACCCTGCAGTCAGATGACTTCGCTTGGACGGAGGGCAATTGGGCAACTTGGCAAGCCGAAGAAAGGAAAAGAGGAGGTGGAAATTTGGAGTTCGAGTTGGAGTCTTGGAGAGACTGTGTCATGCCAGGTCACACCTGTGACCTGAGGAGAATTTCTGGGGCGAAAATCCGGGGGAAGGGGAAGTTTCCCTCGGCGACGGTCACGGACTCGCTCACCCTTGCGTTGGTTTTCAGCCCAAAGTTTCGAACCGTCGGTGACTCTGCGACTCTCAGGCTTAATCATTAGCGGAGGACAATGTCAGGACCTCATGACGCGCTCCACGAAACCAGCAACCTCTGAGAAATCAACAAGTCATCACGAGTCAGCGTGCTCGGCCAGCGACGGCCGGCTCGAGTTTATTGTGGGGATGAAAAATTTTCAGCAAGTCCACTCTGTGGGCCAGTTATGACTAAGTTTCCTTTCGCAAGCATCGTCCAGGGTTCCTAATTCGGCTGGCCCAGCCCTGGCAGATCTGGGGTAAATTATCCCTGCTGTTTGCGCAACCTGCTGCAGCTCATCCAGCGCTTTCTCCCACCCAGGTCCCCGTTGCAGTTGTATCCATTACTTAATATATGCAGCTTTGGCTTTACAGCGTATAGACTGGACACCCACTCTTGACACGGTGCCCCTGCAAAACACAAGGAGATGATGATCAATTGAGGGGTTCTTGCCAAGGAAAAGCCGGTGTGAAAATCCCTTTGAGAGAAGAAATCAAAGGAACAATAATGATCTCCTGCCAAGCAACCAGCATTCCTCGCCTTGTCCACTCGTGACTCCAGTCTGCTGCAGTCCTGCGTGGATGTTTCAACTTCCAGAGCAGACAGAAATTCCCTCACCTGGCCAGGAGATGGCGCCAAATGGCGATGCCAATGTACCCTCGGCGGCTGAACCGACGGAAGGCACGGCTGGTGATGATGCAATCGTACTTGCCTCGACTGGATCATGCGGGGAGAAATTTTTTCTTTTCTTCTTCGAGTCATTGTTCAGGCTCAGCGGCAATCGGTTGTAAGCGCCGCAGTCCAGATCTACAACTATACAGTTCGCAAAGGAAACGAAGCCTGGACTCGGAGTTGTTCTCGGAGTATTGAGATGATTGACTTGTTCACCTCCAGGAGTCGACGAACGTGCCTCCCTTGATCGCGGACCAAGCCTGTAGTGTGTTCAATAAAACGACACGCCCAGAAATCATCATCATCGGTTGCTCTCAGTAGGAGCCAAACAGAGATTTCCATTACCCTCACGAAACCACCACCAGTCGGCAATGTGCGCCGACCGCTCCTTTGATTGGGCGCAGGGCCGGTTTCTGGTTACGTTTGGCCACAGTCCTGACTGGCACGCTGCGGGTCAGATGATGTCTAAAGCAGCGATGTTTCCTTTCAACATTGCCCCACTGTAGCTGTGTCTAGCCAATGGTCGCACCACATGCCAGGTTGCAATGGGCTGCTGAGCCTGCTGCTGCTTTTGTGAGCGACAGGAACGGCGGTAACAGTACGATACGAGTACAGCGGCCCTCGAGCATCGTCAGTCTGCGATTCCAGATGGATCTTCAATGGAAAATTTGCTGGTGGCATTGATGATGAGCCACTCCACTGCGGGCACTGCGTGTGACCGTCGACGGTGCCTGGCCAGGGAGTCTGCCACTCATCATGCGCCCAGGGGGATTGCGTGCCCTCCTTGGCCATGCTTTCCCCGGAACCGCCTCTCGCAGACCCAGTCGACATCCAGGTATAAAACTTGCTGCCCCCGCCGCATTGTTTGGTTCACTTCCCAGTACACACAACAAAGACTCACTCGCAAAGATTTTCACTGATTTGTCTTGACCTGTCTTGACTTGTCTTTCTGCATCTTCGCACATCGTCGTCTCAGCGAAAGCATCTTGCATCCATCTACACTACTACTATACCAAACCGTCGCCATGCCGCTCATCAATTACCGCGTCATCGAACCTCATCCATCCGTCCCCCATACCAGCCGTCCTGCTCTGCACACGGCTCGCGGAGGCGCAGGCAACATCATCAGCTTGAAGAACACCAAGACCACCGACTCGCGCACCGCCACGGGTCCAGCATCTCTGACTCGCCTGGACTCGCGCACTCCTACCACCTTCACCTCCGGCCGCGGCGGTGCTGGGAACGTCCACAGCAGCAGCGAGCGTGCCATCTTCAGCTTCGATGAGGAACTCGAGCGTGAAATGCGCCGTGCTGCCCCCGTCTACCACGTTGGCCGTGGTGGCGCCGGAAACATGATCCACCGCAACAACGACAACGAGAGCTCCCTGAGCCGAAAGTTCTCTGCCAGCAGCGAGACCTCTGCCAAGAGCAACATCTCCTCCACCAGCGACCGCGCGCGTGACATGGCTCGCCGTGGCCTGGAAAAGGGCTGGGAGAAGATCAAGGGCATGGCATAGGAAGACTCAACATTCTTTCATCTCATCTCGGTTCCTGCCTTGACTTCGGTTCTTTCAGCGATGTCCTCTTCCTGGCGCATTTTCAGCGGTTGCTTTGGCTTCAACACTCACGACTATACGATTTACGACCACCAAAAAAGTTATTGATTCCGTCTCTCTCTCAATTCTTCTCTGTCAATCCTCATCTCCTACCACCATCGCATTCTATATCTTTAATCATGCGCTTCTACGGACACCTCACACTTTTCTTCGACCCATCTCTACCCACAAACCACTCCCAATATATGATACCCCAGTTCCTGGACCTTTTCATCTTTGTTTCTGGTCGTCCGGCTTATCCGGTGAACACCACTGCATTCTACTATTACTCTAGCAAAGACGGAGTCAACACTGGCATCTTGAGGTCGCCAATCCACCCAATGTACTTAGTTAGCATACTCTTGTATCACAAACAAACTTGTCTCAACCTACTCAAAAGATGTGTTCTGTATAAAGTAGCATTAACAAAACATTGCTGTTCCTTGCCGTCTGAAGATGTTGATCAATACTTGCTATGTATAAAAATTTCATAGAATGACGCCACTTGACGATCAACTGAATCGCATTCACGCAGCCTCGGGAAAAAGCAAAGAAGGCAGGGCAAAAAGTCTTGAGAGCAATCGCCTCTGCCTTGTTACAAATCATAATTGCGACAGTAGCATTTCAATTCTCAGCCTGGGCTCTGACGATTCGAGAAAAATGGAGTCTGGATCGGATCAGGGTTTGTTGTCGTGCTTCTTCCCGCAAACGCCATTCGAGGAAAGGAAGTACTCCGTAGAAACTGCTGGTAAACGTCATGTCAGAGCAATAATATAATTCCTTCTTCCCGGAAATTTTTTTAAAAAAAATTTAAATTCTTTTTTTATTTTTTTATTTTATTTCATATTTTTTCTTCCTCTGATCGTGACGGAGACGTGTTGACCCACGTGAGTGGTAATTCAGGTATAAAAATAGAACTTCAACAAATGCCAGCAGAATCTGAATCGCGGCATCGCAGCCCTAAGTCACCATACATCTCATTTACCATCCCATTTACCATACAAAGTATATCTAGAGTAAGTACCCAGGTACCGCGCTACGAGCCCTCCTGCCCATCTGCCTGGCCTTCTAAGCCAAATTGGCGTTCAATCTGGCTGAGCACTATGGATACTCCGCGTAGGGAGTATACGTAGTATGACCCATGGCGGTAAGAGGGGCTTGATAGTTGGACTTTGAACTGAGTCTTCATGCTCCGGATATGGGCGGCTTTTTGGCGTGTGGGATGAGTTGTTTTCCAGACGACGGTTTCTTCGTATATACTTCGTGGGGTGTGGAGGAGGTGTAAGGGGTGGGGGCCAAGTTGATATGTGGATGGGATGAAAGGACTAACGTTAATTATTGGGGGCTGAGCTGAAGGGGAGGACATGGCAAACTGGGGTATGTGCGCGAAAGAGCTTGACATATGGGTCGTGGAAAGCTGCCTTTCGGGGAGGCTTTCAAGACAACCACTTGGCCATGACCTAGGTAAGGTAAGGGTGATATAAAGATCGACGGTTTCAGTTCTATTCCGAGTGAGATTCCATTATTTACATGTAGATTCTTAGATACGAGGTCTATCGATTCCGACGCTGCAGCTATTACACAAAATTGAAGAGGGTAAAGATAGATGTAAGACGGGGTAGTTGTCTTTATGAGAAGATCTAGCACCATCTGCCCAGAAGGCGTGCAGTAGGCGAGTTTGTTGGTACAATCAGACCAAGATTAATGGACAGAATGGCTATTTGTTGTATGCATGCATGTTGCATTGTTGCATTGCATGTGCAGATGGTGAGCTGTGGCGGGAGAAGCTTCTATTGACGGGTGTAATGGTGTTGTTGAGGTTGAGAAGATGAAGAGGACCTTGAGAATCTGGAAAGAGATTGGGTATCAATGCGGCTGCAATTCGTGGTCGAAATAAAGCCAAATGTTTCGTTCTTCGGGCTGGAGTACTTGAGGTTAGGAGTTGCATGTAGTTGTGGCTGATCCAATGCTGCACCCTATGACAAAAAGAACCAGCGAGGCTCCCAGTTAAGTGTCAGACGCGCTTGAAAATGAGTCGTGATTATGCAGCTGTCGGCTATGCGAACTTCCGATGAATGATTTCCGGGTCTTCGTGCCACTCGTCTGCGCTAACCCACATCTGCAGAAAGTCAGTAAAAGCCTAGTAACTTTGAACAGAGATTCTACCTTTCGGAATGTGCTCAATCCAGCGAGAATTCCACCACCAATCCATGTTGTGTATTTTCGTTCCGCAGGCGCAGATATACGAATCTTCATGTCTTCCACGGCCAATCGCTTAATCTCACGCATCAGTCGGTCAGGGAAGTTCTTGCATAGTGTCGAACCACCGGAGAGAACGATATTGAGGTACAGCGATTTCCGCAGGTCCAGATCCGTGCGTATAATAGCGTCCTGGACAATCTGGTGGACACCGGGGTATTCGAGGCCGATAAGTTCAGGGTCGAAGAGGATCTCAGGAGCACGGAACCGTTCTTGTCCCACCTACAGAGTGTCAGTTTGCCTTCTATCTTCCAGGTAGAAAGACCATACCTTGATCTTGTGTCCGTCTGGCAAGACATAGTCCGCAAACTTCGAATCCGACTTGTGGTAATTGTTCGCCCAGTCCTTCTCTTCCCGCTTCGGGTCCAACGAAACATAGCACACTTTCTCCTTGATCATCCGCACCACCTCCTTTTCCGCACTGGTATGAAGCACATTCCCGGTCTTCCGTAACAGCAGCTGTAGCTGCTCCGTAACATCTCGTCCCGCCACATCTATTCTCCGAATACTGTTGGGAATCGCGAAACCCTCAAACACCGGAACCGCATGTGAAACTCCATCTCCTGAATCTAAAACCACCCCAGTCGTCCGCCCGGAAGCGTAAAGCGACAGCACCGCCTGGATAGATGTGTACAGAGCCGGGACATTAAAGGTCTCGAACATGATTTGGGCAGCGATATCGCGGTTCTTGCGCGGGTTGAGTGGTGGTTCGGTCAGGAGGACTGGGTGATCTTCGGGGAGCGACTTGAGCTCATTCTCGTAGACATAGTGCCAGATTTTCTCCATGTCGTCCCAATCTGTAACAATGCCATGCTCTAGCGGGTATCTGATTTTGAGCAGGCCGCGCAATTCTTGTGCTCGCTGTCCGATGAAGACGTCTCCTTCCAGACCGCCGGCCATGACCCGCGGGTGTTTTGGCCGGCCGACGAAGGATGGAAAGAAGCATGATGGAACCTCCTCGCCGGCGAACCCGGCTCGAATAGTACCGCTGCCATTGTCAATGACAATAGGAACGTTGTGAAGATTGCCCTCAGCCATTGCGGGGTTGGGTGCGTGGGAGGTTCGGTTCGGTGGTCCAGAGAGTCGGGGGTATTTTGGCGGAGCGCGGCTTTGTTTATGAAGGCGGCGGCCTCACAGCCCGGAAGAGGTTGACTCGGAACTCGTAAATTATGAGAAATAAGTAGCTTCTATGCACCTCAATGCTCGATACAGCAAAGAAGGAGAAGAAAAAGGGTGGATTGGGGGTCGCTTGACAGGGAACAGGAGTTGTCACTTTATGCGTTGGCTGCAAACCAACCAAATAAAAGAAGCTTGGGCCACTTTCTACATGCCGTATACAACGACAACCATCATCTAGCATCCCCTTTCGCTGGGGTTTGAGATTCTCTACTAAAATGCAGTCGATAAACATGAGATCCCTACAACACCAAGCCCAAGGAAATATACGTTCCTGCCAGTTCATGGTCATCGACAGCGCAAACGATATTCAGTCCAGGTAACCCATCTCCTCAGAGATCACACCTTCCAGACTCTGTTTGCGGTTTGCACCGTGTACCGGCGGCCAAGTGAGCATCCGAGTCCGCAGAGTCTCGGCGCGCTCGAGTGCGGATGCCAGTTCTCTGCTCACAATCAGCGACTGAGGTATACTGAAAGATAGACGCAGAGGTGATCATACTTGTAACTGCCCCACACGGCGTAGCCTTCTTGCTGTAAAACGTCGGCAAGCTCTTCCTGGTGGTTATCCTGGAGAGTTGGATTAGGTACGACGACAAGAGGGACACCAAATCGCAACGCCGCAAGAATGCTCCCCGACCCTTAAGTACTAATCAGTTGCCGCCTCAAACGCTGGGAAAGGGTTAGATAAGTACCTGCGTGGCTAATGACAAGCCCACTGCTTCGATTTTCTGAGGGCTTAGCTTTGGCGAGACGCATTTCAAAGTCTAGGCCTGTCTGTTTAAAGTCAAAGCCATCCAGCGCGATCCCATGAAGATCGGGATGGCCAAAGGGCCGCTTCGCGGTGAACTCGTCGAAGAGGGCCTGTCCATCCTTGCCATACTGGATAAGAAGATGCGTGTAGCTATACCGGTGCAGGGCTTTCATAAAGGCCGGATCCAGCAGCGACTCCAGCAGAAGATGGAACGAAGCAGTGGCTCCGACTGTCACGAAGCATAGCTTGGTGGGTTTGTGGGCCATCCTGGGGGACGTGGCTTCACAGCTCATCACAAAATATATCGTGACGGTATCCAGCACATTCCCAGGAATGCGTACTTTCGGCAGAATTCAAACCATCCAAAATAAGAACCCCATAGATCCAGGGTCTCCTCGGCGAGCATAGAGGGTGTATTTGGCAGAGAGGAGGAGAGGCCTGAGGGTCCCAATGAAGACTAGCGCCGCCAAGCCCATTACAACTACCGCGAAAAAACATCTCCGAACTAACAGCACCAGTCTCAAACCCCATCATTTCCTCTCGCAATGGCCTCGTTGGCACGGTATCTGGGCCGCTCGGCAGGGCTAATGCCCCGGAGAAGCTTAATCGCTCTTAATTGCCGCTCATTCTCTTCTACAACACCGATTCTTGCGCCGCCAGATGATCCCGCAATCCCACGCCCTCCGCGAGAACCTCGTCCTGAGGAGTTGCCGGCAGCACCAGAGTATTCCCCCGACCAATTGACCCAAGAGGAGCGATCGCTGTACGATATGCTGTCTGCTGAGGACCGTGCGAAGTTCGATGTCGACAACGCCAAGATGGTTGCGGAATACAACGATCCCGCAAAGCGAGCGAAGATGTTTGCGGAGATTGACAAGGAGGTGAACCATCTGGAGAGGGAGTTCCCTCAGCGCTTCGAGGAAACTCTGCGAGGGAAACCGCGTGGCTTCTGGACGGAAGACGAAGATGATGAGTTCGGTATCGTCGATGATACTGGCGAGGTGGTCCGTGACGACGAAATCACCACCCCAGCCCATGCGGAACTCGAGCTCCACCGCGAAATGAGAGAATACGCCCGGATTACTGCCTGGGATATGCCATTTTTGAGCAGTACGCGCCGCATAATCAGTAACTGATGCCTAGTTGTCAAGCTAATCTCCTTTGTCATGCACTAGAACTCGCTCAACCCTTCACCCTCCCTCCTCAAACCCACATTCTCCGCTTCCGTTACACCACATATCTCGGTGAATCTCACCCCGCTGAAAATAAGGTCGTTGTCGAGCTGAGTAGCCGCGATCTTGTACCCACTTATCTCTCCGAGGAGCAACGCCAGACTTTCCTCAAAATCGTCGGCCCGCGATTCAACCCAGACACAGATATTGTTCGCATGTCCTGCGAGAAATTCGCGACTCGGGCCCAGAACAAACGCTACCTAGGCGATCTCGTTGGTACCCTGCTCAAGGAAGCTAAAGAGGGTGATTCATTCGCCGATATTCCCCTCGACCTTCGCCACCACAAGCCCAAACCAAAGGTTACGTTCCCGGAGTCGTGGATTATGACCGAAACGCGAAAGAAACAACTCGCGGCTACGCGCGCGGAACGAATCCGCTTGGCGCATGAAAGACAAGTCACTGTGGATGGGAAATCAGTCATTACAGAGGCTACGAAGGTTTTGCCGGCCTTGAACCCTGCGTTGAGGTTGAAAGCAGCTGAGGAGCGAGAGAAGGTTGCCGTGAGGTTGAGTACTTCGAAGCTGGGTTCGAAACGGAAGATTTACTAGGAGAATTATGGAATCACCCGAAAGGTGTCGGACGTTGTACAATCTCTTGGATCTTGTTGAGCTCTGGTTGGCGCATATTTTGCAAGGTCGCTTAGAATTACTTTCATGTCAATGTACTATACTATTATTTTCACGCTTCTTACATACTTCCTGTTTCTATACAATAGCATGCATCTTATGATCATCCTAGCCATCAGGCATGGTGTGTTAATGAAATAACCCCGTTTGGTGAACGTCTGTTCCATTCTCGAAAATTGACCTAAAACTCCGTAAACATTCATCTTCGTTTGCGCAATCGATCTCGTTTTCCCTTTTTTTTTTTAACAGGTTTCTTTTTCTCACCCGTCACCTTTGAGCCATCCCAGCAACATAGTATAAACGGAAAGAAAATACCCAGTATAGTACACATTCATATCCACGTAAAAAAGAAAACGAAGCAAAACGCAAGAAAAGGACAAGGGGAGAGACAGAGAACATTGAGAGCGCCACATATAGCGAAACTATTACATAGCCACCACGTGTAATTAATTAAAGAAAAGGGAACAAAACAGAATCCGAAACGTAGATGCTGAATGGGAGATATTCCAACCATGGCTAGTTAGATGGCGGCCTGTTGTGCCGTTGCACTGTCCCAAGCACATGCATGCATGTATCATTCTTCTCGTTCGAACGTCAGTAGTGGCAGCTTCCACATCCTGAAGGAGGAAGTGCAGGATTCGTCTCGCCGTCGCTGTATCTCGTCTCCAAGTTGATTCTGTGTACCACCCGCATTCACCGAGTCATATACGGCATCCCTCCGCGTAGGGCAAGGTTGCAGGTATATTTAAGCGAGGGAGTGATCATTGCATTGCATCGCGCTGTATCATGTCACATCGTAGGCTGAGTGTAAAATGGTGTTCTTTTTTTTCTGATAGTAGCCGTAGATGTGTCGCTGAAAGAGGAAGAAAAAAAAGTGACGGAGAACTCGACCGCTCGCTTATGTAGAAAGAGTCTATTGTAGTCGGCTTCGTGAGGTATGGTGGTTTCGTAGGTGAGGGTTGTGTTTCTTAGTTCCCTCCGTGGAAGAAAAGGTCGTCCTCGGAAGATTCAGCGGATTTCTTTTTGTAGCATTTCTTCTGACCAATAGCACCGAGTGCTCTTCTGTTAGCCTTGTCCTTGCCACGGCCACGGAAGATGTTAGGGCTATGGCCAGGGGACAAGTAGATCGGAGAGACACCCCGAGTAGGAGGCTCAGAGGTAGTAGTGCCATGACCAGCGTCTGCCACAGGGCTTGCGAGCTGCGAGCTGGCGGTCTTGGAGGTCACAGAAGCACTACTAGACGATGCCACGGTCTGGCTCTGGAACGCATGCAGAGAGTCTGGACTGACCAGCTCGGGGCCGAATTGGGCCATGGGGTCCTGGGAACGGGGCTGGTACAAGCGGCGGGATCTCTGTGTCTTCTTGGAGCGGCCAGAGCCCACGGTAGCATCGAAAGGGCTCGCATGGTAGTCTGTGCTTGCGGAGGCCGGGGTATATCCGAGAGACTGGAGGTTACGAACGAGATCCTCGACTTGCACATCCGCCTGGGAAGCATCGAGGCTGTTCTCATTGGAGGGATGGTAGAGCAAGTTGTTACCTGGCATATAGTCTGGATGATCAAAGGCAAGGATGTCGATCTTCTTAGTGCCCAAACCAAGCTGACCAGGCGAAGACTTGGGGGTTTCGGTCTGAGTAACCGGCGCAGTGGGAGAACTCATAGAGCGGTAAGCAATTTGAGAAGTTCCAGGTAGCATGGCCATCTGCTGGTGTTGCTGCTGGGCAGGGGCGTGAGCTACAGGTGCCTGCTTGTTGCTCTTTTCAAGATCGGAAGACTCTGTTGCTCCATTGATTCCCAAATGCAGAGGATACTGGATTGTTTTGAAACCGGTGTCCTCTTTCCAGGGCTGACTGTTCGCAGTGTGAGGGCGGGGATGCCCATGTCCGCTTGGCAAGAGACTCGCTACGTTGTATTTCTCACGATACCAGCGAGGTATATCGCGGAGGCCAAGTTTCTCAAGCATCGAGCGGTCAAGAGGCATCTCATGCTTGTAAAGACATCCTATCGTACAAAGTAGGATTAGCACATGTGCGCGGCTGGATGTTTGTTTGCGTACTCACCCTGTTGCTGATAGTCACACTCGCCATGACGTATCCAGTAGGAACAGTATTCCTTCTTGATGTTACG
The DNA here is from genome assembly GCF_044049435.1 of Aspergillus pseudodeflectus. NCBI lineage: Eukaryota > Fungi > Ascomycota > Eurotiomycetes > Eurotiales > Aspergillaceae > Aspergillus > Aspergillus pseudodeflectus. The sequence goes on along the minus strand of NW_027263777.1, from coordinate 461,563 downwards.
ATAGTTGGGGTTCTAAAGGAGAGTTAACGATCTCGAGACATCATCGTACGCCCCGACGACTGTTACTCACCTGTCGGCCGCTTCCACTGCCAGGACTACCGCCAGTGTTAGAAACCAGCCACCCAGGACTCGAAGGATTGTTCGCCTGCCAGCTCTGAGACGAGTTCTGCTGAAGCAGGTTTTGAAGCGCTATGCGCTGGCTTGTAGATATGTTTTCATCGGCTAGAACCCGCATGAGTGAAGACTGTATGTCGTGGTTTCGGGAGCGCTGGCTGGTGCCGCTGGTAGATGGGAGACGGCTCGCAGGCAGTGCAGTACCTTCAACAGTATAAGCCTGGCCACGCGGACTCACTGATCCCAAGCTCGTCATGCCCTGTGTTTCATTGGGAGACAAGACACGCGGCGCACCGCGAATAGTGATGTGAGCTGGGAGTTCGTCAACTGCAATGAGAGGCGTCAGGGCGCCATTGGGGCGGGTGCAGAAGAACTGAGGACGGGGCAAAGAAGACATGTTGACTTTGCAAGTCTAGCAGATGCTAAACGACAGCTCCCTTGCAGGAAAATGAAGAAAGACTATATTGGTGTTATGGTAAGTGGTGCTTGGGGGGTAGTGTTGGTGGTGGGGGAGGGGAAGGATGCGAGCGAACGAGGGGAAGAGCAGAAGAAGAAGAGGAAGGGAAGGGAAGAGGAACAGTGAAGAAGAAGACAGAGACAGAGACTTCATGAAATTAAAAATCTTTCGCACAATGATAAATCCAGTTTCGTCAAAGCAGGGCAAAGATATCTAGATATTCGCGCATATAGGCGCAGTTGAAATTCACTGCCACTGGAATGGGGAGACCAACACTGGGGATGCGAGGGTTTGCACTGCTTCTTTCCACTAGCAACAGGCTCCAGGAAGCGAGAGGTATATATAATCGGATCGGCACTTCTTGCAGCCATCCTCTATAACAGAGAATCCATGGTGGTGAAAAGGATCAAAGGGGAAGAAAGGCAGAATACAAGGGAGCTCCGGGGAACCCCAGATATTTCATCACAGGGTCGTCAAACAGAAAAAAAAAAAAAAAAAGCAGAGGGATCCCAGAAAGAGAAGATAACTGATCCACTCAATGCTGTCAGTGTTTGTCGATGGTTTGGTTAGCTGGTCAGTACAACCAACCCCCGCGGATGGCTGCAGCGCTTGCTCATTTCCTTTACAGTTCTCTCTGCTGCTTGCCTGGAGGGTTTCTTTTGTTCCGCCTACCTACCCATTTTCTGGAAAGCCGGCTTTCGACCGTTGTTCTCATTTGGCTCGTCTGCCCAGGGGCCGGGGAAATGCCTGTTCGCTTCTCGAACAATCGATGGCCGATTCAACTAGCAAAAGGTTGCACAATGAAGAAATCCTGAGTAGACGTCGTTAGTACTGCAGCACCTTACCCAGCAATTGAGGCACTGAGACATACCTTGTGTCCAATGCTAATGTGGCTGGGGGGATGTTCCATCCTTAGCAGTCAAGTTCTTTTGCTCTCTTTAAGCGCCGTCCACAGGAAGTCTCCGCCATTCAGTGCACGTAAGTGGGTTGGGGAGTGTATAGACGTCTTGCCAAAGCTGAACATTTGACGGGGCGCTGGGAAGACGCGGAAAGCTTGGAGTGAAGTTCGGGAATATATATTGGAGAATCAGACGCGGCTTGCTTACTAGTTCGTTAAGCCTACCACCTACTTGTAACTGAGCCCATATATATATCCCTCCGACCGCCCCCTCGATGAATTCTGCCAGTTAGAAAAATATTGCTAAATAAATACATAAGGACGAATCCCATTAAGCTCCATGATGCCCGCTGAAGAAAAGCCTGTGGGCTGAGATCACCACCCAAAAAAAAGCACGCCGTGTAGCAGCCGTTTCATATAACAAAGAAAATCATTTCCTCTCAGAGAAATAGCTGCTCAAGGCATTATACATCTTGATGTCGTTCAAGGCAGCGGGTTGAGCAGGGTTCGACTGCCCGTGTCCATTTGCTGGACGCCCAGTCAAGTCTACCACGGGTTGTGTGGCAGCCATGTTTGAACGACCAGTATTTGTAGCTTTGCTGGACTTTCGTTTCTCGCGTTGTGCGAGGTCACCTCTGATTCCGTAGCAGTATTTCTTCGCTAAAGCAACAAGGTGGCGGTCTTCTGTGCTTTGTTTCAATGCTTCTATCATCCTTGAGACCTGGACATCCGATCTCAGGTGCGGGCATGTGCGGGCATGTCCATAATGCGCCAGGCCGCAGAGACCGCAATGCTCTACGCCAGCTCTCTTCAGTTGGCAAGATCCGACGGCGTGGATACGACCGCAAACCAAGCAAGGATCGCCGTTACGGTCAACGTTACGATCGACATGGCCATCCATACCTACGCCATTCGGTACCGGCATCGGAGGAGGAATATGTAGCTCGGGTATAACGCGCTTGAACGATTGAACTGTAATCGAAATCAGTTTTGTACAGAGGTTTGCAGCCAGGGATATGGTACCTTTGGGTCCATTATTAGGACGTCCAAAATCGTCAAATGCGTTTTCAATGCTGTAGTCAGAGTTGGGCGCAGGATCATCCCCATCAAGGTCGAATTCGGCATCGCTTTCCGCTTCGCGGCTGCCACGGGGCTTGGAGGGCGATGGGTTTACCTCCGTGGCATAGTTCACGGTGGTTCTCTTCCGTTTTCCGCGCCCGAGATTTTCTGCCTTTTTCCTTGCTTCCTCTGCAGCAGCCCGTTCGCGCGCCTGGAGGATCTTTTCCCAAGTCTTAGTATTCATCGTTGGATCATCTTCCGTGACGTGAAGCTGATCATCCATGCTTTCATCATCGTTCGCCCAGACTCGCGCAAAGCTGAATCCAGAGTTATGGGTGTTGTCATTCGGAGTAGTGGCTTGCTCAGTCTGACTGCGATCAAGTAGCTTGTCGACAGATTCGGATGTATAGATGACATCTTTCGAGTCATCATCCTCAAACAAAGCCTGAGCGCCATGACGAAGAATTGACTCCAGGTCTTGCCCATCATCGTCTTCAGCGGTCATTCGGTCGATAAGTACATGGTCGAGTACCATCTTCTTCTTGCCTATTTGCATAATCTTCTCCTCGGCGCTCCCACGAACCATAAGCTGAAAGACCAGAACCTTGTTCTTCTGCCCGATACGATGAGCGCGAGAGAGCGCCTGCATATCTTGGTGCGGGTTGAAATCGGGGTCCATGATGATAACAGTGTCGGCAGTAGCAAGGTTGATACCCACTCCTCCTGATCTGGTAGAAAGGAGAAAAGCGAAGTAAGGTGAATTTTCGGCGTTATAGTCGTCGATCATCTTTTGCTTCTCCAGAGAGCTCATCCTTCCGTCGAGGCGTCGGTGCGGAAGACCAAGCCCGTCGAGAAAGTCCTCCATGACATCCAGGTTCTCAAGAAATTGACTGAAGACTAGAACTCGATGGCCACGTTTTTGCAGCTTGGGTAGCATTAGCTCCAATAGTTGAAGTTTTCCAGCAGCATCCACTAGGTTTCGGTGGGTTGCATCGGGGTCGGTGGTTCGCTCTTCAATGGCTTTGCTGTAAATGAAAGGGTGACATAGACACTTTCGCAATTGCATCAAGATGTTGTTCAAACTGTGCTTTTCCGTCTGTTTCAAAGGTTCGTCCGAGTCGTCCCTCTGGAATATGGCTTTGATAAGCTGAGGATTTTTGGCAAGGATGGACTTGTACAGTTTCTTTTGAAGAACAGACATTGTGACGGGAACGATGATCTGCGCCACCGGAGGGAGGAAAGTCAAGACCTGAGCTTTGGTGCGACGCAGGAAGAAAGGTCTAATTAGTTCATGAAGCTCGGGTATATTTTCCTTCGACAATGTGCCATACTTCTCCTCCAGCTCTTCTGCATTTTTGCTCTGGTCACAGAATTGGAGAAGGTTGAACAGTTCTTTCGTGTTATTCTGTAAGGGCGTGCCGGTCATCAAGACTTTAAATGGGAACTTCATTTTCGATAATCCTTCATAGAGCTGACTTTTGTCGCTCTTTAGCCGCTGCCCTTCGTCGACGATCAGACCAGCCCAAGGTATTTTGGACAGAACCCTTCGGGAAGTGTCATCAACCATTGTTTCATAGGATGTGATGACAACATGGCACCGAAGGTCTGGGTCTCCTCTGATGAACATTTCGTTGTCTTGGGCTAATCGTCGAGCATGGGCTGATCCGTAATAGGTGACCGCACGAAGAGAGGGGACCCATGTCTTGATTTCTTTCCTCCAGTTAGGGCACGTGGAGTTTGGTACAACAATAAGGAACGGCCAGCATTTATGGTCTTGTATCAAAGTCGCAAGTAAACCAATCACTTGGATAGTTTTTCCGAGACCCATCTCATCGGCGAGAATGGCGTTTTGTTGTTTGAACCACTTATAGTAGAGCCAATTCAGGCCATCTCGCTGGTAATCCATTATTTCGCCACCGGTCATGATCTTTGGCTGAGTGTCCTTTGACCTGAACTTTCGTTTCCTGACGTTTGCAAGATGCTTTCGAAGAGAACTTTGGTTTGGCGTTCCAATGTAGGACCTCTTCGCAAAATCGGCGTACGCAGCCTTGAAGTCGTTCCAACTCTCCGTATCATTGCGGTCTGGAGGAACTTCCCATACAGCGTCTTCATAAGGAAGGCCTTTGAATTTCACAAATGCCTGGGCGACGTCATCCAACCGCTCAAGATCGGCCTCGTAGTCTTCCCCAAACACATGAAGGTCGTCTTGGTCTTCAGAATACTTGACGTCAAAGATGATATCTACCCGTAGGTAGTCGCCCGGAATGGCTTCCTCTGTAGTCATGCATGGTATCTGGCTCTTATCCGATCGCAGGAACGCACGTCGCATAGAATGATTCACGTAACCCCAAACCCAACTACCGGGCATCCAAGTACAGTGAGAATACGACTTCCCCTTCCATTTGATGAGATATTCCCTCTCAGATTCAGAGGCCTTGGATGGTTTCGCAGAGGCAGTATCCATGGGGCGCCAGGCGACCATGGCACCAACCTCTCCCGGTAGCGAGAGGCAGTCATAACACTTCCATGAAGATGTACTCGGTAGATGATCGAAATGGAAAGGTCTGTGGCAACTAGTGCAACGAAAAAGCAGGTTATCCCGATTGTTGACAAGATACGAACCAACTGTGGTAATGGGATCTTCTCCACCGTTCTCCTGTCGCAATTGTTGTTCTTGTTTGGACGTGAGGCGTTTTCTCAGTGGCTCAGACATGTCTCCCTTCTTATTGCATATGGTACAGTAACCTTGATGAGGGAATTGTGGGTCTTTTAGGTGAGCGGACCCTAGGCAACGACGACACTGAAGAATGAACTTATCCGTCGCTACTTTAGTAACGAGATGTTCCCGAGCTGTTCCGGGACCTAGACAGGCTTGGTGGTAGGCATCAGTACAGCCCTGACAGAAAACAAGAGGTCCTTTGTCAGAGCTATCACCCTTGACGTTACATACTTCGCAAATGCTCCTGTGCCGCTGACGGAAGGGATCACTTGAGGGAATCTTTTCGAATGCCTCCTTAGCACCGATGTATTTCTGGTGCTTTGACAGTACCGCTTCGTACTCTGAAATATCGTCCTCATAGACCTCACGTAGATTGCGCCGTACGGGTTTTCGATGTCTCGTTGAGAACCTGGTTCCCCGGCGTGCACTGCTATCAGAATCGCTGTCTAGAGTTTTTCTGTACCGTAGTCGATCTCGAAGCCCGCGCCGCCTTGCCCGGGACGAGATTAAAATATCGTCGGATGAATCTGATTTGTGCCCTGCTTCGTCATCGCTACTGATGACACCGAAGAATTTTGTGAATTTGAGTTTCTTCGCCCGCCTTGATGGTTGCCTGGCATTCAATCGAGAATCTGAAGCGATGCTTTCCTCGTCTTCTTCTTCCTCCTCGCTCTTAGATTCTGGTTCGGTGGAAGGTTTTCGATATGAGATGCGCGAGTTCTGAAAGGTTGATAGTGCATCGACACCATTTTCGAGCGTCTGGAGTTGCGAAGAGGACATCTAGTAAGAGTGCGCGGTGAGCTGTGATCAATTAACAGTAAAAGTTGTTATTTACTTACCGTGGCAATCTCACGACTTTCAAGCTTGACTAGATATGCAGGCTCTGGACTTAAATCCGAAGACACTTCCTGAATGACGTACCGAACGTTGAAATGTCCGGGGAGATACTCATATTCCTCGGGATTGGGAATAACAGGAACCTCAACACCCGTCATCACCGGCCCATTAATCTCAAGCAAATTCTTGTCTTTTTTGAGGTCCAAGTTGAACCCATCCGCCCAATTCCCAGCGCTAGCTGAGAGTGCGAAACTCTCCATCTTGCACTGGCGCTGTTGGCTGTTATCGCTCACGAGGCGAAATGGAAGTGTAGTGAGAGAAAGAATGAAACGCGATCAATGGACGTGAAGAGCGTTTGAACTAAAACAGAAGGAGAGAAAGAGGCAAAGAACAAGGAGTGACGGCCTCGGAGGTGAACCAGCATCTTCCTGCTCCTCGATATCCCAGAAGCGTAATATTTCGGTGATCGGTGGACGCGAAAGACGCGACTTCGGCCTCACGGAGGAACAATAACGCGGAGCCTTATCTTATCGGCGATAGCAGAAAATAAAATCGGCAAAGCTGTTTTGGCCCTTACGGACCGAGAGGCAGGAGAGAGTAAGCGATGTCTTTCCAAACCTCATTACTGACGCTTAAGTCATCGCTGCGGCTTCCCCTCTCTTCATCTACTGGTCGAAGTTTCATCAGATATGCCTCACTCAATTCCGCCATCGGTCGAGGAATTCGCAGATCTCAACGGCTAGACAGCCCCCGGACTTCGACCAACGACAGTCGTGATCGTCCACGATTTGGAACGAAATCATATGCCCTATCCGATTCGGAAAGTGGTCGCAGCCCTCGAAGGCATCGGGACGTGAGGGATTCACGAAGTGGGCTCGACAATAACCGTAATCAGCCTGCGGCTGAAAGGACGCAACCCGTCTCGCTTCGTTCTCGTGTCGATCGCCGGACACGCAGGCCTCAAAGAACAGGAGATACCGAGACTCCCTGGAACGATAGTGGTGATCACCTTAAAACCGAAAGAAGACCGTTCACACCACGGGAACCCACGACAGGAAAAGGGTATCGAAGCAGAGCCCCGGAGGTCGAGTTCGACGAGGATGAGTTCATTCGGACAGGCAACTTTCGCGCCTTACCCCGCGAGCACCAGCGATTTACAAGTATAACACGGTCCTTAAACTCGCGCGATGATTTGGCTACGGATAAGGGCCGCTATTCACCAAGACGCTCTTCGCCGACTTATGATTCTGCATCCGACTCTCAGCGTCAGGGCCGCCCAGGACGCGCTGAGGCGGCAGCGCTTCACAAGTCCACTGATCAAAAGCCCGAACGAGTCAGAGAACATGTCAAGATTCCAGACACGATACCCTACACTACCCCGGCGTCAGAGTTCATTTACGGAACAGCAGCTGTCGAGGCCGCTCTGCGCTGTAACCGGCGACAACTATACAAGCTCTATATGTACCAGACTGCTGACGAGGAACTGAGTCCTGCCAAGGTGACACTCCGCAAACTCGCTCTTTCGAAGAATGTCAAGGTCAAGATGGCCTTCGCTGAGTGGGACCGCATACTCGACAAGATGAGCGCAGGTAGGCCTCACAACGGCTGTGTCCTCGAAGCCTCACCCCTTCCACGAACTCCAATCCAAGCTCTCAAGGCAGTCAATTCCGAAGACGACACTTTTCAACTGGAACTTGCACCACAGACTCGAGAAGAAGCCTTGGTCAATGGCACGAACGACCGCATTACCATCAACCATTCTTTTGTACAACAACAAAGAAGGCACCCAGTCATCCTCATGCTCGATGGGATTGTTGATCCTGGCAACCTCGGAGCAATCATTCGTTCCGCATACTACTTGGGAGTTGACGCTGTTGTATTCGCTGGACGAAACTCGGCGCCTCTGTCTCCTGTAACCATAAAATCCTCCGCCGGCGCAGCCGAGAACATGACTCTACTCGACGTCAAGAATGAGGTCGACTTTATTCAGCGGTCTAAGGCAAACGGATGGCGGTTCTACGCCGCCGACGCCCCTAATGCAGGGTCATCCTTTATAGATCAGGCATCAAATGACCATAATGAGTTGATTGGTCATTCTCCCTGTGTGATCATGATGGGCAACGAAGGCTCGGGGCTAAGTAATCATATCCGATCGCAGGCGGACTCTATCGTCAGCATCCCTGGATCCAGACTCATTCCAGGGGTAGGGGTCACATCAGATCCGGCGCGAGTTGATAGTCTCAATGTGAGTGTTGCTTCGGCGCTGCTGATGGAGAAGTTTCTTCGTCTGCCGCTTGGAGTGAGTGCTGTGCCGCGGAAAGAGAGATCTCACCGATAAGCGACAGCAGCTTTTCCTGAGTACGTGTGGCCATGTATGATTATTGATCTTCGAGAGCGTGTACTTTTGTATCTATATTTTTTTTCAATTTCTGCTGTTCATAGAGCTTGCCATTTTTAATGGGCCACTGACTTTCGTACGTGGACTCCCGATGCATAAAGTATTTTCGTTATCTTGTCCAACGTAAGCTTGATAGTACATTAGTACAGGCTGGATTGATTATAGAAAAAGATGCATATGACACCGCATTTCCTTGAGAAGCGAACATCTTAAGTTAGACACTCGGCCGGAGGCTCCAAGGTCGGGCATCTCCGTCCAACATTCGGGGATATTTCGAGAAGAAACATTGCGATCTATAAGCACGTCTCACTTGTGACAAGCGGTCAGTGCGGGTTATCAGTGCTCACACACTTTACTATGTATGTGGAATCAAAGTGAAAGGAACCCCAGAGCGATTCCCCGTGAGGCTGCGTCTCGCGACTCAGCAATCGCCAAGGTACTGTTTGCCAAGCACAGAGATTTGTTATTCGAGAAGGAATCGATCTATCATCTTGATCCTTGCTAGATCCGGGTTCGCATCCGAGCCATCTGCATGCGAAAGTACAGTTAATTTCCAAGCCTTCAAGCCGGAGCTACCCAACGAGCTGCAGACGCGAAATCCAGGAAATGCATAGACAGGCAGATCTCGGTAGAGGTCATGCGGGCTAGAAGGCCACGGCTCCGAGAGCTACCTATCAGGTGCCATCGTGGTGTGCTCATCGAGATCTTGCGTCTTGCATCGCTGATGAACCATCGCGCAAGTGTACTGTACTTGATAAGATGATACGCTGATGCGGAGTACAACTGCGTAGAGGAGAATTGGCAGTGCCCCGGGGCCAAGGACTCGAAATACTCGCTACGGTCTTCGACGCAATTGAAGTTAAATGGTAAATCAATCCAGATCGCAATTCAATATGGGACTGAAAGGTTCAACACTCTCTTCAGCTTATCTCTAAGAAGTCGATGATTGTGCTATGGTCCGTTTGGCTCGTTTCTCATGGATGGATCATGGCGGCGTCTTTTGGACCCCACGCTGCTGGGCTATTCTCGATGAAGAACAAGCTGCATTTCACATCAAAAATTGTGACACTGCGGAAGCAGGCCGCCATGCGCCATGCCTTGGTATATGATATGTCAATCCCAGCCGATCTGGATTAACGTCCTTTGCGAAAGTCCCGTTTCCCATGTTGACTGAGCGTTGTCTCACGAACGGATGGTGCAGGGAAAGGAAGTTTGGAACCGAACCCGAGACCTAGAATAAGCATAACGGACCCGTAAATTAAGCGCCCATGCAAATCTGGTTCAGGATGGAGATGCCCGGCAGATCGCTCCCAGGTCTGAGGAGAATTTGGGTTTGTTCTTGCAGTGGCTTTGTTTGTCGTGGCCCGTGGGCTGGTAATAATATGGAAGAAAAAAAGGCAGCCACTAGTCGTCGCAAACACTTCATTGTGCAGCTCTTCTGACCCGCACACAGCTCCAGCTCGTTTTTACTCCGTACTATCAATGCCATCTCCGACTGTCCACCATAAAAATAGGCATTGAAGTAAGGACACCGCAAGATCATTCATAATCTGGACAAATCTTGATTTACGGGTCTACGCCCCTGTCTGCGGCGGCTGTTTACCACGCCCTTCATCGCCTCTCAACCCGGCCATCGGCTGTACGGACAAGCATGGAGGAGTTGGTGAGCCCGCACAGTGGCACACACACTGGTCTCAGCGTCAGTTTGGCGCAAATTAGCTCGATCCTGACAGGAGAGTGGACTGCGCATTGTCCTCCTTATGTACAATGCTGGCGGCTGTCGATCAGCAGATGGTTCTCGCCCTCTATTTTCTCTTCTTTTTTCCTTTTTCTTGCGTTCTTGTGCCTGACAAGATCATGCGACGACTCCACCAAAACGTGGCATAACTCGTACACGATGATGCCCCATCAAAACATCTCGCTCACCACCAACTTACATACTCTAATTGCGGCAGATGATTCTCTGGCAGCTTTCTGCAGCGAGTCCAGGACTATTATTCCCTGAGATTGATCCAAACCCCGAAGAGTCTCTTCGTTAAGGTCGAGCCATCCGATAAGAGGCGCATGAGCTAGGCGGAGAACTAATGGCAAATGACGATGACACGGACGTCGAGGTTCTTTTCTTTTTCGACTGATCGATTCCAACTTTTCGCCCTCCCCGTTCTCTTTTCTTGTGCTTTTGATAGAGAGGGAAAGGAGGGGTAGAATGGGGTTCGCACCTTTTGCAGGAAATGGAACTAGACCCTTGACAGTTGAGTTTCATTGGTCCGTTGCATCCTTGCGTGGCCATCCGAGTTGTCAGAACTTTCTGATATGAGTCTCCCTCCGCGCCCTGTTGGTCTTGCCCGCGCTACTAAGATCGACGACTTGATCTTTTGAATGAATTATTATTGTCGGCTGATGGTAGAGCATCGCTCAGCGATATCAAGCTGCGCCGGCGGAAACTAAATCTCTTGATGTTGGATCAAGCTAGATGGGCCCGGAGAAAGAGGACTGTCGCAAGCCTTCAGATGCGGCTAGATGCAGCTGCCACCTGTTAGGAGCCAAGATTCGTCCTCATCTGCGCGGCCCAACGGAAACGGCTAAATGTCGATGGAGACGCAAAAACAAAACAAAACCTTGTGTAATCTTCAGCCGCGCTCTTCCCCGGTGTGATTCGATTACCTTCGGGTTATGCATGGGAGAGCGTAGTGCATTCAAGATGACCACCACATACCACTCTAGGTAAGGCTAGTTGGCTCTCATGCGCAGAGCATCGACAAAGACCAGGAAGGCACTCCTGCATCGATGATCATATCCCGAACGACGAGCGTGCAGCCTTGTCTTTGGCTGCTGCTGCACTCCATGAACCAGCTCGATCCGTCTCGCCGATTCGTTTTCAGGGCTGATTAGGGCGCGCGGTCCACTGACATCGAATCATCGACTCAAGCGATCACTTCTATTCCTGTCTGAACGGCAGATCTCTGCGGCCTGCGCGTTAAGGTATAGGCAATGTGATGCATCCGCCGCACTTCGATTCCTCGGCCGCAGGAAGCGCACCCAGCTTGAGTCGCAAGCTGACTCTTCGCGCTGCACTCAAAAGAGGCCCGTTCCCAGACTTTCTCGCGACTGAGCCTTGTTCCTGGACGTCTGGTCTTCCATTTTATTCAGTCGTCTTTTCTCATTCTCTTGTCCTTGCCAACATTACGCGGTTGCGATATTGTCTGTGAACCGGCATTCATCAACGAAGGAGTTATCGCAAAAGGAGGGACTCGGAGATTCTCGACAATAGGTTGGGCTGGGACGTTTTCCATTGATCGAAAGATATCATTTCATGATATTCGAAGGAGAACCCGCGGGAATTCGCGTTCGCAAAGAGTTGCAGTCGAGTTACGATTGACGGCGGGAAGAGTAAGGGCGTGCGGGCTCTCAACTCCTGGTCCGAGCTCATTGGAGATCAGAGTATCTCACGATATTTCGTTCATCAGCTCTTGAGCAGTGTCAACAAAAAGGAATAAAAGAGCGCGGGAATACTCTAGGAAGTATCAGCGGTTCTCTCGAGGGCTTTGAGCCCTGGTGCTCCCCGCACTTTCACCCGTTCTTTCTCCCTTGGGTCGTTCTTTGTTTAGGAACTCGGGGACGCTGGATCAACTGGGACCAATAGAAATAAGGTTCGTACTTCTCGTGCAGGACAAAGACTCGGCTATGTTAGCCTTGTTAATTGCTCGATTCAATCGATAACAACTTTGGCAGGTCTTGCTAGCTGAGAGGATAGGTAGGTACTAGTACGTATCTACGAATGACCTCCCAGCGCATGAAGTACATTAAGAGTTTAGGTAAGTACGAATGCCCCAACCAAGGAACGCGGAGACAGGACCTTGAATTATCGATCGTGTTTGACTGACTGGAATGCTAGGTCCGCGCACTGAAACCACCCATTGACCCGGAGTCACGGGGAGGGCTGGAGACCCTGCGTGGCGCGCAGTAAACGGGTCTGATCACCTGCATAGCCGGCTCCATCTTGCTGCACTCAAAGCCACTTGTTACGTCTGTGGACTGGGGTGTGCTTGGGGAAGCCAGTCCTGGTTTGTCGCAAACGCGGTGGATTTTGTGCTTAGCTCGATCGGTCGTCAGGCGATCTGCATAGGCAAAGGGTAGACTTTGAGACTTGCGCAGGTCGCCGAACTGAAATCCGACTTAATTGTACTGGTGCCCCCCCAGGATCTTCCGGGACCTGCCAATGTGCGCATCATCTCCATGGTACAGCGGTTCGTGTCGGATCGTCAAGACTTATACTCACCTTAGCCCGCCTACAGAACCGTGGTCGACGAGAGCACCAGGCGACAGGACAGCATCAGAGTACTTACTTTGGTACAGCTCCACCCAACATTATTTGCCTGGCTCAGCTGTCGTCTGATCTTAGTAAAGCCCGGCTTTCCAAAACCTTTTTCCACCACCGCGAATATTATTACTTTGCCGATTATTTGATTCTTATTATTATGCCTTGTGTTTGACTCGTCGGAATTTGATCTGTGCGTCAGAGACTCGGAGGCGACTTCCAGACCAAGACCCATCATTCAGCTACTGTCTTATCGTCGTGTGGCCGTGTGTTCCGCCACCTCTTCCATTACAGTTTGGTGGCCTATCCATGCCTGCTTTGAGTTCTGACTCTTGACTGGACTGGCGCTGGGCCTTTTACCTCGTTTTCATCCGATTTGCCGACTCTGAAAATTTGTTACTACGTACTATTGGATAGCCCGAAATACACGGTCGGGAAAGCTCCAGTTTACAACAATTTTTGCATTTTTCCTTCTTTTCCACTCTGACTTGAGAGCATTTTGCGAGACGTGCTGGGAAAGAGAAAAAGGTTCCATCGCGGAGAAAGAAAGGAAAAGCTCCATAATCACGAGGATAAGGGAATTTAAGCAAGAAAACGGGAGGCAAAGCAGCAGAACTTCGAAATTTGGTGGTGAAATTGACGTTCCTCCGCTGGTTGTGTTAAGGTTTGTCTGGAACCGGTGCTGAGTTCTGGCTCTGGCTCTGGCTCTGGTGCTGCCACTGCGACTGTCTTCGGCTGCACTCGCGCCTGCCGCTTGCGTTCTGACGACACCATCAACCCCCATCAAAACTACCGTCGCCGCTTGCGGTACATCAACTATACGCAAACTCACGCTCAATTCGGAGGGCTGCAGCTTGTCAATTTTCACTATCGCTCCACAAGTGCCGCCTGAGCTTGACTGGCTCCGGAAATCATACTACCGTTGTGCCCATCTTTAATTGTCCCCTCCAAATTCTCCCCCCACTACGGTATCTGTCCCCAAGCTTGACCGCGAGCTCTTCTTCTTGGGTCCCAGGGATTAGCTTCCTTCCTCTCTCTTCCACTTTTCTACGAAGCTGTCTCGAGCCTATCTTTGTCTTACCATCCGTCTTACTACCTCTCCCAGAGGAGCCCCGGTTCAACTCAGCTTTGGTTCACGGTTCTCGTGCTGACGGATATCCCCTTGTCCGGATCCTTTGGCTCTTTACCTAGTCCTCTTTCTGCAGAGCTCGCCTTGATGAGTGCGGCGAATTACCCGGATCCTACCCTTCCTCCCCCTTCTCAGAGGTCTGTCCCCAGTTCCTTGTGTCGAGGGCTGAATTTCATTCAAATCTCGCTAGTTTTGAGGCTTGCGACGCTGACGGTGTTGCTTCGCAGTGATGACTTTGACTTGATCGTCCGCCAGCAGCCCACCCGGGCGCGTGTGGCCGGCGGGAAGGAGAAAGGTACGTGAGGTCGTGTTCTAGAACGGCGCGCATCTGAAAAGAAGAGCAAAAGCTGATCCTGGGCTTGAATCTATTTTGCAGAACGCAAACCCGTTGACCCGCCGCCGATTGTGCAGATCAGGGTGAGGGAGGAAGGGACCTATCTTGCTCAGTAAGTGGCAGAATTTTGATCGCTTTCTCCTTGAGGCTTGTGTTTGCTAAAAATCCGGGTGGTACTAGGCATTATCTGCAGAGCCCGTATTTCTTCATGTGCTGTAGTCTCTACGATGCGCAGGATGATGCTCCAGCTCCAGGCTTACCGTCCACTAACCTCACTGGAACCTTGGTCTCGTCGCTGCATCGACTAAAGGATGTGGATAACACAGGTAATTGGCCATTTCTCCTCGAGGACATTGCTAGCGCGCTGACTGTCCTTATAGACGGCGGCTTTTTCGTATGGGGAGACCTGTCTGTTAAAGTTGAAGGAGATTTCCGGCTGAAATTCACGCTCTTTGAGATGCGAAAGTGGGTGGTTCTCAAAATTGCGCCCGGACTCGGGTGTAGAGTCTAGTACTGACCTTGCTGTGCCAGAACTGAGGTTGTGTACTTGAAGTCAATCATTTCGGATCGGTTCACTGGTAAGATCTGTCACTCGAGGAGAATCCTCGTTCAGGCGCTAACACAACGAAGTTTCGCCACCGAAGAGCTTCCCCGGAATGGCCGAGTCGACTTTCCTCTCCAGATCGTTTGCGGACCAGGGTGTGAAGCTCAGGATCCGCAAGGAGCCGCGAACTATAATGTGAGTGAGCCATGAGTGACTGTTGGCTTTCGACCATTCAAGAGACCAGGCTAACGAAAGCATTGTAGTAAGCGACAAGCGCCACGGCCAGAAGAATTCCCTCAGGCTCTCCCACGCTCTCCTGAACGCTCCTCTATGCAAATTCCTGCAAGTAACTACCCTACGTACCAGGCACCGAATCGTGACTACGCGTACTATGGACCTGTGAAGCGTCAGCGAACATCGGTCGACTTTGGTACTAGGAACGTTTATGAACCGGAAGGGCGGATGCGTCAGATAGAGGCATACCCCCAAACTGCGGCCATGTATGGTCAACCGGGAGGCTATCCGACTCCTATGATGCCAGGATACCCTACTGGACACACTGGAGTGCCCGACTATGCGGTTCGTCAAACTCAGGCCCCGTGGACTCACCCAGATCAAGATCCCTACAGCTTTCGGGATGATGGCTATTCCGGGGTTCAGGATGGTCTATAGCCATTTACTTACACTTGCTCAGATGTCGTACGGGCTTCCATCATCTACTCAAGTCTCCCAGATCCAAGATCCGGGTGCTCAAAGCCGGTCTAGTCAGCAAGCGACTATGCAATCTTTAGGCATGGTGAATCAACCGGGTACACCTGTATGAGCTGTTTTAAAAGTCGCGTTTCTGGGAGACATGTAGCTGACTGAATAAATACCCTTGAGCAGACTCCAGAGTCGACACGAGCAATGATGCAACAAGGATATCCTCGACCCCACTACACCGGTAGCTCTACAGTTCTTCCACCCCTGCAACAAGGACGCAATTACCCCCAGGGGACGAACGGCACATCGGCGAGAGGATATTTCGAACCATCGCCCCAGGCAGCTACGCCCATACTGCCATCTCAGCCTCTCGCACCGAGTGAAGCCGATCGATATGGTGTCACACCAGGCCAGACAGGGTTTGACCATCCAGGCTCAGCAAATGGAACCCCCCGTTAAGGACCATTACCTCGCATCAATACTTTTCTTTCTCATTATTTGATGGTCTTTTCTTATTCTCATAATGCCCTGTGCTTATCTCCTTCTTGCCCTTCGCTTTTGTGTGCTTTGGATAGACTGCGGGTTAGGTGTCTGGGTCTTACTACGCTTCATGGTAACGGATGGGATGCTTTACGGGGATACACGGCGCCAGTGGGAACAAAAAGGGTAACTGTGCAAACAACAGGTCGGACTAGCTGTTTTATATGGGCTTCGCTTCTCTTTTGACTCCGCTCTCAAGGGACAAAGGTAATGGTTCAATTCTTTGTATATATTTACTCTGCCACAAGTGCAGTGCATTTGCTGCTAGACATGCAATGGACTGGCTTCTACTGCTAACGACATACTGTGGTCTGATACAACAAAGGCCGATACTCTCTAGTCGCATCTTTTCTATTGACAGATCTTTATTTGAAGTTCTGTTTCAATTGGGCCAGGAGGAAAATTGATGGTGACTTCCCCGGGCCAGCAGCACCTCAAGCCGGATTTGATTGTTCCTGCCTGAATAACACCAAGATGTGGCGGCCTTATTGCCTGACCCTGATTTCTATCACCTCCAGGTATCAATCAACACAGTCATTGCCCCTCTTTCTGGACAGCATCCTACCTTGATCGGGGGCTTTGATTCTTTGTTACGCAGTCAGCATTGTTCACCATAGTAAAAGACCACCTTCATTCCCAATGCATCATGGCCACAATCTCAAACAACCGCAACCAGTCATTCGTCCCAGATTCGCCTGAATTCGACGACCTGGAGGTCCGTTGCACATGGAGCGGAGAATATGAAGAACTAGCCAATCTTAGAATCACCCTTGAGGTAAGTGGGATCGATCTCCACACTCGAGGTTTTAGCTCTCATTCTGAGACTGTTGCCGATGCAGGTCAAATGTGTTCCCAATACGCGATTACAGCTTTTGAACGTGCGAGACAACGACATCTACCTCAAGAATGCTTTTGCAGATTGCCTTTCGCGGGAGTTCGAGAATCAGATGGATAATCAGGAAGAGGATGATACTCCCCAGAGTCCTCTGTTTGGATTCTCTCCCCTGATCGTCGAGGGTGAAAACGAGATTGGCGTGCGCCCTTCTGTTGAGGATTCTGCAGAGAGTGTTCACGTCTCTGAGGCCAGTCCGATTCGTAAAGATGACGACGAGCCTTTAGAGGACCATAAGAATCCTCAGCATGACCGCAGGCCCGACACAGAGTCCACATTTGGAAGTTCCGCCTCTGCAGTTTGCTCTCCTAGGCCACCTTGTCGCCTACCAGGATCGGGACCTTCGACTACATCCCGGAAGAGAAGCGCTACAGATGCTGAGCTCCCTGATTCTGACAACGAGGACGAAATTGGTGGAGTACTGAGGGAGATCACGCCCCGCAACAGTCGCCAAACTTGTCCAGCCATGTCAACTACGGCAGAAAAACCTTCCGAAATAACCATTGCCTGCCCCACGAGTCCGAGAAAATCAGAGCGGCAGAGAAGATCAGGCTTGCTTGTCCGCAATGAGAACGCTCGTCCTACCCGTCCTATCAAACCAGCAGGTGGAGTGACGGCTTCGGAAAAGCTGATATTGCCTGGAATGTTGGCACATGAAGAGAAGACCTCTCGGAAGCCTAGCAAGATTCCTAAGCCGACATTCACCCCAGAAAATACGCCCTTGAGGTCTTCCGTGTCGATAGCTTCTATAGCACGTACGGAAATATTGCGGGATCAAGCTGTTTCTCATGACAATGTTGTAGGGCAAACTGCTGCTGTTGCAGACCCCATAACGGAAGTTGTACGGATGTCCAACAACGCGGATTTTGCTGCCACGACTGAATTGGGGCGCTCTCGTGAGCAGCATCCGCCATCCTCGCCAGCTAGTAAGTTAGAGCCCGTTCTTGAGGGGCCGGAATCATACAGCGAGCATCCCGAATCACAGTTTGCGCCACGTTCTTTGGAAGACCCGACCTACTCTTATGACCACGTGGAGAGTAACGAAGCTAAGCTGTCCGATCAACCAGAGGTGAAACTTGTTGATGGGCTCATTATCCTCAGTAACTCCGAGAAAGTGCAGCCAGCAACATTCAAGGTCACTATCACTGTATCTTTCTATATCCCGTTCCCAAACGAACAAGGATGGAGTGATCTGATGATCCCCGGGCTTCCGAGAACCGGGAATGGCAAGAGTGGATTCTTCCTGTTTCTTATGCCCTCTCGTCATGGCCTAGAGCTTCGGACTTTGAATGTGAAGAGGGCCAAACTAGTGGAGAATTGTTTCATCGCACAGTTCGTCAACTCTGGTAATCTCGTGATTCCCATGCGCAGGTGTGACAGAAGATATGGTGGTGATGTTACAGACTTTACTGTGGATCAAGAAGTCGCAGCTCACAGCGTGGTCAAGACGACAGCTGGCCACCAAGGTGATCGGGAGAAGTTCGAATTGAGGTTCAACGTAATGTTCTCGGTTAAACTGCACAACCGCTGTTTCTGGACCGACAGGTGCTCCATCCTCCTCTATGTGGATGGCGGCCCCGAAGGTTCTTACCACTGTGATCTTAGCCCGCGGAAAGGTGGGCTAAAGAAGATTCATATACTAGCTAACGAATATGCCGAGACTGGAGTTGCCTATATTCATGTTACCTGCTCTCCCAAAGACTTGGAGAAGCTTTGTCTGACCTGGGTATCGAGTGGTACGGGTCGAGAGGCTGCATACTGGGTTCCCCGGATATACTCAGCATCGCCAGCGTCGCGTGAGCGCACTAGAGATTTCCTCCGACACAATCTAATGGAGATGCTAAGCAAGTCTGCCTACTTCTTTTTCGAAGCTCGGGCCCGTCGGGGTGGATTGGCACATCGAAATGAACCGACCCAAGGCGATGGCCATGCTGAGCTCGCCATCGAAGATGTTAAGGACCAATTGGAGGACTCGTCGTCTGTGGGGACTGTTTCAACAGGGCAATTATTATCCCCGGTGGAAAGGGCAGTTCAGCTGCAGCTTGTTCACTTCGCTCAGGACGCCCGACAGTTCCTCAAATGGGCTCTCGTCGGATTACTCTGTCTGACTTTTCTGGGAACTAGGTCTTTATCGCCGGTCAAACCTATCTACCTTTGCCCCGGACAGGCTCCGCCGGTAGCCCAAGTTGGCCTGGAAGCCGCCGATTCAGCAACCCAGATCTCGCAACTCGACACATTGGGAAAGGCTGAGCACGGCCTCGGTAATACGGTTGATGGTGAAAGCATCGCGGGTCTAGATATGCTGAGCATGTTGGACCAGCACGGGGCTGTTGATGTCGGTTCCGCTCAGTCCGAAATGCCTCTGGAAACCGAAAGAGAGTATGGTGGACAGAGCGGGGATATAAACGCTGAAAGCGGTGCGCACGAAGAGTCTCCGAACTCGATCAGGGATAGAATTGACTATTGGCTTGGTTGGTCAGGTCCTATTGAGTAAATAAAACAGGTGTTACATGTATTTTATGGAAGGCCAGAGGCGCTAGATGTCACGATATTGATTCTAAACGTTCTATGAATAGCAACTTCCAGAAACTCTCAGTTACTGAACTCTGCTACTGCTCTGTTGAAAATGGTCCAAGACCTCCTCAACAGCCCACTTCAACAGCTCCGCCATCGGCAGCGATCCCTGTCCTGGGGCAACAGTAACACCAGCATCCGTCCTCAGGGTAACACCCTGCCCAGCCATCCTGACCAGCTCGTCGTCACCCTTAATTGAATCCAGCGGCCCCGGTTTCGCCACTTCATCCTCAGCCAACAGCAACCACGCATGGTCCCTCACATACCGTGGCCACACAATATCATCTACATAACCAGGGGGATCCGTCCAGAAGTTTTGTGACGGCCGATCATCCTCTGCGTCCAGATCCAGCTCGCCTTCATCCTCTTCCCTGCCCACATCAGAGACCGAAGACCGCTGAGGTAGGTCCGGCGTCGGCGCAGGGCCGATGGTCACATACCCGCTCCTCTTCTCCCTCCGCATCTTGACGAGGTCGTACGGTGCTGGCAGGAAGAGATGAACGTCTATCTGGTCGTGCACGGGTCGAAGCGGGTGCTTCCCTCGAGCATCAGAAACCGGCGGCGCAAAGAGCAAAAACCCCTCAAGAATCGCCAGGGTCCACTTCCCATCTCCCTCTGCCTCTTTCGGGAGACCCAGACCAGATAGTCGACCCCTAACAGCATCTTTCAACTCCTCGATGAGCGCATCATCGACACCGGAATCAGGTGAGACGTCGTTGAGGTCCTCCTTGGACTTCAGCCGGGGCGGGAGATGTCCGTGCTCGTGGACGTAGCGCAGAGAGGCAGAGAGGAAGTTTATGTCAAGGGCCTCGACGCAGTCCCAGTCTTGGATGCGCTGGCCGGATTTTGTGGTCGTGTAGGGGATCCTGCATTTCGTCAGTTATTTATTTGACGGCGGAGTGGATGGGGGAGAGGTACTTGTCGTCAGGATGGTAGAAATCATCTTCATGGATTATGAATGTCGATATAGGTGGTGCTTGTGCTTGTCCTCGCTCACTCTTCATATCGAGATGGGCAAAAATGCGCTGGAGGAGTCGCGCGAGCGTCGTTTTCCCGCTTGATGAGGGGCCCGAGAGGGCGATTATGGAGGTTCTTCCCATGGCTTCCGCTCTATCTCTCTTCTTCCTCTCCAATTTTCCTGGAAAGTTTCCGCAACTTACTTCCGAGGACGTAGTCCAAAGTGTACCATTCGGTTGTGTAGCTTGATTGGTTGATGTTGGTGGGATGGTGGGATGTTCCTATCATGTGATGTCATTTTGTGTGTGTCCGGAGATTTATATAGCCGTTTTTGGTGGGGTATATATAATGTATCTCTACGAAATAGAGTATACAAGATTGTTTCGTAGAGTGTACGATGATGGATTATTCTAATGCAAGAGACTCTTTCCAGATCCAAAACAGGTACTATTACTCCATCTCAACAAATCGCTCATCTCAGAAACCCGCCTTCTCCCTCTGGAAGTTGTCGCGAGTTAGATTCATGCCTATGTTAGGGCACGCTGGGGAAACCTTGGTGTAGTAGACTATCGAAGTTAGAAGCCTGAGAATAAATAAATCCGCCATCGCGCGTCTAACTCCGACCAAGCAACGTGCCTTCCTTCGAGGACCTCCCACCAGAGTCGTCTAGTTCTACCAGACAATGACAGGACTATTCACCTTGCATTATGCTACATTTATCCAGATAGACACCAAGTACATTAGACCAAGCCCTCACCTCTCACGCCGAGCGCGGAGGAGTATTCAACCAAGCAGGCGATACAGTTCGTTTAGGAGATTCCATGATAATCCCATGAACATCACGGAACTGCAGCTGTGGAGGCGACCGCTTTCTCTTCGGAGAGCCAGCACTACATCCGAACCCAACACCACGATGCGACGATTCACCGCTGCGCTTGCGCTTGACTGGTGTTGTGGGAGTCTGCGGGAGTGTAATCTCAACCTCCGCGCTGTCCGGAATCGGGAGGCGATGTCGGTCGAAGAAGCCTGTTGGGTGGCGGAGGAAAGCGAGGGATGCCGAGTCTTCGCAGCACGGCATCGGGATGAACTGCTCGTGCTGGATGATCGAGCTCATTGTGCTGTCGTCCAAGAGGTCGTTCTGGATCTCGGTATCAGACATTGCCTTGCGGCGGCGGAGGATCCTGTCCTCAAGTGTGTCTTGTAGGACAAGCGTTTCCACGAAGACAGGACGCGTTTGGCCAATCCGGTGAGCACGTTTGATGGCTTGGCTTTCAACGTTCGGCTGCCAGATGGGATTGACGATGTAAACTCGAGAGGCATGAGCAATATGTAGACCGTGCGACGCTTGTCGGAGATCCATCAAGAGGACGCGAACTTGTTGGGATTCCCGAAACAGAGTGAGGTACTCTTCACGCAGAGCTGGCTTTAAAGTGTTGGCATAGATACGAAAATCAATACCAAGCAGTTCCATGCCCTCTGCTATCCAATACGCCGAATTATTATTATCGTAAAAGATGATAATCTTCTCCGCCTTGTGGTGCTCCTGGACCTGGTCCAGCAGGTATGTGAGCTTTGCGGACGCGGTAGCTATTAGCTTGGTTCCCATTAGCGGCGAATCGAATGGAAGCTCCCTAAAAATTCCTCTATCAAAAGTTTGCTTAGCTGACTTGCGCTTGACAGGGCTTTCAGGTGTTGTCTTCTGCGGTGCAGCTGTCGAAGTATCAAAGCCATCGCGGTTTGATAGCTCATGGCGGATCTTGATACCTGCACCCGCCAGGCCTTCAGCTGGATCGCATGCTTGCAGGTGCTTCGTGACGAACTGCTGAGCGAGACGAGCTTGGGAAATCCCAAGTAGAAGAGGCTCACGATGAGCCTGTGCCGGATCCAACGCCCAGAAGTTCCGAGCCTCAGGAGGGAACCCTGCGACAAAAACACCTAGCTCATGCATTTTCTTGAATGAATTCCAGCTGACAGACCCTAATGCCGTCTGAGCAACATGAATGCCTTGTGTAAGTATCTCAATGTCGCTTTCGGTCATCTTCTCTCTGTTGCATTCGAGATACTTTGTCGCAACATCGACAGTTCCTTGCAACTCAAAATCCGAACCCGCCCACCAAAATCCAGCCTGACGTAGATTGTTGATCACGCGAGTTAGATGCTTTCTATTGCGCGTATGGAACATGTAATCCTGGTCTTGCCTCTCTGATGTAATGGCGTTGACGGCTAAGATGAAGATGAACAAGTTCAAACTCAGCTTGTCGTGAAATGTCGGTTCCAGATGAACCACCTTGTTATGCAGCCGGGGTAGAGGAATTTCACTGTGGATAACATCTAGGCGATGTCGCACAACTAAGCCTTGTAATGTAGCTCGCAGAGATGGAGCCTTTCGTCGTTGACCGTCGGTGCCCTTGGGTTTAATATACGTTGCCCATTTTGCGGGATCATTGTTTTGCGGGTTGGCCCAGGGCTTGACGCCCAGGAATCCCGCTACGATTTGGCGCAGGTTATCGAGGTCTTTCATCTCGTGGCCAATAGTCTTGCTAGTCTTCTTTCGTCCGCGTAGAGCAGCTGTGGTCGCTTCAGCCAGGTCGGTATCGTCTGTGTGCGTTTCCTGAGACGCCAGGCTAACCTCCACTCCGTATAGCCCGCTTGATGGTGTTCCAGATACTACCCAGCGCCTTTCAATATGGAGCCGATCGAGAAGGTGTGCCATAGTCGTCTGGTGCCCGTGGCCAGCCACATTGTGTCCCTCGTCGACGACGACTCGCAGCCAATGCACCTTGGTTAAAGGCGAGGCTTGCTTGCGACGGTCCCACCCTCCATTGCTGTGGTCACCAGCCTCTTTCTCAAACCGACTTCTTGAAAAAAGAACGATATCATATGTCAGCAGATCTTCGACCGCTGGAAGAGTGTCCGTATTGCAACGCAGGACCAGGACCTTAAGCCCATGCGTGTGGGTGGAGATCTCGCTAACCCAGTGATCAAGTAGATTGGGCGGTACAATAATCAATGTCCCTGAACAAAGACGAACATGCATTTCGGCTTGCCGAGGATACTCCGCGCTCTGGCGGCCAGTATGTCTCCCTGGCACCGGGGGAATGGTATAGGCACCGCGGTTGGCCTCGCATGCCTTGAGACATTCGTCATAGTGCTCCCCAATCTTCCTCAAAGAGTCAAAATGACCTTTCCATGGCAGCGAAAGCCGACCAGCAGCCGCCGCAGCCATATCCAGAAGGCTTCCAGTCCGGGATCGTACCGGGTTATGCATTGTTTGGTACTCCAAAGGAATTTGCGGGAAGTGGCCGCTTGTAGCCAGAATCACAGCCAGACAAATCAACGTCTTTCCGCAACCCATAGTCTCCGCGAGAATACCCCCACAGGCCTCCGAATATAGTCTCTTGTCCCGGACAATGTCGCCCTTCTCTCGGTCATAGTAATATTCCTGACCTGTAGGACTTGTACATGGCTGCAGGCGCGGATCGAGCATTTGATGCGGTTGGACTTCTCGTTGAATCATGGTGGCCGCGGATCGGCGCTGATAAGGATATAGAGGAGTTTTCAGGCCCAAAATGCCACTGTATGTTTGTGGCGCATCATTGCAGTTCTCCTCAGCGGAGCATGTCGAAAGTAAATCTACCATCGCGTGCTTCGCGAAAGGGTCTTTGATCATCTCCACCCTCGGTGATGGATTTTCCAGGGTGTTGAATATGTACCACAGTGACTCGTCTTCTGCACTCTCAAGCGAGATGGCCTTGATTTTCTCCCCCAATCGCGCACCACCTCTCCAAGCCTCAGGCGAAGGATCGACTTTCGACATGATATTTCGCAGAGCCCTTCTTAGCGCCGGACTTTTCCGATGCACATGCGTCTGCCCAACATCATCCGGCAGAACATAGACTCGTACATAGGAGAGGTGCAAATACTGCCCATCTCGATGGGTTGTTGTTCGAATCCAGTTGTTCTTCTCCAAACTGGCGATTTCAGCGTGTGGGAACGCAGTAGAACTCGTGGTTGCATGGTTAGACTTCTCCAGTACACCAACAGCGATAAACGAATCCAAGTTCTCAAGCAACATCTCCCTCTCTGACTTGGGTGTACCCTGTAAAGACTCTGGAGCCACTGAAGTTGCAGGCGTAGCGATAGAGTTGGTGCTGCTATCTGATGTGTTAGGCAGAGATACTAAGCCCAGGTGTTGCTGGGCCGTCATCTCAGTGGGGCCCTCAGGGGGCCCGGGCTTGGTAGTGTTACTACCCTGCACATAAGGTATAAGTTTGTGTTCAGAGTGAGGACTAGATCATATGCCAACTTCGCGAAACCTGGGGCAAACAACTTCTTCGCAAGGCTGAGGCGGAATCGAATGAGAGGGCGCAACACACCTTGCAATGGAAGGGGTCCTCTGAGGCCCGAGAGGGGAGAGCAAGAGGCCTCCCCCCGCCTATAGAATCCAAAAGCATATCTATAAAAGCCTTCAGGCTCGTTCTTCTGCAATATATCAGAAATGATGAGATGGGTCGACACGAGAGATTATGAGATATGTTCCTGGGGCACTCTTGCAACCAATCGTTGTCATTGGTTGGGACATCGTACCGCTCTACGCTTTCCCTAGTTGGGTCCCAGGCTGTGGGAGTTTCGCCTCAGGCATCTGTCAGCGCCAGAAGAATCTGAAGGACAAGTAAAAAAGTTACTCGCTGGTGGCAACTTCAATGACTACTGTCTGTTGGCAAACATCATTATAATAACCGATAACATAGGACTAACTTGGCGCCTCAAAGGGTGAAGATTTTCAAATGATCCTCAGTATGCAAAATATCCAGAAAACCTCCAGTCCGCCAAATGAAACTGTAAGTTCAGATAATAACCCTACCTTTCAAAAGCCCCAACTTGCCAAATGGTACCGGAAACACGAAACAATGCCAAAGCAAAAAGCCTTAAAGAAAAGTAAACTATTGAGTAAGATAGTCCTCAATCTCGAATCCCACACGCCTTAGAAGCTTCTCTTCCAGTTCCTTAGGACCATTAACGAGTCTCCGGATTATGACCGTTCTCGAGTCCTGCAGACGGATCTCCACAGGGTTTCCGCCAACCTGCCTCATCTCTTGTGCATCACACTCTCGCACGTAAACCGTGATGTCAGGTCCAACGTTGGCACGCCAAAGAGATGCCATCCACTGCCAGTGATCCAAAGGCTTGAACTCATCACCGATTGGGACTATACAGGCATAAGCGTCCGCAGTCGTGAGCTGGTATTGTGGAATGAGCGCCACAGGCAATGGACCGGCGCCACTGGGCTCCGTAGGCGATGATGCGGCCTCCGATCCATTCTCGCTTGAAGCTGGCGGCGAGCTGATGTGCATATCCGTCGTTTTGTGAATGATAGTTCGGGGCGAGACGCCTGGGGAGCCTTTCTGGCTAGTCCCCGAGTTTGGTTCCGATGACCGACGCGGAGCTTCCGACTTGACGAAGCTTTTTACTTCGTCCGATATGTGATGCCATGCCGAGATGAGTTTGATATACTCGACGGCACCTTCGTTCATCTCCTCCGGTTCTGCGCTGTTTTCTCGGACAGGTTGACTATCGGGGCCTTCAAAAATGCGGGTGTAGAACTTCCCTTCTTTACTCAAAGCGTGACTTAGATATTCCGTTATAGTCTTCACCAATGTTGCGTCTTGCCCATCAACTGCGATCACAGGGCCTCGGCGTCTCGAGTCCCCTTCACGGAAAGTAAAAGGTAAAGGTGGTGCTATCTTAGCCAGAAGCTTGATCCTACTCAGGAAGGGGATGCTCTTTATCGCCGCCTCTGCACTCATACCTTCCTGCGGGTAAGCAGAGACAGGTGTGATGGACTCTGCCACAGAGGCTGAAGTTTGCAAAGGCGGAAGCTTTAGGCTGGGGTCCGGGCCCGGATGTTCTTTCACTGGACGAAGTCCCCGTTGTGCTTGCATTGTCTGGGCAAACCCTCGTGCGCTTATACTGTCTGATCTGGATGCGTGTGACGGTATGGAGTAAGGGGTGCCCGTGGGACTCCTATCACGATGGTATTCTGTTCTGTATGGCAGATGAGGGTTGGTTCGTCGTCGTTTCGAGTAAGGCGATTGGGGTCCGTTCTCATCCCACTGACGCTGCCGAGAGGATCGCGGTTCTCCGTGGCTTCCAGGCTTCATTGGCCTTTGACCTTGGTCAGAACTGTAACCTCTCGGCAATGACGCATCTGAATATCTCCCACTCGACACCGAGCCGCTAAACGTAGTGCCTGGGGATGTGGGTGGATTCATGATACGGCCGCCACATCGGTTGCAGATGGTTGAACCCGGCGGGTTATGACTGATTCCTGAGCTTAGGGTTCTCGAACTCCCATCGCGACCATAACGGCGGGGCTGATACCGGTACTGGGGGTACTGTTGTTGATGCCTTGCTTTCTCTTCCTAGAACGGCCTCATTAGCATGACGAGCAACAATGCAGAACTCCTGCAGCCTGGTTTGCAATTACCTCTGCAAGGTTCTTCCATTCATCCTTGGTTGCCTGCGGGAGCTTTCTCCATTGCTCCCCAATGATCTTGGAGATCTCCGGGTTAGCCAAACCTGGGTTCTGGGCTACCACCGCTGCCTGATAATGCTGGCGGTAGAGAATGAAAGCTAGAGGGTTAACAAGAGTCAGCAAGTTGCTCACAACTCTCACTCTTGGAAGAAGAACCTACCATTACGTGGTCGAGGAATCTTTGGGTCCGGTTGACATAGACAGAACTGGGTGGCTGCGTCTACAGAGCTGGTGGGAGCTGCCGACTTCACTGGGCTGGACGACGATGAACGCTCGGACACTGAAGACTGGTCTCGATATGGGATGGACTTGGATGTTAGAGCAGCGGTTGGTCTGGGAGCTTCGAGGGGAGCTGGGGGCGAAGGAGGCGCCTGGTTCCCGCCAACTCTGGACCGATGGAGCGACAGCAGGTTGACCTTGGGCAGACTCTCTGAGTAACGATAAGAGGGAGTAGGAACAGGCTCTGGCCGATGCTCGGCCATGACAATGTCGTCGTTCATGATCTTGTGTTCGAGTAGATTGCTGGTTGGCCTTGATAGAGAGACTTGGGGTGAATCATAATGCAGAGCAACAGGCTTGGGGAGAACTCGATCGTAAGACATTTATTAAGAAAGCCAAAGACGAGGAGAAGGCGGAGATGAATGGAAGAGGCAACGGGCGAGAAGCAATGAAAGAAAACGAAGTGAGGGGGGCGAAGAGGATTAGGAAGAAAGAAACAAGCAACCAGGGAGCAGAAGAATAAAGAAGAAAGAAACGCGATATGTATAACGCTGGCGGATTGACAGTGGACAGTGGCCAGCCTTGTGCTTGGACGCTCACAATAATTATAATTATTATGGGAAGAATAATAATTATAGAAATAAAATAATCAGGTCAGATTGATCCGATTCGCGATTTTTCTTTTTGTCTTTCTTTGACAACGCCCAGCAGCTCTAGGCCGTATACTCAAACGGAGCACGGAGCCAACCAGGGAGAGACAATTTGGGTTCAAGTCCTTTGTTACCCTAGAGAAGGGACTCAGCATCTTTTAAGCCTTCGTCTGGGGTCTCTCCACTGAGCCCACACCGAACCCTGATGCTGACCTGACGCCGGCCCTGGAGAGTGTTGGCCCTGTTGGGTTCTTTGTCCCCTCTGTTGGACCTGCTGTGCCGCAAAAGTTGGCAGGCGAGCGGAAATGGCACATTTCGATTGTCTGGCAGCTTGGTCGCGAGGTGGTAGGTAGCAGTGCCTGAGTGGCAGATCCAGAATGCCTAACTTCCTGGCAAGTCTAGAGGACTCTGGAGTCTGGGTCAAGAGTGATTATTGTTGTCGTTCTTTGTTCTCTCTCCCGCATGCGGCGTGCGACAGGGGACCAACCATCCAATAACTTCGGCTTCTCACATCCACTTTTACAGGACGTGACAGGATAGCTTCAATTTTGGTGTGATTTCCAGCCAGTGACTGACAGTAGCGCCTTTCCAAGCGACTTAGTGCTGTCTATTATGCATCCTCCAACCATCATCTGCGCCGTCACCAACAGATCTCCGAGAAACAAAGAAAGAAGCAAAGAATGAGCGAACAAAGAAAATGGCAGATCTTACCCCCACTGGGCCTGCAGCCTACAGGGTTCAGACTTGCGACGTTTGTTCATGTTGCCCTGTGACGCTACTGGGACGAATTTGGAATTCCATTTCTAGTAACATTCCAGGACAACTCCGCCTGCTTTTCATCATCGCGTTACAGTCCCCACGCGATTGGCGACCCTATCTAGACGCTCCTCGGCGCTTTTAGCCGTTAGGTCAAATGCCACCCTGCGAGATCCGCGCTCGACCCTTGCTTGTTGTAGCGGGTAATCAGCGCGCGCGTCTACTTCCAACTTTTGGGTGAACACCTTGTCTAAGACTTAATCGCTCGGTAGCAGTAGGAGCTGGAACCGGCTTTGAGGCCCGGTCCATTTGGAGAAGGGAAAATCCGTCCTGCTTGTTCGCTCGCTCTGAGTCGTTTCGGAACCCAGTCCTCTTCTTTAAAGGGTCTCTTCGCAGGATGTGGTCATGATCCCCTCTCATAGCCATCGCTTACTGTCACGTCGGTACCTGTGCAGTTTACTGTCAGTTACCGTAGCCACATCTCCTCAATGCCATGGAAGACTTCCGTGCCCATGAGTCGGTGGGCTGATGGCCCGAGATGCATATCGTTCCTAAATCACGTCAATTCCGCTTGCTGACTGACAAAGAATGCTTATTTCTTACCAAAAGAGATATTTCTCCGGGCTCTTGCATCGCTTGTTCTCCGATGTTACCACCCACTGTGGACTGCTTTCAACACAGGCGCTTTCAACGTTCTCCCAGCCAGGATCTTGATTTTTCCCCAATCCATTGGCTTCTTCAAGGCCTGCGGCATAGAGCTGCCGGTCTCGGATAAGGTCGGTGAGAAAAGAGTCTGTGTCAAATAGGTAAATAGTCCCTTTCCCCCATTGTTGTGCTGCGTCCCGTAGCTTGCCATTCCAACGCTGGACCAGTTTGACGGTATCTTTGTACTGGGAAACATGCTTATCCCCGAGCGGGCGAAAGGCCGGAAGGAAAGTCACATCCGGAGCCAGTGTTAGGATGACTTTGAGGTCATCCGTGCCCCAGCTCTGAGACAGGAGGTCAAACTGCTCCATGATAACCTCAACGCTACGGTCAACCGACTTGCTTGCGGTATCGTAGTCCTTTTCGATCAAATTCCACAGGTCCCAAACCCCAAACGAAACCACTACAATAGTACGATTGCGGCGAGAATGAACTGCCGCATCGTCCAGTTTCTGGACAACCTTTGTCTCAGTGGCCACCCACTGCTGTACTTGGGCTTTGAAGTCAGCTAAAGGAGACTTGTATAGACTGAGAAAGGTGCTAGAAAGCTCCTCATTATCGACGACAGAGCCGATATAGCTTCCTCTCAAGGACTTAGCGGTCTGCGCAAGGTTCTCATGATGACATGAGAACTAGATACAACACAGTCAGCACGGCTTCTGAGTTGACCAACGCGGGTGGTGCGGCCAAGACTCACATAAGAGCAAAGGTGGTCGGTCCAAACATTGCCACCCAGGGCTTCTTTGGCATTGTTGTCGCTCCAGGTGTCACCAAAAACGACCAACCTGCGATCAAACGATGCTGTCGCCTGGAAATCCACGATTGGCTCATTCGCCCCGCCAACTCGGCGGTAGTAGAAACGCTGGGAGCCGAGGAACAAGGCAGAAAGTATGATGCTGAACGCCGCAAAGGCGCAGACGATGTGAAACCTGCTAGCAAGCCTCATTTTGGGCGCGTATTCCACAAACAAAGCACGTATACAAAGAGTCGTCTATGCGCGCTGAGCAGGCTCGGCACCTAAGGATTGGGGATCGGCGAGCTTTCTTTGTCGCCGTTACTTGACCGCAGATGGCTGATAGACGGCTGACGTTGGCAAACCAGGTATTGCGGCGACACCAGAAGTGTCGGTTTCGGGAAGAAAGGTCGAAAAGAGGCCAAAGTTTTGAGCGACGGAGTTGGCTTATATCAAATATCAAGTGTCGCGTGAGGAACGGAGAGCGGAATCCGACGGATCAACGGAGGGGAAACAAGGGGAAAACGATAGGGGAAGAGGTAGTGCCTTGGGGTAAAGATAGAAGAGCGATGCAATCAAACGGATGGCGGCAGTGGGAGGGCAGATATTCATATCTCGCCCAGGAATTGGGTGAGAAAGGAGAAAAGGGGAGAAAGAGTTCTTGCAAGGTTAATAGTCAGAACTGACTTTCTGGAGAAGAAACTGGACGAGCAACGTTAGTGCATTGCGTCAGCGATAGGAGGCGGTTCCAGGAACACGTTTCTAGGTTCCTTATACGTAGCGGGCTTTCCATGTGTTCTGCCAAAAGGCCCAAGGAATGAGTGTCTCCAGAGACAGCGCTATCGACGCAACTACATACTGTACAGCATCCAGACGATACCTGACTGTGCTGACGCCACAAGAGCTCTCCTCTTGGCCCCTGTCAAGATCGTCGAGCGACGATGCCTGGGGTGTCGACTGACTAAGAGCCCTACCGAGGGGTCTAACCCGGGTTGGGCTAGTCGCTGAGTCAGCCGCCCACAGACCGAAATCTCGCTACACCAAAAGGAAACCCGACACAAAAATCCCCATCGTCCTTTGCTTGTCCGACCGAACGCACCTCTTCGACCGTCGACAATCCCGCGCCCTCCGTCTTGACCGCGCATCACCGTCAAGATGAAGCTCAACATTTCCTACCCGGCCAATGGGTCCCAGAAGATCGTCGAAATCGACGATGACCGCAAGCTTCGTCCTTTCATGGAGAAGCGCATGGGCGCCGAAGTCAGTCGAGTCCCTCCATCCCCGGTTTCCACATACACGTCCTCCGCGAGAACAAGAATGCAAAGATAAAAAATGAGAGGAGATTAGGCACAATGAATGAGAACGAATGGCTGATTGCGGCGTCTTTGGTTATTAGGTCCCCGGCGACTCTCTCGGCGATGAATTCAAGGGTTACCTGTTCAAGATCACTGGTGGTAACGACAAGCAAGGTATGGAAGGACTCTCGATCTGGGGTTCGAATTTGGTTATGTCAATGGGCTTTGGATCCATATTTGGAACAACACATGTGCTTCGGAGGGGAATTGCTCAAAGTTTCTGATATGAGGTTTGAAGGCTAACATGACATCTTTGGTCTATAGGTTTCCCCATGAAGCAGGGTGGTATGTAACAACCGCAAACCGGCAGACGACCGCGAATGTCGCATCAACAAGAAACTTACCAACTCTCCAGTTCTCCTCCCCACCCGTACTCGCCTCCTTCTCGCCGATGGCCACAGCTGCTACCGTCCCCGCCGTAGCGGTGAGCGCAAGCGCAAGAGTGTCCGCGGTGCCATCACCGGTCAGGACCTTGCTGTATTGGCTCTCAGCATCGTCAAGCAGGGTGAGGGCGAGCTCCCCGGCCTGACCGACACCATCGTTCCCAAGAGACTCGGACCCAAGCGTGCCACTAAGATCCGCCGCTTCTTCGGTCTCGACAAGAAGGATGACGTCCGCAAGTTCGTTATCCGCCGCACCGTCACCGCCAAGGAGGGCAAGAAGGACTACACCAAGGCCCCCAAGATCCAGCGTCTGGTGACCCCCCAGCGTCTCCAGCGCAAGCGTCACAGGATTGCGCTCAAGCGCCGCCGCGCTGAGACTGCCCGCGAGGCTGCGTAAGCTCCCCCGTTTCTATATGATATCAGTTCTATTGGAGACAAGTGTTCTAACTCGCACTCAGTAACGACTACGCCAAGCTCCTCGCCACCCGTGTCCACGAAGAGAAGGCCAAGAAGGATGAGCTCCGCAAGCGGAGGGCTTCTTCCATGAGGAAGTAGAGGGTGTTTTGGTTGTTTTTCTTTCTCTGAGGGGTTTCTAATGGTCGGGTTACGTACGTCTCTCTGTTATGGCTAGGGAAAGGAAAGGCAAAAAAGAAACAGAATCTCAAGACACGACGGTCATCATCTTCCTCTACCTCACCCTTTTTTTTGTAAGAAAAGAAAATAGGACAGCACGCGGAGCCTCTTCATTGGGAGTGAAGAGAGAGTCTTCAGTTTGCTGAGAGCCTCGAAGGCTGGGGGCAGCAATGGAGGATACCAGCCGTGCCGATCTATTGAAGATCTCGTTTCTCTTTCCATGATGGTAAAAGATAAAATTCAAAATGCACTTTCCTCTCATGATTCCCCTGTTTCGATATCTACTGATGACTGTTCCCTCTATTTTCAACCTTTTGTTTATATTTAGATCGAAACGTTTCGCTCTTTGTTCCAAATGTGGATACGGTGACTGGTCAACTTTCGAAATCTGCGGACTTATTCTTACTATCAGTAGATTCTTTGACCACTTGGCAGGAACGATTCGCAACAAGGGTGACTTTACGGCCCCAAGAGCGCATAGTTTCATCTCAAAAGACATACCTACTAATAATGATTCATACTCAAAAGGTGCAACAATCAGCGTAGTACTCAAGTTTTAAGTTGTTGATATTGTGGATAGCAGCAGAAACTCAACAATGCCGTAGTACCATTCAATAAGAATATCATGACTTCACGAGCATGCCAAAAATGGAGAAAAAAAAAAAAAAAAGGGAAAAAAAGAAGAGGAAATTGGGAGCACAATTGAGGTATACGTACAGAGATGCATTCAAAGACAACCAGCGCCATCAACTTTTTGACCTAATCTCCCAGTGTAAAACATGAAGAAGAGATCATCTAAAGCTTTGTTTTCATTCATACTTCATAATAGAAAAGAAAAATGATCATTACAACTCCCCGTACCATGCTCAAGATACGTAGAAACTCCAGACACGGGATTGGAAATTTAAGCGACTGTGTGGGAAAACAGGAAGCTGACGGATTCACCGTTATGGGTGCGGCGACAAGCCTCGGCGAGCGTAGGGCTGATATCGATCGTCTCGATCTTGTCGCATTGCTCCTTCTTCTCTTGATGGGGAACAGTGTTGGTGACAACGATGCGCTTCAGACAGCTGTTGTTAACATTATCGATGGCCTTGCCAGAGAGAATGCCGTGAACAACAATGGCGTTGACTTCCTTCGCTCCATGTTGCATCACTGTATCCGCCGCTTTGACGAGAGTACCGCAAGTGTCAGCCATATCATCGACGATAATCGCGACCTTGTCTTTTACACTGCCAACGAGGACCATGCGTGAGACCTCGTTCGGGCGCGGGCGTTCCTTGTGGATCAGCGCAAATTGTAGGTCCAATCGATCAGCGATGGCGGTAGCACTGTACTCTAGCGATTAACGTACAGTTCTAAAGAGTAGCATGGTAGGATATCTCTACTTACCGCTTCGCACCACCGGCGTCAGGGCTGACAATCACACAGTTGCTGACATCAAGATTCTCCCGGATCCACTTGAGCATGCTAGGCTCAGCATACAGGTTGTCGACGGGGACGTTGAAGAAGCCCTGGATCTGACTGGCGTGGAGGTCCATAGTAATGACATGGTTGCAGCCGGCTGTCTGTAGCATGTTGGCCATGAGTTTAGCGGTGATCGGTGCACGACTCTTGTCCTTCTTGTCCTGACGAGCATATGGGAAGTTCGGAATGACAGCTGTGATACGTCTCGCGGAGGCAGTCTTGCAAGCATTGATCATAATCAGCAGCTCCATCAATCCGTCGTTGATGTCGTTCGGCCGGGTCGATTGCAGAATGAATACTATAACCGACGGACAAGCACGCCAGTCAACTTTCAATTGCCCGAAAACAAGTCTCAGAACTAAGAGAGACCCGGCAAGGAGCTCATACCGTCCTCATCTCGCACACTCTCTCCTATCGTCACGCTCGTTTCCTGGTTTGAGTACTGGAGAACCATGATCTTGGTCAATTCGATGCCGAGCCTAGAAAACCAAGATTGCCAAGTTAGTCTAGCAAATAGGTATAGTATATATGCTTTTGTATAGCAAGATTTGATGATATACCTATCTGCAACCAGATTTGCCAGCTCGGGATGACTGTTACCAGTCAAAAGCTTGATAGAATTCGTCGCCATTGTAGCTTATGACTGAGGGGAAGAGTGGAGAGCGGAATAGAGAAATAGGCGGCGACTGCGAGGTTCACGAGAAATAAAAGTGTTCTAAATGATTCGCAAGGATTGGGTATAGGCAAGTGTATAGAAGTAGCAAAGAACCGGAGAGACTCTGGCCAGAAAAGAGCCTGGATGACCTCCGAAAAACCCAAAGAATTTCCCCGCTGCCCGGCACCTGACTTTTCTTCCGTTCGGACTCCCGTGACCCCGCTACACTTCCAGGCAGCAAGGCATCCGCGCAAATCCACTCCAGTCAAAGGCATATTCTATGTTCGGGTACGAATGTCGATTAGTTTGATAACCAAGTTTTGCGCAACACTCTGGATTTCGCATGAAGATTTGCTGGAATACATGAAATAGGAAGAAGAATGCCATTGCGCCTCCGGGCCTGTCAACCTGCACTTCGACTAGCCCGTCGGGAACAGCTCACATTCCTCCCCATGGCCAATTAACGAATTAATACATACATGAAAATCAAAGATAATGGGTTTGAACGCCACCAAATGCTGGAGCTTACAACGAGAAATGGAGAATCGTTGCAAGAATAGCGGAGACATAGAAGTGGAGGAACTGTTTCCACAATACGGTCACCGAATTTATGCGAACCCGAAATATTCACTACCCGTGGTCATGGCAATGTACAAGCGCTGCCGCAAAGTTTCGTAGCTATCGTATTCGGGGAGATCAAGTTCTAATTATGAGGGTTAGCAATCACGCCCGTTGTTGAGGCTAAAAGACTAATGCGGGGATCACACTTACGGTTAAAACATGTGTGCGAACTTGGCAAGCGATCCTTGTTTCCGTAGTCACGGTGGATGTTGAATCTGCTGACACCATTCATGCCCTCGAGCTCCTTGAAGCCATTGAGAGGCACTTTACTGGTGCCGGTGACAAACTGCAGCAATTTGGCGCGTTCTTCTTTATCGAATGAGCGTACGGCTCGCCAGAACCACTGGATTTGAGGGGACGAAGCAGAGTAGTTGTGGTACTCTGTGTTCGCCTTCCAGTCATCCACTTCAATCTCAGGGAGACCGGAAATCAACAACTCCAGCTCCTGCTCATTAAAGATAGAGATCAACTCCGGTGGGATAATCTCGTGAAACCCTGAGGTATGATGTTAGTTAAAACAGTTACAAAATATGGAGAAAGTTCGAGTTTGACTATACCTATGAGGAAGTTGTCCAACTGCTCCCGAACGGAGACGACCAGGCGGTAATCTACCACCTTCTGCACGTATTCTTCCTTGTTCTCTTGAGTCACCGGGATGTTTCGTCCATTTTCGATCAAGTCAATGACCTGCTTCTCCCCAAAGTCATCTGTCTCAACGGCGAAAGTCTCTGTAATGATGTCCGTAATGTCGTTCTCGAGCATCCAGAGAAGTGACTTGTAGTAGTCCAGATCAAGGGTCTCCATGTCCTTGATGGACACGTTTCGGCCGAGGATACATTTGTAGACTGCTCGACTGAAATGGCAGTCAAGCACGCGTCCCTCGTACAGGGCTTTACCAATAATACGCCCGATGAACTTGAAGAACATCAGATGCTCAGGGTTGACGCCACTCAATCTGTTGGGGTGGAAGGTGGTCCTGTCGGCCGCGACTGGGATGAAGAGTGCGTAATCTGGATTGAACATGCCACGAGCGAGGACTTGGAACCATTCCCTCGTAACGCCGCCGGCATCAACACCCTCTTCTCCATGGAAACGAACGTTCAGTTTTCCGTACTTCAATTCGTCGGCATTCTTGAAATACAAGGACTTGAAGGAGTCCAGGAAGACCTGATCTCTCCTCACGGCCAGTTGAAGGGGAGGATGGGGGTGACGCGGCTCAGCACCGCGGGAATGGAGTCGGCGAGTGAAGTAGTTTCGCTTATTGTCAAATTCCAAGACCTTAGGGTTCTTGACCAGTAGCGAGAATGTTCCACTCATCAGGCGTGGGTTTTGTCGGACCAGTTCGTTCAAGATCTTGCGGTGTTCTTCCGTAAACTTGAAGAAAAGACTTTCCATGCTCAGGCCTGCGTCGCCAGATGTGCTTGACACGGATAGTTCCCGGCTATTGCGAACAACAGACGTGTCTTTGAGAGTGGTGTTCTTGCAAACGACCATCAAAGCTTCGACCAAAGGTAGAAGAATTGTGGCCACGTTCATCATGTTCTCCTTCTGACGAACGAGGGTCAAACATTCGCTGAGTCTGGTCCACAAGGGCCCAAAAGTTGAACTCTCATACAACGTCTGGAGGACATCCCCTCTTACTGTGCCATCAGAATCAGTCCCCTTGGCCTTGTCTGCACGATTCGGATCAAAGAGATAGTCAAGCGCTGTTAGCACACGAAGCAGCTTGGCCTGATCGGAGCTGGCTGGAGAAAACTTTGCGAGTGCCAATCCCTGCATATCTGTTCCAGTTTGGGCTTCATGAATGTGCGAAATCAACTCATCCAGATCGAGAAGAATCGTCGTGCTCAAAGTCTGAGCCTGATTGACAAGCTCATTTCCAATGATGTCCCGAGCGCCAGGAACAGCAGACAGGTTGTTGATAGTAGAAAGAGCGTCCCTGAAGATCTTTCCGTTGCACTCGCGCGCTGCAAGAACGTGGACAACCAATTTGAAGTTGAAGTCGGGGATTACAGGAGGCTCGATCGTCCGCCTCTTATGTTTCTCATCTTCACCCTTTACCTTCTCTGCCTTGGCGTCTGCCGAGGGGTTCTCTTGAGGCTGGTCCATTGCTGCTGCACCTTGTGAGTCTGCACTTTCAGTAGCCGGGGGCGCGTCAACCATATTCGTGTCCACCGCAGGTTCTATAACTTCCGTTGTTTCGGTAGGTTGTGTTTGCTGAGGCTGACTTGGCTGCTCGCCCTCGGCACGCTCAGGCTGTTTGCCTTTGTCTTCCTCCGCTTGTTTTTCTTTCTCACGGCGAAGCAGTAGAGTTAGGGGCTGAGTGATATTGGCAAGTAAGCTAGATAGTTGCTCCATGCAGTTGGGGCTTTCCAGGATCAATTTTCGATCTAGCAATGAGAGCAAAGCGTTGAGTGCAAATTTGTTGGCTTTGTTCTCCTTGCCCTTTCCCTTGCGGAATGATTTCAGCTTCAGGGCGGACGCCGGGTCGTGCTCCGTTAAGAAGAACCACGCAATGTGGGGATTATACTGGGACAGAAATGAGAGTGTCCCCAGACATTGCTGTACAACCATTATCGGAGTCACTTCATTGCTGACGTTTGACGACGACTGGAAGCTTAGGCTTCGCTTGACAGACTGTGGAGTTTTCTGTACGGCCGAAGGTTTGGCACGAAGCGAGAGCTGAGCGAAACTCCTTTCGATCGCAGACACATCAGTGCTCCCATCCTGCAAGACAGAAAGAAGGAGGCTGATGACTTCAATCCGGTTTTGGCGGTTCTCGCAAACGTTATGAAGGATGTCATTAAGCTGATGGCGCGCATTTCCTTGGAGGGGCATGAACATCAAGCGAAGTAACGTTGCGACCCCAGCTTTGTCTAGCATCTGAACAATCTGACGTCGTTGCTGTTTCTTGGGTTCTTGGTCATTCGCTTGATTTGGTCTGTGGCGATGATCCATGCGTGAGATATCGCCAAATTGAGCAAGTCTCCCTCTCGTCCCAGGAATCGCACGGGCTTCTGTAACAAATTCAGGGCCAAGACTTGCGAGAATGTCTTCGGTCTGGTCAGCGAGGACGGCTTGCCGTAGATTTGGGTCGAGAGTCGCGAGGAAGCTGGCCGGGTCCATCTCTTCAGCATGCGCAGGAGTACCACCAGTTCCTGTTTGCCTGCGGGCACTTTCACGTTCTCTGCGGCGGCGGTCGGCTGCTTCCTGCTGGAGAAGCTCTTCGCGTATCTCAGCAGGCAGTGCTTCGAGGAATTCAGGGTTGATTTCACTAGGCTCTTCGCCAGCGGCCGCTGCCTGGGACCGTTGTTCCGCCAGTTGCTGCATGATAACTTCCTCCCGTAACTCTTCAGGTAGTGCTTCAAGATATTCCGGATCGATCTCCATGCCCGTGATATCGAGCTGGCGGCCCCTTATGGTTGTATGTACCCGCTGAGCTGGCTCAGATGGACCAGGTTCAGGCTGACTCTGCTGTGTTGTGGCGCTTGCTTCAGCAGCCGTGTTAGTTTGCTGTACATCATCCATTGGTTCCGGAACGACGTCTGGCGCCTGGCGCTCGACCTCCTGCTGTTGTTCCCTTTCCTGTTGCTGGCGAGCACTTTCCTCCTCCTCCTCTTCCTTTCGTTTCCGCTCTTTCTCTTCCTCCTCCTTGGCTAGGCGTTCCTGACGCTCACGCTCTGCACGTTCCGCCTCTTGGCGTTTACGCTCTTCTTCCCGCTGCTTATTCTCCTCGATAGCCGGGGGTACGAGAATCTTAAGTAGCGAGTTGAGGACGCGCTGGGTCTTTTCAAGATAACCGCTGTTGAAGAGGATACGAGATTCTTCTTGCCAGCGGCTTCTAGTTGTTGCCAAGGCAAAACTAACTGCCTGAGAAGGATCGTCTCGAGTCCGTGGTGGGGGCGCCTGGGTTCTGCCCAACCCGAAAATATCTTGGATGCCCTGGATGCGGTTTGGCAGAATAGTATTTCTATCAAGGTGAACATGGATGCCGTCAGGGCGACTGATGACGCCCAAGCCTGGTCCACCCTGGCCGATGGCTTGCATGATAGCATGCATGAAGCTTACTGGGCTATCCATAGGGAGATAACGTCCAGTTGAGACCGGCTCCATACCGTGTACCCAATCAGTAAAGGCTTCGTTACCAGCTCCACGACGCGGTCCGGATGGCTCGGGCCCGCGATCAGTTCGGACTAGAAGAGGGTTGGTTCCGTCGTCGGCGCCACGAGGAGGCATTTGCGTCCGGTGTAGACGATACGGTTGAATCGGAACAATACCGTGTCGATTGGGCATTATACCGGCAACCGCTGCCCAAGCTGGGTTATGACCACGGAAACGATGATGGTGGTGATGACCGCGAGGCAATGGAGGCTCGTCGCCATCCCAACCCCAGGGGTCAATAAGATCTTCATCGTCATCAAAGCCGTGGTAGGAGCCTTGGTCTTCGTCGGCGTCCTCGAGCTCTTCTTCAAGCTCATCGATTTCTTCATCTTCTGAGATAACGTCAATAACGACCTCCTCATAATCGTCGAGGGAATGCACAAACCATCATTCTCATCCAAATCATCACCGACAATGTCATCGTGTAGATCTCCCAAGCTGTCCGCCTGCAAGTCTTCAACACCACCCGCCGCCTCATTCAAGGCACGGAAAATGTCATCAAGGCGCTGGCCATCATCACGTTGGCCAGACTGTCTGATATCGGCTAATT
Source organism: Aspergillus pseudodeflectus (assembly GCF_044049435.1). NCBI lineage: Eukaryota > Fungi > Ascomycota > Eurotiomycetes > Eurotiales > Aspergillaceae > Aspergillus > Aspergillus pseudodeflectus. The sequence continues at coordinate 421,668 of NW_027263777.1, read as the reverse complement.
CATCCTCCAGCTGATTCATGATGTCCGCCTCGTCATCATCGTCGGACATGTCTTCACTCACCCACTCATCGTCGTCCCCTTCGTCCAGACTCTCGTTGTCCCGGTCACCTGTGATCTCACCAGCGAGAATGTCGTCGTCCATGTCGGACTGATCATCGTCCTCGTCATCTTCATCATCATCTTCGTCATCCTCGTCATCATCCTCATCGTCAATAACGACCTCAATGTCCATTCCAGAATCACCAGGGAGACCTTCAATGGGACCCATGTCGTCTTCTTCGTCGCTAACGACTTCGCCGTCATCTTCTGGCATATCTTCTTCATAGTCCATTTCTTCTCCATACTCATCATCGTACATTTCATCATCATCCTCCTCCGACCCCTCAGAACTGGTCTCCTCTTCGTGGCGTGGCTCCAACATGCCCAGTGTAGAGTGTCGGAAGAGATCAGGAGTCTCCTCACGATCGTCATCTAAATCTGAGACGGAGGTTGCAGATGAAATTTCATCCTCTTCTGATTCGCCAATCAAGGAAATATCCGAGGTTTCGCTTAAAATCACGGCGGTCTGCGTAAGCTTGTTCAGGGGGCGTAGAATGTACTTGATAACCCGTTTGGACGCGGGGAAATTCAAGTCAATCTCAGACACCGATGCCGTGAGCGCAGAGATGAAATTCTTCTCAAACATCGTCTTCGCAAGTTGTTTCGTGGAAGATGGGAATGCGGTGTCCCCAGAAACGAAAGCATATCCGCTGAGCATTTTGTCGAATAGGTCGGCGAGCGACATCAGTCGGGAATACTTGACATCCAACGCTTCGCTAGAAGCATTTGCCTCCTTGTACGCTCTCAAGGCGTGTTCCAAGACAAATCTCCGCACAAAAGCTAGCTCGGGCTCATCATCTTCATTAGGAGACTGGCCGTTGCGTCGCCTTCCATGGCCACCGAATTCTCCCGTCTTCGTGCAAAGAGCAACCAAGACACGCATAGTCCAAGCGGATGTATTACTGCGCTTCTTGAACGCGACAGATTCATCATGATCCATTGTACCAACTGGCACAAGGACATTGAGGAGATAGTTCAAGATGCCAGAACGGGGTTTAGAGGGAGTCATCGTTAAAGGATCCGCTTTGCGTGAGAAATTGATGAATTCGACCTTCGTCTGGTTGTAGGACGAAAGAAGTTCGGTGAGGCACTGGAGCAGGAAGCATCGATAAATGTAGATTGGATGATCGTCGGCTTGGAAGGCAGGCTTCTCTTGCTTCTTGGAATTTCGCGAGCCTTGGATTTCTGTACTAGAGACGGATGGGGCCGGTTCATCGGTCGACATCTCTACATCGGTCTGAGTCTCCAACTGATCAGGCGCGGAGGTGTCGGGATTCTCCACCGATGGCTCCTTATCATCAACATCCTTGTACGACAGGAGCTCGGAAAGGAGATAGTGGACGACCCCATCTGGGTTCTCGACAATAGGCGCTTTCAATTCCGCAGTCTTGCCCTTGTCCTTGCCCTCCTGAGAGTTTCCGGGCTTCTCGCTAGCATTCTGCGTACCTTCAGCGGCTTGGTTCGTGGCAGGATCCAATCCAGGTTTATTCTCCGGCTTGAGAACGAGAACCTGAGGGCGCTGGCGGCTCTCGTATCGTGGCAGTTTGATCTTTTCGTTCGAGATTTCCACGAATAACTCTGGTGACCTGAGCACAAGATGGTACATTGCGCGCACATAATTTGTAGTATCCACCTGACGACTCGATTTCGACTCAAAATGAGCAACGATCTCACTCCTCATTATTTGTCGCACGGTATCGTCATCTTCGATAATATGCCTTAAAATCAGCATGAAAGCGCCCTGTAGTTTCTCGTTTGTAGAGCTCGACAGTTGCTTGACCATGACAAATAAGCGCTGCAGATTTCGCTTCTCTCCCAACCGAGAGGCGATACTGCGAATTCTCGTAAGGATAACCAAGATTCGGCAAACTGACAGAGCCAAAGTGTCATCCTTTCCAATTCGAGGAAGAACCTCGATCAAAGCTTCGAACAGTTGCATTTTCTCGTCATTGGACACGAGGGGTTCTTCCAATTGGGCAGGCCCGTCATTTTCTCCGGCTGGGTTGTCGGCATCGGGGAAGGTCCAGCGTATTTGAGGCGGTTGAGCGTCGTCAGATAGCAGTTTCTCTAACACAAGGAGAACGTGTCCCACCCAGGGGAAGGACTCGTCTGCCGTCTTCTCAGTGGGGACTGAGATGAATTGAAGGAATGTTGCAAAGCATTCCTTCAGCTCCATTAAGGTGGCGTTGTACATATCCCTGTCTTGGACTACCAGCGCCAGAAGATGAGCGTAGGCGGCAACCTTCTTGCCAGCAGATTGAAAGTTTTCCATCTGCAAAGAAACCAATGATTGAACGAGCAGTTCTCCAACTTCCCTTCGAAAATTCTCTGGCTCGGGATGTTTCTTAATGGCGGACGCAATCAGGTCTGACAATTCGAAAGAGACATCGTGGTGCTCGTTTAACACATCTAAGCACCGTTCAATCAGATTTGAACGCACTTGCTCCCTTTCAGCATCCAGATCCTCAACGGTGATCAGTTCACGCCGTATTGTAGATTGATGCTCAGGACGTTGCTCCGAAGAATCTGTCGAGTTGCCTGCCCGAGCAATGCTGGACTCTGGCGGGTTGCTAGCTGGGCCATCATCGTGGTCGTCATCCGCATGTCCTTGGCTCAGAATGTGAGTCAAGGCTCGCGTTATCTCCTCTGGCATGCCTTGCCCTTGATCAGAGTTGTGACTGTCCTCTGCTGCCCGGCTGAAGATCATGGAAAGATGTTGGGGATCGAAGAAAGGATTAGTAGTATCAAAAGGCGGAGGATTTATTCCGAGAGGATCTTCCGCCCCATCAGCCGCAGATGTCGTACTGGAACGAGCCGACTCAATATCGCTTGCCTGGGGTGGTATCCGTACAGGGGCTCGCAGGTAGTTTTGCGCTCTGCAATATTCCTCCGCAGAAACATGGACATTGTTGCAACGATACAATGCTTCCCGAACAAGCGAACTTTCGTACCCTTTCTCCTCCAGTGAAGTAACCCGGTCTCTGTTAATGGGGAATGCTTTCCTCGGTACATCCGCCAGTATCGGTTGTGAATCAGAGCGACGAGCGGCTCCGGTTTCGTGTTCACCCTCGAGTGATGATCGTAAGATATCAACTAGGCATTTTACCACAGAGCTGGTAGATTGGGTCGCAAAATCAGAATTCCACATGTCGCGTGCAAAGGGTAGTATCTCCATGCGAAGGTCTACGAGGAACTGGCCAGCCTGGAAATAATCGGGCCGACCACGTTCAGTACTCGTCATGGCTTGAGTTTGAACGGACTCGGCAATGCTCTTCCCGGAAGCGAGTTCAGCAAAGAAGCTAAGAATGATCTTGATACCGCCGTAAGCGGACGTTAACCTTGCCGATACATCGCTTTCAGTGTCGGGTACCGAGTCCGGTGGTGTCAGGGCGTTGACCTCGCGCACAAAGAGATCACAAACATCTTTGAGAACCTTCAGTCCATCGTTCCTCTTGAAGGCAAACAGCACGAGTGAAAGGTAATGAGAGCCATGGCGATCTGACGTCGCTAGAACAAGGCACGTTAGTTCCTGCAATATTAAGAAAACATGCTTGAAAGAATGGTAATTTACCTTCAAATATCAAATGGGAGAATGAAGACAGAATGACAATAAGGTAGGCAAATTTGAGCTTGGGACTAGTACTCGAATTTGCGAGTCTAAACTGCAATTGTTCAAGGACAGCCCCAGCGATAACATCGGCTACTAGAGTCGCATTTTGTTTTTGATAGGCGTCGATCCGTCGCTTTCCGATTAGGCAGAATCCCAAATTATGCAGGAATCCTGTTATGGAGGAGGGCAAAGAGCTAAGAAGGTAGCGAAGCACTTGCACATTCTTAAATGCCACACTAGCTTCAGGGACTTTCGCAGGATTGTCATTTGGCGGCTGGGGAGTCGCTGGGTTTGCAGGGCTCGCACTTGATGGCCCATCTTGTCGAGGTTCGGGTGTAAGTAAGTTAGAGACACCCTCTGTCAAAAGCCCCGAACCATCAATCGGCCTCTCGGACGCAGGTGGCTGAACCTTGGTCGCCTGATCCCAAGTATCTGGAATATTCTTTTCAAGTAAAATTTCCTCCCAGACGCAGGCCGCATGCAGGCTACCTAGCTTTCTTACAAGCGAAGTATACCGATCTGCCAGGTTGACTTGGGCGAAGGCAGAAGTTTGCTGAGTCGGCCTAGACTGGTACAGAGGCAAGGAGAAGGCTTCACGAAGGAGATCCAAGAGTATCAAGGCAGATACCATATGTTTCGCAAAGAAAGTTCCTCTGCTTGCAGGACTTCTAACCGATTCGTCCACCGTCGCGGTACCGGCCCCTTGGTCTTCCTTTTCCAGCTGCATCAAGGAAGTGAAGAATCCCTGCTCAGAGGAGGAGCTCCAGAAATCTTCTAGCATATCGATCGTCCGCTCAGCGCGAGATACTAGAGACGGTATAACCAAATGAGGTTTGGTTTCCGCGAGCATGTGGACGAGTACTGTTAATTCCTGGTTGGCTTCGGTATTGTGAAAATCAAATGGAAGGCTTTGCAAAGTGGCAAGATCCAGAATGAACTCGACACCACCAGACTCGATGAAGTACGTGCAGTTGGACTGGTTCTCGAAGAAAGCCCCAAGGAACCGCAATACGGGAAATAGATAGTCCGTCGTGGTTAGCCCATCTTGGTCCTCATCCTTAGGGTCAAGTTGGACGTCATGGGGTGGAAGAAGCTCATCCACGTTTCCCATGTACAGCTTTCCCCCGCTCGGAAGTGTTGCCTCAGTGTTAATGCTCGGGACACCGTAAGCAGCAGTATCATTAGATGAGCCAGATCCGGTGGCGTCGAAACCGATGGCCTTCATTAACTGCCATGACTCCCCTGAAAGTATCTGCTTCCCTCGCGAATCTTCTTTCCATAATTTGGCGCCCATCCCATACGACCAAGCTTTCGTCCTGCACAAAAATCCCACGCGTGCCACCATCACCATAACCGCAGTCATGATGGAGGATTTCAAGGCGGGGTGGTGACGCACTAGTTCATCGAACGTGCTGCCCAAAGACCGAACAAGGTTTGTGTCGTCCTTGATAAGACATTTTATATGCGCAGGATTCTCAAATATCTCAAAGAAGCTTTCCAAAGCGTGCGACGACTGGAATAGTTCCAACCCAGACCCATTAAGGCAGATTGCGCCGAAAGCTGAAGGAATGCACGACAGCGCTTCCGTAGCGGCCATAATACCGGGAGCCAAGCGAGCATCCTTCGACCTTGCAACGGTATAATCCCTGGGCTTCTTTCCATCGCCCGCCGGCAAGCCAGCGGTTGTGTCCGGTGCGATGGCAGGTTCGCCTGTTTCAGATGCTGAGGGTTCGATAGGCCTGCCCTCAGCTGCTACCGGCTCCGGTGCTTTGAGACTAATAAGAGTAATGGCCTCCAAAAAGCTTTTACTCAGACCAGCTTCGGCGATGACTGCATAACTCGTGGGCTCATTGTGAATGAAGCTGCTCAAAATGTTCACCGCGTTGCTCCACACATGGGAGCCGAAAATGGAGGCATTCTCAATGACCAGGCGCAAGGACGTCAACAACTGCGGTGAGTCAATCAGGTTCCGAAGCACTCGGTCGAATCCACCACCATTGTGTTGCATGATGTGGTTGACAAAACGAAACAACCAGCGGAGCGTCTGTTGTTGAAAATAGGGGATCTGGTAATCGATAGAGGGTGTCTTGTAGTAGTTGGGGATTCCCGCTCCTCGAGACACATTCTCAAAGGATGATTTAGCCTCAAATTCAATTAAGTCTGAAATTGCATCAAACCCCTTAGCATTAGTCAGTATTCCGAAAGCATCACGGACTGCAAGCACAAAGCTGTCTAGAAATTCCATAACCCGGGAGTAGACACGGCGAGCTCTGTCGGTGCGGAGGTTGAGGACATCCACAAACATGGGGATCAGTCCAGCAGCTACAAGGGTCTCTGGTGTTCTCGTGCTTGACCCGGGGAGGGTTCGGAGGAGGGCTAACAGAGCATCCCGCCATTCATCCTCACTACCATCATCATTTCCATTGCTCTCGCTGCTCAGTTCATTGACGGCTTTTCGGGTCAAAAACATTAGAACTCCATGATTCACATTGACGCTTAGAGCCGCGCAGACATCGATGGCCCGCGCTTTGTGCTTCGCAAGACCGTCAAGAGCCTGGATGGCGAAGGTCTGGACAGTTCGTGAGACTGAAAGATCCCCACTTGCGCCGAGATGTACTAGTTCACCCAATTGATAAGTGATTTGAAGACGTTTCGGCAGCTCCATATCATACTGAAGAATTTTCTGCTGAAAGAGGGGCTCTGGATAGATATAGGCCAGGTTCGTGATCGCAAGAATCCTTATGGCAAGTATCTGTTCTCTGGTCGACTGGGAGGTTACCAGCCCCTTTGCTGTGCGAACTCGATTCAGTAACTCGTATTTCAGTTCTTCAGGGACCTCTTCCGAATTAGACAATATGATTTCTTCAGTCGACGTGGAAGAGATTTTGGAATTCGAGATCTCTAAAGTCTTTCCACCCGGCGGTGATTCGTCCGGTCCCCCATTAGGTGTATTGACGACAGAAGCGGGAGATTCCTCAGTCGGGGGGATACGGGCGGTCCGTGGAGTAGTGGTAGGGTGACTTCGACGCAGAGGTGTGGGCGTGGAGGGAGCGTACGCAAGAGGCGCCCCTGGCCCGCTCTCGGAGGCGTGCTTCTGCTGGTCAGCAGCCCCAGACGGGTAGTACAGCAAGTTGACATGGCCCCAATCATCCCAGCCATCTGTCTCTCGAGCAAGAGAAGTCAGATCATTGGCATCATGTTTAGTCTGCGCCGATTTGTCCTTGTTTTTGATGCTAAGCGGAGAGGAAACTAATCGTCCGTGAGGAGCAGGGCGGGAAAAAGGGGCTGCAATCTTCTGCAACTTCTCAAGGTCAATGTTGTAATGGGTCGCCAACAAGCTCTGTTGAAGGTGAGAGCCACCTCGATGGCGTGAGTGATATCTCTGTGCCAACGAAAGTGACAAACGAAGCGTGGATTGCAAAAGGCTGAGCGAGGTGGTGTTGAGCAACTCCCCCAAGCGTTCACTGCTATTATACAAGCTCCGGTTGCCGCATTTTTCTAGAAGAAGCCTCGAGAAATCGAGCACGGCTTCCAGGAGTTCCCGGTCCCCATCCGGTCCATAGCCCAGAGCGGCAAGCTTAGTCTGAATGTCCCGCGAGTCTAGCTTGGGATCTTCAATTGTATAGCATTCCACGAGGTAACGTTGATCAAAGGGAATTGTCTGAGGGCCATCGCTGAGCCCGTATTTCTCGATCACGGATGCCAGTAAACCATCAAACTTATTTAGAACAGGAATCCAGTTGTACAGGTCTCCCCGAACCCAGGACCAAATGCGAGGGAATGTGCGCAGGTGTGAGGGAAGTTCTGGAAAAGAGATGGTCGTCGCACGAGCTATGAAATCCGCGAGAAATGGAGACTGTGGAAGATACTTATCAGTGTGGTGTACCTTGGAAGGCGAGTGGATGAACTTACAAGAGTAGCCTCATGTTTCTGCCCCGCGACCTTCTTGATTCGGCCCATGATGACTACGGTTGAACAATCAGGCAATCATTAGGGAGGCCAAAGAGTCCAGGAGAATGCCTCCTAGAGAGGATGAAGCAAAAGAAGTCTGGTAGCCCGAGGTGGAGAGGTGAGGAGCGAGAGAATCTTTTCCCCAATGACGTTTTTTAAGCGGGACGGAAAGTTGGGAGCTTCGACTCGCTTCGACGGAGTACCGTGGATCGGTCAGTGAAGGAGAAAGTGAGAGTGTATGAGGGAGAGAGACGAAGGTGGGAAGGTGAAGATCTGTCAGGCCGCTTCTTTCTTGCGCTGATGATACTAGTTAATTCGGACTGGGCTGGTTAGTCAGTAACAGAGGTGCCACTGGCAGAACTGGGAAAGCGAGTGCAGGTCGCCGATCCTGAGGTAATGCCCAAGCTTGCAGTTGTGATGAGTGAGAGTTCGAGAAATGAAAGAGGTGGTTTGTCGGGTTGAAGAGGATAGGAGGTTTGGAGGGGAATGAATCTAGTAGTGAAGGGCAGGAGCAAAGATTGTGATGATTGAGCCGCCTGGTGATGATGTGAAGCTCTGCTGTACAGAGTACCAACAGAAACCAATTGAGGGAGCAAATTTCGGGCTGACTCCTAAAAATACGGTAACAGATGGTACTGTGCCTGGGCGGGTGGTCAGCTGACCTAGTCTGTGCTCCTCGGGTATACAACGTTAATTCACACCACTGACAGTTTGATTAACCATCCCTTCGACCTTGGAGCAACCATGTTCAGCTACCTGGATAGCATCTTCCCCACGCTAGCATATATCTAGAGCGAACTTTTACTCGTGGTACTTCCTTTGGCTTAACGGAATTTTCGGCACTTCTGCAAGATCCCTAATTCCTCAGGATGTTGGGGCAAGGACAATAGCAATGTGAGGCCAGGACCATTACTGAATTGGACTGTGAAATCTACCTAACTCCGTGTCCACTGGATGTCACCAGACGACTAGAATTCGGAGCACGTTGTCGTTTCCCTTGGACAGCCCTCTCCTCAAGACATATCCAAACTCCGCTTCTCAGTCGGTGTTATAGAAAGACCCAGTATCGACAGCAACTGATAAGTTCGCAGACTGCAAGAATGAAGCTTTAGTACACAAAGCTATGCATAATAAAAGCCTTCCTCCCCACTCCTATATTAGCCCTAATTGGCTCTCCCATTTCCCTCTGTTTCCTTTGTAGACTTCCGTTCATCCAACTGGCTTCTTGAAACTCGGCCCACTTGTCCTGTCTCTCTCTCCATTCCTCGCTGCGTTGATAGCACGATGATTTGTGACACCAGCGTACCTAGGGTACCTGTTTTGCTTTGCCTGGAATGAACTCTCATGTTGAATTAGGGTGACGCGCATACTAGTCGATCTTTTGTGCCCCCAGACCGCCCACCAACCCAAATTGGGCTGATTTAGAGTTCGACGTCTAGGTTAGGATAGTTCAACGGTCCGTCAAGTTATGTGACCATACGTCTTTAGAAGATGATGGTAAGGTGGGGCGGAGCCAGCCTCGCTCACCCCCATCAATGTGATACACCCAGAACTATGAATCCACGGGCCGCGATTCTAGTAATATACAGTGGGTGTCCCGCCATGTCATGGACGCGGTTAGGACTAGTTGGAGCTCATGGCAACACAGAAGCATAAAGATAATACTAAACCAATAAATATAACAACATGTATTCTCCAGAGTCAACGAGCCCCAAGTAATAAAACTAGAATATTGACATGCCGCAGACGTTCCTGATCATAAAAAGGCACATTCCTTATATCACAAATATCCATGCACTCCTTATTCCCCATCCTCAATCATCCGTTAACGCGGGCAGAGGACCGTCCCACCTAAGTTTCATGGTCGTAGGAATCGGCGAGAAGCCAGTCTGGTCCTCGTTCATGTACTTTGCAACTCCACCGGGCCCAGAAATTCTCTTTAGGTGGCCTTGAGGTCCCCGAACACGGCGTAGGTTGTCCAATCGTCCGATTACCTTGAGCATTGAAGTCAGTCCTATCTTGCACAGCTCAGCAGCAAGGCACTCGTGTGCGCCAAACCCGAAGTGAGCATAGAGACTCATATCACGGTCTAGTTTGACTTTATCTGGTTCGGGGAAGGCAGAGGAATCCTTGCATGCGGAGGCCTAGTACATATTTAGTAAGATACGGAATTGTGAACGGGCTTGACTCACCAGATTGCACATAACTTCCTGGCCGGCCTTGATCTTGATCTTCCCAGCGTGGTCCTGGATGACTATTGCCTGTGCAGCCACTCGGGGAAGAGCAACTGAGGATCCTAGACGAGCACCCTCCATGAAGCTGTAATAGTCAGTATTTACAGACCTTCCCAGGAATAGAGAGTAAAAATACTTACTACCGTGTGAGTAGCTCATCGGCTTCCAGAGTGTCCTCTTTGGCTAGGCGGTTGATCTCCGGAAGATGAACGGCCCCTTCCCCGAGATAGTAGTCCAGGCATTGACTTAGAATCCGGGCCTGAGTTGCGACCATTCCACTAGCCGTCGGAAGAATATGTGTCCAAACAATCTCAGCCGGTTCAAGACCGCTCTCCAGGAGTTTTTGAATAATGTGAGTTCCATATTCGGACAACATATCGTGACGATGGAGACGGTTCACTAGGCTGGCGATGAAGCCAGACTTTCCAAGTTTCTCAACATTGGTCATGATCAGCTGGCCCAATTCCTGGGTTACAGCGCGGGCGGTCTGGCGCAATTCGAACGATTTTGAGACATCAACATCGTAGAAAGTGGCCGTGAAGATAAGTGTCATAATCTTGTATAGCTCCACCTCGGTAAAAACGCCTCTGGGGTTTGATTCGGTCTTCAGTGGGAGAGAAAATATGCTGGAGATGAAGTTGGTGACGGCTGGGTTTATCAGATCTCGGACAATATCAACTTGGTAGACACCCGCAAGCTGATAGGATTTCTGATGAAGAAGTCTCAGAGTTATCTGCTCATAGAACTTCTTCACTTCATCTTCCCAGTTGTCACGGTACAAGGCAGATTCCATCATCTTGCGCGATGCAGCATTGGGTGGGATGTCTCCGGATATCATGAAGTTAGGGTTGCTGAGGATGGACATGCAAGCGGCATGAGAGTCGATAAACCGGGGTTGAGCAATGAGCTTTGGGACGCTCCAGCTGTATCTTTCGGCAATTCCAAGGTTCTTCAGGATCTTCTCATTCTCCGAGGGAATGACCAGCGGGAAGTGGGCATAAATCGAGTTGCCCGTGAAGTGGTTGGGAAATGCGCGGAGAACCAACTTATAGAAAAGATGGCCCTGGTCGACAGAGTCACTAGGCTGGATCTCGCTGAATGCCCAATTGGTCAGGTGCTTGGGTGTATAATCAACTGTGTAGAAGCGGTCACCGCGCACCAACGCGACGGCGTCTGAAAGAATTGCCCTCGATATAGTATAATTGACGCAGAGGCCGCTTCCAGGAGTCATGGGCTCCTTTGCGTCTTCAACAATGATACCAGGGTAGATTTCGACAAGATCGGGGTGATCGTACAGTCGCTTCAACTGATCAGCAATGTATGGGTCAGAGTTGATATCCTCAAAAGTCTTATGGGGTTTGAGGTGGAAGTAGGCTCGGAGCTCGTTAAGTGTTCCCAGGTTCCACCGTCGAGCCTGCATAATTCCTAGGGCTTCGATAGCCCTGAAGATTTGTGGGACATGCAAGGCCCCAAATGCGCCAGCACAGTCCTCGACGGACAATTTCCACAAATTGGCCAATTCACCATCATTGAATGTTCCATCCGGCTGACGCTGTAACCCTGCAAATGGGCGGTCTTCTGGGTTCTTTGGAAGACCCGCCTGCCAACGTCCCAGCCCAGCAGTGAAATCCTTCAGTGACAAAGTTTCTGGGTCAACCCCTGGCATAATCTCACGATGGAACGATTCTGTCCACAGCTCGTCTCTTTTGGATATCGAGGCGTGCCACCGGTAGCAGCATGCAAACTTTGGCCCACGGATTAGTTTTCGCCTCGAGCTCAATGGTCTTGAAATCTCACCTCGGCCGAAACCTGGTTGCCTGTCGCCAACGCTGCTCCTTCGCCGAGAAGTCCATCCTGCATTTCCATCCTTGGATCAAGACTCCACAGACTTCCGGTTCTCTGGATATTGAGGATTGTTCTTACGTAGTCCTTTAGTATGATGTTGACATAGAGACCACAGGTGACCAGCCTGGCGGTCTGGAAGAGGTCATTGTCGTATTTCGCCTTCTTAGCCTCGTCAGCCTCGTCGTCTGGTTTAGTGAACCTCCCTCCTTCATTGATGGCTGCCAGGTTTTCCGCCACGTGATTGTGAAATCTGGAAAACATTATTAGGAGCACCCCTACTCCTGGTGGGAATCCGAGTACACGTTTGGTCGCAAAACAGTCTGGTTTTAATCGGCCTGCCTCGAAGAGGCGGACACTGTCTTGTTCATCTTGGTTGTTACCATATAAAGGCGACAGGTCCAAGTAGGAGGAGGTCAAACTCGTAGTCCCATCCTTAGAATCCGTTTGGAAGAGATCTTTATGGTCATTAGTAAACAGTTTGCCCGCTTAACAGATGTATCTAACCGTGTATGATAATTGACGCAAGATAGAATAAGACACTTGAGATCTTGTTCGGATGCTCCTTGTACTCTTTCCGGCGGAGAATGCTGTCGAATATGACCTCCGGATCCGGCAAAGAGGGGGATTTCAATGTCTTTGGTCTGACAGACCTTGCATAGGGAGAGCCAGCAGCCCCTAGTTTAGGCCAGAAATGATTCTAAAGGTCCAGTATCAGAATGCAGGCCAGATAGGGCGTTGGGAGGCTCACTTACATTGCCAGACCCGTCAGCCTTGCGGTACATCGAATCAGCGCCAAGATAGCTGTTTCTATCAGAGATTCGTCCAAAGCGTTGAAGGATGTACTGCTTACGAAATTGGTGGATGCTCTAGGTCGTCCCAGAGCATCTTTAGAAAGGACTTGGTCAATTCTGCCCCATTTCGCGATGTCGCAGGCAAACCAGCAGCTAGCTAGATGATCCAAGTTGATTAGCCACGAGTCTGTACCACGTCTTCTCAAGGCGGCCGCATAGACTACCTGTATCGTCCTCTCCATGACGTAGCTCTTGTCGTCTACGGGCTCTCCAGTAGCGGAATTCTTGATGACCTCGACGAGGGTACGAATGTCGCCGACGTCCACAGTGGCCATGTCTTGAACAAGGCCGGCAACGAGACCTGTCTCAGTGGGTTCGGCAATGTAGGTACCGTTACCAGTTTCTGTGGGTAGTGGCCGTAACGATGCAGAGACAACGTTTTCCAATTGGGAGATGGACTGACCGAGGCCGCCCAGTATAGTTTTGTTGGTGTGCGTTTTGTCGGCCATCGTGAACAAATAACCAAGAACTGCTATATATACAAGAACAAGCGTATATACAGATTAAATATCCTGTTTGCCTGTCAGTATCAGTTGTAGCATGAATATTGCAGTCTTGTTGAGTAAGAATGCTCCAGTTGATTGTCTTGGGGACACTTACACTAGGTAATATATAATTGAACAAGGGAATGGGATTTGGGGCTAGGGAAGGCCGATTGTGCAAGTCGAGAGAAAATAAAGTCGGGTAAGCAGCCTCCGGACAGAAGGCTGATTTTATACCAGCCTGTGTGAGCAGGATCTTTCAAGGCATTTTTGAGCGAGTGGCCGCATCGGGTGCGGCTGAAGCTCGGAAGGTTGCAAAGCCACCTCGCGGCCTCGCCGGACAACGACTTGACAGCAAGGATTGTGAGTGGAAGTAAAAGGCTCCTAAGGCATGGCCGAGCGTTAGTGTTGTTTAGGGGCTTCCCCGCTGACCCGCGCGCTGACGTTTTCGAAGCTGTCAATTCGTCTCCCGCCTGCAGGATTCGGTCCAGGCCGCGCACCATCATGAAGGCTAGGCACGATACAATCTAGTGATGCGTCGAGGCAGCTGAGCTGCTGCTGAGCCCACATAATTCCAGAGCGAAGGACGAACTTGTCTTGAGGACAGTCAACCAATGAGAACACTGCCGTGCAACATGACAGGATGATGGGACTGGGTCGTAGCCCTTCGTCAAGCAGACAAACAAAAGAAGACCGCCGACCCAGCTGCAGGTGGGATTAACCCCGCCCCTACCGTCAGCCTCAAGACTAGAGTACTACTCCGTACTCAGCCGTTGACGGTTGGACTGCACTTTACCAGCAGCTGCCGGCAAGCACCTACTAATCAATACCTGGTCTGGATGGTGATCAGGCTGATAATTTAGGTAGGCTGCTCCTGGTCGGCTATACGATGTATTGACGAAACGCCTTTGTGGGGCAGACTCGGCGCCGGGAGTTGCTACTCACACACCAGTTGACTATATACACAACCCTCTCTGTCTAACTAGGTTAGACCATGTCATGTGTAGGTATCCTTACAAGTCTAGCCTAGACCTTTAACTAGACTCCAAGCACCCTATTAAATAAAAAGGAAGATAACTAAACCTAGTAGTAACCATTCCTTACCAACGCCTTTTTCTAAACTGACACTTTACTAGGTTTAAAGTGCTTAGAGGTGTATTCAAAGGTATCAAGGAGTAAAGGCTCTAGACTTGTAAAGATAACTACACAGGGGATAGTCTAACCTAGTTAGACTTGTAGGGGTGTATATGTAGTCAACTAGAATAAGAGTAACAACTGCTGGGAGACTTCAATCAGTTGTTTGTGATCCCAAAACTTTTCAGGCTACTAGGTAGTAGTACCTAGGTATTGTAGATACTTGAAAGGCCAGCGTGATAAGCGAGCAACGGCCGTGGCATGCCAAGTTGCCACTCCCCACCATTTCATCTCACCTCCTAATGCTATTGATCGTCTTCGTTTCTCCTCTTTTTTCAGAGGTAAAGAATTGCTTACCAACTTCTTCTTGAAAGCTGGGGGCTGAGAAATTAACGTTGTACTCTGGACCAGGCCCAGGCCCCCTTGTCATTCTGGAGAGCTGAACCGTAGCTTCACTGATCCATGATTATACTTGATCAAGTCGAGACATTTTACGACAAGGATAACGAGTTTCAAGGTTCCTCCATGGATTGGTGGCCAAGTGCCGAAAGCATGCTTTCACAGATGCTGAGATGGAAACCCACGGATGACCGACCATCACGTGAGCATGGACCGAGGATAATAGAATTTGTTAAGCTCGAAAACAGTAAACTAATCAACTCCACTACAAGAAACTCGCGATATTGAGATACACCTCTCAATTGCGTCTTGCTGGCTAGCTCTAGACTGGAGAACTTAGTCTTCGTGTGAACGGCAATCTCGGCTCCAATGGCTCCTTCAGCAATTAGTCTTGCTGTCCAAGGACGGGGTGAGCAGCTCCCTCATTTACCTCCACCCCTCACACTTTCGCTAATGAATCCCGGATTGCGTAGGGAAACCCATTAGAAAGCTTCCCAAGGAAGTTCAGATTGCCCCTGATGCTCCAACCAAGGAACTTTACGACTCCCTAGCGAAAGCGTCGGGCTATTCCATCCATCGTCTGAGGATCACCAAAGCAACCGACCGAACTGTGGTCCCAAACTCTAACGAAAGCACCATTGCGGGAGCTGGACTTGGTGAAAAGGCCGTCGTCCATGTCAAGGACCTGGGTATGTTCGCACTGCGACATATCGGACAATTTACTGATCCATTTTGCGTGTAGGTCCCCAGATCGCATGGCGCACTGTGTTCATTATTGAGTACCTCGGCCCACTTCTAATCCCTGCTCTTGTCCTTTACCCTCTTCGACCATACATCTATTTCAATTTCGACTCCATCCCCGATCCCAGCGACCTTCAACTGCTCGTTTGCGCGCTTCTCACAGCCCACTTTGTCAAGCGTGAATATGAAACCCTTTTCGTCCACCGTTTTAGCAATGCCACAATGCCTGCCCGCAACATCGTCAAAAATAGTGGCCACTACTGGATTCTTGCTGGCTGCAACATTGCTTACTGGGTCTTCCGGCCTGACTCCGCCGCAGCCGTGAACCAGATAAGCCCCGTTTTGCTCTACACTGGTCTTGCCCTCTTCGTGTTCGGAGAAATCGCAAACTTCAACACCCATTTGGTGCTGCGGGATCTTCGCCGTCCAGGAACTACCGAGCGCGGTATCCCGACTGGGTTTGGATTCAGCGCTGTGACCTGCCCCAACTACTTCTTTGAGATTGTCGCATGGGTCGGTATCTACCTGGTCAGTGGCTTCAGCTGGAGCGTTCTGCTATTCATCGTTGTGGCGGCTGGACAGATGGTTCTCTGGGCCCAGAAGAAGGAGCGGCGGTACCGCAAGGAGTTCGGCGACAAGTACAAGCGCAAGAGGTTTGTCATGCTCCCGGGCCTGATCTAAGCCAGTCTACTACGAAAGTAAGACATGGGGCCTTGTCTTGGCAAAGGGCTATGGGTATGATGTATCGGAAACAAACTCGCCGAAGCTGGATACAGCGTACTTCGGAACTGTCGATTCGCCTTCACCCACTGCCCTGGGCCTTTTATTACTCGGATTGCCGCAAATGCATTTCGCTGATATATATAATGAGTATCACCGCATAGGTCAACTGACAGAACCTCCCATAAATTGAAGAGAAACCCCTCAAACACCAAACTTCTGCCTTCTAACCCAACAGAGATATGTGTAAGCTAGTATCAACATAGGCAAGACAAAACATTGTAAACCAGGCTCCCTTGAGCACTTTGACGCAATCACTCAACTTTCACCCTTTTCGTCCACACTTTGTAATAAGGGTCTAGCTCGCTTTCACAATCCCGCTTCGCATCGATATCGCATCCAAAGAATCGGATAATCAGGTCACCATCTTTGTAAGTACCATCAATCCCAGCGCCGGGTGAATCCTTGCTATATGCATTGATGGCTCGTTGAGGAATTAGTGCTAGTCGAGCTAGAACTGTGGGATGCCATTGAACAATATGTTCCTGGGACAATTAGCTGAAGTATAACTAGACGGAGATCCAAGCAAATGCGCACCAAGGTGTGAGTTTCTGCCTTCGCAAAGTTATAGCTCCGATACAACGGATCAAACCAAGTGTCAAGAAAGAAGCGCGCAAAGTCGCCCTGCCGGAGTATGAAGCTCCCTATATTCAAGTCCTCCGCATCAGTGGTGACTATGAGGTCTATATCCTCAGGGCGGAGATGCGCAAAGGTCTTGATTATGCTATCCGGGGGGACAACGGGGACGTCCCGGCGCATTAGAGTCTCGAGTCGGTGTTTGTCTAGGAGGTGGCTCTCGAGCGGTTTGCTGGGGTCCATGAAAAGGGCATGCGGGTCCAAGTGGAAGAAGTAGGTAGAGGAGGGATGGGCTGCTATTGCATGTCGGACCGCGGGGACGATACCCCAGCTCCGCGGGGCAGACCCTATGTAGGAGTCGTAGTCGGAGAGATTCGCGAAGAAGTTGGTATAGCCTGTGTGATGGGGTGGGCATAATTGTTAGCTAGCGTTTTCGTTGCGCCTGGAATTATCTGCACCACATACCATGTCGCTGAGCGTAGTCCTCCCTGTTCTTGACAATCTTTTGTAGATAGGTGTCGCTGTATAGAGTTCGGTCGAAAACGGTCACAATAACGAAACTCGCAGCCCCTATTGGGGCTGCTGCTGTGACTGTGCTGGAGTAGAAGAGTTGCGACAAGAGGAAAAAGATGGCGATCAGCGCGAGACTCAGAATCCCAAGTGCTTTTAGCTGTTTGCGACGCTGGTAGGTGAAAAACGGGGAGCGCGAGTGAGGCGCAACCACATTGCCTTTCCGAGGAGGAAGGGCGAATTGCATGTTGGCTAGGACATCTATGGATTATCCCATACTCTGTTGAGGGAGTATCCAGGAAGATTGAGGGTGAGCCCAAGGGCTTGACGATGTATGGAGCTTCCGGATGCGGACAACCCCAGCGAAATGGATGGATCATCGTCACACCGAGCATTGTATCCACGAATGTTTCAGGAAGCACCCTGAGCACCCTCTGCAATAGTACGCGAAAATTGAGTGGCTTTGTGAGAGAGATAATACAATTCTGAGAGTATAAATACACCGAGGAGGCAAATGGAACGAGGTACCCAAGGGGAAAATGCACAGGGACTCAGAGTCTCCTCCCCGCAGTCAACAGATTAGAATACAAGGAACTAGCCGATTGCTATCCATCAAACACAGTGCCGTAAGCTGAGTCTAGTAGTTCTTTGGGTTGTAGGTTGGCTTCGTCTTCTGCCGGATGTTGCTTTGTTTTTCCGCAGATTTCCAAATTGCGGCCTGGTTCGTTTGCAGCCACTCGTTGAATGAGGGTCGCTCAGGCAGACCTAGGCGCTCTCTCTCCGTATTAAGCTTCTTTTGGATTCGCTCGGTCTGCATCACTCGATATCGGAGTTTCCATCCGTAAAGGCCCAACGCCTTGACCCGCCCCGGACTATCCCCTAGCACGTACTGGTCAAGGCTTCCTGCCTTCTGAATCGTTCGTATGGCTTTCCGTGTGACCTTGACGTAAAGATGTTCGTCAAGCGCCTTGCTATACAGCTTCTTCCGCCTAACGTTGGGCTTCCAGAATCGTCGCGTTTTGCCTTCGTTTCGGCCCTGAGAAATCTTGTTTCCGTACTGAATCGTTGCGCCACCATAGAGACCCGTGTTGGATTGTCGGTACGTGTAATTGGGTTTGTATGGATATGGAGGTATATGATCCGGTAGCGGTTTAATCTTCTGTGCCGGCTGTGTGGTAGAAAATGCTCGCTTTGAAGCCGTCAAAGACAGACTGTGAAAAGCCGCGAAGAGGGAGAAGGGACGACGAAGCATTGTGGCGAGGGTAAACAGGTCCGTAATTCGCTTTATTCGAGTCAGATTGGACCATTTAATGATAGCATAGAGTGGAATTTCCAGCTGGGAGGCGCCGGGCGTCGTCTGGGGGTTGCGAATGGTAGCTGTAGGCTGCCCTGGCTGGAAACTGGAGATGGCAGACTTTGGAGCGAACTCACCGCCTTGGCATAATATTGAACGATTTCCGCAGAGCTGCTCCAGAACCACCTATCCGCCTCTCTACCTTCCATTATCAACAGGTCCAAGTCTTCCACTCAATCAATCCGGCGAACTTCGCTCATTCAACTGTTCTTATAACTTGCCCCCGTCCGTCCGCTTCACAATTAGGGCCACGCCCCCTCCTTCACCATGGTTCAGATCAGCGAAGTCAAGGGCAATTCGCGCGAAAACAGGACAGCTGCCCACACACATATCAAAGGTCTCGGGCTACGCCCAGATGGCACCTCGGAGATCTCGAGTGATGGTTGGGTCGGTCAGGCGGCAGCTCGAGAGGTGTGTAAACTTTGATCTCTTTCACCTGATGCTTTCTTGTCTCTATTCGTTTGCTTCAGCGCGCAAGTAATTGCGCGGGTCTGCTAATGCGCTTTCTTCTGCAGGCTTGCGGTGTCGTTGTGGATTTGATCAAAGCGAAGAAAATGGCCGGGCGAGCGGTTCTTCTTGCGGGTGGCCCAGGAACTGGAAAGACGGCCCTGGCCCTCGCCGTTTCCCAGGAACTAGGGACAAAGGTTCCCTTCTGCCCCATCGTTGGCAGTGAGATTTATTCTGCCGAAGTCAAGAAAACAGAAGCCCTCATGGAGAACTTTAGAAGAGCAATTGGTATGAGGCGTCTGGATCCGCCTTGAGAATCAGTTACGCGACTAACATAACGGTGTAGGTCTCCGTGTCCGGGAAACGAAAGAGGTATACGAAGGCGAAGTTACGGAGCTTACACCTCAGGAAGCCGAGAACCCCCTTGGCGGCTATGGCCGCACGATTAGCCATCTAATCATTGGGTTGAAGTCCGCCAAGGGAACGAAGAAGCTACGCCTCGATCCCAGTATCTACGAAGCTATTCAAAAGGAGCGGGTCACTGTTGGAGATGTCATCTACATTGAAGCCAACACCGGAGCCTGCAAGCGAGTAGGACGGTCCGACGCGTACGCGACCGAGTTTGACCTCGAGGCCGAAGAATACGTCCCGGTTCCGAAGGGTGAGGTCCACAAAAAGAAGGAAATAGTTCAGGACGTGACACTACACGACCTGGATATCGCCAATGCCCGGCCGCAAGGTGGACAAGATGTTATGAGCATGATGGGACAACTTATGAAGCCCAAGAAGACCGAAATCACGGATAAGCTACGCCAAGAGATCAACAAAGTAGTGAATCGCTACATTGACCAGGGCGTCGCAGAGCTAGTTCCTGGTGTCCTCTTCATTGACGAGGTTCGTCTGACCTAAGTTCGCCGTTCGTCCATTTCTTTTATTCTCTTGTGGTTGACATGTTATCTATAGGTTCACATGCTCGATATTGAATGCTTCACATACCTGAACCGAGCCCTCGAATCTACGATATCCCCCATCGTCATTCTTGCCTCAAATCGCGGCCACACAGTCATTCGCGGCACTGACGATATTGCCGCCGCTCATGGTATCCCTCCAGACCTCCTTGCTCGTCTCCTCATTATACCTACCCACCCATACTCGCCCGACGAAATCAAGACCATCATTCGCCTACGCGCCAAGACAGAAGGCCTCAACATCACGGATCCCGCGCTTGACAAGGTCGCAGACCATGGCAGCAAGGTCAGCCTACGGTATGCCTTGCAGTTACTGACGCCAGCCAGCATTCTTGCGCGGGTTAATGGGCGACCGGGTGGTATTGAGGAAGCCGACGTCACAGAATGCGAGGATCTTTTCCTAGATGCTAAGAGGAGCGCTGCAATTGTGAGCCAGGATAGCGAGAAGTTCCTTTAGATCTGCTTGAGATTGGTACATTCGTCTAAGATGGCGTCACTGGAGATGTCGGTCTAGTTTTGCAAAGCAGGGTGGGAGTTTCACGTAATTCAATGATAAAACAGAGAAGACCTGTAATAACTAAATAATATTGTACACGATGTTTTATGGTTGTTTGGGTTTATGTACTGGAAAGGCGATTCTCGACTTTTCCTCGTCAACACTCTTACGGTTGATGACAATTGGGTGGTTCTATTCAATCTCACCGTTACCTAATATCATTCTTTATTTACTGAGGTTGCTCTAGGAAAAGGATTAAGGGGATCTCCAGATCCTGAAGAAACTCAGACGAGCCCTAATCTTGGATGCGGGTGTGTGAACACGACGCAGCAATAACAATAAAATCTCAAATACAACAACCAAGAGACGAATCGCCTGCAGTACAGTCTTAATAAGATGGACTCTGATCCCTGGACGCTGCTTTGAATAGTCAGTTGAAGCTAGGGGCTCCGAGTGAAAAGCGATGTTGAACGGGATAGTGGCACCGAGATCCTCAACGGCCATTCTCAGGCCAGAAGTAATCGCGTCCTCCAGGAGGCCGCGGCCTGTCCAGCAGAAGCCGTAGCTTAGACCTCGTGTATTCTGGATCGAGGGGAGGCGCGACTGTGCGCCAAGCGATTCAGCGGTTGGTTCAGGTTCAGTAAACTCCCACACTCCCTGCACAAAGCTAGGGTGAGGCGGCGAGAGCGGGTTCAGCGTTATGAGTACATCACCAAATCGCGAAGTTGAAACATCTTGAAGGATGTTGATATCGTATCTTAGGCAAGACATGGGAGGACTGAACTCTGGTCCTCGGAAATTGCGAGATGCCATAATATAATTGTGACCAGGTACGGCACTGTCGCTGGTTGACTAGCGATATTTTAGCCGTTGTACGCTCTGTAGAGATAGGGGACTGCTCACAGGCTTGTCTGAATGTAGAATTGCAATGTTTCTTGCGACACCGAGGCCCCGGAGGATATCTCTCTCCTCGGCATTCACTTTAGAACCTAAAAGTTGAAGTATTTCAGGTCCATCCACTGTAAAGATGATATGATCGAAATCCTCGAAATGTGACTGTTTACCGCCGGATGTAACAAGGTCATATTGGGCCTTGGACCGTCGAATTACCTCTTGCACCTTTGTCCGAAGATGGAGCTTTTCATGGGGTAGATGTTTGATCATGGCTTCTATCAGGTACCTAATTCCAGGATCAATCCGTCGCCATTTTGGTACTGTTTCGCATGTGGATAGGATTTGATGGTCGTTCAGAGATCGAGCCAGTGCCTTGATGGGGATATGCGGCAGATATCTTCCAGCATTTGTTCGCCAGAGCATCGAAAGCAATGGGGTAAGATATCGGTCTCGAAAATTGTTAGAGTAGCTTTTTTCCGCCAGGTAGATATCCGCCAAATCTTGAGCACTCGCAAGCTCAGTAGCCGGGTGGGCCAGAACGTCCGCACCAAGATACCTCAGGCTGACGACATCGAGTAGGAGCCGGTAAGTCTTCAGCTTGCACAGTATCTGTGGGCTAAGAAGAATACTTTTCACGATACTTATATGCCACTTGAAGATGGAAGTATCGTCTAATACGCCGAATGAGAAAGGTACCGCTGTTGTAGGTATCCCCAGGTGGTACAATAGTGAAACAAGGTTGGCTGTGCATGGCAGTTAGTTCAACCAAGGGCAAATAGGTAAGAGCAATACGGACGACAAGCCTCGGGGTTAAACGTTGGCAACTCTTGATCAACTTGGACTTGGTTGCCACGACTCTCAAATAGCCAAGACTTCATATGCCCACCCAGTGCCGCCGAGGCTTCGAATAAGTGAACATCATGACAGGAGCTCTGTAGGGCCCAGAAAGAGGTGATTCCTGTGAGGCCGCCACCTACAATGGCGATTTTGCGGGGTTCAGAAGGTGCCATTGAAAGTGCGGGTCGTGGCAAACATCTCCGGTCATCTAAGAAGTAGATCTAATAACGAAGCCAAGATAGCCCAAAGAACAAGTAGAACGAATGGTGCCCTTCTGCTCACCTGGAGCAGAGACGGCAAGTGTCAATATAGAAGCTATTGAAGAGACAGGTTCAAAAGCCAAACGAGAAAAGAAAGTCAGGGAAGTGCGGCCGCACAAGCCATTGACGACAGTAATGTTGGGCTCTGGACTAGTAATGTATGCAATGTTGGAGAGGATGACCGTGTCAGATGACGACGAGGCCTAAAGTTATATCATTCCCGTCGGGGTGGACTTCAGAGCAGTACTCAAGGCCTCTCGGGAAGCGAATTGTTAATGCGTTAATGTCATACAGCAGACCTTGCAGATGGAGTGGATAAATAACCCGTTGAATGAATCAGGACGAGGCGGTTAATGAGGCTTGCAGTGACTTCGGGCCATTGCTCACCAGACCTCAGTTATCCTCGTCTTCATGGAGATCGATTTTATTCCGCGACAAAGTCATAATAACAACTTTAAAGATAGTAGCGCCTCCCTAGATAACGGTGATCCAGAGTTTTGCCTATCGATAGCCTATGGAGGGAAGGGCCCAGGCAAGAATGAAGCTTCCCAGACCAGATCAAATGTCTCGGCGATCACGTGGCAGTGACTTTGCATCAATGAGGAGTCGCAGGCCTCCATCAATTCAAGTACCATCATTGTCTTGCTCATCCTCATTTGTGTCGCTTTACATTTCCACGCCTCTCTTAGATTTTCGACGTATAATCTCGCGATATTTCGACGCTGAGCGGTGCATTCGTTGAACAATAGTCGTCCTTGAGCCACGGCGGCCTCGATACCAGCCTCCGCCAGCTTATCGTCTCCTCCTGAGCTCACCATAACCAGACGTATACCGATTGACATACAGCGCAATGTCGAACCCTCTAGACAGTGATGCCGGCTCTGAGATGTTCAGCAGCTACGAAACGGAGCTGAACCTCGTCCAAGCCGACCTAAACCAGAAGCTTGACCAGATTACGGAGCTTAGCGGAGAGCAACGAAACTCGGCTATCAGGCAAGCGGAGCGAGCCCTTGAAGAGGCAACAGAGCTGGTAAGTCAGATGCATCTATATTTCTCATTCATGCCACACGTCCGGAACTTACAGACTAACATCGCCGCAGTTGGACCAAATGCGCCTAGAGAAGCAGAATATCCCACTCGACGCTCGGTCAAAGATCAACATTCGCTTTCGCAACTACTCGACAGACGTCGACGAGGCGAAGCGCAAGCTTAAATCTCTATCCGATGACCGACAGGCGCTTTTCGGTGACCGCTACACCGACGATCCTCAGGATGAGCATCTGGAACAGAGGCAACAGCTTCTGTCCGGAACCGATCGCCTCGAGCGTAGCTCTGCGCGATTGCAGGAGAGTCAACGGATTGCGCTGGAAACCGAAGACATTGGCCGGAACACCTTGGCTGATCTGAACATGCAACGGGAGACTATCCAGCATGCGCACGGTAGACTGCAGGCAAGCGAGGGACATGTGGACACCAGCATCAAGACCCTGAGAGGCATGGCCCGTAGGTACTGTCGCCCTGTCCTCCATTTGCATATCACGACCTTTTGCAGACTGTTCGATTTCGATATCTAACCCGGTCTTATTTAGGATGGCTACGAATCGGTTAATCACGATTGCCATAATCACTGTTTTGATTTTGTTGATTTTTGCTGTGATCTACAGCAAGTTCAGTTGAGCGTCGGTTTCGAGCGGGCGTTGAAATCGGGATATGCATCGCCATTGCGCAACGCTGTATGATAGCAAACTCCAGCCTTTATGATTTTACGTTTATAGCTGTACTAATCATCTTCATTCTCAAATGAATTATTGATTCCCACCCCCACATCTCGCAAACCTTCCAGCTCAGTATAAATAAGTAATGAAATGGGTATCATAGGCATCGTCAAGTCATCACTCAGAAAAACGTAAAAGATCCGAAAGTCCCAGACCTCGAAGGTATATCCGCCAACATCAGTTCATAATCCTCATCGCGCCAAATGCAATATTGACCACCACGCCCACAAACACCGCCAACCCTTTCCGCCAGCTCCAGACACCTTCTTCCCTCCGCAGCCACATCGCACAACCGACGGGCCAGAAAAAGCCCATAACAGCACCCCAGAGCATATCGTCAATTGCACCCCGCGACCCGGTTCCAAATCCACCATCGTCATCCGTAAACACGACTCCCTCGGCGCCACCAACCGCTCCCGCCGCCATCGCCGACGTCCCCTCATCCATCCACCTATCCTCGAGTTCGCGCAGCTCCGCCCCACTAGGCATCGTGTCAGGAGTGCGCGAAACCGACTGAATTGCCATAAACTGCGACCTAAGGGCAGCAACTTCGGCTGCTGTGAATCCCGCTGAGAGGAGGCGGTCGAAGCCGCGCGGAGCGGGTGCCGTAGAGGACTGATCATGGCGCTGCGCATTCCGTAGGTTCCCCGCCTCAGTCTGTGAATCTTGCCTTTCGTGAAGCGTTGAGGCAGCGGCGGCTTCGGTGGCGAGATCAGCGGCGCTCAGGACGATGTCGCCGATCGAGCAGTGGACGTATAACCGGGGCGGCTCGCGGACGGGCTGTTTCCCTTTATCTTTTTTACCGGTCTTGTCGCCGTCTCCATGGTTCTCAAGTGTGTCTATTGTTGATCGGGAGAATCGTGTTTGGGGGGGAGGTAACTTTAATGAGAGAGCGAGGGGTGTGGTGTCTTCGAGACCACGGCCAGCGTAGATCAAGCGGAGACGGTGCGATGATAGACTAGATGGGAGGCGTGCGCGGATTGCTTGTTTGAGTCCGGCGGATGTGGTGGTTTCAGGGGATTCGATGTCGAGACGGAGATCTGGTATTGAAGCCGAGAATCGGACTATGATCAGGAGAGGGTCATTCTCCATGGCAGGAGGGTCGCGGCTTAGAATGCTCGGTGCGCTTGACATCGTTCATTCGGATCTGTGTTTCGTCACTGGATTGCGGAATTGTGAAGAGCATGTAGTGGTCCGTGTGTGAATTCGAGATCAGGTTGCGGTGTGTGTTGCCTTGACAATGATCCCAGTATAGCCGCACGTGATATCTCGTATCAAGTTGACAAAGACAAACAACAACGCAAACAATCCAGGGCTTCTCTTGAAACAGTTGGTTTTACGTTTTCACTGTTATTATTATCATTGAGCCTCCCAACACTCAAGGGACGGCTCGTAGTCTCATTTTTGGGAATCTAGCCGTCCCACCCCGCAGCCTCCTCGAGACAATCGAAAAAGGTACCTGTTCGAGGGACCGAGATTGAGCCAAAACCCCCGGTTTGACGGGGAAACTGTGGGTGTCCTTGTCAGCGGGAGCATGTTGTTTTAGATCTCTGGGACGAGCAACCAGATGCTGAATACATCGAACCAAGAAGACGACTTTCCCCTAGTGTAGTCCACATTATCCTGCTTAGCTTTGCCATCGACGGGCCCGACTCACTTGAGAGCGTGAAGGAAAAGGTATGTTACGTATGGTTCTGTCAGTTATGGCTTAAAAGTGGCTATTCGTACTATGTTGTATTACGCCGAGGCTATATTTAATTATCTTCTCACTACAGTGGACGCAGCATGCTTTCTCGCTCTATCCACGAGTCCCTATACTTCTAGTTGGGTGCAACAAAGATCTCCGAAACGGCTCACGCCTGAAGGAGCACCTTGAATCTATGAAACAGGTGCCTGTTACTTGGAGAGGTTGCCAGATATATCCAGGCTATCAATGCCGAATGTTCTCAATGGACTTGTGATGGGGTCCCAGAGGTCCTAGAGGCGGCTGCCCAAGCATCGCTTACGACGAAGAAGCGCCGACAGATGCAGCGGTGCGATATCATGTGAAGGACGTTTATTAATCTCTGTAACTCTCTATATACATTGATGAAGTGGCAGGATATCTCTTAGACCAGGTACGGGCTAGGATGATCCTCACTCTAGTCATCATAGGGCAGTGATATGTCGCTGGCCAACACATAAAGAAGTGAAGTAGTCGTTGCGTGATGCACTTTCTGGGTTAGCACGGCTAAAATAGTTGTACAAATGGTGGGAAAAGTTCCACCGGGAATCATAAGTGGCTTGCTCCAAGCAGCCAAACGAAAGAACGCCGTCTAATGCACCGATGACGAGACTCGTAGAGCCATATCGCAAGGCAAAGAAACCGAAAAGAAAGGGGATGTATCAAGAAGCTAAACCATGAACGATTCGCCACAGCCGCATTCTTCCTCTATTGAGTGCGTTAGCATTTGAATCATCAGACGACAGAAATCAAGAAGCCTTACTGATATTTGGGTTGCGAAAAACAAATCTTGCACTTAGTTTGTCTTCCTGCCAGTCCATTTCACTGCCGATTATGCTGAACAACGCCTTGCTATCAATCAAGACCTTGACCCCATCTTGTTCAACGACCTCGTCAAATGTGCCTGGCTTCTCAACATATTCGAGGTGGTAGGCGAGACCGGAACAGCCGCGGTTCTTAACACCAACACGAATTAACTTTGGATCGGGTTGGGATAGAAGTCCGCGGAGCTGTTCAATCGCAACAGGAGTTAACTTCATTGCCGCCTTGCGGGGCCGGAGCTTTCTGCGAGGCTTCTCGGGAGCCTTGGACGTGGCTGGCGTAGACTCAACGGGCTTTGGCTGTCGAGCTTCGCCTTCGCTCGTTATTGTAGAGCTGTTTTGTGTTTCTTGGCGGTGCTGGATGGGTTCACGGGGGTTCAGAAAATCGGCGGCGATGGGTGAGTCTTTGGCTCCAGGGCTTGGTAGTATTGGGAAAGCAGATGGTAATGTGTGTGGTCGATACGCGGTGGCGGTCTGCATATCACGCTTTGATGATCTGTAGGCGTTGCCATATGAGGAGAACAATCGATGCTTTGGTGCGAGGCGCAAGCAGGACGACTGCTGCACACATCGAAGCATGGCAGATGATGTCACAGGCGAATGCGTTGCCGGTCTGCAGAGCGACATGATGTGAATTGAAGGGGATGAGTCGGGTAAGTCTATATCGTAATAAAGGTCTATTGGAAGTTCATGTGGTTTGAAGAGATAATGCCGATGGGGGGAAGACGAGGTGGCTCAAAGGTGACTCGGTGTATTTTGTAGGCGGAAAACTTGAGGTCCGAGCAGTCTGAGTCGGCGGCGGATCGGTTAAAACGGGGACAGCGCCAAAGCAGAGTACCCGGGTGCACCAATCACCGTAAAGGCGTTTCTACACATTAACTATGGCGCCACTTTGCATCTCCTGATCGCTGCAAGGCTGAACTCTCGATCATTCTTACAAACCAAACGGTCATCAAGTCCTGTATTCAATATTGTCAATTACCCATTGATAATGGCTTCCAGGAGCTCCGCAGCTTTGCGGCTTGCTGGGAAGCCTGGCGACGTCAGTGGTTCCGACGGAGTATTAATAATTCAGTGTCTGCCTAAGGCACCAAAGCCCACACCAGCCTAATTGAGGGGGATTGAAGATGTGGCTTGAATTTGAGCCACATATGAGGCTGGTGCTCTTGTGCTGGCCCAAGCAGGTCACATGTGGCCGTTCCTGGAACATGTACGAGGCTGTTATCTATCCAGAACCATCAACTTGGCTGTAGCATGGTTGAAAGACCTTAGGCTATTCTCTATTCATCTCTTTGTTTCTGTGTCCGCTCAACTCTGCAATGCCGGCTGTGGCCCATGTCTAGCACAATGGACTCCCCCTTAACGCAGCAAAGTAGACCCGAAACATTCAAGCCTAAGATTGTGCAACTATATCAGAACTTATTTCAAGTACCAACTTCTTGCTGCTGAGGTGCTAGTCGAAGACTCCTGTACTAATCTCTACATAGAATTCCGAATATGTTGACCCATCAGAAGGGTTTTGGAGGGAATTCTTCCTATTGCCGCCTGATCGAGCCCAGCTCAATACTATTCTCGAGGCTCTCAGTCCCGATGAAACGCTTAATCTTCAGGTGTGTCTTGACCGTGCATACCCCTTACTGCTAGTCTTGCGCTGTGACTGAGTCGTTTAAGACTCAAACCCAGCTGCTCTTCACTCGCGCAATCCGCGAGGCTGCCTCCGGGTCTGCCCCCGTCGATGCATATGCCCTCGAGGTAAGTGCCATATTGCAATTTAGACGTCTTCGGCATCTGACAGGAGCTAGACATTGACAGCCTTTCTGGCCTGCATTCTGAAGAAGAAGTATACCAACCCCAGTTCCGACGTCATCGCCGTTCTGGCTGGTCTCGATAAGGTTGATCAGGTCATTTCCAATTTTGTCGCTGTCCTGGATGGCATCATCCGTAGTGGCAGCAGCAGTAAGTAACTGTCGAGAAAGTTCTGGTGTTATCGGCCACACGTTAACGATACTCTAGTGAACATTCGGTTCAAGGCGATTCGAACAGCCATTGCCATGACCAGTGGAGCATACAAGACCAGTCTGGTGTCATACTTTACTCATCGAGATTTATTCCCTTCAATCATGAAGGTATGTCTCCCTGTCGTGCAGGCGTTCTATCACTTGGATGTGGAGATTGACCAGACTATAGCTTGTGCATGAATCGGAATCACCAATGCAAGTCTTTGAACCATTTCTCCTCCTGGGCCTTCTGGCCAACTACAACAAGTTTGAGCTTCAGAATCCATATCAACTACGACTTGATGACTTTGTCAACGAGTCGAGCATTGAAAAGATTGTTAAAGGAGTTGCTATCTCCTGTGGTGCCTTGAGAAACGGCTATGTAGCTGTACAAGACGACTCCCCTGAGGGCTGGACCCTGATCGGGACTCTGATATATTTTGGATTGGGCGTGCTATCTCCTTCCAAACGAGAAAAGCCAGCGCCTCCCTCGCCTGAAGAAGCGAAGGAGATGTTTGCGGCTCTGTAAGTCACAATCGGCCTTCCTATGACTCGCTTTTTTCCGGCTGACAGAACCAGACCAGCACAGCAGGCAGCCATCCTCCTCGCCACATACGACTTCACAAATGCAAACAAGCTTTTTGGCTACCATCTGATCAATTCCGCGCCGGCAAAGGACACCGAGGAGTCTCCGTTTTCCAGCTTTCTGTCCCTGACCTCCTACCTCATGCACCACGCGTACCGCTCTCCGCGTGTTGCATATTACGCTGAGCTTAACCTCTTCACTTTACGTATTCTCTCCGAGGACTCGACTTCATGCAAGCTTCTGTGCAGCGATGAAAGCAAAAGAAAGGTCCGCCTTTGTAGGCAAAAGCAACCTTATTTGCCTCTCGTGGCAGGAAATCGTGTGCTTGCGACTGCCGTATTTGACATTTTGATCGATGCCATCTCACACAATTTGAGACGTCGTCTCGACGTTCAACTCTACAGGTATGTCCTCACAGTAATCTGTTAGTCGTCTCAGGCTCGTCAAACCTAATCTGCGCCTGTCAGCCATACAATCGCAATCTTCCTCCGCATCCTCACCTACCTATCCATGAACAGAATTCGACTCGCCTACCACTGGTCGGAACTATGGCGCAACCTGCTCTCCCTTTTGCGCTTCTTGACCACCTACGCCTCTGACCTAACCAGCAGCCCGTACATAACAACTCTAGCCACCTCCCTAGTGGACCTCGTCGCATTCTGCGTATCCGCAGGGGACACCTTTCTCCCCGACCCTGCCTCCTACGACGATCTCTTCTACAAACTCGTCGAAACAGGGCCCATCATCGCCAAGTTCCGCGACGTCTACTCCCTCAAACCATCCGCCGCATCATCTAGCCTCTCCAAAACCGCCGACTCAAACAAGGACATCCACGTGGCTGCCGTTGAAACCCTCATCTCCGTCTCTACGCACTTCTATGCTCTTCTTTTCAATCCGGGTACAGATGCAGAGACCAAGTCAGAGGGCGACGCCCAGACACCCGTTCCGATACCAGCGGCGCAGAAGAAGAATCTTGGTCCGCGCGAAGTCCATCGCATCATCAAGCAGGGATACGATACGTTGAGCATTCAGCCTCCCGAGGGCTTGAGCGCATGGACGAGGTATCGCGAGGCGGACTGGAAGACGGAGTTGAAGCGGGCGGCGAGGTGTGCTGTTGATGATGCTACGCAGCTGGTGGCATAGTTTTGGTCACCTCGACGTCTGATAAAGTATGGCTGCTGGGTCTATTACCTGTATATGCCCTGATGATCTTAATTGATTGGAACTCGGACTATAAAATGTGAATATACCCTTCTTTCAATTTTCGCTTCCGCGCTAGAAAATTCGCGGAAACTCTGTTCCATTTTGCAATCCCCTAAAGCCCGCCTGTTTTGATATAATGGGTGAGGAGAAACATCCGAGAAATACACGCAGACAGTTTCTATCCCTGCTGCCTCAGCTATAAAAGAATTAATGGTAGAAAAGAAGCGAAAGAAAATAGAGCAGTAATATGCGCTTTACACCAGGCGCGACGTCGCGGTACCTGGTGTCGGGTTCGGGACACCACGAGATTTCTCGACGTATTCGTTACTCGCAGTCATGTACCTTGTGGCGAAATAGTTGTTTGAGTTCTTGCTCAGCCAAATCGTGAATTTTGATAGCTCTTCACGAAGTCTGTTGGTAGATTGAAGGTCCATATTCGTTTGTGCGATGAGCTCGGGCATCGTGGCTACGACTTGATTAGAGACGATGTGTTTGGGCCTAAAATCCAGAAGAACTCACCAAAAAGACGCGTCAAGTGCTCTGCACCGTAGATATCAAGCGGACCTTTGTCTGCGAACTCGCCAGACCCAGCCTCCCACCTCTTCCGCAGGACGCGATACTGCTCACGCTCAAACCTATATAGAAGAATCTTGTCGAGTGATTTGTCAAAGTACTCTCGCACGCCCATAATCACTTCTTCTAGGACATCTAGGTCTGCTGAGCCTGTACGTTTCGGCTTCTCCTCTTTTAGATAGTCGTCTAGGATCTGATTAACCGAGCTCTTGGCTGGCAATGCCACAACCTGCTGGTTCTTGGTGACATTTTCCCAGTCATCCACAAGGAGCGACTTGAGGTTATCTGGCATCACAATTCTCACTGACGGTCGAGTGTAGAAAGTTTCCTCCTGAACACTGGGTTAGCTCCGGATTCGACATTGTATGGCGCGCGGTGTGCAACGGTGGCTTCAGAGTCCCTTCACTTAGCGACAGGAGTGTTATTAGCATACCTTTTCTACGTCATTATCTCTCGCTCTCTTCGTACCACGGCCGGGTACGGATGTTTGTCTTTCTTCACTCCCACGCGCAGAGCTGCGATCGGAACCTCCCCTCTTTTTGGCAGGGGTTTTGGTGGTTTTCTGACGGAGTGCGGCCTCAGCCTCCCTGCGGAGCGTCGTTGCTAATTCCCTATTCTCCTCCGTAAATTTACGAAGGCGATCTTGGGGCACCCAGTCATCCCATCTGGTTTGAACAAAAGTCAATATCATCCTGTAAACTTGGCACTTGATGCGCCACCTCGTCCCAACGGAGTGAGGCGAACTGCCACGCGGGACAAGTCAGGGGCGTCAGAGCCCGACAATTCCCCGTGGCCAGACATCACAAACACAGAATTGCACGTAGACTCGGAAAGCGGCCAGGAAAACTGATGAATAATACGTACGTGTTCTTCCAGCCCTTATAATGGACCAGATATTCGTATGGACTTTTTCGATCATCGGGTTCAGTGTGCCTTAAATCGAGAATTTTCGCCTCATAGAGAATCTCATGATGAAAGCAGAGCACTCTCTCGTCTTTCTGATAAGTCGTTTGGCCCGCGGGTGCCATTTTGCTGGCAATGTAGATTCACACAGGCGCTTGAAAATGAAGATGCAAGCCCCTGTAGGGGAAGTCAAGCACGCTGAAAAAGTTGCAGGGTCACAGCGCCACACCGTAAAGTCGTGATACAATTTGTCAAAACAGCTAATCTCACTGAGTGCGAGGCAATCGACTGCTCAGTCTCGAGGACGCGTGGTCTGGAACCAAGCCAGGACGTATTTGAGAACGCCAGAAGTTGCCAAAGCGCGTATTCAGCCCGTTACCTCCAATAAAGTCACGAGCTCAGGCTGGCAGTGAGTTCTCTCTACCACAAGAGGGCTGAACTTTCTGTAGTTCCTCAGGTTTGATAACCAATGGCAAGTCTTGATGCTGTCGAGAAGCAAACCGAAGAAAGGCTCAATTCGAGCAATAATGATTTCAACAATCACCTGTCAACAAAAATGCTGCGTAGTCAAAAGTTCCGGAGTAAGTTGTTCCAGAGTAGGTGTTGGCAGAGGAGAATGGTGGAAGGAAGACGGAGAGAGGAGGCGGAAGAACTACTTAACGCGTGCTACAAAACGGGAAAGTCGCGCATTTTGCGCCGCTCTGTCTGTCTCATTCTCATTCTTTCTTCCCGCCTTTCATTTCAAGTAATCAACCATATGGTCATTATTGCCCTATTGCCATCTTCATCAATTCTTTTATTCTCTGCTTCTTGTGTTAGCAAATTCTCCTCGCTATATTGGCCTTGCCTGTCTCAGTCTTCCATCCACTCACGACATCGCCTTGTCACAGTTACTATTGTCATTTACTGGGGCCTATTGAGCCTGAGAAACAATATGGCGCCCTCAGAACCCTCCATACTTGCTAATTTTCTGTTGGCTGCGGCGTCTCTACCAACAATCATCTCATTGAAACAGTTTACCGAGCTGTTTCCCAAACGTCTGAGGACTCACCCTCATATCAGAGTCCTTTATCGCGAGCTACAACAGCTTCGGGAGCAAGACATGGACATAGTCAATGAGAATATCGACAGAGAAGTCCGCCAAGGCGAAAGTCAAAAAGCTGAACTGCGGAAATCTGTCGCGAAAACAGGTATTGACGGCGCTGGCCCGAATGACCGACGAGAGATGGATATGGATGTTCAGCTGTTTAGTCCGACGTCTGCTTCCTCTGATCAAGTCCATTCTGTGTCGAGTCTCTTGTCGGCCATGGAGACCGCCTGTGATAGTGTCGAGCACGAAATAGCTGCCGTAGACGAGGAGGCAGCAGCTTTGTTATCAGAGCTCAACTCCACTGTTGGCGACCTGAGTGACTTACGGTACGGCAAAATGCATGGCTCTGTTGGAGCGACAGACGACGAGGTTGTCAGTGAGGCTATCAGGGGCCTGGTCAACCTCGAAAATGCCTGCTACCGCGAGAGTGCTACCTGATAGCATTCATATCCAACGGTTCGCTTTCCTTTGTTCTCTCGGTCCTACTCTACAGTGGGCCGAAACGCTGCCACAGACATGCCCATTCTGCGAGCTTGCATGGACAATGAGGGTTCCTTAGACGCCCATGCGCTGAATACCCCTTCAGGTCACAACAGCCGAGGGCATATTGATGACGCCCAACGGTACCGCTTGAAACCATGGCCAACTATGGAGCCAGGGTGACGCGGCCTTGGGCAACTCTATGGCAAGATATCTACCTCCTGTCAAACGTGCAGCTGCCATCACAGCTCACGATCCGAGCAAGACGGTGTTCTCGCAGGACGCAAGGCAGCATGCTTAATACCACCTACTTGGGCCATTAAACAATCTCTAGGCGATCGCACGAAAACTTGGAAACATCATTACTGTTTGCATTGCGGAGGCTGAAGGGGTTATATCCATGATACAACACTAGCGAGGGTATACTTGTGTATGTATGCTGATAGGCAGAGGTGACCACACATTATCTGCGGAATCTGAGTAGGAGCACTATACCAAATCTAGACTACCTACTAGAAATGACATATAAAATGTCTATGCGCGCTTCCGGAGGTATTGGCTTGTGTTCTTACTTCTCTCAGTGATCGCCAAGATAAACGTGTATGTGGAGACGCACTGAGGAAATAATGGATTTCGCGATGCGCGCGACATCGAGACTCCGAAACACCTCCGCAATCATTACCTTCGCCAGCCAAGGACTTTGAATTTCAAGTTGGCGAACAACTGAAAGCGATCGGACTCACCTTGGATTAATAGGGTTAAATCTGTGTTTTTTAACCCAACATTCACCCCACAACATGCCCTCTATCCCTCTCCATCCCCGCCCATCCGCACCACGCAACGAGACACACAATCCTCTCCCCGACATCCTCCAAACGCCGTCGGGCCTCGCACTTCTCGAACTGCAAGGCACAATCAATCTTCCCGCACAAGACGCCCTGCAACCTGAAGACGAACCCACCAAGCCCCCCGAGTTAGACACTTTCTCTGCCACGTACGAAACTCCAATCGGCAAGCTCATGTTCCCAGACTACTCCACCCAAGCCCCGACAGATGATACCAGGTGGATGAAGCGGGCTTATTTATATGTCGGAAAATATCAGCGGATGACGGGAGAAGTGAAGAAGCTGCCAAAGCCGCTCGCGATTATTCAGCGGCGACAGAAGGACTCGGGCGTGGAGGACACCGACGAGGAGCTGGAGATAGTCGAGATCGTCAAGTATAAGCTTATTTTCAAGAATCGGCCGGAGCCGGTTAACGGTGCTTAATCGCGTCGTGTGGGATTACTGTTGCGATATTATCTCGCGACGGGCGAACGTCCTACATACAACAACTTCGGAAGAAGATCTAAACAGATAGGGCATTGTTTAGGTCGGCTTTTCGAAACTTGCACCTTACATGATGTGCCCCTTCGCTCCGCTCAAGCCTAGGTTCCTCCATCTTGGGCGAACGGTTTACGAGGGACATCGCACTGCCAGTCGAACAATATCTGAAGCAATTGAGGCATACAGCGGAGTCTGGGCTCTATTTTGAGGCAGTGTCTCTCGATCCGCGCAACATCGACGGTATGAGACAGGACTTTCATGAGGTCTCCAAGATGAACAGCGTTAGTTCTTATTGAACACAGGTCGGCGGATATTTGTAGACGGGCACGGCTCAAGGCGGTATTCCGCCCTCTGAGAGAGGAAATACCTGGGACGGAATAAGCCCGATTCCTGATATTGATTCCGCACTCTCAAACCGATCAGCATATGCCATATTGTATAGAGCAAGAAATCACACGATGACCACCTTGATAGACGATCGGATGAAACGAACATAGACTATTGCAGGCTACCGTATCTATAGTAACTCCCTTACTCTCAGATTCAGCGCAATTGCGTCCGTCTCAACATCCGATGATACCCGCCTTCCGACGGGCCATCGGAACCATTCCAGTGAGACACCTGGAAGTCGAGCTTGGGGTACTCACAGCGCTCTTTTGCTGGCGGAGAAGGTAAACCCATATTAATAATATGTGCGTTCGATATCTTCTACCCCGCACAACGTTTTATCTCAATACCCCTCTATCTTCTAGTATAAAGAGCCCCTGCGGCATACCTATACATCCTCCTCCCCACCTACTACTTTCGAGCTGCCCAAGATCACCACGCATTCTGCCATTCCCAATTTACGCCGCCACCTTCACAACTACTCGCTCTGCAATGGCTCCCATCGAACGCATAACCCTCTTCAAAATCCCCGACCAGGCTGCCAGAGACCGCGTCCTCGAGCAATACAAGGTTCTCGCGAAGACCGCCGTCAAGGTAGATACACCCCCCGTCCGTCAAAGCGATTCACTGTGACTAACTGTCTTTTCTTGTTACTAGGACGGCAAACCATACATTCTCGCCGCTGCGGCTGGTCCTTCATTTCCAGATCCCCGCAACAAGGGCTTCAACCTCTCAGTGAAGACGACATTTGCGTCGCTCGAGGATATGAAGTACTACGATACGGAGTGCGAGGCACACAAGGCGTTGAAGGCGGTTGCGGGGCCTGTCAAGGAGGATGTTTTGACGAGTTATTATGAAAGTGTTCTCTGAGTGTCTGGTTGTCCAATTGTTCAATACGATTTCATTCGGGTATAGAGGGGCATTTGAGGGCTTGATATAAGTGAAAAGGCTCTGGTTATGATGTACACAGCGTTATTACAAAGTTTCGTGCCGCAAGGGAAAAGAAAATAGGACGTGGAAAGATACATGGCGTTCATGACACGCTGCGTCATAACTAGACTGGGGCCGTTACCTTATGCGCGGGTCAAATAGGATATCAAACATGAACATGATACAGTTAGTTTCTGTGGTCTCATCCAGGAGTACCATAAACCAATATCCCTCCTCATAGCAGCCGGGAAAATGTACACAACTAGGGGAGGTCCAAAAGGTACCGGCGGGGCAGGAAGTATAAGATAGAATGTACACAACCTCTAGTCAAGAGCTTTGCGAAGGTCACTCCACTTCTGCTTGAGGTTCTCGTATTGCTCGTGAATCTGTGACGCCGCGAATTAGCACAAATTATCAAATTTAGCACATACAAGGACGGTCTTGCCTCAGCATAATTGAGCTTGGCACCTACAAGCTCCTTCTCCATCTCCGCCATTTGTTCCTGGAGGGCCCGATTTTCGTTTTGAACCTCAAGATTGCGCTTCATGATGCGATCCATTTCCGTTTGGAGCTTCTGTTCAACCTCGGCGGGCTGTTTGTCCACTACAATTTTGAGCTCGCTGACTTGCATCTTCAGTGCATCGTTCATATCGGAAAGCTCCTCGTTCTCCACTTTCAAATGAACGACTTCAGAGGCAAGTTGGACATGCTCCTTGTCAGACGTTTCTGCTTGCTCTTCCAGTTGTCGAATCCGAGCGCTCTGTACTGACACAGTATGCCTCAGCCCGTTGAGCTCCGTTTCACGCTCTTTCTCCGTCCGTACTTTCTCCTCCCATTCGGCCGTATACGCTTTGATTATCTCGGGTTCGAGAGGGATAGCACAGGCGTCATGAACCATGATGTCAGCCCGGTAAATTTCCTTGTCTACAGCTCCTGATGATCCAAAGAATCCCGACTCGAGTATCGATGACGGAGTGGGTTGTTTATCGATATATACGTCGAACACTCGTTCCTTCAAAAACGTTGTTAACGGTGTCATGTCCTTCATGGCCAGGAGAGCGTCCACGTTCCGCCGCATAATAGCAAGGGCGAACTTCAATAGTGTGCTCTCCAGCCCTTCCTCGAAAATCAGGTCGTAAACGCGAAGAACAAGTTGTAGAGGGAATCGATAGGCGAAGAGAGTCAAGAACCACTGGGTAGCGTATAGTTGAGGCTGGACCCCTCGTCGCCGCAGGTGGCAGTATAGGGCAGGTTCGAGATCCTCGAGTAGGCGCTCAAATAGATACAAGCTGCGGTGCAAACCGGGCATATCCTGAACAAACATTTCCCGAAGCCCGTATTGCTTCATCAACTTTACCATCAGTGTGAAAGCCTCGGCTTCATCCATCTACATAGAAGACAGAAGGATTAGCCCAGCGCAGTGAGAGGATTCAATGAGAATGATGCAGTGGTGCTTACATTGAAAAGTAAGGGCATGACAATAAAATTCATCCCTTGGGCATACCCCACAGGCTCATCATATAGAGCGTAGGCCTTGCAAAGTCCGAAAAGGCCTTCCTGATTGCCCTGGGAAACAAAGTATCGGGAGTAGCTTGTACGAGCGCCCAGGTCTCGGCGAATAGATTTTTCAAGCTTTTGAAGCGTAGCAGCGTCTTCCTTCGCCTTCTTCTTTCGAGCCGACTCATTTGCCGCCTGTTCTTTTGCAAGCTTCTCTGGGTCGACCTCCTGCGATGGGCTTGGAGAAGAGCTATTGTTGGAAGGCGCTACCGAGAAGGAACGCTCCGAGCGAATAGAAGAGCGTGAAGAGGACGCTACCGAGTCTTTTTCCCCAGTTCCATTGACGATGCCGTTAGCCCGCGGCTTTTCCTTGTCTGTACCTCGTGCAACCAGTTCTCTGTAAACGTCCTCCAAATCTTGGTCTCTACTATCAGCTAGAATTTGCCAAATGACACCTCGTATGGTTTGCGGTATTCCTCTTTTGATAGCAGCATTCAATTCCTCTGAATTCGCTCCCTTTAGGGCCTGTAAGCCATTGTTCACGAGCTGTTGCCATAACTCCCAATCCACGGGAGTGGCTGCGTCGGTCGCAGATGTCGAGAAGCCGGATACCGTTCCCGGTGCGAGATTTGGATTGACCGTCGCGGAAGCAACAGATGGTGAAGTTTCGGGTGACAGTGGTGGCGCAGTTATTGTACCATTCTCTCCTTCCTCTGGAATGCTGGGCGGAGGGCTTGTGGCAGAATGGCTGATACTTGCGCGTCCCGAGGTAATACTCGCTCCGTCGGTTTCTGGAATAACCCCTTCCTCGCGCATCCGGAGCAGTTTGAATTGATCTTTTAGGCTATTTCGATGAGGCCGCCGAGATCCCACACTCGAGCCATCGAGTTCCGCATCCTGCAATCGGCCAGCGATTTCGGGATTGCTACCAATCGTTGAGATGGAAGCAGCGGTGTTTCGTCGTCCCGTCTGCGGAGGAGCCGTAGATTCTTTGCTTCCCGTTGAAGCCCTTGAAAGCCAAGCGAAAGGGCTGCTAATCTTTCGAGTTGGAGGAGGGGGAGGAGCGGCAGGTGGCGGGTTTTTATTTTGCGGCGGAGGTGCCCATGGAACAGAAGGGAGGCTCCCGGACAAGCCCTGGAAGCGTGAGCCTTGTGTTGAGTTAGAGTCTCTGGAAGGCAGTGGAGGAGGTGAGTTCATCTGGGTATCCGAGCTACCAAGAGGTCCATCATCTTTGTTGTTGCTAGTTAGATTCACGTCGTCAAGGGATGTGGTGGATAGCCGATGTGCCGTCAACAAAGGAGACTTTGGTAGCTTTTGTCTGCGGGGAGTTGCCTCTGCTTCAGACTGTCCGTCTGTTCCAGTCTCGTAGGCTTCGTCGTTTCTGTTGTCTTCATCCGAAGATCCTGGAAGCTGGGGGGCATCGGTGAATTGTGGTGTCGAGATAGATCCACTTGGGGGGCTGTCTGTCAACGACCGCGTCGAAGCGCTTTGAGGGATGGAAACCGTGAGGTTATTGTTCACAGGTGGGACTTCTGACGAGTCATGAAAGGAGTCCTAGAAAAGACAGAAATTGTAAGTCCTGTGAGCACCTTCAAAGTGAGCGGAAGGGTCTCGCCTCACTCACCCCTTCGTAATCTCTGCTATCCGCTACTCCAGAAGACATGTTTATGGTTGACCACCAGGGCCAAATGATGGGGTGAGTGCACTATAGATTTCAAATCGGGCTGAAGGTACGAGAACAAGCGATGCTGTCGGGGACCGACTACTCCATAGTCGAGGAGCTTGTGAAAGGAGCAAGCCAAGAAAGAACACGCCAACGAGAGGGAAAGAAGTGGTTCGAGAGGTTGTTGGACGGAATGGGAGGACGTGAGGAGAGTTGGGGTGGAATTCCAGCTCCCGATCGAATTGCTCTCGGCAGAGGAAGTAGTAGGAATTCTGAAACAACGAAAAATGGAGCACGAAGCAACAATGCAGAACAGGGGAGTTGGTCGCAGAAATAGCGAAGCCCTCCTTAGTACTCCGTAGTGGTATTATTATTATTAGCAGTTGGCACTGGCTGGGGAAAGCTTGGCATCCACCCCCTCCAAGAGACCTTGTGTCTTGCACCGCTTTCCAATTGTTTGGCGCGCGGTTACTCTAACGTAACTGCTGTGTCTCTCCAGAGATACCGTCCAGCTGGTGGCGCAGTTGTAACTTGTGTTCCCCTGCGCTGCGGCGCGGAGTATGTGCGTCAGCTCTCTCCGCCTTTTCTGCTGTTTGTTTATATCTGTCTTCTATCAATTATGCCCAGCATTCTGTCTCAAACAACTATGGGATAGATTTTACCTACTCCTTGTCACATCGTATGAAGAAACAGAATATTTAGCCTGGAAATGCTGTCTCTCTATTTACCTATACAAGTCCCAACAAGGGATGGAATTCTTAGCCGCTAAGCGATTGCTCCAGCTCTAGCCACCGACCAGCCCTTAGCGGGTCTTGCTGCTTGAGCTCCGATAACCAGTCCAATACTCGCTGCTTTTGATCCCCCTCGGGAGTTGTCCCTTCCACCCTAGCTGCTAGCAGCGTGCAATCTATGAGCGCCTGGTACAGATATTTGCAATCCTCAGCTCCATCCAACATTTCCTGGATTTCTTCGATTTCCCGTCGGAGATATTCTAGCCGCTCAGCCTTTGTCAAGTTTGGGGCCATTGTCTGGCTTGACTTTACTGGATCAAAGATACACATCAGGTTCTGGTGGTAGAACCACAGTGATTGGTCATATGGGTCACACAACGCACGATGGATGAGATCCAGCTCTATCAGAGAGTCCGTGTCAATGACAATGGTTACTTTTTTTTCTCTCCTCATACCACATGTTTTTCTGAAGGATGGGTAAAGGGGATTACGTACCACCATTGAGCATTTGCTTTCGCTCTTCATCACTGGCTGATTTCTCGCTCAGTAGCCGCTGGATGAGTTTGGTGCGGTAGTGCCAGGCAGAGAAGTTCGAGAGGTTGGTGCCGATCATCTTTTTTGCGTATTCAAATTCCGTCTGGGCCAAACTCTTCTCACCCTCCTCTTCCGATGCGAGAGTCTCGAGAGTTTCCACCACAAACCGTCGGTAGCCCCAACCGTGGAAATTGCGGCTGTCCAGACTAAGCATCTTTCCTACCAGTCCAAGTTCTTCCTGCCACACCTTGCGGGCGACAGCTCTGGGAAGGAGACGTTTGGCTTCGTCGAGAAGCCATAAGCGATAGTTCCAAATCCAGTAGCACTTGGGAAAGCTGCGCAGGAGGGGAATCAGAAACTGCAAATCTGTCTTGATAAGACTGGCTATTCGGTCCACGCCCGCCTCGTTTGATTCTTCAGCGGCTATTTGAGAGAATTCATGCCGAATCACTTTGCGGCGGTAGTTCCAAACGGTGTAGTACTCGGGATTCTTCTTCAGTAACTCGGATATCTTTTGAAACGTCTCAGGCGTATATCGGTTTCCCGCAATCTGCTCCGCTTGATTAGCAAGTCAAAGCAAGTGTCGACCTCGTCTTCGATCTACCTCGTCCCGAACAGTATGTTCTAGGTCACGATATTTTTCAATCTTGCGCAGCTCCTCTTGACGAGCTTCTCCGGTCGCCTCGAGAGAGCTGTGGCGCGGAATGCCATGCTGCCGAGCCGTTGTTAACCATAGTCGACTCTGACGACTTGGAGGGGGCTATTACACTGGCCATGTCGCAGATAAATGCTTTCCCAGTCTACTGCTGGACTCTGGTCTTCTTTGCCAGTAGTTTCTCTCAGGCTAAAAGTACTTCTCGAAAGACTTTAACTTTTGTCGAGGAAGGTTGCAGGTTGGAAGCTCCAGAGCGGCTCAGACAAGCAGCTTCCCAATCAAGACGGTCACGTGCATCAGTGTTGAGGCCAAAGGATTGCAGATACAAGGTGCACTTCACCATCTCTCTTTTCTTCCTCTCATTCATCACTCGAGTATCAGAAGCCTGAGCGCCCGTTTCATGTCTGGTGGTCAAAGGCTTTGATTATGGAGTTTACCGTCCATTCATTTTAACCCAATATATTGTTGACCAAAGTACATATTAGCCGCCCTTTGTGTTGGCATCAATTCTTCCTCCTGGACTAGTTGCTGGACTGGAGCACAAAGTAAGTCATTGGCAGCGCTGGTTGAATTTTCGCTTACCGGGCTGTGAGGTTACACCGTTGAGCATATTTAATTCCCAACTCTGCCCTCGATGTCGGAGTCTACGGAACACGAATCTACAGCAACGGTTGAATCGATTGCCACCGTCGGGAAAATAGAGCTCCAAGGCTGCCAGTACTTGATTGGTCCTACGACTATAGATCCTCTCCCAGTTGACCTGCAAGACCCTCCTGGCCGGGGTCGTGGGAGGGTTCGAGACTGTCGGGGACCTATAGGCGCGCGGCGCAAATCACGGAGCCCGAATTCACCAGACAGGTTTATTTCATTAAGGGATCCCCTTGATCCTCCATCTACTCCGTATAGAGTCGGGAAAGACCCCCAAGATCTGTCCCCCGAAGAGAGGCTTTTCCGCCGCCGCTCCCCCAGAGAAGACCCCTTCACTCCGAGGAAAACTCGAAGATCGAAGAGTGCAACGAGAGCTAGTCGTGTCCTGAGCCCCCACTACGGTCCTCATCTGGTCAATGACTCAACAGTATCCGGAAGGGTAGTCTCTGCTGGGGCTGGAACAAGGCGAGTGAGTAATGGAGCAATCTGGGCCGTTGGTGGTACCTCAGCTGCACTAGGGAGAAGGTCAACAGTGTCTCTAGACGGTCCTCGGGGGCTCCTCGCGAGCGGGACGACTGCCCCTATGTACGCCGCAAAGTTTCTGCCCCAGGTTCGTTCTTCAGCAGAGGATCGCGTGACATACGAATCAAGAATCGCACTTGCATTGGATATCGACCCGGCAGCGAGGGTTCTTAATAACTCCAACCCACTGTCAGCGCTTGACCCTATACTAAGTCCTTCTTCTCCGGATTTTGAACAGCTTTCTCCCCTGGTTTGGAAGGACAATGCTTGGAGGAGGGTAGAGCGCGGACAATGTAAGTGCAACGCTTTCTCTCGTCTCTGGCGCAACGACGCTCTCCAGTGTCCGTCGCCTGCTTGAGATATACCATAGCCATATAAGCCACTGAGCCATATAATTGGCGCAATAGTAAGACCACTACGAGTGATCCTTTGTCTTCCAGAACCAAACCAACACTCTCGGTTGGAGCTGACTGGCCAAATTGCACATAGGGGAAGCTGCAATCTCCAGAAAGGACAAAGACACCATAGTCCCAAGTCTTCCATTCCGAACGTTGGACGCCCCCCTCCTGCGTGACGACTTTTACTGCTCCACGTTGGCGTATTCCCCGATTGCTGGAACTCTCGCTGTTGGCCTCGGTCACCGGGTCTACCTATGGTCGGAGGCATTCGGCGTGCAGCATCCACCCCTGGGCGAACATGACACTTCTAATTATGTGACGTCCTT
Organism: Aspergillus pseudodeflectus; assembly: GCF_044049435.1. Classification (NCBI taxonomy): domain Eukaryota; kingdom Fungi; phylum Ascomycota; class Eurotiomycetes; order Eurotiales; family Aspergillaceae; genus Aspergillus; species Aspergillus pseudodeflectus. The sequence continues at coordinate 378,433 of NW_027263777.1, read as the reverse complement.
GTCGTTCTCCTCCGAGAATGGAGGCAGGAGTATTTTGGCGGTGGGCAGGAAATCTGGGATGTTAAGCTTATGGAGCACTTTCGATCCCGAAGTGCGTTTCGAGATCAGCCACTCAAGTACGATTACGTGTGTTGCGTTTAAGCAGGCCAAGTCACGACGACTATCGGAACGGTTTGAGGACATCGAGGTTGACGCAGAAGATCTCGCCGTAGGTGACGATCTCGGGAATATTTGGTATTACTCTGTTGAGTGGCCGCACGAAGAAGCGAGAGATCGCCTCGGCTGGAATGGAAGAGTGACCTTACTTGCCAAAATCTCGGCGCATACTCAACAGATTTGTGGTATAGCCTGGTCGCCAGACGGAGCATATTTGGCCACTGGCGGAAACGACAACGCATGTCTCCTCTTTGAACTTTCTGACATCATCCCTGCACGAGAGTTAGGTGTTTCTTCTAGAGCCTGCTTGCCGCACCAGAATTGTCACCCGGAAGGAATGAGTTGCCCGAATTCATTCTCGTGCTTCGCTGCCAATGCTAGCCGGCGGATCTTTAACCAGCGCAATCTTTTAAGCAACCTGCTTCCGACCTGGACCACTTCACGGACTAGGTCACTATCATCTTCTCTCCCTTCTGTCTTGACCCATACTGGATCTGTCATCTCAGGTGGTGACCGAACTGTTTTTGTTCCATCGAACCGCCAAAAGCATAGATTGATTCATTCCGCAGCGGTTAAGGCTATCGCCTTTGCACCCTGGCAGCCGTCTTTACTTGCTACTGGAGGAGGATCTAACGACCGGGCTATTCATTTTTTTCATACTCCTTCAGGTGCCTGCCTCGCTACTATTAATGTATATGCGCAGGTTACTAGTCTCATCTGGAGCAAGACACGGCGAGAACTCGTTGCTACTTTTGGTTTCGCACAACCTGAACATCCATTCCGGATTGCGGTCTTTTCATGGCCAAGCTGTGAGCAAATAGCAGCGATACCGTGGGGACCCCATGGGACTAGCTGGGATAGACCAGCTAATGACACTGTCGTTGATTGTGGTCGTGCACTTTGCGCCGTTAGCTATCCCGGACGACCTCCAACTTATCTGCACGACGGGCTAGATATATCGGAAGACTCTTCAAGTTCAATCCCGCAATCCCACGGTAGTTTAACGAGGCGAGGCAGGGACGGGACATCTCGACGTCTAATCGGGCGAGTGGTTGTGCGTCCTCGAGCCAAAGAGGGAGGTTTGTGGTGTTCAAGGACTGTGGAAGAAGGATGTATCATTGTCGCGTCTAGTGACCAGAGCGTCAAGTTCCACGAAGTGTGGAGCGGCTCTAAGAAGCACAAGTCCTCAGCGTCAGGCCCCTACGGGGGAAGTGAGATACTTGAAGGGCTTGAAGGGCTCGAGAATCCAGGGCGCGAGATAATTCGCTGATTGCGTGGCAAGGTGATCTTTGAGAGCCCCTTCACGCTACAACATGCTTAGAATATTATTATTCGTTGTCATTGGAGATGTATATCAGCCGGCAACCTATCCTTAGGAGGCTCTTGCCTGCCTATGATTTGTGTCGAGTACAGTTGACTCAGCAGGCGAGACCCTTCAAGATCTTGCATACCTTGAACACAAGTTAACATTCCAGCCAACCAATATGTATGACCGTAACTCTACCGGTGTGACAAAAAAAAACATTTATTCGTGGTGTACAGATACAGAACCAGCCCAGGTAGATGCAAGAATATGAAGTAGACACAAGGACTAGAGCAGCCGAATAATAAGGCCTTCTCCCCGACTAAAGACCAAATATAAGACAGACAGATAATCAGAAGGAACGAGATATAAACAAATACTATGCCTTCCTTTTATACTTTTGTGCACACGCATTTAAAAACACTTGAGAAAACAGGGGAAACAAGATACCCCAAAGTGCTGTGCGCAAGAAAAGAACAGGGTATAAATCTAGGTTAGTAGTCTATTTCCTTCCTGACCCGGCCTTGTTCTTCCCTTTCCCACCTCCCTGACTTAACCTGGCCTTCTTGGGAGGAGGCCGTGAAAGGTCCTCCGCCTCTGACTCGTCCTCTGTATCAGCAATGAAATCACCCATGGACGCAGCACTATCGGCGTCATCGTCCTCATCCTCATCCTCATCCTCATCCTCGTCGAGTGATTCCTCGGCATCTGAAGAGCCGGCGGATTCCTCTGCTTCAACGTCGAGAATGTTGTCGACTTCCCCATCCTCATCCTCGTCTTCCTCACCATCGTCTTCGCTTCCTTCCTCGTCTTCGTCAATCATGGAGATATCGATTTGGTCGCGGATGGCCCGGGTCCGAGGAGTGTCAATGTTCTTGGTTGCGTCTGCGTCGCTGTCCTCATCCTCGTTGTCATCGTATCCTTCAACGTAGATGATATTTTCCTCGTCTTCGCTATCCATATTGTCCGCGTTCTCACGCATGGACTGTCGTAGTCCGAGCTGAGCATCCAACATATCAAGCTTGCCCTTAAGCAAAAGAAGAGAAGGAAGGGTAGAGGAGCGCTGCTCCATCACCTTGAACAGGGTAGACATTTGCTTGAGGAGTTCCTTGTTACCGGCAAGAGCTCCACCATGGGCGATACACGTCCACTGCACCCAGACAAGGAGATGACCATATCGGCCGGGGCGAGCGGAAAGGCGCTCTGCTAGTCTCTGAAGAAGTGTTGCGGCCAGCGGGGACTCAAGACGCTGAATCGTGGTTCGAATGGTACCAGCATCACCTGTGTGGAAGCAAGCCTCTAGCATATCGTTGTCGTTTGTCTTTAGAGACTGTGAAATTACCGTAGAGAGGGAAACACCGGACGGGATCTGCTGGACAGTTGTGATGGGTTTTCCGGGAATAAGAGACCTGGTGTGGACATCGTCCTCAAGTTCGGCTTCGACATCAATCTCCTCGGCGGCGTGTGCCCTCATGAGCTCTCCGAATGTGGGCTCTCCTGCTTCTTCTTCTTCTTCTTCATCCTCATCCTCATCTGACTCTGCTGCGTTATCCATTTCGACGTCGCTTTCCGCCTCCCGGGAACCGGTTGATTTCTGTTGCTTCGGCTCGTCGTCATCATCTGAATCCACTTCACTATCGTCCACAGATACCGCATCCTCCTTAGAGTCCTCCATGTCGATGTCATCATCCGCCAGATTCCCTTGCTCAACGACTACCTTGTTCTCATTGACGTGACTTTCGTTCGCGTTCTTCGTTCCGTTTGTCGTTGCCGATTGGAGGATAGAACTAGACTTGGTCTTCATGATAGTCTTCACACCAGTAAATGCTAACTCCTCTGTTTCCTCGTTGAGCCACCTTACTCGCTCAAATAGCGGTACGATGCCTCCATGCGTCCACGCGACAAGTAAGTCGGGACCTTGGAACGAGACCGAAACAACCGGGACTAAATCATTCGAAGAGTCTGACTTGGTGATCTTGATGGACGTCTCCGCCCTCCTGGTCAATTGCATAGATTTAGCCTTCAAGCTATTGGAGCCCTTGGTGTCTCGGGGTTTGACGAATGGTCGTGCAAACAACTCTACTGTCCCATCTTGAGTGACGGCTGCAAGAGCTTGTTTCTCTAGCACTGTACTGGAGACCGCGTCTGCCTTTGTGAATAGCGCCAGAGAGGTGACTTCCCTGTCTGTGACAAGGTTCATTGCGAGTTGCTTGGTTTGAGGGTCGAAAACATTAATATAGCGATCATTGTCCGAGGCTAAAAACAGTCCATCCGAGACGGATTTTGTTGAGGAGGTTATAATGGTCTGTATAGGGTTTCGCATCGCGGGGAATGTGATGGGTGATTCATCGGCGCTAAAGATGTACGGTGTCTGGGAGGCACAGATGGGAACTTCTGAGGAAAGCGGGCGGGAAAGTGTAGAAAATGCGGACGAAGTGGGGAGGTTGATCACTCTTGAAATATTCGTCAGCCTGATGGTTGTTTCAACAATTAGAAGGATCTCACCTCGTCCGTTGTCCAGTAACTAAATCCCACTGGATCAACTTGTTGTCTCCACCAACACTCCAGCCCTCCTGGGGTCGATCGGCTGTGAACTTGAAGTCCTTGACACCTCCAGTATGCCCTCCCGTGAGGCTTCCGATAATCTTATCTTCAGAAGGCGAGTACATGCGGATGTCGGAGGTGTTGGTGCCGAAGGCGACTACTACGTCGCCTTGGTCTAGTCCATCATTCCCGCCATTGACGTCGGATTGGCGCTTTCTCTTCTTCTTTGACTGTTCCTTTCGACCAGCATAGTAGCCCCAGTCCAACGATGTGACGCTCTCCTTCGGGCCTAGTCCATGCTCACATTGTAACCGGCCGGTATTGGTATCGTGAATGCGAAGGTTCTGGCCATCGAGGCCCTGAATGACGGATGCGAACAAGGCCAATTGATAGTCAGAGGGAGCAAAAGACGCCTTCAATATCGAGGACTTATTCCCTGTGTTCGTAAAGTCGGCAACTGCGAGCGCCGCAGTCGAGGAAGTTTTTGAAGCTGGCTTCTGGGATGATCTCTTGCCCATCTTCGATTATGTCGTCGGCGATAAAGGGTACAAGCCAAGTGAATAATGGCGCCAGCCTGTGCGATCAAGATCTAGCCGTAATTTCGACTAGAGGCGACACCTGGTTGTCAAGTGCTGGCAGTCGGTCTTTCTCTTTGTAGCAGAAAAGAAAAAAAGTTCTGTAGAGTCTGGTCGGGAAATGCGCTTTGCCTGTTATGGACTAGTCCAAAAGGCTGGAATCGTCTTGTCTACCTAATCACTGATGCTCTTCTTGGCGTTGACCGAAGACAGGCTGCAGTGCGTGCTGCACAGCAGTATACATCTACCCTTACTCCTCAGCTTGTTGTCTCAGATTCTCCATGCCCTGGACTATGATGAGCTTTTGTTTCCAGCTCACTTGCTACAACGTGCCTGTAGATAAGCAGGTACTGTTCATGTGATATTGACTGTCTGGGAATCAACGTTGGCGTTTGCTACCCAGGTTACGAGTAGTTGAACTTCAGAACAAAAACTTGGTTGTTTACTCTACTAGAGGCTGCACTTTTCTTTGAACAGTCTGACGGGCATCTACCTTTTTTCCCAGCTGCTCTCAACTTTCCCGTCGGAGCGCCTCATATAATAATAGTCCCTAGATCTCCCCGAAGCTGCAAAAAGGGCTTAGGGCTGGGCCCTGGGGTTTTGAAGGTCAGCAGATCAGGCGCATGGATACGCCGTTGACATACCGCCTCCTCCCAGGTAACTACAGGAGTATCTTCATGCTTTGCGGCCAAACGCATCAACAATCTGACTGCTATGCAATCCGGGCCACCATGACTGCCTAATGTTGTCGATTCGGGGGTGTCAAATCGATATCTCCCAAATCAGTGTCACAAACATTGTTCGTGTGATGCACTGCCTTTGCTCCAGAAAACTGATCCCTTGGCAGAATGTCATGGCGAAGATTTTGGGCAATGATGTTATGATTGTGAATCCTGCTTTGAGCTTGAGCGTCCCTTTTTTTTTTTTTTTTTGCGTGTTTTTCAGGCGTTTCCGACAAAGGGGAATCTGGTACGAAGGACCCACTGAGGAGGAAGGCTACAGCCAATAGAGTCTGACAACCTATAGAACGCGTCACCTTGCAGCCAATCATGAGCTGCTGAATGGCTTGAGCTAGAATAATTGGGACTAGCGGCGCTGATGGAGTTTTTCAACAGCGCGACGGCGCCGGTCGTACTTAAGGATTCTCCCACCCAGGCTGATTTTCTCAGTCTCTGTTTCTGGAGCTGCTGCGGAATTCCTTTTTACCCGTCTTTTCGCCCCTGACCGCCTTCCAATCAATCCCTGTCTGCTCCAAACGATTCTCTCGATCCTCTCACACCGCCTCCTGGTTCCTTCTTCCAGAAGCTCTGCTCTTATCTCATGACTTAGCGCGTTCCATTTCGCGTCGCAAAGATTCACACCCCAGCCACAGCAGCCGACAAGTTCCGTCTCCTTTTCTTTCTTTCTTTTCTTTTTCGAAAGGGGAAATAAGACAAGGAATTGGATACCTTGTTCCTTTATCCTTCTCTTAGGTTCTCTCGCCCCCACTGACTCACTGAGCCTGGCACGTGCAACTCGGTTGCTCCTTCCTAGCTCTTATCGCTCTCACTCGCACCTTCCCCTTTCTGGCCACGCTGAGTCATACATTACTTCACGTGACTATCGGCTTGGCAATATAAATTCCTCCTTCCTGTCGCATTCTCCACTCCGGCTTGCGCTCATCTCTCCGTCTTTTCTACTCTGTATCTCCCTTCAACCCCGTCGCGTCGCTACCTCTGTGACTGCCAGGTCAGCGACTCTTCTAGCGTCTTCTGTCATCTAATCGGGTGTTCTTTTCTATCCGCCGCTGCTTCGAATCGATATAGTCTGATAGCGCACTTTACTCATCCAGTTGATATCTGTTGCTGTCGTTCTCTAAACTCCCCCTGATAGCTGGGACCAGCTTCTACTACCCGCCTCGCCACCCGTTAGATCTTCGTATTGCGCCCTCTTCCTTTCGACAGGAGGGCCTAAAGCTATACTTACAACCTCATGGCGACGCCGCCTCCCGAGGCACCCTCTGTCTTAAAGGGAGAGAAGCCTCAACTACCGCCGTCGCCAAATGGAGATTCTTCCTCCATGGATCGCACAGGGTACGTATCGCCTTCCCGGCCGCATTCGAGGTGCGACCTGCTGACTTAGAATTGTAGGGTGGTAACCGATTCCAAAGCGACACCACCAACCAACCGAGGCGGAGCTTTTGGACAAGACCCCAAGGGAGCGGCTGTAAATGCTCATTCTTCCGATCAGCAAAATGGAGTCGTGACGGCTACATCCCCTCCGAAGTCGCCCGCACCTTCAGCCACAGAAAACAACACACCACAAGATAAGCCTTCTACCATGAACTCCGAGGTCAAACCAGGACGAGTGGAAGATAAGTCTGAGCCGATCAACGGTGCTGGAATAGACAGCACTAGCCCTAAGGGCACGCCCACGTCACCCATACGGTCTGACAGCGGAACCTTTGCGCAACCACCTAACACTACCAACGCTGTGAAGGCTGAGCTTCCTCATCATCCTTCCACCGGCATGCCGCATGCGGATAATACACCAGCCGCTCCTGCTTCACAACCCTCTGTTGGAGGCGACCAGGAGATGCGAGACGCGCCCGCGGCTTCACCTCCAAAACTCTCAAGGGAGCGTGACGAAGAGCCAAACGACGAACCGTCTGCCAAGCGTACGAAAATTGATACAGAAGGGCCGGCTGATTTCAAGGTTCCGGACTTACCAACGCCAACCGCGGAACGCCGACCTGACGCTGGCATCAATGGCCATAGCACAATAACCAAGATTCAGCACAAGTTTCTCCTCAAGTCGATCCAAAGCCTAAAGCGCATGCACGATGCACGTTTCTATAAAGAGCCTGTCGACCCCATCAAGATGAACATTCCTCATTATCCGACAATCATCAAACATCCAATGGACCTTGGTACTGTCGAACAGAAACTGAAAAACAATGTCTACAGAGATCCCCAGGGTGTTGCGAATGATGTCCATCTCATGGTCCAAAACGCTGTGACATTCAATGGCCCTGAACATATCGTCAGTATCGAGGGTGAAAAGCTCAAGGCCACATTTCAAAAGCAGATGGTGAACTTACCCAAGCCTGACGAAATGGAGGAGAAGAAGCCTAAGAAGGTTACCGCCAAAACTTCCGCAGCTCGTCGGGAACCCCGAACCTCCATCGGTCAACCTGTGCCGCGCACGAGTGGTGAATCGCCCCAGGCCACGACCTTCGCACTAGGTCCCGAAGGGTTGCCTCTTATCCGACGGGATTCGACTAATGCAGATGGCCGACCCAAGCGCTCCATCCACCCTCCCAAACGCGATCTTCCTTATTCGACGAAGCCGAAAAAGAAGAAATATCAGTGGGAACTTAAATTCTGCCAGGAAGTTATGGATGAACTAAACAAGCCTAAGCACTATCTCTGTGCTGCCCCTTTTTATTATCCTGTTGACCCGGTCGCCTTGAACATCCCGACATACCACAGCATTATCAAGAAACCCATGGATCTTACCACTGTCCAGACCAAGCTGAATACTGGTCAGTATGAGAACGCCAAGGAATTTGAGGCCGACTTGCGGCAGATTGTCAAGAACTGCTTCAAATTCAATCTCAAGGGCGATCCCACCTACGTGGCTGGTGAAAAGTTTGAAGAGGTCTTCAATTCCAAGTGGTCACAAAAGGACCGCTATCTGGCTGTTCATGAACCTCACCCGGAGCAGCATAGCGCGGAATCATCCTCTGACGAGAGTGATGAAGACGAGGAGCCTAGTGACGATGAGGAGGAAGAGGCAATCAATAGGTTGAAGAAGCAAATCGCCGAGATGTCCCAACAACTAGAGGCGATGACTCAGAAGAAGAAGAAAACCCCGCCTATCTCGAAGAAGTCGAAGTCCAAGAAGAAGGATAGCAAGAAGGGCGGCGTGTCAACAATTATTGGCAAAAAGGACAAGAAAAGCAGCTCCAAATCGGCTAAATCGGAGAAGCAGCGCTGGGTCACGTATCATGAGAAACAAATCATCTCGAACGGCATTAGCAGCCTTCCTGATAAGAAGATGCAGGAAGCGCTTAAGATAATTCAGAGTAACGTGCCGTCTCTCAAGGTAAGCTTTTCTTGTCTGCTTCTCTTTGTTCCTCTAAGTGCATGACGCTGACTTTTATATACGCAGGGTACGCAAGAGACCGAGATCGAGCTCGACATTGACGAGCTGCCCAACGAAGTCCTTTTGATGCTACTCAAGTTTGTGAAAAAGAACGCACCTCATATTGTCGACGATGAGGAAGTTTCTACACCTGTTGCTCAAAATGCCGCGCCACCAAAACCGAAGAAAAATAAGCCCATGAGCAAGTACGAGCAGGAAGCGCAGATCAACATGCTCGAAAGCAACCTGTCCCGCTTCCAAGGGGGAGGTAGTGGCCGTTCTCCCGATCCAGTACCTTCAGTTGAAGCAAATGAAAGCAGTGATGACTCGGAAGATGACTCAGAGGAAAGTGAAGAGGAGTAGGCTACTACTACCACTATGCGTGGTGACGTGTCTGGTCTCCAGGTCACCGTTCTGCTTCCTTGTTTTATTTCGAGCCTCCTGTTCGGTCCTGCTTTTCAGGTCGTCTTACACCTCCGTCTCCGAGATTCAGAAGCCCCTAAAACGCCTGGCAAGCATGTTGTTCCCGGATTCAATCGACCCTCTATTTACCACGGCGTATGGCCTTTCCATAACCCTCTGGGCCTGATGCACATATCAGGCGTTGAACTTTGTTGTACATAAGCGTTTCCTTTGCTTCAGCGTTTCGTCGGGGGTTTGGGCTTTTCAGTCATTTTCTGGATTCGCGTTCACGGTACTCATGCAAAGTGGTGTTTGGCAGGGATTCTATTTCAGCCGTGGATTTCACTGACTTGCAACAACAAATGTGTCTTTGCCGAAGGCGTGGGGGGCCGGATTCGACTTGGGGATCTGTTTCGCTTTCCATCACCGCTGGACGAAAGCGCCGAGGAGCTTGTATGATTATTACGAGAAGAATGTGGAAACGGAAGCCAGAAAATCAACCTTGTATTTTTATCTACGTCCAGGCCCACGTTCTCATGTAGACTACTAGAGTAGGTGTCACATAACCTGAGGCATCCAGAAGTCACGGGGTCCCCATTGTCATCACCACCCCAACTGGGCGCATGTTTACTATCAACCATTTTGTGGATGCGTAGTTACAACCATCAACCATGATACCCCCTTGTGACCCGACAGTATTGGCGGATAATCCGCAGTTCCAGCGCCTTTATCAACACCTGACGACCGCATTGCTCAACCCAGATGGCTCCACGCGTGCCCTTGATGCGCATCCGGCTCGGAAGGAAGTTCTAAATGTACGGTTGTCTGCGTATTGTGTCTGAAGCTGAGACGGGATATTGAGAGAACTATTCTGACGCGCGAGCCGCAGGAATTGAGAAGTTGTCAGCTGCGCAACGCGAAAAAAAAGATCAAGAAGCACACACTCCAACAACTAGCTTTCGACCCTGACAGCAATTTGCCTGATGATGTAGGCGACTTCTGCTTTCCAATACATTTATTTGGTCATACAGCTTATCTAGCGTCCATCGCTTCAATACTAGTGTCGTGAGCCTCTTGCTATCGTCAGCTTATATCTCGAGTCCTCGTCGAGCAATCTCGAACTACTTAACGACCAGCGAGATGGCCCAGATGTGCATTCTCTGATAGCGCCGGATATCGACAAGTTCTATTCCAAGTTACCCATACTGATTCCGGCCTTTGCGCGAGCTCTTTGTTCGGATGTGCAGGACCTACGAGCGCTCGCAAATGCGGCTGGGAGCACCCAACGGCCTAGTGTGCGGATGGAAGCCGGGCGACTGAGTCCCTTGTCACCTCAACTAGGCGAAAGAATGCAAGCCCTACGCCAATTACAGTTTGCGACGCTCCCCGCGGCTCGAACTCAGATGGCAGCGGCAGCGGCAGAGGTCCTTGTTATGCGCGCAGCTGTACTAGAGCGGACGGTGACCCTGCTAGAGCGCACAAAACATGGCTCACTGGCCCGCGCAACGAAAGCCAGAGCCGAACATCTACATACGGTTGCCCATGGCGTTGAGGGCAAGTTGAAGTATGTGTTGCGATTTGCTCCAATGAGACTTGGCTAATAGGATTTACTTCGGTAGGGTGATAAGGCTAGAAATCCTTGCTACCATTCACACGACCGAAGTCAGCGCTGCACTTACTCAGTACCATCGACATCTGCGGGACATGAGGGTGAGACTGGAAGAAAGGCGGGAACTGGCTTTGAATGAGCTGAAGGCATACGAGGATGCGAATTCAACCCTCAGCAGGCGCTCTGGGGATTCTGGGGTCATTGCAGAAATTGCGCGTCGCTATGGCTCTCTAATCAGGGAGATAGAGGATGTGAACATGGAGATCCAACGATTATTGCAAGGATAAAAGTTTCCTGATGCCGCACCTGTCCAATGATAACCCAGAAGAACGTCACCTGACCCCTCTCCCCACCTAAATAAGTTTTTGGAGCGACTTCCGCATCTCCAGATTTCTCTTGAACGCCACAGAACCGCTGTTCTTCCGCAACTTATATATGAAACAAAATGGCGGACGAAGCGCTCTCTATCTACGATGAGATTGAAATCGAAGACATGACATTCGACCCAAACCTGCAAATCTACCACTACCCGTGTCCATGTGGCGACCGCTTCGAAATCGCGATCGATGACCTTCGTGACGGCGAGGAGGTTGCCGTCTGTCCGAGCTGCAGCTTGATGATTCGGGTTATCTTCGATGTGGTACGTCTATCCTCGGTCTTTCCGTGTATGAAAGTGGCGATCTAACAATCCCAGTCTGATTTGCCTAAGGACACCAACCAACAGGCATCAACAGTCTCGGTCAGCGCATGAAGGATCCTCGAACATGGATGGGGCATAATCTTCAAGGCTCCGAATCTGGTCGTGGTCGCCCTGCGGCTTCTTGGGGGGAGCTACACGATTCTTCGTCCACGACATCCGGGATGGGCAACACATAGGTTGAGGTCCATGCTTAGCGCACTCCGCCGACGCGGCTGTCTTGTGGCTTCATTACTTTCTACATCTGAAAGTACACGTCTATCAGCATACCAAGGTCTGTGCGCGACCGTATATTACCTCGATTCACGAATACCTTCATGATGAGAAAGCGAGTTATGGTGGGCAAACGAGTCAGATTTGCGAACAACCTCCGGAACCGATGCTATATCAAACAGCACAGGAAGGCCGACGAGTTGGGTTTCAGGAAAGTGAAGCGGCCATGTCGATGGACGCAGACAAGAGCATGCATCGACTAAGTACACCACAACTGCAAGCATTTAAAAAGCGCCTGAGTAGTTACTACTACGTAATTGAAAACTGAATCAATCAAGTTCCAGACCCCAACCTTATCCTACACCATCCCCTAATACCAAAATTGATTCTCGACTAATACAAGCTCGCATCCTTGTCCTACTTCATAAACAGTATCATCACTCATCAACCGCACTATAGACATCCTCAGGGATACTCAACCCCAACTCCCCATTCAACAAATCCGTCAAATTTGAATCATCCCTAAGGCAAATCCACTGTCCATTAACGAATGGCCGTGTGTCCTGCTTCTCGTGCATCTGGTCCCCCTCAACAACCCAATCGTACCGCTTCGGCCCGGAGATCGGCGAACTGAGCCAGATCTGCTTGTTGGGTGGCTGCTTGTTAAGAACATACGTTCCGACGCCGGGGACGGAAATATTGAGGACGCCAGCCTGGTGATAAGCCCAGTTAGTGTATATTCTGGCTATCTAGTCTGGCCCAGTCATAGGACGAGGGATAAAGAGGGAAAGACTAACGCTATACTCAGCTTCAATATCGTGTCCATCCTCCTGGACTTTTTCGATTTCAGATAGGAGGACGTTGAGGTAATGCTCGGAGTACTCGTGAAACTGCTGGTCCGTCAAAGCGGAGGGTTCGGAGACGTGCGACGCAGCTCCGCCGGGATTGCTCGATTGCGGGTGCGGGGAGGGAGGGTCGGCGGAGTCCGGGAAGATTCCCTTTCGAATCGCAGGGGTGGAATGGAAACCCTGGCGGTAGGATGAAGGCTGAACTGAAGGTTTCGAGGGCGATTGGAAGCGAGGGGATGAGCTCGCCGGGGCTGCTCCTCGACTGACGCGAAGAAAAGCCGAGGGCGAGGAGACGAGGGCTCGGGGTGTGCGGCGGGAGAGCATTTCCGTGCGATAGTCAAACAAGGTCTGTTGTAATGGATGCTTTAGACAGATCTGGAATCGATATTTGAAGTATAATGGGAGTGAAAGGGAAGCTTGAGGGGAGGAAAAGCGGAGAAGAGGATGGCATCAGACGGCGGCGGGACGCTAAAATCTATTAAATCATCGAGCAGAGACGATCGCGCCAAGCTTGAGCTTCCGTGCTTGTAGAAGCCGAGCTCTCCACGTCTTCCCTCATGCTTCAGCTCATCAAGAATGAGACATATCCTGCCTTCGAGGCCTCTCATACTCTTCCGCGCATACCATTCTCGCACCATGTCTGCGGATACTAAACCAAAGCGACCGCCCTTGACACACTTTCTATGCCTCCCGCTTGTCAACGACGTTTCTCTCCCGCAGCTCGAGTGCTCATTAGCTGCCTTTAAAGCTTCAATCCCACAAGCTCCTGCAAGATCGGACCTAACAGAACAGCAGCGCCGCTATCAACAGCCACGTCCGCTTATCCCAGACGATGCTATTCGCCCTGTTGGTACTCTCCATCTTACACTGGGAGTAATGAGCCTCCCGACGCCGGAGCGACTCAACGAGGCGCTCGAATTCTTCCAATCTCTAGATCTCCCTAGCCTATTGCGCGCGGCAGGAGAGATTGCTGCGCAAAAGAAGTTACCAGAGGCGACCACCACGAACGGAAAGCCCATAGACAGCGCGACTAATACTGCTGAAGTTCTCATAAAATCGTCAATTGATGAACACTCCCAGTGCAGGTCAACTTCGCCCGAACCGTTTGCCATCTCGTTAGAATCTCTACATGCGCTTCCCCGCGCACGCTCCGCAACAATCCTACACGCCGCCCCCGTGGACCCCACCTCCAGACTCTATCCGTTCTGTGAAGCGCTCAGGGAGAAATTCCAGGAAGCTGGCTTCATGCAGAAGGAGTACCAAAGGGGAAGCGCAACGAAGCCTCGGTCGCTTCTCTTGCATGCGACAATCGCGAACACAATATACATTCGTGGGAGAAAGCGCAACGCAGGCGGTCACGGAAAGGGCCGGCGGCCAAGCCAGTATACTTTTGACGCGAGGGATATTGTATCCCACTATAGGAATTTTTATCTAGATAGCGACAGGACGGTCGCGCGGTCCAGTGCTGTCACTGCTAGTGGTGATAACTATACGAACAGGGACGGTGCCGAAAGCCACTCGGAAGATGAGGGTGCGTCTGCTCCACCTACGTCGGACGACACCTACCCAAGCTACCCGTTCATCTGGGCGAGGAACCTCCCCATCGAAAGTGTCTGCATCTGTGAAATGGGCGCGAAAAAGCTTGATCCTGATGCGGATGAGAATGGGATGAATGCTAGGCTGAAGGAGAAGTACGCTGCCGTTGCGGAGCGAAGCCTGACCCCTGGTAGAGGCAATTGCTAGAAGGGTAGGAAGGTAGTGTGAGTGGTATCTTGCAAGTAAACTGGCGTCCATTAACGACTAGTAGCCTGTAACTTTATACATCGATCTATAACTCCAAACGCCTTGCTAATTACACGCAACCAAAGCAAGATCACCGTATTCGACTCATGAGAGTCTCCATTCCGCGCTCAACGGACAGCTCTGCTGCCCTGGCCTTGACAGCACTTACCATGCTGCGCTCGAAATCGTCTCTGGTCCTCAGCACTGTCTCAACCCAAGAGAGCTGCAAATCCCAGTATTCATTCTTAAAGTCCTCATATACAGTAACCACAGGAGGTCCCTTTTCTGCCTCAAGAAGGCGGACAAGCCAGTCAACGAGTCGCCACTTCTGCTTGATTGTGCCTGCAAAGGAGTCGGGATATTTCTGGAAGAAGGCGAAAACCGTGAGAACGTCGTCCTTGAACTTGTCGGTGTACGGATCCGTGTGTCGACGGAACTTGACACCCTTATTGCGAACAGATGACAGATACTTGACAAGCAATTCGTCGGAGAGTTCCTCGATGAGGATATCTGTAAGTGAGGGATGAAGCACGGGGGAGTAATCTGTCATGTAGTCGTCGAAGGTGGATGTTATCCGCTTCACAGCGTAATCCCCGTACCACTTCTGGGTGAAGAAATCGGGAATGGTGGTGCGCAGGTCAACCGCGAAGATGACCTCCACAAGTTGTGCGAGGCAGAATGTGCTTAGGTCGACATAGCCATCACGAAGGGCGTCTAGTTCCGGGATCGCGCGCGAGGCCATGTACTTCGGGTCGACGTACTGCTCAATATCACGGCGGAATCGAGTCAGATATCCGAACTGGCCGGTCTCGTCATTGTCGTCAATGCAAGCAATCTGGTCGTTGGCCACAGCGACCAGCCAGTCTTGCAGCAGCTGTAACCCGTCGAGCTGGTCGCCACCGGGAGCCTTGTACCTAGCACATTCCTCCTCGATGAGAGTCTGCCAAGCAACCTGACGGGCCTTTAACAGACGGAACATTGCGTCCATAATGCC
Source organism: Aspergillus pseudodeflectus (assembly GCF_044049435.1). Classification (NCBI taxonomy): domain Eukaryota; kingdom Fungi; phylum Ascomycota; class Eurotiomycetes; order Eurotiales; family Aspergillaceae; genus Aspergillus; species Aspergillus pseudodeflectus. Next base: position 363,185 of record NW_027263777.1, on the reverse strand, counting down.
TTCCAACAGGTCCGACCGGGAAGAGGAGCTAGACGCAGTAACCTGCTCATGGAGCATTCGCCACATATCTGGGAGGGTTCGAGTACGGAAGTAGCCTTCGGCGTTGGTATCGAGGGAATCGGGTATTCGCTCCGTAAGTGCTTTCCTGTCCGTTTCTATGATTGTGTTCATCCATTCTTCAACAGCATTGATAATGACGCTCTGCCAACGTCGGATGAGATCAGGTTCGCGGTTATCCAGTATGTCGAACCCAAGATCTGTCGCTTTCCAGCCGAGTTTATTCATTTTCTTGTAATACTTCTCTCTCCATTGCAGAATCGCAAGCAAGTTGTCCGACGGTAACCCAGGATCATTGACCATCTCAATAAGGCGGTCATGCATCATGCGATGGTAGATGTCAGTATAAGTCTTGTAAATCTTCCACTTTTTTGGCATAAGCGACTGCATGCCTTGCTGAACTGTAAAAAGATCGTTGAAGAACCACCGGAAGCTCTTTTCGAGGCCATCTGGGTCGTTCATAAACTCCTCCTGAGTAGTCTCGAATTGATTCTGAGCGTAGAGCTCAATTGCCTTCAGGAACTTCTCTTTGTACCCCCTCACCGTCTTAGGGCCCACGTTCATAGATTTAAATCGCCCAGCCAAATCCTGATGGTCTTTCTGCGCCTCCTGCAACGCTCTGACGGTCTCGTCATTCTTCTCCTCATTCATCACAACCACTGCAAGTCTGACCACCATGCTGGAATTATCAGTCTGCACAAGAGGAATGAGGTTCATACACAGCGTCCCCAGGTGATCATCGAACCAATCAATGACATTATCCAGACCCTGGAAATAATCTGCCAAAGTATCCTCGCTGCTTGGGTCCTGCGCCCTGCGAATCTGATCCATCGCCTCATCGCGAAAGTCTCGCAACCGAGATATCTTCATATGGGCGCGCAAAAGATTAGGCTGATCCTCCAGATCCTCATCATCCTCCCTAAGAAGATTCTCAACCTCCGCCAGATCCGCGCTAAAGTTTTCCAGTCCTTTTTTCATCGCCAAGGTCGCTTCAAAGTTGCGCTGCACCTTCGCGAGCTGGTCGATCTGCGAGAAGTCGTCGACGCTGTTCTGGGATTCGGCGCATAGCCGGTCGATGCCTTGGAGCTCATCTCTCGTCTTGGATACTTGGCGCTGGCCTTCGGTAAGGGCGCTGAGGCTGCGTTGTACGTTTGCCAGTTGATCACGGAGGCCTTCTCGGAGCTGGGCGTCAACGGCTGCTTTTTTGCGTGTGTATTCGGCTTTCAATCCCACGATCTTGTCCAGGTCCTCTGGGTGCCGGAGGAGGTCGTCCAGCCGGGGCATGGCCACCGCTCTGTCGGATTCGCCCACTCGTGCCATTTTGACGTATCGTGAATTAGCAGAAATCAGAATTGTGAATCTGCCATCAATATCCGCGTAGCCATAGTAGTTTCCCTCAGGCAATCTCAGGCGATCATCGATGATCGAGATGCGAAGAGAGAGCTGGAGCTTCGTGTCTCCATCCCACCCCGGCAGAATCGCTCAGCACGTGACTCTCCGCCCGGACGCGACTGTATACGGAAAGTCAAAAATTTCCGAGCAGCGTATGGTCAACAATCACCGAGGCTTCCGCGTTACAGACAGTCTGTTGATTCACAAAAATCGTTGACCTCAGTCAATTGGTGCCGACGTATAGCACCTGGCACTCCGTCTATCCCCAGCGATATAGAAAATCCTCCACAACTCCACAACTGAACAATCTCCCCGAGAACCAACTCCGTTTGCGAACCATACCTGTAGCGATCCATTCCCGCCACCGTCTTCTCTGTCTAGACAGACCCAGCCTTCAAAATGAGCTATTTCCGAATTACACTTATGCGATCCGCAATCGGTCTTCCCCGACGAACAACAAACGTCCTGAAAGCTCTCGGACTGAAGAAGCGCATGGCCACAGTCTTCTACCCTGTCTCGCAATCGGTAGCCGGTCAGATTATGAAAGTGAAGGAGCTTGTTGATGTTCAAGAGGTTGATCGGGCGTTGACGAAACAAGAGGTGCATTTGGAGCGAAAGCCGGACCCAGGATACTACATTGAGCGGACGGCGGCGAGTGAACGGACCTAGATGGGACGAAAGTCATCTGCCTCTTCTCGAGCTCTCCTAATTTCAAGAGATCCTCACTTTCTGTTTCTTCTTTGCGTGTGTATATTTAAGTTGGAATTGGTTTACATCTGGAGTCGGGCTTGAGATTACCTATGATTTGACGGATTGGTGGATCGAGAAGCCATGCATGCGTGACTGGCTTGTTTCTCGGTGGTTGGAAGACAGCGCGTTGGTTGCTGTGATTGCATTGAGCGATGTTACGCTATTATTGTACTATACTTCTACTACTGGCTTGTTATTTTTGGTTGAAGGGAACCCTCAATTCTAAAGACGCATCATACTAGTCTCATCGAACCTAGTCTCATCGAACAGCAAGTTAAAAAGAAATAAATAATATTGTCAGTCAGAGCCAATGAGGCTGCAGGATATCAATAAGACCGTTAACACCAAAACACCATGTCCCTTATGTCGAGAGAATCACAAGGCTGCCCACGGAAGACAAACCCTCTAGAATGCATATTAACAAGACAAACCGCTCAAGCAAGAGTTTCAAGAGATTCTAAGCTTTGTATAAAGTGTCGAGGAACCCTTCCGCGAGGCGGCTGACGATGCTCTTATCAGGTATGCTTCCGGCCACGCCGTAGAGAGCAGATGTATCGCCACGCTTGACGACATATGCTTTTCCTTGTCGTTTACGTTCTTCTGCTTTCACCAGTTCCTTCTCAACGACCTCAGCAACGTCCGAGATGAGTGCGTCGACAGCAGCAGCCGTGGGAATGGTGAAGGCAACATGCATAGCGGGTGGTGATTGCAGGGCATTGAGATGCCAACCTTTTGCAGACAGATCATCTGCAATGTCGTAGATATCGATGGCGTCGTTCTTGCTTTCGAAAGCTATGACACTGACCATAGGTTGACCTACGATCTGAAGATTTCCCGATAAGCGCGAATCCTCGTTGATGGCCGACTCAAACTTCTTCGCTGCATTGACAATATCAAGGCAGCTCTTGATATATCCATTCTCACCTACACTCATGAGACTGGCCCAGCATCCAGCGATCAACGCACCGGGGCGTGACCCAGCGACCGATGGGGAAGCATAGACACCGCCAGACCAGTCGGGGTATATGAAATACTGATGACTGCGGTAGGCCCTGTTTCGGTACAAAAGGACCGAATTACCCTTGGGCGCAAATCCATACTTATGCGTGTCGACACTGATGCTGGTGACGCCTGGTTGAGCAAAGTCGAAGCCACCCTCCTCTTCGTAAGGCGATGGGAAACCGGCCTTCTTTAGGTGCGCGATGACAAACGAGCCCAAGCAGCAGTCAACGTGGAGGGGAATCTTGTAAAAGGTCGCGAGCCGTGATAGAGCCGGGATATCATCGACGATACCGTGCGGGAAGTTGGGTGCCGAGCCAACAAGGAGGACAGTGTTGGGGTTGATTAGTCGACGCACGGCAGCAATATCCACCTTGTGTTCTGGAGCAGGGCAGGGGACGCGGTGCAGCTTGATACCAAAGTAATTCGAGGCCTTGATGAATGCGGCATGAGCAGTATCCGGAATAATCCTTCGTGCTGGTCAGCAAAATATCAGCTGCACATGGAATGTGGACTCACATCTCGGGTTCCGTGATGCCTCTTTCAGCGCGCCCCTTATTGCGTGCTGCCAAGCAAGCCATGAGAATTGACTCGGTGCCACCACTGGTCGTGACACCGGCGCCATCTGAAGGGCAGTGAAACATTGAGAGGACCTGTACAAGGTCAATAAGTCACCGCATGCGGGATTTGGTTCTTTTGGGGAAATCAATTACCATCGCGACAACCTCCGCCTCCATCTTGCGAACACCAGGGAAAACGTCAGGATGGATAGGGTTGGCGACACCAAACTGTTCAAAGGCCTCAGCCTGAACCTTGAGCAGGTCCTTTCCACCATGGTACACAGCACCACTAACTCGACCATCCTCCCACCTAGTATGTTCCATGTTCACGAGCTTATCGAGCTCAGCACGAACCTGTTCGGCAGTCCATCCTTCTTTGGGAAGTGTAAGGTACCGTGTGACCCCGGGTCCGCTTGCGACAAGCTTCGTTTCCAGACCCTCAATCGCCGTCGAGACCTGCTTGTCGACCTGTCCACGAACACCGGGGAATCGGAGGAAGACGGTATAGAAGAATAAGCGAATCGCCAGTAAAACATTGCGGGCGCTGCCGACGAGGCCGTAGCCCCGAAGAGAATAATATGTCTTTCGAACGTAGCGGAATAAGAATAAGATAAACACGATATTTCGAAGGCTAATTCACGCACAACAAACGTCAGATAGGTATACACCTAGTGCATCAGAGCGGAAGATGATCCTCCACTTACAGGTCAAGATTCAAGATTGCCAGCTGGGCGCTGGGGGCTCTGCCATAGCCAAGCAGTTTATTCTGCAAGGCGACGGGTAAGACGGAAGATGCCATTTTCCTCCCGTAATATCCGACTAATCCTCCCTGCACACGAAATGGAAAGAGTAAAAGAATAGTAGTAGACAGAGCAAGCGTCGAGGATAAGGATAGGACGTAGGAAGAAGTGCGGAGGCGGAGGTCGGAAGTCCAGGATGAAAAGCTCGCGGAATAACGGCCGAAAGCAAGCCTCGTTTTCTCGGAACTTGACTCAAGTTTCTTGAGCACCTGTCACTCCAAGTTTGGAAAGACGATGGACTTCAATTCCAAGCGCCAAATGATGAGCGGTCGTTTTGCCTCGGCTGTAGGTTCCACATGCCACCTCGTTTGGATTAGGAAAGCCCGTGCAGGGGTCAGACCGGTGACGTCTGATCCATACTGTGATGAAGTCTTCTATCAGGATTTTTGGACAGATCACTACAAAGTACAGAGGGTAACTCTAGGTTACTACCCTGCAATTGATGATTTCTTTGTCTTTGTACATCACGTCTCATTCGTGACACCTTTGTCACCACGAAGGCCTGCTTATATACAAGAGTCCAGTCTAATGGACCAATGCCTGCAAAACACCAGCCAACTCTTTCCCATCGCCTATCTTGCAGGGGCAAATAGCACTTTTAGAAGACCCTAATAACGTAAAATATCCCAGACCACATAAATGAACACCAAATCATGACAAGACAGAAAGAAATCCACGCCTCTCTTCGTGAGAGTCGCTCGGGGAATATGATCAAAGCTCTAGAAAACAAACACTGTCACCTATTTCCAATCGGAATGGCGCAAGCACAGTGTGATGCATAGTATGTTTCGGAGGCAGTGCGGTAGGCGTCCTCTATAGGGACGCAGCATTGCCTTGGGCGGCGAGCTCCTTTTCCTTGGCGAGGAATTGAGCGTGCTCGTCGGCGGTCAAGTCAAGAAGGGGCTTGTTCTCTCCCGAGTTAAGGTTACGGTGGAAAGCGCGAATAATGCTGTCGGCATCATCAATGGCAATAGGTCGGATGTCGGCAAGGGCCTTGATCTTGGCTGTGCACTCCTTGTACTGATCATCGCTCATATGGATATTGAGCTGCTGTGCACGCGACTTGATGGCGTTCCAGCCCGTCAGACGGGACGCAAAGTGGACGTATCTCGACATTCCGAAGTCAGCGGGGTTAATGATCTCGTAGGTGCTTGGGTTGTTCAGGATGGCCTTGGCGTGGATACCAGCCTTGTGGGTGAAGGCGCAGAAACCAGTGATGTAGTTGTTGAAGGGGATGTTGACCTCAACAGCCTCGGCCACAAGATCCTCAATGTCCTTCAGCTTCTCCAGCTTGTACTTGCCCTTGACGTAGGCGGGGTCGGCAACCATCATGCGAGCCATGAGACCACCCAGAGGGGTGATACCATTTCGCTCACCAATACCAAGGACAGAGGTATCGATGTGAGTGGCACCGGCTTCCAGAGCGCAGTAGGCGTTAGCGATAGCGCAGCCAGTATCGTTGTGGAAGTGCGTTTCAATATCACAGCTCACGACACCTCTCAGCACACGGACAAGCTCGTATACTTGGCGAGGCGAAGCGCAGCCAACAGTGTCGGCAATACCAACACGGTTGACACCAACTTGATCGACAGCGGAGTAAATGGAGAGCAGGTCAACGAGGTCGGAACGGAAAGAGTCCTCGCTGGAGAATCGGATCTCAATGCCCTTGGACTTGACGAACTCGATGACTTCGATGGCGGCGTTCTTAATATAGGTCATGTCCTTACCGTGAGAGTGCTCACGGAGGTAAGATGACGTTCCAATAACAACGTCACTTGAATCTCCTGTTAGAATCTACATCCAAGGCACGGCAAAGGTAAGGGTCAACTAACACTCCATCGACGCCGGTCTCGACGGCGACCCGAGCGTCGTCCATATGGCAACGAATGTGTGTAAGAATCTATTCAAGCTGTTAGAGATGAAGTGCGAGGTGGAGAGTAAAGAACGCACCTTGGCCTTCAAGCCGAGCTTGCAAATGGCCTCGCAGTCGAGCCTCGATTGCTCGGAAGCGCAGGGACTCGTAAGCTCAATCTACAGCAAATGACTGTCAGTAAGCGAGGTAGAGATTGAAGTGATCTCCGCATGACTTACGTAGTCCACACCGAAATCGTCCAATGCCTTGGCGATCTGAATCTTCTTCTCGGTGTCGAAGAAAGCGTTGGCAAACTGCTCACCCTCACGGAGGGTACTCTCAATGATCTTGAAGCGGGAAACATTGCTCAGGAAGTCCGTAACGCCGACGTTGTGACCGTAAGGGTTGCGGGAAGGGTGAGGGTTCTGGCGGGTCTGGATAGCAGTGAAGCCGGGGTGGGATCCTAGGAATAAAACTTAGTTTCGAATTGTTTCAAGAACGACCAACACTATATCCTCCAGGATGTACCATTTGACTGGCCGTTAGCACCATTTGTTTGCCCATTGGGCTCGTTGCCTGCACCGGGGCTCATGGTGTGAGTCGGATAGCGGGGGAAGGCTTGGAGATCTGATTAAATTTGAGAGGGGTAGAACTATATCGCAAGTCAGATACAGGGTTGGTCGGCGAAGAGAAGAAAGGTAAAGAGAAGATGAATTACCGTTCGTCGTCAAGGGGCAATTCAGCTGTTTATATGCTCTTGAGGAGAAGTTAAGGAAAAGAGTCATAGGCCTGGGAGGGAAGAAAAGTGGGTGGAGTTTGAGCAGACTGGCGATCTCCAATGAACTCACAGGTGAGGATGACTCCATGAGCGGCAAGGAAGAAAATTTCGCCCGCCGAGCACCGCAGTCTTTTGAAATTTTCCACTCCTCCAGTCATTTGTGGGGAACCCTGTATTCGCTCGTCACTACTGAGTGCCACTGCCTACTACTATCCAGCCAACTTTCCCCGGTCTTGTCGACCATTGAAGCAAGACGCGTTGTCACGAGTTACTAGATTTCAATTCGTCGGGTGCCTAGCCCTTGGACGAACCTTGTGCGATCGACTTCGAGGTACCTTAACCCATTGAATCGAAGACTGAAATCGGTTTGTCCATCTCCTAGGTAGCAGTAGATACTCTTCGTACTTTGGGCTAAAACCGTTTTCGAGTATCATTCGCCACTCTCAATAACAGCAGGCAGAGCTATTATTCAGTTGATAACTCGGATCAGTTCAACTGGAAGCTCTTGTCTGTACCCCTGCATACAACGAGACGTTTCTTCTATATGTAGTTCCCCTGTTGTTATTCGTATTGCCGACCAGAGTTCGAAGAGGCAACCCCCCGCCCGACATCGGCAGGACTCGAATCCAGGATGAGGGGCTACCGGCTGTACCAAAAATATCGAATCAGTTCACCGTCCAGTGTCTAGAAAGCCCGCAATTGATAATCAACGCTCGGGTGCTAAAGTACTATTAGTAAAGCAGTCCATCGCCGCATCTCCAGGATAATCTGAGACAGCAACAGGAGGCGCTCAGAAGAGAGCCGCAGCTAGGACTTGACCACTACCGAGTGCAAATACGTCACCTCTCAAAAGTGGAGTTCTTACGTCCTGGACGACTCCGAGTCCCATAGAGTATCTACACTACTATTAATCGCTTCTTTCTTGTTGGTCAATCTCGGAAATATTCCAATGGCGTCGGGTAAGGTCCGGTATTGTGGAAAGACGATTGAGCCGTATTACCAGGGACCAAGTTCAACACCTCGGACTGACGCGAAGTATAAAATACATGAAATTGGCGCATGTCCTGTATCGAATCTACTGTTTAGTACACGTTGCCATGATAATGACTCACTGTCTATCAAAGAATACATCAGCGCTCTTTCCGGGAACGTCATGGGGGAAAGGAAAAGGATAAACAACAGCGCTCAACCAACCCAGCTCTTCAATCTCGAAACATCCCGTCTGAACGGATAGCTGGCGCCGCGCTCATGGTCATGATTATATCTCTCCGACCCCGTTCCGTCAAGCAGCCCTGTCTCAAGGTCTGTTGTGTACCTCTTAGAAGATGCGGATTCATTAAAATCACTACTTTCTCTGCCGTCGCCCCTCAAGCGCTGTGTCCTGGACCTCCCAATGCCGTACCCTCTTCTGCCGGGGTGCGGGAATATGTTGGCTATCGCTTCCCTGGTCCTTCGCATTGAACAGACTAAAGCAATCACAACAATACCCACAACAGCGATGCTCACTGGTACACCAATGTATACTGCCTGTTTATTGAATCGCGCCGGCGGTGATGGTTTATAGTGCTTCACCGGTTTCGGACGAAGTGTGATCGTTGGACCTTGCCGTGCGCTTGCTCTGCGATCGAGAGTAGAATCAAGCTCGATGATGTAAAGCGTCAACGTGTTATTCGACTTGCCCTGAAGCCAGTCCCTCCGCATATGAAGCGGGATATATCCGTAGCTATTATCGGCCTTCTCAGAAGTGAACGCCGAGGAACCTTCAAGGGAGTCGGAATATCGCAGTTCAATCGTGATGGTTGCATTCAAGGGGTAGAAATCAGCATTCCAGGTCACATAATATGTCGTGTCGACCAAGACATCGGCACCGTCTTCTGGAAGGCAGAATGGCACAAACGGGCCTTTGAGATCGGTACACACTGGGAAGTCGCCGGAGGAGAGCCGATTAGAGGCTGTGGCCACAAGTGATGTAGTTGTTTGGTTCGAGGTAAAGTTGTTCCTTATGCTCGTACCTAAACAAGCAGGAGTGGATTGTTCAGAATCACCGATCATCTCATGGAGATTGCGAAACTATTATGAGCAAGGACTAACCGAAGTCATAGCTCACCCCTCTTCTCACAACAGCTCCAAGGCCGTGACATGGCAGCCAAGCGATGATCAGTGCCAGTGTTGCGAGGTTCCAGGAGAACCTTCCGGGTCTGTGCGCGTGCTTCATAATAGATGCGAAGTGATATCAAGCAATAGCTGGGGAATTGATAGGCCGTACAACTGCACTGGGATAAGAGGACGTCTCCCGTACCAGGTATCGCGTCGGTGAGTAGGTAGAAGATGTAGGGATCAAACTCGGTCATTGCCGTTTCTCCCAGACCACCTAGACGTCCTGTATACTCCAGGCTCCAGGGAAGGAGCCATAGTCCAGGAAAGAGCCACTACATAGTATTCGTAAGCTTAGTGGGCTTCTAGCAACGCGGTTAGTAGTAGACTCATCATCCTCCATAGCCTCTGCAACAACCTAGTTAGCAAGTTCGTGGGAGCTGAACTGATCAAAGGGGATGAAGAGCAGCCGCCCGGGGAGAAACTGATGGACAGTAAATACGATGACATAATCCATCACAGTAATCACGTTGAGTTGGAATGCTGCCCTGTGAGACCACAGTCCGCTCTTGATGACCGTACTTGACACGCAGAGATAACAGATCGAATCTAATAATCTCAAAATCAACTTTGCTTTTTTTTGCTATCTTTCAGGGAACGAGGATTGCTCCAGTTGAAGTAAGTCAAGAGCTGGATTTCTAGGCTCCAGGCCAGTCCAGTTCCCCGCTTCCGAAGCTGCAAGTCAGGGAACTGCCATTTCGAGTTTAGGCCAGCTGTCGCGCGCAGCCCGTCAGTCGTGGCTCTTCGTTTGGACAACAACTCCAGCTCCCCGTTGTTCGGAACCTGCCTGCTGTCTGCACTTTGGTCGTTTCAACCGCTCCATCATCCAGAGTGCGCCTGTATCTTTTACAGTTAGTCCCAGGTTTGTATTGTACACCAAAATCATCTGGTTTGCAAGCATCTACTGATCAAGGCGCGTTTCCTTATCGCCAGCATCATGCGCCTCATCCCGCTTCTCGTTCTCGTCCCAGCGCTGGCTGCGGCCCAAGAGCAGGTCCCTCTTGCGGACCGTGTTCAAGGCTGGTTCAATAAGGCCAAGTCCTATCTGCCAACCGCGACTCCTGTCGTTCCTGTCGCTGAAAAGGTGGTCGAGGCCCCGAAGAAGGTTATCCAAGAAAAGACCGTTACCCCTTTCAACGCAAGCAACTGGGTGTCACTTCTAGAACCCGCAACAACCCCCCAAGACTGGTTGGTTTTCGTCACCGGCGGGAACAAGACTTGCTTTGGTCGCTGTGGCAAGGCCGAGAAGTCGTTCAATGTGAGTTCATCTATTGAAAAGGGGCAGTTGAAACTTGAGACCTGTATCGCCTAATCTCTTGATATCAGGAATCTGTCCTCCTTTTCGCCGCCGATCCGACTTCGCCCAACCTTGGATACCTCGATTGCGAATCCAACCAGCTTCTCTGCTCCGCCTGGTCTGCTGGCGCTCCTTCGGTTTGGTACTTCAAGGTACCTCAAGCTCAAGCTGAGGAGCGTCCCTCCACCCCTCTACACATCGTCTATGTGAACTCGACCACCGTGACCCCCGAGAGTATCTACAAAATTCATTCCGAGAAGATCTACGAGGACAAGCCCGCCTATGAAGGTGCATTCCACCCTACAGACGGCTGGCTTGCTCAATACGGCCTGCTTGTTCCCCTAGGCTACGTCATCTACGGCTTCGGAATCGTCCCTAGCTGGCTCTTCATGATTGTCATCAGCATGGCCAGTCGAACGATGATGTGAGTTTTCTAGGTGCACTTGTTGACTCCAGCTAATTCTTGTCTCAGGAGTCGTCGCCTCAATCCCGGTGCTCCCGCTGGCCGCACTGGATAAACATATCTGCTCAATGAGGCTTACTTCTTTCCGGAATACCATAGTCAAGGATGTATATATGGCATCACTTGTACCTTTGATCTGATAGTCGGGCCATGCTGGGACTTTTGGTTATACATCCATCCTGTGATCTTCATGGTATTATTTTGGGGATTTTCAAAAAAAGAATGTTTTAGTAAAGAGATAACAGAGCATTTCTTATTTTTCAAGTAACGTTGATTTTTTGAACTGATTTTCAGGGGGTCAATTATAGATGCGCACCCTAACGGTAAGAGGACCTCAGGACCACCTGAAATTAATCCGAGACTGGCCTAGTACGCCTTCTTCATATTTCCCAGCTCTATACGGGTTGAACCGATCTTTGCGTGTCAAATGCATACGCACTTCGTCCAATGAAGTAAAACTTTGATCATCCTCAGCCGCTCTCGCCAATTCCTCCAGGTGTGGGACGTAGTGTTCGTTTTTCCAAACCATGTCGTGTTCGTCGCCATAGTAGTCGGCCAACGTGAGTAAGGTGAGCTGGCATATATTCGGAGGAAGGACATCCTTGAGGCGATGTTGATTGCCGGCAGGCCTTCCCAATAGAAGTTCGAGCTGGATTGAGAGATTCGCAAGTTGGGTGAAATGCTTCATAGACCCAAAACACCCATTAATATCAACACATTCTTGCGGCATGCGCCAATCCCCTTCGTCGTCCATTCCACAGACAATGTCAAGGTTCTCAAGGGTCTCCGCCTGTCGATCGAGGATTTCCTTCAGTTCTTCGGCGTCGTGCTGTTTTGGTGAATAGCAGGATCCATCTATGTTCTCAAACCTCAGAGACTTCAGCCGGTTCGTGCTGGATATAATGCTCTCCAGTATACCTTCTGAGGAAACTTCTCCGGACCAAACCCCTTCGCCTCCGACAGCGACGGTAAAGTCGAGGTTCTCAAGCCGTGGAAGATGGAGGAGAATGGCCATCTGCGCGAGCTTCCCTCTGTTGATTTTGAGCCTGAGGGAGGTAAGATTTGATAGTTGGACTAAGAGCGCCCATTGAATGGCGTCTAGTCTTGACTTCAGGAGTTTGCGTACCCAGTGGCTCTCTAAGGAGCGGATTCTCTCTCCGTGGGCTTGAAATTTGCTCTTGAATATCTCAACGGCAGCGCTCAATTGCCGGGATTTCGAGCCGTCGTCAGATTGAGAGAGGCGCTGGGATTCGTCAGAGTTGGATTCTGGCCGCCCTTGTCTTTCCTTCCCTTCTTCCCCCTTTCCGCAGCCTTCGTCTTCATCTTCCTCTTCTTCCTCATCTTCCGAGTCGATATGATTTCGCTCCGTGCACTCATCTGTCAAGTCAACCCGCTTCACCAGACGTGCCAGTCTCGGTTGGCGCATCATTGACCAGAATACCTGCTCTACCCTGCCGTCATCCTCTGTATCGACGCTTCTATACAGGATGGGCTCGACAATCGCCTGTACAGTTGTGGAAACCAGCCGAAGCCTGTGCGCATCCTGGAATTGTTTCTTTGAGGTCAGGTCATGAGCCACCTGCTTGAAAATGATGGAGAGAATCTCCACTGGGAAATGGACGATCATTTCTCTGCAACCTCTCAGAGTACAACGTAGTGTAAGTATCCAATGTGGTGCCGTCTGGAGCTCCCGATTCTTTGCAAACGCGAAACGACAGCGGACGCTCACTTTGACTCTTGAGGTTACCCCGCTGATGGGCGGCAGCCTATTTTGCCTGTCAAGTCATCTTCTCCTTTTTTTCGCTGTGAGGCTGATAGCTTGTCGCCAAGCACTGATACGACGAACGCCCTCAAACTGTAAACAACCCTTGCGGCACGTGATGTCCATCTCTTTGTCTTCTTCATGCAATATCAAGACAGATCGCCTCAATTCTGGAGAATCCCGGCGGCCAATACCATTGATCATTAGTTTACTACTCAGTACGAGGACCTTCATGGCCGGATACCAATTTGAGACGTACTGTATATGGTAAAAGAAAGAAAAGCTTCCCGGAGCGTGGAAAACGAGTGTGTGGAGAACCCATTCCCAAAATATATCCTTCTCCGCAAATCTCGTCAAACTTTGATCATACAACTCCCACAGCCCTTTCACCACCAAGAAATGTCTGATCTTGATCGCATCCCGCCTTCGACAACGACATATGTCGTCGCAACAGCCATCATCGCCGGAATCACCGGTTACTTCATCGGCCAAGGGGCATCACTGGGACTCTTTTCTTCAAAGGAGAAGGAGGGTTGGCCGAATAGCTACAATGTGAAAGTTCACCGGGGATCGTCGGACGAAGAAGGTGACGATGAGGAGGAGGAGGATAGCGAGGAAGAAGGCGATGGAGGCGAACTGGCCGATTTCGAGGGAAACACAGAGGAGATCAAGTTAGTGCTTGTTGTTCGGACGGATTTGGGAATGACGAAAGGTATTTGTTACACTCTTGTTCTTGCTTCCCGGCTGTCGGGAATACCCTTGGCGATTCCAGAGTCCCGCCTCCATGCGCAAGGAAGAGAAGGCTAAAATCGTATCAACATGTATAGGGAAAATCGCTGCTCAGTGCTCGCATGCCACCCTCGCCTGCTACAAATATCTTGTCTCGCACACCACCAACTCTGCCATTCTGCGCCGCTGGGAATCACAAGGTCAAGCGAAGATTGCGCTGCAGATAAAGTCGGAAGAAGAATTACAACTGTTACAGGCGCAAGCCATGAGTCTCGGACTCTGCGCTCGAGTGATCCAGGATGCTGGACGCACACAGATCGCCAGTGGAAGCAGGACGGTGCTCGGCATCTTAGGGCCAAAGAGTGTTGTTGATACGGTGACGGGCCATCTGAAGCTTCTTTGATGGCTTCTGTGCTCCGCATCTCATTCTGCGGTGCTATTTCTCTCTAGAAAGCTTCAAGGTGTTTTCGGCTGGGACGGCTGTGTTTTGTATATACCCTTCTACCATGAGATACAGCGCACTTAAGATTACTCGCAAAAGATGGGCAACACGATTGCCGGCGCTACGACCCGTAGACCTAAGCAAAACAGCTATGTGCTAAATAAGTGATGTTGGCCAGTCATGGTTTATCCCTAACCTCATCAGCCGACGGCCATGATCGGTAAAGGGAACAGGAATATGACGCCGTTGACACAAGGCTCTCCAGCCGAGCTCACCAATCGTCCAAAAACAAAAGGGAGCTCAAGACCAGAGTGAACACCCCATGCCAACATTTGATCTGAGATCTGTCGACCGGAAAATGTTGACACCAAATGTAAGAAAAGTAGTGCCTCCGTGGTCGTCGAACTGTCCAGCAATCAACCGATACGCAAAAAGACAAGATTCCCAAAGGGAAAGACGCTCTCACGACCAGGATCGCCGAACACAGATCCGTTTGTGTTCTGTTGAGAGAAAAGAAAAAGAAGAAAATTTCGGCACAAAGATTACGGCATTTTTATAGCTCACGCTAAGGCAGCGCTAAGCGGTGGACACGCTAAACCTTACCGAGAAATGAGCTTATGTAATGAGCGGCCTGGACAGCCGTCTCTTGATTCAACGAGTGTTATCGATCAACGAAAGCTCACAACCACCTTCCTCTCGGTACCGTTCGTTTCGTCGTTTTATCGATTTAGTCGGCAGTATGACGGACGCCATTTCCATCGAGCAAAACAACAAGATTCGCGTGGCCCTGGGGCTGAAGCCTTTGCCAGTACCCGGAGCCGACGCCACCGGCCCGTCATTCAAAGAGTCCAACGACGACTCATCCGACGAAGAACCAGCGAGCACACTCGAGTCCCGCGAGGCGCTGGCCGGAAACAACTGGAAAAAGCTCCAAGATGAGGCCGAGTCAAAGAAGAGGCGCGAGGCAAGGAACGCTGCGATCAAAAAGGCGCGCGAGCAAGCACAAAGAAACGCAAAACTCCAAGGAACAACTCTGGGAGAGGGTGCGGATGCGGACGTAGACACCAAGACGTGGTTGCTACAGACGAAAAAACGGCAAAAGAAGATTGAGAAGGAGCGAGCGCGCAAATTGGCAGAGGAGCTGGAGGAGCGCCAGCGTGTGGCGGAGTACTCGGCATCTGACCTTGCTGGTATCAAGGTCGGGCACGAAATCGGGGAGTTTGGGGGTGGAGAGGAGCACATACTCACACTCAAAGATACGACGGTGGATGAAAATGAGGAAGAGGGAGACGAACTAGAAAATCTTGACTTGCGAGAAAAGGAAAAACTCGCAGAGAGATTGGAGTCGAAGAAAGGGAAACCAGTTTATGACCCTACCGAAGAGAATACCAGCATTCTTGCACAATACGACGAGGAAATTGATGGCAAGAAGCGAAAGCGGTTTACACTTGATGCCCGTGGATCTACTGTGGAGGAACAAGAGGCGCGGCGGCAGGAGGTCTCGGATAAACTGAAACGAAATGTCATCAGTCTTGATTTTGAGGCCGATACCCCGGTGTCCGATTACATGGATTTGAGCGAAATCAAGATCAAGAAGCCGAAGAAGAAGAAGACCAAGACCACCAAGAAGAGATCTAGCCTCGATGATGACGATATCTTTCCGCCTACTGAATCCGCTGACACGCCGAACGGCGCCGCCATGGATGTCGATGTCGTGGATGGCGCACCAGTACCTGCACACCGCAAGATACAAGACGAAAACGTGTCGTTTGTGGACGACGATGATTTACAAGCCCTTCTAACCCGTCAACGGCGTGCCGCCCTGAAAAAGCGACAGAAAGCGCGCCCAGAGGATATCGCACGGCAGCTTCGGGAGGAAGACTCGCAGACTCCAATGGATGTTGAATCGCCAGACGAGGAAGAGCCCGGGCTAGTCATCGACGAGACATCTGAATTTGTTTCCAATCTACAGAAACCGGTACTTCCCGAGCCACGAGAGCGCCGCACCAGTACACCAGCAGAAGGCTTGCGAGCGCAAACAGAAGAGCCGAGCGAAGAACAAGCAGACGGCGGCGACGTGGGTATGGAAAGGTCCTATAACGACATTGAGGACGAGGATGAACTCAGGGAGCGCATCAAACGCGAGGAATCCCAGATCAACGCGCCCATCAGTGGTACTGGATTGGAGGAGGAATCTACCTTGTCCCAGGGTCTTGGTGCTACCCTGGGTATGCTCAAGAAGCGCGGTCTTGTAAAATCTACAGACGCTGCAGAGCACAACTCACTTCTTCGTGATCGCCAGAAGTTCATCTCCGACAAAAGTCGCCTTGAAACAGAGGCGGAACGACGTGCTCGCCAGCAACGTGAGCGTGATCGAGCTTCAGGAAAGCTTGACCGCATGTCTGCCCGCGAAAGAGAGGAGTACGCCCGCTGGGAAAACAAACAGCGAGACCAGCAGGATGCGCGCCAGATGGCAGAGGTTTTCAACAAAGAGTACAAGCCTGACGTTCAGCTCAAGTACATTGATGAGTTTGGCCGTCAAATGAACCAGAAGGAGGCGTTCAAGCACCTGAGCCATCAGTTCCACGGCAAGGGCAGCGGTAAGATGAAGACTGAGAAACGGTTGAAGAAGATTGAAGAAGAGAAGAAGCGCGAGGCAATGAGTGCATTGGACAGCAGTCAGCATACGGGAATGAACAATGCCATGGGTGCGACAGCGCGGAAGAACCGACAAGCTGGTGTGCGATTGGGCTAAATTTCTTCCTTCCACCTGCGTTACATTATACATAGATACCTATTCCCCGACGGAAAGCCTCAAACGACTAGTCATTTTAGACACCGTACAGAACAATATGGATGTCAACTTCTGGCAAACAACAGTGAACTTTGAACTTGAGCCCGAGCGTAAGGTTTGTCCTCTACATTTGAATGCAGCTCTAGAACGCGGACAGCCGAGTGCTTGGTGTAGTCTTCGAAGTTCGAGTAGCGTCACGCTGCTCTGTCCGCCCATCCTACTAACGGTGGGGTTGAAAACGGATAGATGTTGGGGAGCGTCCGAGACGTTAGTCATGGCCTACAACCAAAGCAACTGGCAAGTACAGATTTCAAGTATCTGGCTTCATCTTTCTCGGTGCTCTTTCAGTTGCCTCGAGTTCCTCTCCATAATCTAGCGGGTAATGTTCTTACATACGGAGCCAATCAGTCTGACCTCAGACCTTACACAACCTCAATACCAATGGGATCAACCGCACTGTCATAGAGTCACTCCAACCCCTCGTCCCCTCTATCACACGCTATAACACTAAATCAAAACACCAACATGGAATCCAATCTTACCCTCGCAATTATCGGATGCGGCGAGCACTACCTCACTCATCAAACCTACTGCCATCTAACCTCTCTTTAGGCAACATGGGCTCCGCAATTCTCAGTGGAATCCTCGACGCAACATCCACCACCCACAATAAAGAAAGCCCGTTTACCCGCATAGTCGCGTGCACAAAGTCCCAGGCATCTGCAGACAAGCTTGAATCTCGGTATGCCCGGCATTCATCACAAATACAGCTTGACTTTGTCGCCGGCGACAACGCCACCGCCGCTGCACAGGCGGATGTGGTCATCCTCGGCTGCAAGCCGTACCTTGTTGATGCGGTCCTGGCTGAGAAAGGGCTCTGTGATGCAATGGCAGGAAAGCTAATTGTTAGTATTATCGCCGGAAAGACAATCGGTGTCCTTGTTGAGGGGATTGCAAAGAATCAGTCGGGCTCGGCTACGGAGTCTACGACGGTGGTTGCGCGCGCAATCCCCAATGTCGCTGCTAGCGTGCGGGAGTCCATGACTGTCATTGAGCTCCCCGAAGCCGCTTCCCAGAGTCAGGTGAAGATGATTGAGTGGATGTTCTCGCAGATTGGGATGGTCAAAGTCATTGGCGGCGAGTTGTTCGATTGCGGCTCCATGTTGATGGCTTCGCTGGCTACGGTTTCTGTGGCCGTTGATGGGATCTTAGACGGGTGTGTTGCGGAAGGAATGCGGCGGGCAGATGCGTCTGAGATGACAGCACAGTGCCTGCTCGGTCTTGCTAAGATGTTGAAGGATGGGCACCATCCGGCAGTGCTGAGGGAGAGTATCTCATCGCCCAGGGGGTGCACAATGCAGGGCTTGTTAGCTGTGGAGAGGGCTGGGGTGAGGACTGCGTTTGCAGACTCGATTATTGCTGGGACGGGGCATTTGAAGAGGTTGCAGGAGGAGTGAGCGTACCCGACAGTTTCTACAGAGAGAATTGATAGAATTCCAAGGTTCTTGGATCAGGCAGCTTGACCTTCTACGAAGCAGTATCCGCAGTCAATTAGCCAGTGTGTGCTTGCTTTTAGTTATTAGATTATGCCCCTCCCATGTTTCGCTTGCCCAACGTTGCAGAAAGCCTCAAGCTAGACCCTCGAATGCGTTCGGAGCTGGCTTGCTCAATCACTGCGCGGCATCAACTCGCAGTCGTATTGGAGCAGGATCCCGCGTGCCTGGAATTATTGACCAATCTATAGTCTTTGAGATCCCGAGACCTCCAACCCGAAACAGAGGCTGCCCTTGTTGCGCGTGCGCCGTGCGGGCAAACACGGAGCAGGATTCGATCTGTATGGATCCCCTCACCGACCGGGAAGACCGGGAGCTCAGCCTGGTCTCCTGATTTTCATAGCTAGCTAGCTTGTTAGCGACTTGGCGTGTGGGGGAAATTAACCGGTCAAAAAGCGATTCGGGATCAAATTGCTACGATGTAGGTGAGCTAGCTACCTAGGCAACGGCAAGTGCCGAGTTCGAGATTGGACCGAGAGAAATCCGGGAAGAAAAGGACTGGCGTTGTCCAGGACCAGATGTGAACAGATACTGTCTCAACACTACTCCCTTAACAGGAATGCAACAAAGGGAAGGAGATAATCACTGGCGAAATTCGTGATTGACGCCTGAGATTCGAGAAGCTGTTTTGGAGAAATTACCCCAAATCTCGTGAGGGGAAAGGCCTTGAGAGTCGAAAGAGTTTCACCGAGAGCGGGCCTGCGAATGGCGCGACCAGAACTTGAAGGGACCCAAATAATGTTCGAGCATAAACCTGGAGATGCGCAAGCGGAGATGTGGAGAGGTTTGGGAGACTCTGTAAACAAGAGACATTGTAGCTATGATGCTTTTATCTTGATATGAAGGCTGTCGGTCGGGATTGAACTCCCGTATCAATCGGATGAGCCTGTTCAGTGTGTCCAGTCCGAGTCTAGAGCAGCAACAGTGAACACAACAGCGATTTTATCCGTGGTCGGCCCATTGCAGTTCACATGAGTCAAAGAAAACACACACACGCAGCATCTCCGATTCGGCTCACCCCATCACTCATTGCTATTTATCGCTCCCTTGCATCCCGGTCGCCCTGCTCCTCAATTCCTTGATATTTTTTTCGGCCTTTTGTCCTGACAGCTCTTCCTCCTTTATCCTATCTACCCCAGATTTGTGTACCTTCCAGTTTTGACCTATTATTGAGCCAATCCACCTCTATCAACAATGCTCTCTACTCTTCGAGTTGCCAGCCGCAAGGCTGTGTCCCGTGAGGCTAGCGTGCGCACCGTAATCGCAGGTGCCAGATATGCTTCCACCTGGTCCAATGTTCCCCAGGGTCCTCCTGTGAGCTCAATTCTTATCCAGATAGACCTATCGCCGGGTTGCAATTGCTGATATGGTCGCTTCTACGATGCTAGGATGCTATCCTTGGTATCACTGAGGCCTTCAAGGCCGATTCCTTCAAGGAGAAGATCAACCTTGGTGTTGGTGCTTACCGTAAGGTCCCCGAATCTGTCTCTTGTTCAAGATTTCCCATGTGCCTTTACCGATTGTCGCCCTCGAAAACTTCTATCGCTTGTCTAAAAATAGTCTTCTCCGATAGGTGACGACAAGGGCAAGCCTTATGTTCTGCCTTCCGTCCGCGCCGCGGAGGACAAGGTTGTCGCATCGCGCTTCGACAAGGAATACGCCGGAATCACTGGTATCCCCTCTTTCACCAAGGCTGCCGCCCAGCTCGCCTATGGATCCGACTCTCCCGTTCTGAAGGAGGACCGCCTCGTCATCACCCAGTCCATCTCTGGTACCGGCGCTCTGCGCATTGGCGGTGCTTTCCTCCAGCGCTTCTACCCCCACGCGAAGAAGATCTATCTCCCCACCCCTAGCTGGGCCAACCACAATGCAGTCTTCAAGGACTCTGGACTCGAAGTCGAGAAGTACCGTTACTACAACAAGGACACCATTGGTCTCGACTTTGAGGGCCTGATTGCCGACCTCAAGGCCGCTCCTTCCAACAGCATCATCCTGCTCCACGCTTGCGCTCACAACCCCACCGGCGTTGACCCTACCCAAGACCAATGGCGCGAGATTAGCAACGTCGTGAAGGAGAAGAGCCACTTTGCTTTCTTCGACATGGCCTACCAGGGCTTCGCCAGTGGCAGCGCCGATCGCGATGCCTTTGCTCCTCGTCACTTTGTTGAGCAGGGCCACAACATTGCTCTGTGCCAGAGTTTCGCCAAGAACATGGTAAGCTCGTGGAAATTGATTCCGGTAGTCGTCCATCTCCTAACCCGACATACAGGGTCTCTACGGCGAACGTGTCGGTGCTTTCTCCCTTGTCTGCGAGTCGGCCGAGGAGAAGAAGCGTGTCGACTCCCAGATCAAGATTCTCATCCGTCCCATGTACTCCAACCCTCCTGTGCACGGTGCTCGTGTCGCTTCCACCATCATGAACGATCCCGCCCTGAACGAGCAATGGCTCGGTGAGGTCAAGGGCATGGCCGACCGCATCATTGAGATGCGTGCCCTCCTCAAGAAGAACCTGGAGGACCTTGGCAGCAAGCACGACTGGTCGCACATCACCAGCCAGGTAGGATTGCTTGCACTTTTCATCCAAACGATACTGACACCAATTGCAGATCGGCATGTTCGCCTACACTGGTCTCAAGCCCGAGCAGATGGAGGCCCTTGCCAAGGAGGTATGTTCTACTATAACCATGTACTTCGATTCGCAGTTACCTAATACATGACAGCACTCTGTCTACGCCACCAAGGACGGCCGTATCTCGGTGGCCGGTATCACCACCGGCAACGTCAAGCGCCTGGCTGAGTCTATCTTCAAGGTGACTGGTTAAATCAGCAAGAAAATAGAGGGCTAGATTGGTTAGGACTTTGATGTGCCTCGGGGAAGGCTTTCTGTACTGATATCCGTTTTGTTCTATTAGCATATTTAGGGGCACGTTTAAAATTCACATTGGATGACCGGTTATGTTAGGCTGGTGCGTTTTCAAATGAGCTTTGCCTCAAGGAGACCTTGGCTTTCCCAGGAGCTTTTGTGGTTACTTCTGGAGTTGCAAGTACATACTAACACTTGGTATGAATCGCAGTACTATTTTAGTCACATGTACAGTATCAGGAGCTCGCCCCAGTTTCTGGCACTGTATTGCCCTCGGGAGCCGTGCTCTGGCGCGTGCTTTTGATAGTCTAGCCATGACGCAGTCAAATTCACAACATGACAAGGAAGAATCAATCTGCTGAGACAACTATCCTTGCAACCGTACTATGGACCTTTGCACTGCAGCTCTACGCATGTCTACTACCAGTTCATACTGGGCAGCTCACTCAAACTACCGCAGCTATCGCAATCTTGGTAAATCCAAGAGGTTACGCATACGGCCTGTTCTGGAATAAGTACGGACTTCCTCCGTACCTGTCCCCAATGACCTTGATTCGAAAGCTGGAGCCTAGGGAGTAGTACTCTCGCGCCCAGAAAGGACGCTCAACTCGCAGGGCGATCAAGGTGAGGCGCAGGATTTGCCCGGGTCGTGGCTTAGGTGTGTCATCACGAGGGCGTTTGAATGAGACTTGAGACCTTGGGTGACCTTGGGTGAAGATCTTCGTTTTCCACGGATCAATCAGGACACAAAATTAAGAGTTGTTGTAGGAAACGAGTATTCCAAGTATGAACACCAATAGACTCATGCGAGAGAGAACTACCGTGTTTCAGAGTACTATATATAAGTACTAGGTAAGTACAGACCAGGGATGTTGGAGGGTGGGTACTATAGCGTATCACAGTACCATGGCGGACGGTTGAGTACTTAAGATGGACATGTGCTTTGACTCATGTAATGTAGATCAGGGCCATACTAGCCCCAATAAGAACATACAAAGGGCATAAAGCTGTTGGGTTTCTTTCTTTCTTCTGATGATTGAGGACCACCATATCTGAGCGGTGAGCTCACCGTTTGACTGTTCAAGTTCAACGTGATACAAGCACAAGAATGTGCTGGCGCGTTGTTGGCCAACGTTACATTCGTGAGGAGTAAGCGTAAGATGTAGTATCGAGGCCTTCTTAGGCCGCCGATAGCGATGCAATGCGCTGGGCTGCAGGTGTTTCCTTTGTAAGGATGTCGCAGGAGCTGAGTCGAAGTCCCTCACATCAGTGGTGCTGATTGGGGCTTGGGGCTTGGGGCTGAAGCGTGAGCCACTCGATCGATGGGCGGCGGCCGAGTGAAGAAGGACGAGAGAATGATGTCGGATGAATAAGCAGCTAATTCATCCCACAAGTAAGCATCTGCTAATAATAGCCGGTAATTAAGCTGAATTGGGCATGCCCTTGGGGAGGCTTGGAGGAGAAGCACAGGCGTTGAACAGGGTTGGTATAGTACTCGGACGACGCTGTATGACAGAAAAGTTGCATTTGGAGAGGAGGATTTCAGTTCAGGCCAGTGCCCCTGGGCTTGTCTAACATAGGGGATGGAAGCATTTCTCGCAGGCCATTGAATTAGAAAAGCACCATACGGCGACGCAGCAGCCACTCCGCATCCACATCGACGAGGGCACGTGAACAATGGTCTCCCGACGTACCGACGGAGTACCCAGGAAGAGATTATCGATCCCTGGATCCCGGGTCCTGAACTGCTGTAGCCTGAAAACATTCCATTTCCACTTTGCGTATCGTAATTATGTTGAGTAGTTGGGAGGAAGTCTGCAAGCCGGGGGAGAGGTATACTTGTGATGCGAAATCGTAGTCCTCAATCCTCAGCGATCTCCACTGCGTACTCCGTACGGAGTATGTATGTGGGTGGACGGAGTTCTACTGGGATCGTTTTGAGGACCACTCGCGGCTCAGTGACCTCCCACGTCCATGTCGAAATGAGCCTTTGCCTTGCTTGGCTGATGCGGAGTGCCAGGTTTGACTCTCCGAATCCAGCCTTCCAGGAAAGATGATGAATCGCCTCCCATCCCTTCATAACTGACAGGAAAACTGGATCGTAGGGAGGCCCGAACCCCAAATCTGCTCCTCTCCCAAGCAACCGGGAACCAATTATTCCCCGCTGAGCTCCCCTCTCTTTTTCCCTCCTACCCATCGCCTTGCGGCCCTGCCTCGCATTTTTGCTTTTTGGCCTGAAGTTGGAACCCACGCACCCCTCTCGTGATTTATTTTCGGTGCCTCCAGTCACCAGTGGCATGGAGTCTGAGACTGTCTCTCGAGTCTTGTCCGGGCAAACCCATCCGTCACTGTGCTTAGCGCGCGAGCCGTCAGACAGGCTCGTTAACAACACATCTTCAGGAAATATTCGGGCTCTGCTAATTAGATAACTCGGTCAAAAAGGTGAGGAATTCCTCTCGCCCAATCGATTTAAGTGGAGCGATCCTCACTTTTTTAATTGGAACGGATTGCTTCAACGGTTGGCTGTTCAGTATTCTCCCATCAAGTCTGAAGCTCTCAATCGAATTCATCGCCTATCATTGCCCTGGCAATCATCATTGTCAAAGACCAATCTAACAGATTTTTTCGCTTGAAGAATGGGCATCGATTCAACGCGGGCATCTCGATTGGATCAGGAGAGCTAGGGACTGTCGGCCCTCAGAGTAGTGGCGAAAATACAGGGAGTTAGTCCAGTCGTCTCGCGCGACTGTAAGATTGATACGGGCGTACTCTGTATATTTGCACATATCTGCTGGACAATTCCGGGTTATTTCCACAGAAGCGATCTGATATGACGTTGTGGCTGCACGGAACTGATTGAGTACATAGTACCTGGCGATCGGGCTCGTCTACCGATGGTCTTGCACACATTGGACTGTCGCCTGACTGGAAGCCTTTGAGAGAAGAGATCTGAGAATACTACCCAGCAGAAAGTGGTCCTGGACGGGTGATCTACAATCAACGGGCGATCCAAGACAGTAATTGCAAATTTCTCTTTGCTACCATCTACTCACCTGCCCGGACAGCCAGCAAAGTGTACCACCAGTGCTCGAGAATGCAGATGATTCATTGTTTCATCGTTACTTCATCGTCTCGGATGTTTTTAACATTTTCGTCTTCCCACCGGACGTGGGGGAGTATGGAGACCGCGAGTATTCCGTACCTCTTGAAATCATGGCTTGAGTCTGCAGAGCAACCCGTAAGAAGGCCTTTGGAACCCATCCTGCTCTATACTTAGAGAGAAACCCATCCCATAGCCACTGTGCTCCCATTACCATCCAGAAACCGTGGCTGAGCAAAACCATAGCGTTCTAATTGACGGGAGCCAATTGGTTGGGAGTAGGTGCACTGAATGCTGATCATAGCAACGGAGGCTTTGGCCGTTTGAGACTCACAGTTCAAAAGCCCACGGGATTGGGGCTGAAACACCACGCACAGCACCATGATCTTTCCACCACCACCTGCTGTGCAGCGCCGCGGCGTGCGCAAATGTAGGCGGGTTTTGCCCATCTGATTTCCGTCTGCATCCATCGATGTGGATGACCGACATGGCCTGTAGTAATACCAGAGATCCCTTCCCTCTCGGGCTGTTCTCCCGGATGTTGCTCCGACAATCTCTCGTTGAAGTAGATATTGGCAGCCAAGTTCTTCAGGCATCATTCCATCATCACTTTTTTTGGCTTCTGGGACCCTGTTTCCCCTCACGGCTCATTTGGATCTGCTGTACCGGCGTTTGAGCGACAAACTCCAATGACCAGGCTTTGATGAATTTGGTATCTTGATGCAGTCCCTGTCGGGAACCTACCGCTGCTAGAGCTCCATTCACGGGTTGAAAGATACCTTTCAAGGTTGGGTGTTGAACAGTTCATTGCCAGAGTGGGGGCATCTGAACGGTGCCCGTACAGTCTGGGAATTGTTACAGGGGCTGTACGGGGCCTGGCCAGGGTTTGGGCGACTGACTAAGGTGACAGATCACCCCAACCTCTTTGAACTTGAGACTTCGAAGGGCATTTCTATTGAAGAACAGAGCAAACTGAGACTTGTACAGAAAGGATGATCATGAAAAGTCTCCTTAAAAAGGCATAAACCGAGTCATCGATCCATTGTTGTTCGCTGGACCCGAACCTGAATAGACATGCGACTGCGGCCTTCTACTAAGGTTGACTCCAGAGGTCACGACTGAGACTCCATTTGACGCGCCGTTCCTCTTACTAGTGGCCGGACTATCATCTCTGCTTCCTATTATTATTCGTCTCGCCTTTCTGGCTTTCTTCCGAAGAATTCTGCTGACTAGGTACGGATGTTACTGGATTTACAAGCAACAAGAGGTATCTGGGGTCCAAGAGTATCTAGCAGGCAAACTTTTCCTCTGGGATATTACTAGTATCGGAGGCAGTTGAATTGGAGTGGCAGCCATCGGAATCTGCAGGTTCGCGAAAACGGTCATATTTGATCATTCAATTCAGGGCAACTGGGAACTGGGAATAATTCTCGTCGGAGTCTGAATCAACGTGGTTAAATTATCTTTATTATTAAGTATTTATTTATTATTATTTTCCCGATTATTACATGAGAGCCTTTCAAAGCCAGGCGTGGAAAAGGCACCCCGAACAATACGTACCAGAACCAGAATACCGTTGCTCCCCACTTAACTTTGCTCACGCTCCGCCTTACCGTGACGCTTCCCAATCCTGGTTTCTTCGGCATCATCTCATCTCATCTCGCCCTCTCCCTTCCGGCCCTTTTTCCTCACTTCTCTTGCCCTTCTGTTCACCTCACTCTCGCTTCCACCCGTCTGCCATGGGTCTTGTTGTGTCCCAGTTTTCCGTTGTCCTTTCATCTGCAAACCTCTCTTCACCCTCTCTACTGTCCATTGCTTGATACATGGCGTACTGCCTGGACTCGCCCATCCGTGTACTCGGCCGATGACCTGCAGTCCTCACGCTGCTACCCGTCCTTCCTCCGGATCTCGAAACAACTTATACCTGCCTCAATTCTCCCTCACCGGTCGATTTTCCTCATATTATACCTACGTCTATTTCGATCCTGGGCATAATGCCTGCTCTCCAGGTTCCCGAGGCCGGGTTGTCTCTACAAAGAGACAGTCCCGGGGATGATATAAGTGGCAAACAAACACAGATCTTGCGGTTGAATCTTGCTCAGAGTACTCTCGACGAGCTGATTGAGAGCCTTCGTGCTGATCAACCAGCCCGGATTCGACTTGGAAAGACCCAAACACTTTTCTACGGCTCTAACAAGTCCTATCACTTCCACTCCTCCTCCGAACCGCACCGATCTGAGATCTACACGAGCCACTCTGTCAATAGCGAGAATCTATACTTCACTGGCGTTTTAAGTCACACTTTGGAGGTCCAGAAAGCCCAGGAGGCAACTGCGGCCACCGACCAAGCCTTGGCGAACCTCGAGCAGAGCTTGAGTGCCTTTGAACGAGGGAAGGAATCCAAGAAAACCCACATTATCACCGATATCGCGGAAGTGAGGGCTCTTAGAGCAGGTGACAGCCGGTCGACCACCGGCAAGCAGGCTGCTCTCCTTGCCCGCATGCCATCTAGCAAAGTGGAGCTGGAGAAGGATAGATTGCTGAAGAGCAAATCGAGCTCTAACCGCTCAGTTTCGTCGAGTCCAATGCTGGGCGTCGCTCGCTCGCCGATTCCAATGCCTCCTCTCACACCAACCTCGGCTCCACCCTCTCAGAACAAAGACCGTGCTCGTCTCGATGCCCTCAAAGTTCCCTTTATTCACCTCTTAGCCATCCGTGCCGTCTCCACCAAGTTTCTTTCCCGACAGACCTGCTCGTCTATTGAAGACTGTGCAGCACTTGCTCAAAAGTACGGAATCGAAAATAGAATCAATCCAGAAAAGTTCGATCTTCGGGACAAGGTCTATAGGGAGCTGGACGTGTGGAAGTTTCCTTATCCGTCTCAGGAAGACAGGCAGGAAGCGATTGAGAATGCTATCTCTGCATTCGATCGATTGAGGATCTCCCGCACGGACAAGTTATGGCAGAGCCTACTCCCGAAAGAGGAGCGTGGAAAGGGAAAGTGCCTGTCGCGGCTGGACTTGCGTACAGGCCCGATAAAGAAAGCCTTAACTCCCCGGATTCATGTATCGGACGAAACTGGGAAAGAGGGTTATACAACGAGCCAGGAAACAGACAAATCTGTCTCTTCCAAGCCTGGCGACTTGACAGGCGCTCCAAAGTCTGGTATGAACACACAGAAGAAGCGGACCGACAAAGATGCTTCCACCAAGCGGCCCACAGTCAAGGGGAAGACCACCGCTAATAGTACTTTGACTGGGCGTGTGACCAAGAAGTCGGACAGAAAGGCGCCGTCCAAAGTGGAAAGCAAATTCAAATCTGCAGAATATGTACATGACTCTGATGATGATGATGAGGACGACGACACTGATCCGCCCGATGTGTCTTCTTCATCCGAAAAGTCTCATCCCCAACAGACACAGCGCAAACCTCGAGTGTCACCGAAGCCTGCCGATTCACGAGCGCTGAAGGAGCCTTCGCATGCCCCGACACCGAAGACCGAACCAACCGGTACTCCACTGCCAAAGATAGACGTTGCAGCCAGCAACAAACCCTCCGCAACGAAAAGGCCACCATCGTCCCTGCCACCCGGTCCTAAGTCTCCACAGAAACCATCAAACGCTGTCACATCTCCCTCAGTCAAACCTTCCACCATACACAACCGCAGTCGTTCATCGAGCCAAAACAATTCGTCTAGCTCATCGTCTTCTTCCCCGCTAATTACGCAGTTGTCGAGGCCGCGTGTCAGCACCGAGCGGCCCAACGTTAAACAACCGATCAAGCCCAATGGTGTTGTGAGGACAAATGAGGCAACAAATTCGCTGAAACGAAAGGCGGAAGCGGAACGGCCTTCAGTACAGAGTGTCGCACGGCTTCATGGCAACTTGGATCACAAACGGCGGCGGGCAGTGAGTACTTCCAGTGGCAGCACGGGGAGTGCTTCGCCGCCCCTTAGTCGCGAACTACTTTCGCAACAGCTGCGGGACAAATCTCAAAAGTTCAAGCGATTTTATGCAAAGTATCGTTCGCTGTACGACGCCATGGCTGCCCATTCCGACCCACCACGTGCGGACGTGGAGAAGTTAAATCGACAGCATGCCCAACTTCAACGCATGAAAAAAGAAATCTGGGACGAGCATCGACGGCTCCGAGACGGACTCTAATGATTCAAACATGGTTAATATCCGGCATACCATTATTTCCCTGTCGGCATTTAGCAGAATTGGTTACCACAGCACAGTTCTATTGCTTATTTTACTGCATCACATTGTATTCCAATTTTCCGATTGCTTTTAGCTTTTTTCTTTCCGGCATTGCATATATAGCGCGATATTCAAAGCTACTCCCGTGGCATTTTCCATTTGACCTTTCCTTCCTTTTGCATCCTGTTGTATACCAGGTCAACTATACCACCTCACAAAACACGCGCATGGATTTGGCTCTAGAGAAGATTATCATTGCCAAGGAGACTTGTGGTAGCTGCAAGGAATCCAAGTCTCGGAAATCAGACAATAGAGTTCTTGAACCTAAACACGGCCCTCTCTTGTTATTCCCTTTCTCGCGCAGTTAGCCGAACACTTGTGCCCCTCAAAGGCACTAGATTCAAGTGCAAGGTTCTCTCCGCGCAGCTCACAATCCAATCGATTCCGAATTACCCCTCCTGTGGCTGATTTTGCGGACTGAAGATACTATCGTCTCCGCTGACAGCTAACTATTTTGACTAGCCGCTGAGCGGCCCTTGAGTAATCAATCACAGAAGATTAACGGGAGTTCCTCGGAGTATTCTTTCACTTCCTTTAATAACTCCCATCTGCGCAAGCATAATTAAATACCCCACGAAAGGGCTGGCAATAATGGCGATCCTGAATATCTGCCGCGGCCTCTACCGGCTCTCCGATCGCTAACCCGAGTAAATTACCCCAGATCGACCAGCCCGAGTTATTGAAGGTTATTCAAGACTCATTGACTGCCGCTAAGCTGCATTGGGTCACCTGGGCCCCACTCACACGTGGCGCCGTCGCCGGCCCTGTTTCAGTGCCAGTCATTTTCGTGTAACACTCAGTCTGAGTGGTATTTGCCGTAACGTATTGTACTCAGTGGGCAGAAACGGCCCGCCCACGTCATCACTATCTGCCGCTAGTTACCGCCTTGTGCTTGATAGAGTACTTCTTGCATGGTAGGCGGTAGGAAAGGTGGAGAGCTTTGGGGATAATTGATGGATGATAGCATGGGCCGAATTTCTGAGATGTCGACGAGGAGAACAGCTTTCATGGGCCGAGTCCTTCTCAACGCTTTCAGTGTGCGGATATGTCATGATTGAATTGGACAAACGCTTTCTAGATTTCCTTAATAAGCGATCCTGATTAGCTTTTCGCTTGGAAGCTTCCCCGATACCGGGAATTGGTACCAACAAACAGCCAAGGAAAATATAACAGTCGCCATGTCTTCCTCATCAAGGGGCCGTGGCCCGAATCAGAGGAGCCCTCATGTTCTGGTAAGTATTCAAGTCTAACACACATCTATAGGATTGACCCGGCCCTGATACTAATCAGTCTGGTTCTAGGTGACCGACTCCCGCGAACAGAACTTGTCCGCACAGCCTCGTCGTCGTCGATCTCCAGCTACTCGCTTCATAACAGTTGATAATGTGCTTCAGTATGCCTCTGATGTCCCCTCCATGCAACAGAGAAACCCACCCGATACTGCACGGCTACGACCGAGATCGCGACTCGCATCCGCAGCAGGCGGATTGATCGGTACTGGCGGAGGAGCTG
Organism: Aspergillus pseudodeflectus; assembly: GCF_044049435.1. Taxonomy (NCBI): domain Eukaryota; kingdom Fungi; phylum Ascomycota; class Eurotiomycetes; order Eurotiales; family Aspergillaceae; genus Aspergillus; species Aspergillus pseudodeflectus. The sequence continues at coordinate 333,066 of NW_027263777.1, read as the reverse complement.
CGCATAGAGGCATAGGCACCGGCGCGAATGCATCGACTGCAGCAGCTGCAGTTGGACGGTTGGCTGCTCAGCCCCATTTACCTCCACGTACGACCAAGGTCAGCCAGAAGCTGGTGCTGCTCCCAGAGGAAGGAGTAGGGACAACACCGGAAGACGAGGAAGAAGAGGACGAGGAGGGACTGGGATTCGGCGATGAGACTGTTGACGAGGAGCTGGTGCAACGGGTCGCGAAGGAGAAGAATATCGATCCGGACGCCGTGAGGCACACGCTGCTTGCGCAGAAGAAACGATTGGGCGGCGATTTTGGCATTGATAATGATCTTGCTCCGCTCTTGGCTGAAGAGGAGAGACTACGTCGCCGGGCTCTTGGGCCAGAGAGAGCAAAGAGCTATGCGGAGCGTTTACCCAAAGCCCGTCGTGCGGAGAAACTAGCTCGCGTTACGGCTTATTGCACTGCGCAGGCTTACAAGATGACTTCGCTTTCCTCGTTTGTCAAGGAAAGACATGGTGGGAGAACGAAGCTCTACGACGATTGTCTCTACACGGCGTATCATCTACCGCTGCTACCCGGGCATGATGGGTACAGACTGCGGAGTAGTCCCGTAGTGAAGAAGCCGGGCGGTAAATCTCTACTGGATGAAGAGATAGAGCGGAACGAGTTGCGAGATCACGATGAGGACTACCTTGAGCCAGAAGATCATTCGCTCTTCAGCAGTCGCTCGGGTGACCATCATGAGCAAGCGCGGAACGAGCACGGTTCGACTATAGGCATGGATAACGGCTCGGCCAATGATGACCATTCGAGAACTCTATCCCCCGGCTCAACAGGACCCAACAGACTCCCATACAATGTCGCGGAGATGTTCGTGTTCAGCTACGGAGTGGTAGTTTTCTGGAACTTTACAGCGAAACAGGAAAAGGACATTCTCGCCGATCTAGCATTCGCGACTTCGTCAGCAACGGGCTCACCACTACCACTGGCCACAATGCCCTTGCAGGAGGAAGATTTTGAGACCGAGGAGTTCCACTTTGAATACTCTACTGAAATCTCCCGTCCACGCGTTTACAATGATATGATCACTCTAAGAAGCGGCGACCACATGATCAAGCTGGCAATCAGCCACGGCATTGCGCAAAGCACCAAACTCTGCTTCTTTGAGGAAGTCATGGCCCGCCAAATGGCAGAAGCAAAGGATGTACCGCGCCGTCTCGCAATGACCGGGAAACTGGGTCTTAAACGAGAGGAGGTCTTTAGAATTCTAGGCAAGCTATTCAAAAGCAGAGTCGAAGTTAACCTTTGTATGTTCCCCCTCTCTCCCACCGATGTGATTGCACTAATAAGCACAGCCTCAAACGTCCTCGACGTCCCCAACTTCTTCTGGGAAAGCGAACCAACCCTCTACCCGCTCTACATCGCCGTCCGCGAATACCTCGAAATCAAACCCCGAATTCAAGTCCTGAACGAACGATGCCGCGTCTTCCTTGACCTCGCCGAGATTCTCTCCGACTCTATCGCAGACAGCAAAACTTCTCGTATGTACCCCCGTCTCATACGTCTCTAAGCTCAGAACATAACCCGGGCTAATGCAACAACATACAGACCAAACCTGGATCATTATTGTGCTAATCCTCATTTCGATCGTTGTTACGACCTCCGAAGTCTTCCTACGCTTCGGCCTCCTCTCTGCTGGGAAAGGTCCCTCCGCAGCTAGTTTTGGCGCCGGTGTGCTCACTAGAGCTCTGCGTGGCAATCCCTCCCCAGCTCTACCTTCGTGTTCTTGCCCGGACGTTGTGAATTCTAACATGTCTGGGTTGGGAAACTAGACATAAACGGAAGGCGGATGCCTTACCCAGGTAGAGACAGTTGTGGCTTCTTTTGTATCCGAGATTCTAAGTGCCTCTAGAGCCTGTTTCACATTTGAGTGTTTAAGGAGTTCTAGGGATTCTGCGCTTGCTGCCTGCGTGTATATGTTTTTGTATCGGGTGGTTGGCGTCTGTCTAATGGGCTGTCTGAATACTATTCGATTATATGCTAGTTCCAATTGCTACTGTATATGAGTCTACGAAACACTGAACTCAAAGAGTACCTGTGGTGTCTTACAATCTTTAGCAATACATTAATTGGTAGTCGGGATTTAAGAAACCTTGCGTTATCTATAGTACATGGCAATAATCATTTACACAGGGTAATAGGTCAAAGAATCACAAAGAAAGAGAAAGAAAAACATCAGGCTCATGCAAACACAAAAAGAACAAACCACAAATGAAGCGATTACCTCCTTGAAACCCCCCAGTGCCCAGTGCCAGTCCCAGTCCTATTCCAGTCCAACCCTCAAAAAGCAAATCCGATCCTACTTTATTAATGTTTCGTTTCCACGGTCATAATCGCACATTAGGGCCACAAATAAGACAAATGAACAATCACAACGCCCCATATGGCGATAATAACCCTTCCCTAGCCAGTCCCAGACTCCTTTCCAGCGTTGATACCCGACACTGGGAGATGCTAATATGATGATGTACTAAATAAGCAAAACCATGTATGAATGCAAGATATGGGATAGAAACAAACGAAACAAAGGGAGAAAATCAGAACAAAGGAGATATGTTGATACACCCAGGGCAGATGGCTTAGGGCGCAAAGAAAAAGCGGACACACACGAGGCGCCAATGTGAAGTTGACGTTTTCGTTGTAAGTCTTGGCCTTAGCAAGTCAGGAAGCTGCTTAGACGGGTGTGGACCATGGACTGTCGCTAAGCTTTGGCTTCATTTCGTAATTTTCTGGTTCCGTGCTCCCGGGTCGCCGAATGGTGGAATTCGGAAAATACATGTGCGGAGGTACGGATCCAGGGTACGGTGGCCCACTTGGCTCAGGATAACCGAAGTCGGGTGCAGAACCAGGAGATGGTATGCTGGTGTGGGAAGGTGATGCCCAGCCCAGGCTAGACATATGAGGACTTCCACCCACGCTATTCGGTCGATGATCTTTGTTGGCGGGCGGCTCAAGCGGTTGAGGTGGCCCATAGCCCGATGGATGGGATGTCATAGACGGTCGCGGAAGCGGAGCACTGCTGAAACTGGACAGAGACGGAGAGGTCGAGGTGGGAGATGCCCGAGGGCTCGCCTGCTGAAAATCGCCTCTTACATGGGGAGGAATAGAACCATTGCCGAGATAGTATTCACCTGCAGAACGGGGAATATTTAAAGGAGGCAGTTCCCCAGCAGGCGAAATGGGGTGATGAGAGGGGGAAGGCGTTGAATGCACTGAACCATGCTCCGAGAACATTCCATCTCCGGGCATTCTCCCTTTCTCCTTGTTTTGTCTGAGATTCGCCTCGGTTTCCGCAGCGGCTTCTTCGATGGTGCCCGTGTGATGATTTTGATGACGTGTCAAGGTTGTGCGACGAGTGAATGTCTTTTGGCAATTCGCATAAGGACATTTGTAAGGGCGTTTGCCAGAATGAATCCTGCGGTGCCTAGCCAAAGAAGATGAGTCGCTGAAAGGCTGTATAAGATTATGGCAGTTAGTATTCGCAAAGATCTTGGGACACCCCGATCATCATACCTTGCCGCATCTCTCACACATGTGTGGCTTCTCACCCGTGTGTACCCGCGAATGTACAGTCAAAGCTGACCGTTGGATAAACTGCTTCCCACAGCCAGGCCAATCGCAGGCATGCGGCCGGATCCCGGAGTGGATTCGCTCTGCATCAAATTAGATACTCATCGACAATAGCGAACGGGGCATCTTACCATGCCTGGCCAGATCACTGCGCCGAGCGAAGCCTTTACCGCAAGTTCCACAATGGAAGGTCTTGGGAGGAGGATCCGGTCGCCCTTGAGGCGTGGTGTTGGGTATTTGAGTGCCCGCGTACCCTCCGGGGGTATAAGGACTTTGCAATAAAGGCAACTGGGCGTTGGGTGGCTGTGCTTGATATCGCATGTCCTGGTTGATGTTGGGCATCTGGTTGAGCGGAGCATGTGGAGGATAAGAGAGTACTGGCTGATCGATGGCCTCGGAGGCGCCGGGTTCGGGTTTCATTCTGGGCGAAGAGTTGTCAAGATTCGAGGCTTGTATAAACTGTTGCTGGTCAAATTGAGCATCTGGCGCGACCATGGCTACAGAACCTTTCCTGTTTAGAATAGTTGTGATGTCCATGACCCGGCTCAGCCTTTGCTGAGGATCGACGGTTAGGACAAAACAGCAAGGTATTCCAGAGTATACCGAAGGATGCGCAGTCGAAGAACACTCCACGGCGTTCCTCTTCGGTTGTGCCGGACGCGACAGAACGGGCTCGCGAAAAACCTGACGCGCGAAGCAAAAAGAGAGACAGAGCAGAAATCGCCTGGCTTCAGAAACTAGCCTATAGACATGGTCAGAACAAAGTTTCGGCCTTTCTCGGCATTCAGCGGCGATAAGGGGTGCTACGAAGAGCATAAAGGGGGAAGCGAGAAATAAGAGACCCAAGCGCAGCTGCGCATTTCTCTGCTACCCTATGGAGTAGATATGACGAAGTATAAGAGATTACTCACGTTCGAGCGATACAAGTACAGCAGGGAGGGCGACCACAGGACGCGACGCCTTAAAAGCTGCCAAAACCTTTGCGTCCGTAGCTGAGCGTGAGACCAACCGAGGGTGTTCAATACAAGAGCGCGCTATGCGAGAGCGGCGCGGCGTTTGGAGGTCCGGGCAATATATCGGTCCCGACTCGAAACTTTGGGATTTTCCTGCCCAAACGATTTTTATCGAGTCGCCAGTGTGTGCTCGATTGGGAGGGTGAGATTTAGAGCGGACACGTCAATCTCAGCCGTATACACCCAACAGAGCTCAGCCACTGTCTCAAACCCTTTTCCTTTTGCTGGCGGATAGCTGTAAGGACCGTCGGGCGCGAGCAGCGATACAGAGGGCTTGGGATGGTACAAAGCGACGCTATGAGAGCTTCGATAGTCGCGCGGCTTGTCGACCAGAGATTAATCTGCTTCGACGCGCCCAAACACCAACGACGGCTTTTCACGGGTATAAGGTCGACTTTGTCCGGGTATTAGGCACGGTTGCTCGGATCGCTTCTGAGTAGTAGAGTGTCTGCTTGATTGATCTGTAAAGGAGGTGATAGAGATGTTAGCGGGGTGTTCGAAGAGCGTACTCGTGCCTTCTCTTTGACGGTGATTCCGTGTCCTCGGACCGGTGGTATGATTCTTATGGCGATGCGGAGGCGCAGGAAAGCTAAAATTGCCGCTTTTCTTTCTTCCTGACGAGAAAGAGAAAATGCCAGCCTAATTCCTTATGGCTGAGCGGGGATTCATTCTGCGAGCGAACCCGACCGATGCCATGAAGTTGTACCGAGGATCTGATGAGGTGTCGACCGGAAGAGGTGCGTCATCGAGCCGGGGGAGCAGGTGCGACGAGGACAAGCGCGAAGGGAACAAGAAGTATCATACTCACCAGGGAAATATTATTTGGACGAAGGGAGCGACTTTGGCGGAGAGACTGGCGCGGCCGAGGGGCCTGGGAGAAGGGGGGAGAAGAGGAGAGGAGACGCAGAAGCTGCGCGCTGCGGAAAGAGTAAATACAAGACCCAAACATAAATACAGGCTGAGCCTGGGCCAGGCAACCTCGTGACTTACTACTCGTAGCACTCAAGGGAAGAAACAGACCGTGTATAGTAGACACGGTGCAGCTTAGATGCACAGGGCCAGATTTGGCGCGAGGGGAAAGGAAAGGAAAGTTTTTTAGGCGGAGGGCGAGGAGGAAGAATGCAGCGCTGTAGGTATAGAAATAGAAATATTAATAGCAAGAGCATCGAGATAGCGGAAATTGAGGAAGGTTTCATATTTTACATTCAGATTTCTTCTACCAGCTCGCCAGTGGAGCCTCGACGATCTGAAGAGAGCTGTGGATGGACCTCTTGTCTCTTGAAACTCCCAGCCGTCGTCTATACTTGTCTGCAGACCCTGAATAGCCTCATCTCATCTCGTGCCAAACATCTAGGACCACATGGATCTGATACAGTCCACGCTCCGATCCAGACAACGAACGCATGACCCTGTGAAGCACAGCAACTCAAGGCAAGCCTCTTTTTAATCTCATTTCACTTATTTCCTCAAGAGTGACGCGCTGTGCATTAACTTGCCCATCGTGCGACAAGGCGATCGTTTCGAACCCAATCAAGCCCGGGTCCCAGACCATCCGGTCATCTCTGGTCTTGATTCAATTTACCTGAACGAACAAAACGTCGATTTCGCCGCATCTGGCCTGCGAATGGTTCTAAAGTCAAGAAAAAGCAATCATGCGTGGACTCGCTCATTCTCTCCAGAGTCTCCACCTCAAGACGGCAACAGCCTCACAACGTGGAAAGGAGTCTCATCATCATGACAGAAATCCTTTCGGCCTTCTCGGTCCACTCCTGGGTGAGGCATATTCCGAACGAGGCATACCAATCACGAGGAAGTATGGGGAGTTGGATAAAAGGAGTAGATGCCCCCTTTTGGTGCCGAGCTTCGCACAGAATCAACGGCGCAAAGCTAATTTCCTTCTAGAAAAGTTTGGAACTGGGCACCGCGTGGCACGTTGGACTGCATGGGGAAGTCTCCATCGTTGCGACCTACGTCAGACCGTCAGGGGGTACGAACGAGGAGTGTGTTTCCTGCAAGAGACGGAGGGAACTTGATCGGACAGGGGCCTCATCCCTGCCTCAGCCGGGTCTTAGTCCGTCAACTATACCGGCTAGTGAACGGACCTGAGGAAAAACGACTTCAGGGAGGCTTTGAGGTTTGAGCTTGTGACGGCATTTCGCGGCTGAGGAAATGGATTGGACAGGCACATTCCAGCCTGGACTCCTCCATCCACGCTAAGGTCACTAACGGACTCGTACAGCACGCTAAGCCAGTCCACTTCCTTCCACAGACCTTCTAGAAAAGATCCATGGGAGCACTGTGCCACTCCGGCCCCAGCCGTGAGGGCGGCAATTGGGCGACAGACCGGAGAGGCCCTATCTTGCAAGCAAGAATATGGCCACGCTGGTGTTACAGCAGCACGCACAAGTCCGTGGGATGTTGGTTGACCCGGGATTTTTTGGCTGCAACTGCGGCAATTCGATTCACCCCCCTTTGGCCCCTCGTTCGGTTTTATTCTTCACATCCGAAGTCATGCAGCACTCAACTTTGGGAAAGGTGGTCAACCAGTCTAATCCTTCCTGCTGCAGAGGTCCGTGATGAAGTGAATTGATGGTTCTAGGATCTGCCCCACGCTTTGGGCACCGGGAGTCTCAGACTCACAAAAATGGTGGCATGGATCATGCTTCATTAATAATTCCTCCCAGGATAGCCCGCGCCCCACACTATCGCCGACATCCTGAAATCGGAAAAAGAAATTCAGGGGCCCTGGATCTCGATCGATGCGTGGCTTACAAGCCGAGTAACTTGCTGCAGCCTGCTTGTCGGCCTCCAACGGCCAGAGAGACAAACTGAATCGTGATGAATGACTCCGTAGTGCGTATATCGCAAAGGGTTAAAGGAGTTACACTGGGACTCCCCAGGTTTCAACGGGCCCCACGCAACTTCTCGAAGCCTTCTCTGGCCCGATCTGGCTTAGAATCGTTCCACAGCCTTGCATACTCCGTACTTCCTACTACACTTCCTTGCGCTTCTTCACTGGCCTAGTCTCGCAAGCCATGCCCAGTCGAGAGAATCGCTTGGTAGCGTATCTCTCGAGGAAATAATATCAATTATCTTGCGTACAAGCCGATCTACCAGGCTACTATCTCTCGGCAATGTACCGATTGTTTACTAGCGAGTGCAAACCACTTCACACCTCCTTCTGCTCTGAGAACACCGCCAGACTGGATAATGTGGTATCACAAGCAGTCAAAATACCTGTCAGGCATGTACTTTCGCTGTCACACTATTTACTGGACCATGTGACATTGAAACCGTCAGGGATATCAAATGAGCAAAAGTACTTGTACGTCCTCAAGTTCACCGACATCACCTGATGTACAAAACTGCATCCTCCCAATCCGCTTTGACGAATAATGTATAGGTGCCTGGAGGCAGGATCGCCGGCTCATGGCGCGATAGCCCTGCCCTTGGATTACCATCATCGACCCCATAGGACGATCCCTAATTTGATCCGAGCGATCGCAAGCGTAGGACAAGAAACAACTGGAGCTCCGAGAATAGCATTGACTCCATTATTGACACCGGAATGAAATGAAAGAGGAATGCTTCTGGAAAGGTACGTAGAAGCGATCTGCTGATGGAGCACAAGCTATGAATAGTAATCACTACTACTATTCAGGGGCTGTGTGGAGCTCACTAGGGAACCGTTTGAGGCCTGAGAACAGCCACTCCTGGCTGACGGGTTGGACCAGAGTTTGCAACTCGGTGAGGAGGATAACTGGTAGCCGTAAGTATACAGTATACGTGTTCTTGACATCATTTTCCAGCAACGCGCTATCTCGCAGGGGCTTGCATATTATCAACTAAGGTGAAGAATCAGCTACGCTTTCAAGGCAGGAACATATCAGCTCCGCAATATGTCGATACCCAGGCATCAACTCTATCTTATCTTCCCCCAGCACCAGGGCCAGGAAATCCCTTTCCTGCTCTCGAGCTTCCACAGACTGCCACACATGCACTTTCCCCTCCCCAAGCTCAAACCGTACTTCGGCCCCATCGCGCCGTGCAGACTCCACGAACTCCTCTATATCGAAGCGGAATAAGGGCTCCGCTGTACCCGCAGAGACCCACGTCTTCTTCGGCAGGATATCCTTCCACGAACCGCGCTCGGCGGCCGGGCGCGCAAAATTTCCGTATAATTCTGAGTGTCCGAGGGGCACATCATGGCGCACTAATACAGAGAACCGCTCGAGCACATGTTTGAATGCGGCACTGCGGGGGTCAAGGTTCCGATCTTGTGCTTGTGCGTCTGGGCCGCAAGGATTTAGATTCACCCACGGGCTGATCAAGAACGCTGCGCCGGGCTTGGGATGGGCGGTTGGCGGATGACGTAGATTGCGCTGGTATAGGGCCACCAGAAAGGATACTATCAGGTGGCCACCAGCTGATTCGCCGATGAGGTACAGTTTGGATTTATCCACTTTTAGCTCACGCGTAAGCCAGGTATATGCGGCTGTAGTCTGGTCGAGCTGTGTCGGTAATGGCGCGTTGGGCACAAGAGTGTACTCCAGAGAAAACACAGCGACTGTGTGGTTCCGCCGCGATAGGGTTTCTGCGATGAGGAGTAGCTCAGGTGCATTGTCCAGTGGGTGACCCATGACATAGCCTCCACCGTGGAGGTGGAAAAGAACGAGGTCTGCATCTTGAGGGCGATTTTCGATAGACGGGTCACGGTAAATCCAGTATCCTGCAAAGTCTGGCCTCTGCACTCTCTGGGCGATCCGAAACGGAGCGTTGGAGTACCGGAGGGATTGTTGTAATATATTTGCGTCCTTGTCGCTTGCGCGCTGGATCACGGACACTGGTAGATAACGACCGAGGCTTCGACAGTTGAGCAATCTGTCATGTTTAGGCTGTTGGTGTGCACATACCATAGAAGAAGATCATGGCTAATCTGCTCAGTTATGCCATTCCACCGGAACTCATTTATGGTACATAAGGATGCGAGCACTGACAACGGTGCATACACAACCAGTGTAAGCAGGGTAGAGCAGATATCCCATGCCGATAGTACCGGTGTGCCGCGACCACGACGACCGGCTACGCACACATTCGACATGGTCAGGATATGCTTAAGAGATTTCCGTCAGAACCGTCTCGAGAGCTTTTGTCTAAGAGCCAAAATGCGAGAGGAAATGCTCGTTTGAGTAGTGAGATTCGTCCTCGTCGATCATCCACGGAACTCATAAATTCGGCACTCACAGGCCTCCCGTCTGCGCATCCGAGGAACGACTGGGATCGCCTCATCACGCGGAGACTCAGGACATCTGTAAACGAGAAGGTTTGATGCTTGTAGTCTGGGTATGAAACGTGCCGACAGATGATCTGACCGACGGACAAGCTTCTGATACAATCAGCTTGTTTCAGATCGGTCCTTCTGCGTTTGACGATCCTTCATCTCGACGATTATCTCGCGGAGACCTTCCTCAACTCCAATGCTCTGCAACAATCGTCCATTGTACCTGGGATATCTTGAAGAGTTGACGATGTTAGGGGGATATGATACAGCCCACAAGTCTTGGCATGTTTGTTCTACATCTATCATCGGAGGTTCGGAGATCGTCCCAATTTCTCCTCCAATCTTGGATTCAACAACGAAGCTGAAAGAGCGCCAAACCACGCGCAATTGGCCATGGTACTTCCTTCTCCTCCCGAATTCTACATGAACACCTTTTTGTGGAAGCTACTCCTAACAATCATAGGTCCCCATACACTCATAATCGACCAAAGCTCACATTCAGTCTCCGCACCGGAATAACCTCAAACCCCCAAAATCCGGCCTTCGCGGCTCCCAGCCGGAAGAAAAATGGCACCCCTTAGACCATCGTTTCGCGCCGCCTCCCTCTTCCTTCGCCCTTTACCCCGCCGCTGTCACTCAACCTCCGCCACATCCTCCGTCTCCGCCTCCGAAGTTTCCCACTTTTCCTCTCTCGCAAGTTCCTGGTGGGACCCCATGGGCCCCTCGCGGGTCCTCCACCTTATGAACCCCCTTCGCCATGACTTCATCGCCTCCTGCCTCTTTGACGCACCCCCAGAAAACACGTTGATTCCGGGAGCCAACCCAAACCCACTACACTACCTTGACGTTGGCTGCGGCGGCGGCATCTTCGCTGAGTCGCTAGCGCGCACAATCCCGCTCCCTGAATTGAAGACAGAAACGGCCGTAGAGACAGTGACCCGCGCGGCGTCAATAACAGCTATTGACCCCACTTCTACACTTATCCAGATCGCGCGCGATCATGCGCGCAAGGACCCCAAGGTTTCGGCACACCTAGACTCGGGACGGTTTCGGTATGTGAACTGTACGCTTGAAGACGTTATCGCACAAACGTCAACGAGTACGAGTTCATGCCTGGACGGCGCAGGAGGCGAACTGGTGAAGAGGGAAGATGGCTTTGACATCATCACACTCTTTGAAGTCATCGAGCACATTGACACAAACGCTTCGATTTCCCCGCTCTCCTTCTTAACGGACTGTCTGCGCCTTCTTAAACCGGGTGGCTGGCTGGTCGGATCGACGATCGCTCGGACGTGGCCCTCTTTCCTGATAAATCAGGTCATTGCCGAAGCGCCGTGGCCGATCGGTGTGGTACCCAAGGGTACGCACGAGTGGAGGAAGTTTGTGAATCCGGATGAGCTGGAGCGCTGGGCTAGCGAAGGATTGATGCAGTGCTCAGATCTAGAGCGAGGTTCGATTATGAGGAGCGGAAGCGAGGCACTGAACGGGATGAGGTGGAAGTGCGAAGGCGTGGTGTATTTTCCTGGTCTAGGCTGGAAGTTTTTGCCTGGTTCAGAAAGTTGGGGGAATTACTTTTGGGCAATTAGAAAGGGGGTATGAGCTTGTGACATGGAACTCAACGCCTTCATGTACTATAATTATGAATAGACTTTGTAACAGTACTACTATCCAGCGAGCAATAGGTGCATGGATCCAATTTACTACTTCAGCTGCTTATGATTATCATATGGGCCGAAGCCCTATGCAAACAGGCACTACCGAAGCTTGAAAGTTTAGCACGGGGCCATCAAAGAGTTACTTTGAAAGGGCAGCATACTCCACGTTTCCGCGCCAAAACCTATTGAGACGGAAGTGATATCGGGTTGCTGTCCGTAGCAGGAGCAGCTGATGGGTTGGAATGAGCATTCACATTCTCAGGCTTACTTCCTCCTCCCCTTTCCCTTCTTCTTCGAACCGCTTGGAGGGTCAGGAACGCTAACAGTCCCCTGAACAACCTCTTCACCCTGATCTTTCAGCTTCTCGGATCCGCTGATGAAAAACGTCAAGTCCCGATTCTGCTCGGTAAGATCAATATTTGCCGCCTTGAGAGTCTCAACTTCCGCCGTGAGATGCTCGATCCGCTCCATCAAGCTCTCATTAATAGTTTTCTCCTCGCGCCACTCGCGCTCCATCTTGCGCGCCATCGTCTCGAACTTTTCCGCGCGTTTCTCTGCTCGTGCTTTATCACGTTCCAAGTTGGGTACAGTTTCGTTGCATAGCTTATCGTAGTTACCTTCGACGCTGCGAAGGGTGGCGGTGGCAGTATCTGCGGCTTCCTGGGCGGATGCCGCTGCTGCGCTGGCCTGCGAGGCTTTATCAACAGCCCGTTCGAGGATACCTTCGAAGTACGCTCGCTGACTCTCAAGCTGGCTGGTTAGAAGATGCGTGTATTCGACGCTCATATTCTCCAGCTTTTCACGGGGGACTGCGTCGGTCCAGTCGGGTGGGTCGAGGGCGCTGTTGTCTGCCGCGGGGAGCTCCACAAGCTTCCCGTCCGTCTTGCTCTGAATGATTCGGTGCACATATGCGTCTCCAACGTAATCCCAAACACGTTGTGTAGAAAGGTCCATAGCAAAGGCATGTGAGGTCTGACTATAGTGCGCGAATGCGTGAGCGCTATCGTACCGCCCGCACCCGACATTGCCGCATATGAGGCAGACCCAGAGGTTGATATCCGAATGGCAGGTGCTGCACTCGGCAGGTTCATTGTCGCCAAAGGAGAGGCCTTGACTCGGTTTGCGGAATTCGTCTTGAGTATAACGGCAGACAGGGCAACCGCTTCCTTTCCACTTTTGTAAACAGGTGCAGTGAAAAACGTGCTGGCATATGATGGTCAGCAAGCCGGTAGTTTCATCCATTCGCTCAAGGCACACAGGGCATGTGGGTAACTCGATCAAGGACGGCGTTGGGGGAGCGAGAGGTTTTGTCGAGAGCGAGGCTGAACCTATAGCTGCTGGCTGAGAAGCTGTCGTATGCGGGGGTAGTGAAGTTTGCTGTGACGCCAACATGTGAGCCTGAGAATCCGAGTCGACACTTTGTATCTCAACGGTCTTCACAAATACGACATGGCAAGTTTCAGGCTGGGAGGACCTGAGAGTTAGTAAGACCATGACGGAAATGAATAGGAGCAAACTCACCTCCATGCTATTGAAAATCTTCCCGTTCCACTCCCTCTGCCATTTTCTCGCTTTTTTACCACTCCTAAACTTCATCAGAACCATATACCGATTCGCGCGCGCTGTCCGTATCATCCTAAAGTGACTGACATCATCCATCGTCGCCTCGCTTACAAACCCAAGGAAATCAGAGGCAGACATGTAGGACGGCACAGCAAGTACGCATAACGTCGTGCAGTCCTCCCCAGGCTGCAAAGAAGATTCAACACCCTGTGGACGCACTTTGCTGCTGCTGCCCGCACCTCGTCCAAGCTCCTGTTCCGCATATGATCGCCTCACAACTGCGGCAGATGATCCTTTTAGCTCGGCGGGATAGTCGTCCGCGACCAGATACGGAGTCTCTTGGGCATCCCGGTATAAATGTACAACTCCCCAGACGCTCTCAGAAGTTTTCTGGTCGAGTGGGAAGTACTGGCCCTTGGTGCGGAGGCCTCCCAGGATATCGGTCCCGATACCCGTCGTGACCGGATTCTCCCTAACGAAAGGTACCATATCAATGCACTCGATAAAGATCTTGTCTAGTCGTAGGTCCTTCTCTAGCTCGGATGCGCTGATGCGTGATTTGGTGAAGGGCGATACGGAGGGCGAGGAGGAGGGGCTAAGGTTCGGTGCGGAGCGGGTGCGGATCTCACTGGAAGAGTCGGGGGAGTCGCATCGGTGTTTCTTGTATAGCTGATGGCGAATATCGCGGTCTGTAGCGATTGACGAGCGCTTTTGGAAGGGGAGGAGAGCCTCGCAAGCGGAGTCGAAAGATAACGAGGTTGTCACCGATGGGTCTTTGGCAAAGGTGTTGAGTTCGGACTGCGGCCGTGAAAATAAATCGATCGCGAGATGGTAGAAGTAAGAGGGCATCCCGGTCGATAACTCATGTTGCAGAAACTTGTCAGTTCTTGACAGACCACAAATTATGTCTTAAAGATGCCGTCTTCTCAAGACAACGGCCCGTGGCGTTAATCACGTGATAATTTATTCGTGGCAAATGCTACGCTCTACTGCTCCTGGAACTACGGATTGACTTGTGTAAGGAAGATAGATGCCTAGCTTAGCTCGGAAACAGGCTATGTGTTTCATTTAGAACTCAGGATAAAGGTAGTAATATCGTTCGTTATACACCATCAAGGTGACATGAGGTTGCAAAGAAGGTATGAGAAGGTATGCCCAGATTAACCGTCAAAAAAAAAGAATAACCCATCCAACGCCGCGCAGGTCTGTTAACCCATAGATGAGCCGTAATATGATTCAAAACAAGGAAAGTCATCAGTTGCCACCACGAAGGCGGAGGACCAAGTGGAGCGTGCTCTCCTTCTGGATGTTGTAGTCGGAGAGCGTACGTCCATCTTCCAACTGCTTACCAGCGAAAATGAGACGTTGCTGGTCTGGGGGAATTCCTTCCTTATCTTGAATCTTAGTCTTGACGTTATCAATGGTGTCGGAGCTCTCAACTTCCAATGTGATCGTCTTTCCGGTGAGTGTCTTGACGAAAATCTGCATACCACCACGCAGACGGAGGACAAGGTGGAGCGTGGATTCCTTCTGAATGTTGTAGTCTGAGAGTGTGCGACCATCTTCAAGCTGCTTTCCAGCGAAAATGAGACGCTGCTGATCCGGAGGGATACCCTCCTTGTCTTGAATCTTTGTCTTTACATTGTCGATTGTGTCGGATGACTCCACCTCCAAGGTGATTGTCTTTCCTGTAAGAGTCTTGACAAAGATTTGCATACCACCACGGAGGCGGAGAACGAGGTGAAGGGTGGATTCCTTCTGGATGTTGTAGTCAGACAGGGTGCGGCCATCCTCGAGCTGCTTGCCGGCGAAGATCAGACGTTGTTGGTCGGGAGGAATACCCTCCTTATCCTGGATCTTCGTCTTCACATTGTCGATGGTGTCGCTAGACTCAACCTCAAGGGTGATTGTTTTGCCGGTCAGAGTCTTGACAACTACATAAGAGTTGTTAGTGTTACGAAGAAATGGAAAAGGTGGCCAACGAGTGGCGAATCCAGGATAACTTACAGATCTGCATACCACCACGCAGACGAAGCACAAGGTGAAGTGTAGACTCTTTCTGAATGTTGTAGTCGGAAAGGGTACGGCCGTCCTCAAGCTGTTTGCCGGCGAAGATCAGGCGTTGTTGATCAGGGGGAATGCCCTCCTTATCCTGAATCTTGGTCTTGACGTTATCGATGGTGTCACTGGACTCGACCTCAAGGGTGATGGTCTTGCCAGTAACTGCAGGAGAGATAAAGCGTTAGGTACTTCTCCGGTGTTATCGGCGTGGCAAGAGTACTTACGGGTCTTGACGAAGATCTGCATGATGCTGGCGATAAGAAATCAACTAGTGTGCAGACGTGGAGGATGTAGAGAGAGCGAGATAGGTGAAGAACGGTGGAAGGTAGAAAGTCTCACGGGTGAGAGGTGGAGGTGGAAGGAAGTCAATCACGAGAGAGAAGGAGAGGGGAGCGCTTTAAGTACCTTCCGAGAGGGAGGGAGAAGAGGGAGGGGAGGCGAAGCAACTTAGTCAGTGTCGGTCAGCGCGATTCGCCGATAACGTGATGTCAAGCCAGGCTGAAGCCGGATTGGCAGAGCCATGTCATTACAAAGACTCAAAAAGGCGCTCTCAGCGGCAGGCACCCGGGCGTTTTCTTTGCGATCTTTGGTTCTGGTGGCTACTAGCACATTCCGTCGCCTTCTGCCATTCACTATCCGTACTTTGATGGGAGCGCAGGTCCCCCAACCTTGCCCCCCGTTTGACACGTACCTGTCAACCAAGCATTGCAGGGCTGTTTTTTTTCTTATTGTCTTCAGTTTCTATTCATCTACGACGGCACTTCAGAAATGGTGAAGCCTACGGAGTATTCGTACGAGCAACTTGCTTGTCGATATGGTTCCAGCCACCGATGACTCAAAGCACTGCCACTAGCCACTCTGATTTGGCTCGCAGCCCTCTTTCCGACAGAATACGAAGGACAATTTCGGGGGCATCCTGCAATATCGACAAACGCCTGACGAAGAAAAAGGCTGGTCTCACCTCATCTGAAAGTTCATGCTCGGTATCATTCTCGGGGGAAGTCCAGTCGAGGCCAACTCCGTCCACCGCCACTGACGCCACCAGTTGTCGGCCGTGCCCCTGTCGATTCGGCTTTAGTTGCTAAAAATGAAGCTTCGCTTCCGAGACTTGACTAAACTTGCATCAGTTCTTGGCCAACCCCGTTTGAATATCGATGGCCATTGTCCGCTTCCTTGCAAAGTTGCGACAATCTCGGGGAAGGATGAATGACGTGTGTTGTTCTCCTTATCGGCCGGAGGTGGACACCGTGAGACTCTAACGAGGCGCCTATGGGTCTAGCGGCCTTTCTGGGGATCAGGTGATCGTCGCATGCGGTTTGGCTTGCTGGCTTCCCCGCTTTCCGCAACCCGCTTGGAACCAAAGAGGTTGCCCGACTCGAGTCACCATGGCCAAATTCATCAAGTTCCATATTGGTCTCCCTGCAGATTCAGAGCAACAGGACTCATCAAGGTTCGCGTGCTTTGTACTCCAGGCCATGCCACAGCGTATGGAGACGCACCTCCGGATGTACACGTGGATTGCCAGTGACCCCCTCGTCTCCGCAAGATATGCAAGGGGGAAAGGTCAATATGACCAAAAATCAAGTTTGAGCTACCAACGGTCATTGAGTTGCTAACGCAACGTAGTTCGCTCGAGATACTGAGTTCATCAGAGCCAAGGGCAGTTGAATTTCATCATTGAGTTCTCGCGAGTAGTATAATCTTGAAATAGCTTGGTATAAACATCACCCGGCGCTTTCTCGGAACTCCCCCGCTGAGAGCGGCCAACATCCGTTACTTAACGCAAGAATTCAGAACGTAAGAGATTAAGTACACAATTGCAAACACAGTAGTATCATGAAGCGAGGGCTAGCTTCAGCACAACTCGACAACTCAGTTGCCGCCATGATTCGCTGTTGAATATTTTCGTGACCGTATAATATCGTGACATCGTGATCTTCATCATCGCTGCTGTAAGTACTGTGCGAGAAGGTACAATCACTGAAGGGAAGAAAAGAGAGCATAGCTTGGATACATAAACAGGTGTTTCAGGCTGGAACTTTGGACTTGCTGGTCAGGAGGTTGGGGAAATACCAGTCCCCAAAGTAGAAAAAGGAAATAGCTGAAAGGCTGACGAAGACCGAGACAATCAAATGCAAGTAGACAGACGGAATTGCTAAATAGCTTCACTGCGAGTCTCATAATCATAAATGCTGGCATATCTCATTCAACTTTTGCGTGTCGTTAAATGCCGAGCCGTAACCTATGTGCTTCAATAATCGTTCTAGTTCGCTCGAATAACAAGTCTCGAAACGAATTTGTTCGATAGGCAGTCAAAGTCATTTCTGTTGAACTTGGTCGCTGAGCGGCCACGGAGGTAACTTTCTGCAAGGTATTAGCACGGAACGTTTCACGAAAACGATGCTGCAGGGCGGTGGTGCATCTTACCAAATTTCTCAACATGCTGGCGAACTTCGGTCATAGTGTTGCAGACATCAGGGTTTGATTGGAGCAGATGGTGGTGCTTTGACGTTTCCCAGTCGGAGAATGCCGGCAATTTCTGAGAAATCGCCTGGAATAGGCCAACAATGACACCGACGGGTGTAGTCTCCATGTCGGTGCAGAACTTGTCAACAGCAGCGGCATCCTTATCACAGTCAGAGCTGTAAGCAGGAATCGTTTGTAGGGTACTCACCGGAGTGCGGTAGTGGCAGTCAAACTGCATTTCTTCCCAGACTGCCAAAAGAATTGACGCCAGAATGAAAATCGTGGGCCAGTTCTTCAGTTTGTCACCACTGTAGACGCTGGAATAGAGGCTGGACAACTCCTCCAAGACATCTTTCTGCAGTTCACGCCACATATTTGCCATAGCACACTTGATCTGGAAATTGATCATCACAGGTGCCATGGTCTTCCCCTTGAACTTGCTGGTTTGATCTTGAATTTTTCCTAAGAAACCGTCCTCCTCGCCCAAGCCCTCAACCATGGTGACATGGAGCGTCAGATTGTAGGCAAGAATGAGCTTCAAAGCTTTGCGAATGACAGGCATCTTTGTGCGGAAGTAGTACCGGAATGCTGTCTTGAGCATTTGCGTCAAAAATGGCGTGCCCTCAAAGTAGTCGTCGATGAACTTTTCAAAAGTGCCGTTTCCATCAATATGGCGGTCTAGGTAATCGGACAACATGGCATGCGAAATTCCCTCCATACCAGCAGACAGTTTCGCGGTCTCAACTTCATACTGGGTAGGTTCGCGGTTCATCGTTTCCACCCAGTCGATGCTAAAGCATTGTTCATTGTGTACGTATACTTCGCGGGCGTTGATCGGAAGAACCTGACCGTAGCCGTGAGTTATAAATAGAGTCTTTTCGTGTTCTGAGAAGCCTTTAATATTTCCCACGGAGAATCCAAGGGTGATGTGTCGCTCATAATCGGCTTTCCAATCCTTCATGAAGTAGCCTATCTCCTTGATGTCGATACGAGTGCAAGGAACCTGCCATAGCCTGGCATGCGAAGGTTGGCAACCAGCGCATGGCTCGCCCTTATCGCACTGTTGAGGTCAGAATACACGGAGCTCAAACTTGTTATGGATTCGATGGAGTCTTACAGTCTTCTTCAGAAATTTACAGCGCAGGCACGCTCTCATCTTTCGTATTTCGCTAGCCTGTTTTCGCTGATCCGGTCTCAAAGGACCCTTGCGCTTGCCAACCTTCTTCTCAGTGGTCTCGGACTTGCCGTTCTGAGACTGCTTCCGGACCTTGGTCTCTGCGGTTCTGGCGGCTATCGGGCTCTTGCGAGACGGCTTTCTGCTTGGCGGTGAAGAGGATGACTGGGAGCCTGAAGAGCGAGTCGGCGAATTATCCTTTTTGGCCGGCACTTGAATTGGTCGGACAATGGCAGCGGGGCTAACTGCGGTGGGTGATTGTGACCCATGAGAGATGTGGTCAAAGGACACACGGCGGTTCACGGGACTGTTATACTCAAAGTTCGTTTCCGAGCAAGGCGAGTTGACAGGGTTGGATACATCGACAAAGCTACCGTAGGAGGTCGAGTAGGATGATTCCGACAGGCTCCTATCGTGGAGAGTCTGGGTCGGGTTGATAAAGACCTGGTCCGGAAAAGAAAACTCGTGCGAGTGTCTCGGTTCAATCATGCTCCAGCCATTGTCGCTACTGGAGCTGGTGAGGGATCGGACTTCCAGATACGTGTCCGTCGGTGAGCTGCTCTCAATCATGCTTTGGGGAGCTGTATATGATGACATGTTTGGAAGGCCGTGAGGTTGGAACCCGAGAAGGTCTGTTTGGAGATCCTGGTAAGGGTATGATACCATGTCAACGGGTGCGGCGAGCGGCAAATAAGGACCGTCCAGCAGGCTCGTGCTCATCTGACCATGAGGCCCTGACATGAGATCAACGGGCGAAGAGTGGATAGTCATGCCATAGCTTGCAGTCGTGAACTGGGGCGCGGCGGTTGCCTCGTCCTGAGAGTAATGAAGGTGGGGTTGTAGATGTTGGAATTGCCAGTCAACGATGAGGTTAGCATCCTGGGCTACCGACTGTTCGAAAGCGTGACCGCTGGTTTGTAAGGGTGAGATGTCTCGCGAACCGTCAGTCCGCTGGGAGGCCTGGTGGTCCACCGCCACTGGCCATGACTGAGGCTGAATGTAATTTCTCGAGTCATAATCGAGACCGATGAAACCGTCGCCGGTCAACTCGACATTTGACATCGTCGCAGCCGTCTATATCCCGAGTATCGAGGGAAATAGAAGTGGAAATCAAAAGAGATGGCAATATAATGGCGACGGGCAGAGGAAAGAGGTAGCACAGGAGAGGAAAGGGGATCAGAATGGAGTTATGACCAGGAAGCCTCAAGGAAAAGGCTCTCTCGGGTGAGCAGAAAGCCCAGAATCCGGGGGTGCGAAAGAGAAGAAGAGGGCAGGACGATAGGATGAGACCATGGCGGGCAGAGAGCGGTGGGGAGCAAAGCAGCGGTGAAGCGGGAGGTGCGTGAGCCGGAGATACGCTAGGGGATCCTAGGAAGGTCGAGTTATCGCTATCGAAGTGGGGGCCATCTTAATGCCACACGATTGCCTTTTGTTGGCCAAAACTTGCGCCCTCGATGGAGGCCAAGGCCGGGAGCTCCAAGTCCAAGCCCGTTGGAGGCTAGTGCCCCTCGCTACGTACAGATTCCAGATGGTCGTGGCAAGGATAATGGGATGATGAACTTGATGATGAGCCACTAAGGCGAGCGGCCAGTCCCATGATGTCCTTAGCGGGTCTCGCCTGGGTCCTCTGGGAAGCCGTGACAATGCAAAATCATGGCGAGCTAGCAGTCTAGCCAGAGATGATATCCTCTGTCGTCTGTACCGATGCCCACAGGTGGACGGCGCTTCCCAGCCGCTGACAAGGCAAAGCAACATAATCTCGCGACTCGATTCTGCTCGTCATCATCACCTCGCATTCTACCATCGAATAGAAATCGCGTGCGCTTCTCAACAAGAGCAGCCAAGGCTATTCCAAACAAAGAAACTAATATTGGGTTGTCAACACCTGTTCCATGGCACCGTGCGGGCTTTCCGAGCGAGAAGACTTGGGACGCGCTCTCGGGTGAGGAAGATCAGTGGGAATCATGGCCTCAGATCGTTGAGGTTCGAGCGCCTACCATTGGTGCAGGCCGCCGATCCGAGAGCGTGGCAATACCGGTACGGAGTACGTAGAACGAGAAAACCTGGCCCGGAATGACCCCGCTCAGTCGCTGACAGGAGGAAGGACAAGGTTGTTGGAAGCACGGCCCTTGTCAAGCAGCAGTGAGTCTGACAGGGCTGCCTCCTCGGGGGAAATCAAAATCAACTTGTAGATACTACTACTGTGCGAGTATCATCCTTTTCTCCATGCTTCGCTATTCTTATGTCCCCCGATTCAACGGAACGCAAAATTCTCCGCCAGCTCTGTATGTAGTCAAGCACATAGCATGTATGCCCAGGCCTATACACGCCTAATCGAAAACAGAGGTCAATCAACACTGCACACATGTGCTTCTGTTGTCAACAAGGTGGCTGGCGGTGCACTAGCTCCAATCTTCTTTCCCACGCTACTGTGCAGCATCAGAGCAACATCTTCTGTGCTCGACTTACCTTTGTTTCGGCTATATTATTGACGCAGCCAAGCGAAAAATACAAGATCGTTGAAGGCGCAGGCGGCTGATAGCAAAGGCGATAAGCGATTTGGTCCTACTGCGTGGCGAGAGTTCTTCGGCTTGCGACTCTGTACTCCGTATGCAGCAATGCATCGGAGTATTTGGAGCATTCTCTCCCACCTTCCGTGTCGCAGTTGTGATGATCTACCCAGCACCATGCCCTTTGGTCTTCTCGACAGCTTGTATTGGGGGTGCAAGGGCCGCGAGGTTTCCTCTTCAGACAGATCCGGAGATCGAGTGATAGATCATATCCTGTTATCAGCCGAGCTGCAAGGCGGGAGCTCCTCCGTCCGATAGCTTTGGACATCTTGAAAGGATGGAACTGAAGCCCGAGAAAGAAGGGTCGAAAATCTTGGTTTGATGAAGCCATTCTGCAGCAGTTGATGCTATGAGGAGCTCGACAAGTGAATTCCTGACGATCGAGAGCCAGCAGTAGTAGTGCCTTTGATCGAGATCACTTAACTCTAATTCGGAAAGTATGTACCTAGCTGTGGCTTGGAGCCATCGCACAACTTGTAAAACACGGTTAATCGCTTTTGTCCTCATACATGTACTTTGGTCCATTTGCAAATGGAAGCTCTGGGGATTGCTCGCAGCGTCGTGGGCAACTGGCGATGCTGTGACAGTAGAAAGGTGGCATTGAGTTATCTGTGTAAGCACTCTGGAATAATAATCAGCAGTGATAAAGAGTACGACTAACTTTGAATCTTGACTGGGTTATGCAAGCCATCACAGCTGCACATTAGTTGCCTGTGAGCAGCGAATAATACAGAGGAGGAGACGCGGGTCTTCTGAGGGGAGGCTCGGCGTTGTCGCCCTTCAAGGCGTCGTCCATGGGTGTGGAATTGTTTCCAGTTATTCCGAGATCTCAACATGAAACCAGAGAACAGTAATAACCTGGAATGGGTTGCTCCATGACCCTCGACCCATCTTCTGGCGATCTTCGCGGGATCATTCAGAACCAGCCTGGGGCGCCTGCAGGCTGCAACTGACTTTGTGAACGGAACCTCGCCGTCTCAAGATAAAAAAAAAAAAAGCCCAGCCAAATGGCAGCGATCATTGCCTCATTTAGCCTATTGTCACGGGACTCTCGGGCGGTTATGGCAGGCGGCAGAACATGATGAGCAACACCGAGTCGCCCCTCCTCAAGCCGCTGACAGCACCGAGAAAAGAATCTACGTGCCTCAAATAGATTTAGGTGGACTGATCCGTGGTAACAGAATACCAATTCCTCCGCATTTTTCATGCTCTTCGCGCATCGAAAAAAGTGGGACAACGACAGTCTGTTGCGCAGTTGGCTGGCTCTGCCATCCTGGGCCGAGGGGCCCAACTCATCGGCAGAAAAGAACAATGGTCTCTCCAACAATTGTCAGCCAGGAGTGAACAATCGGAACATGCCATTGCTACGGGCGTCTACAATACTTCCTGCAATAACCTTTTAGAACTTGTCAGACTAGCGCTGTCTATATCTATCCCTTCTTTCCCTCAAAGTTCATGCCTGTGACCATTGCTGCACCGGGGAAAAAGCGTCGAAAGGTTCGGTTTCCGTCATCCGGTCAAACTACCCAGGTAGAGAGGCTTGCAACGAAATATATCAGGGCCCAGCAACCGGTCAGTAGCAATTTGTCTGCAGTGCTCGCTTCCAAATACCCGTCGTCAAGCCAAGCCCTCAGGATGGCCGAAGCCACACCACATCCTGCTGTTCCGGCTCTCTTTACAGAGCCTCCGGTGCTCAGGGACACTCTCATCACAGAAACAATTGAGCTGCAGGATGAAACACTAAACAAGTGTCTACCATTCCTCAAAGGCATTCACGGCAGTCAAAAGGGCCCTCTGAACCAGCACGGGGCTCCCCCGCTCAGACGAGATGAGCATATTGGCTATCTGTATGATTCCCTAGAAGACTACCCTTCGGGGTTCGTTGCAATGGATGCCAGTCGTCCCTGGATGACCTATTGGGCACTAGCTGGTCTGAGTCTCTTAGGAGAAGATGTTAGTAGACATCGTGAACGGTAAGCAATTGCCTGGTTCGGTTTCCAATGTCGCGCTTGCTTGCAGGTATCCCCTGTTGTATGGGGGGCTTGGCTTGAACAACCCCCTCCCCACCCTGGAACATCTCGTTCGAATCTCTATCTAAACCCATTTACTTCTTAGTACGATATCTACGTTTACCCCGATGCAGAACCCTGCAGGCGGGTTTGGCGGAGGCCATGGCCAAATATCGCACTGTGCATCAAGCTATGCCGCGGTGCTCTCTCTAGCTATGGTTGGGGGCGATGAGGCATTGAATCTTATCGATCGTGGAGCAATGTAAGACCCGTATTCACTCCAAAGATAAAGTTAACACACACTAACTTTGAACCAGGTGGAGATGGCTGGGAAAGCTAAAGCAGCCAGATGGAGGTATCACAGTCTGTGAGGGTGGGGAAGAAGACGTCAGGTATTTTCTCCTTTTTCAATGTTCTTGTGCACCAGCCTCAATTTACTAAATGCATAATTAGAGGTGCCTACTGCGCCATGGTGATCATCTCTCTTTTGGACTTGCCACTTGATTTGCCCCCCGAGGCCAGAGCCCGACAATATGGCCTAGAAACCTTTACAAGTGGCCTTCCGGAATACCTAGCTCGATGTATGTGGCCGCCAGCTCAAATACTAGAGGTAGCTAATGTTTCTAGGCCAAACGTTTGAAGGTGGGATTTCCGGCAGCCCCGGTACGGAAGCGCATGGCGCCTACGCATTCTGTGCATTGGCGTGTCTATGCATCCTTGGCCAGCCTGAGGCTACGGTTCTCAAGTAAGACGGCTGACATACCTACTGATCCGCTGGATGTTAACCATAGCAGATGCATGGACGTTCCATTACTTCTCTCTTGGCTTTCTGCTCGACAATATGCACCTGAGGGAGGTTTCGCTGGGAGGACCAATAAGCTGGTGGACGGGTGCTACAGTCATTGGGTTGGGAGCTGCTGGCCTCTGATCCAATCTGCCTTGGATGGAACTCAAACAGCTGCGTCCTACAAGGAATCTGCTGTCGGAAATCTCTATAGTCGAGAAGGGCTGACGAGATATATCCTTGGTTGTTGTCAGGCAACAAATGGAGGCCTCCGCGACAAGCCTGGAAAGTAGGTCGAAACTCCTATATTCATACGAGGTACATGCAAGCTCACTGATTATTGAAGACATCCCGATTCGTACCATACATGCTACACCCTCACAGGCCTCAGTTCAGTGCAGTATCGGCATTACCACACGGACGTCAGTGCTACTTCCAAGGCAGAATTCTCCGCGGCATTTTCATGGAAATATGTCCCCGTTCGAAATCCGGAAGGCCATGGAACGGATGTCAATGTGTTCGACGAGAATGACCGTCTGGCAGCGTTCCACCCGTTATATGTTATACCTCATAACAGTGCAGAGAGGATGCGTCTTTGGTGTGAAAATAGGCCTCTAGATGTTTGAATTTCAGGATAGGAAGCACTTAAGATAAGATGAGCAATTCCACGCGTATCAAGCACGATGATTGTGTTCATCAGGCAGTTCACATGGCTTCTCTATAACAGATACCAAGTACCATAAATTTCCCAGCGCTCACTGTCCGTGTACTGCCAACCGGCAAGGCACGAACGACAGGAGCAACAAGTCTAGTGGTAGTAAATGGTTAGTTTGAAGAGAAATACGCTTATATATTACTATTATCGATTTCCCTGTTCTGTCATGTGCTCCCAGTAGGTCAGTTCGGGGGCATTCTCAGTCATGTCCGTCAAGGACCAACCAGAGGTCATCATCAATTCCTTTCTTTTTTTCTTCCCACACCCCCCCCCCCCTCTTTCTCCGAGGTCACTTTCCCGATCCACCGAGTCAGTTCAGCCTCCCATCCTTCCCACATGTCTTTCTTTAAAAGTCCATCAAATTTCCTACCGGCTCGGGCCTAGTTCTCATGCACAAAGCCTCTAGAGAAGGCCGGCGGACGTCATCCTCACGGGCGCTATTGGATTCACAAGAGGCGAATATGTATCATCCACAATTCACTCAAACTTGAGCACTGCAACTCGCCGCAGCCAGCCCCTCCCGAAGGCAAAAGGGGAAATCGAGGCTGAAGACAGAACAGAGGTTGGCGTGTCTCCTTAAGGGTGTACTGGATATTCCCAGGATATCAACGGGCAGGAGAAAGGATCATGCTAATGCCGCTGCAAGGTTTAAATCTTCCTTCTCCTTTCACCTCGAGTAGAAAGGTGGCATGGGTTCCCCGCCGCGCGAAGCAAACGAAACTGCCAACTCATCATTGCATCTGATGCCTGCCCGTCAACATCAATAACGAGCCATGGCTGGGCCAATCTGACCTTGGTTCACCGATTAGCAATTCAGAGCTCCTTCGGTTTTTTTGCATTGTAAATCTCGTGCCACCCAGGAATTGTCGGGCCACGAGTGTCAATGCTCTTTTGCGTTCTTACGGTCCGGAAATGTTGCCATTGCTCCTTTCCTTGGTCCCCGTCTTCTTCCCGGTCTAAAATTCTTACCATTCAATGACCGCCATCGATTCCGTACATCGTACGCCGGCCGTCGAAAGTTGAACAAGTCATCCAAATCTTCCAAGAAAGAGGGCGCTTACTCGGAGCACGACCCGAGCTATAAATGGGACCTGCTGTCGGTTCCCTTTGCAAAAACTGACGATTAAATTGCGCTGACTCCTCAAGATAATTATTCACCCATAATATTGGTGGATATCCGGGGAATTCAGCCAGGGCTTCTCTGCGTGACATGAGCCAACCCCTCGTTGTGAATTGTTACCATTGTCTGCATTAGCGGACTCTCGAGGGGCTAATCCTAATTGATTCTCTTTTGTGCAAGCATTGCTTGATTCCTGCTTCCTTCCCGCTAGGACACCGACTCCATTGTTTTCATATGTTCTGCGCAATTCGAAGCATCCTTCTCTTCCTCAGCTTTTTCTGCACTCCCAGGGAAAAAGGAAAAAATCCAAGGATGACACCAAGGGACCCGGCAATCGTCTGCAGGAATTGGACAAGGCCGAGATGGCCGATTTGGCCAGGCAATCCTGAGCACCATGTCAATCTTCTCCGCCTAGATCAGCGGCGAATTACACCGTGGCAGATGGGTCGGTACATCCTAATCTTTTCATGCTGAACCACTGGCTACAAGCTATGCCAGCACATCAGGGTTTCAACTCCAAACAGAAAGACAAGGAGTCGATTGAAGCTAGGGAACTTTAGGACCACACTGGGCCTCCTCTTCTTCGTCTGCGTTCACGGACTTTGGTGGAGCAACCCCATTGCTCCAGTCGAAAACCGTTGCTTTTCAATACCGTTTATTATTTTCTTTTGCCTTTTCGCCTTCCATGTTTTTTTGTTCTTACTGCAGTATTGCCATTTACTCTTGCCCGCCAATTCATGGACCCCACCTGATTTATTTGAGCTCAATAGACCTAGCTAACATGATATTAATCGCCTACCTTTTCTTTTTTTTTCCCCTCGTCTCCCGCGTTTACAGGGTGTGCTACTGCCTTCCTAGGGTTGTTAGCTTCAAATCTCTTGTGGATTCCCGTCTCTTTGCTTGATCTTGGTTATCCTAAACCTCTTCGATTGAACTCCCTGTCGTGGACCTTTGATTATTGCAGCGAAACGTGGCCGTTGGGCATCAACAAACAACACTCAATATAGATTGCCGAAATTTTGTGCAGTCTCGAGAGATTCGAGGCAGCGAATACTGACCCAGCTTCGTCTTACGCCACACAATCTATTGGGCATCTACCTCATTTCGATCAGGATGTACTATGTCCTGTACCTTGCGAGTATGTAGTTCTCCTGTTTTTTTTTGCATCAAGTTTCGTGCTGCCGATGTGCTGTCCCGATTGGGCTCCCTCGCGTCGTTTGCGCCTCGTCCACGAGGGTTGTTGATTGTTGTATCTGCGAATTTGTTGTCTTCAACAGCCCGGAAAAGCAGCAAACCGTCATTAGGATAAGATGAAGGGCGGCCATCTTATCTTTCTTTTGTATGATTTGTTGATATCTCGGAGAATTGTTGTCATTGGCGTTTCAGGCTGGGATTCAGAACGCCTAAAATAATGTCCCACGTCCAGTATCCAATAACCATTGTGCAGGTCTCTGCCGACGCCGTCACTGGCCGGAGCCGATCTACGAATCTTACGCCAGCACTACGGGATACACCTGTATCGTTCGTGTAAACAACCGCGAGTACCAGACGGATATTGTTTGCGATTCTGATACCCTGGCTCAAGAAAATGCAGCCATGCGGGCCTATCTCATCTGTCGTAACTTCTCCGTCAATGATGGCAAGTATCCGGCGGGCCACGACCATGGCGGGATCGTACAGGGGATCCCCGTAGCCATCGGCAAGGGAAGAAGATCCTGCTACGCAGATGACAGTGACATGTCGACGAGCGAGGGCAGCCGAAGCGGAGGAAGCAGCCCTGAGAGCTACGAAGGCGGGCGACTGGGACGTGACCGGCGATCGGTTGGCCCGCCGAGGGCGCTTGCATTCAGCAGCCGGGACTTGTAAGCGACCCAAGATTCCACGCATTCATCTCGCGCAGGGAACGACGGCGAGAACACGAGAGGTTGAATTAGCGAGATGGGCGAGAGATGAGCACTTGGACGGCAGACGACATGCCTGTGATGAATTATGATTGATGACATGACCTGAATATCCTATAGATCGATATGACCCCATTCCTTTACTGTGATTGCCATTTGCTTGCCTGTCTTTAGCCGTTATTACTATCAGCATCATCTCCTTTACTGTGGAAAGGGAGAGACGAATCTGGTCTGCTGGCTGGTTCACAGAGTTCCAATGTACACATGATTATGCGTCGTGGTGGCCAGCGATCTGCCTCTATATTTTATATAAGAGATATTGTGTCAGAAGTTGCCTCTGTTTCTATTAAACAGTTTGATATCTTCTAGCTTCATCAGCAGGTGCTTTGCTGGGAACATTCCTAGAGTTCTTCCAAGTCCTTTATTGACTAAATAATTGTTGGTTGTACCATTGGAAATATATAGTGTTGGCCAGGAAAAAGCACGACTCTAGATATTCGAGCTCCACTAAGCCCCAAGAGCCTAAGCTACTAGTACTTGTATTTTAAATCCACTATTATCTACCTCAGGGCAACCATTCAGGCGAACCCGGTATTGTTGACAGTGTGTTCTCTGACCATGGTTCAAGACACGATCCGTGTGGCTGAGTCATCATGACATCACCGATTGTATCATCCCCAGACAAGGCACATCAGAACAACAAACTGGCGCATGGCCAATTCCTCAATTTGACCCTCAATTGAGGGAGCGACATCATTTTCATAGAGACACTAACATATAGGATCTGTTTCCCAGCGACTTGCTCTTTATCCTAGCAACTAGCAAGATACTACGGACGATTTTCTTCCCCGCACTCTTCTCCGCGCGTGCTCCCGATCACCAGGTACTTCCAGAGTTGAGAGATGCAACTGGCTTCAGGGACCCGCTATGCTTCGATGATACTACGCGATCTGGGCATGGGTAGACGGAATATACCACATACGCATGCTTTACAGTTTTGCGGACGGGGTCTTTATGGGGCATTGCGACACACACATGTGCTGTCGGAGCTACAACAATGGAGGCAGGGTGTGCGATCTGAGGTAATGAGGAGCGGGAGTGTACCCGCTGAGCTTGGACGGGTGCATACGCATTTGATATTGAATAAGGTACCGTATCGACAGCGGATGACCTCTGAGCACAACAGGTGGATGGCGACCCGAAAAAGTAGCCCATATGAGCAGAATGGGGCTGAGCGGCGTGGTGAGGGAGAGGGTAAGCCGCGGCGCGAAACCTATCCAAGGGATAGCTTTGGCCAGGAGCCGGAAAAGGGTATGTATGCGAGAGCATCTGCGGGCTGTTCGGAAGCTAATATATTAACAGGCAAGCTGTTGACTACCCCGTCGAGGCTGCTCAAGCTTCTGATACCATTACCGACTGATAACCCTAGTGGTAGGTCCTGGAAAGTTAGTGGCAAGGCTTGATAGTCCTAACTTCAATTTAGATGTCGAAACCATCGCTATACTTGTCCACTCACAACAGCCGTTATCGTATCTGGAACGACTGATTCAAGCAGAGCTGTCATCAATCGAGGAAGATGGATTCGAAAGACGACCAGGGGTGTCGTTTATCGCCTTTCAATTTGAAGAACATGCGATTCGTCCACGGAAAGCGCGCAGCAAGGGCAAGAAATCTTCTGTTGACCCGTCCCAGGAAATGGAAGTCGAGGAGGTGGCCATCGCAGATGACAAAGGGCAAGGCCATCCTGAAGAGACTCGGCCACCCAATGAAGAACTCGACACGTATACCTCCCTCCGGCAGGCACAGCCCAACAATGGAGAAGGCACAGATCAACGATATGTGCGATGGTCGCATGCAACAGAAATTGGCGACTTTATTCGGGATGCTGCGCGTGCAGGAGAATTTATTGTGGCTATCGAGGGCGCACCCGCTGGACTGGACCAGATCAGGATAACGGTTCCCTCGTTCGAGGAACGGACACATTTCCTTCGCATGCGGCTACGAAAGATATCAGACCGAATCCGCACAATTGCAGAGATCAAACACGAGTGTGACAAGCTGGCGCACCGCGGCGCGCAGCGCGTGGCTCTTGGTGGATTCGGAGTGTTGGCTTCCTGGTGGTATCTTGTCTATAAATTAACATTCGAGACGGACTTGGGTTGGGACACGATGGAACCAATCACGTACCTAGCCAGTTTGTCGACCCTGATGGGAGGCTACCTTTGGTTCCTCTATCACAATCGCGAGATATCGTACCGGTCAGCGCTTGACTTCACGATCAATGCGCGCCAAAAGAAACTGTATCAACTAAAAGGAGTGGACCTGCAGCTATGGGAGAACCTGATCTATGAAGCGAATGCGCTGCGCCGGGAGATCAAGACGATTTCGGCTGATTACGACACTGAATGGGATGAGAAGCTGGACGAGAAAGACGAACGTGTCATCGAGGTCTTGAAGCAAGAGCGGAACCAGAGGAATGACAAAGACGAGCATTCGGACGGTAAACGGGAGCGAGATGACTGATGGTTAGACCAGTTTTAGAGTGTATATATTATCTGTACTTATACTTTCCTCTGTCTATGAATCTATAGCAAAGCTCTTTTATCTAAATGCTGCTAATAATATCCTACTATCTCGCATGCCCTAGGTGTTCATTCCAAGATTTCTTCTGTCCCATGCCTCACCCGCCTTTCTCTCAATCACCCGCTCTTCACCTTCTCTGGCTTCACCTTTGCCCTTTGCAATACCACGAAAAGTTCTTCTAAAACCAAGCCTTTTCGATCACCGAAAGGCCATTGATACATCATTACCACACAAAATAATGCAAGATGACGACACCGCTCCTACTCAACTCCGAAAGCCTTCTCAGATACGGCCTACCGCGAGCACCAGGAGGGGGTAGCACTACGCTCCTCTTGAGCACCCTGACAGATCTGAGCTTCTCCGCAGAAACCCTCCTACAGAGCTCCCTCCAGACAGCAATCAGAGATAGAGATGAAAGCGGACCAGCAGCATCAATCCAGATATGGTATCCACCAAAGTCTGCACTTCTCCCGCCTCTCGTCGACCAGCACAGATACATCTTCCGGCGTTACTACAAGGATAGCAAGGCAAATATCTATGGGTTTGCTGTTCTCGCCCGGCGGATGAAATGGAAGAACTTTATTGTCGCTGATGAGCTGACGAAGCGTCAACTTCGGGGTGAATCGCTTGAGTTCGAGGATGAGAGCCTGACCGTGGTGCTCGTTATGTTCTGGCCAACACCCTCAAAACCACAGTCGACCACTAGTGAAGGTCTCAATCAGCCTCAGGAGCATGTTAGTGTCATCGTCAAGCGCCAAATGCTTGCTTGGGATGGCGTACGAGCCAATACTGGCCTTCTTGAACTTCTCGACACATTCCAACTGTCCAATGAATGTCTTGACCAGCCTTCCCTCTGCATTGATAATCACCTTGAAGATTACGGTCTTGAACTGACAGATCCCGGTCGTGCTGCCTTTACACCGAATGATGTGTCTATCACGGGACGTGAGGAGCTAGAGACTCTTGTTAGGAAAACCCTTACTGCAGATGACGCCTCTGCCGCTCGAGATAATAGACCGGATCGCTGGCCTGCTGCATGATACAGGCGGACGAGCGTTCAACAATCCAACATATTCAAGTTGCTGCAAGATATATGTTCTCTTGCTAAGTCCCTTGGCAGAGGACATTCGTGTTCGTCTAAAGTCTCATATCCAAGCAGAAGTTGATCGACAGGTTGATAAATGTTATAGATCAAATGAGAGCGACACACACCCTGAATCAGTGCTCAATGTTGAGATAAACCAAGAGAAAGGAAGACCTTTGATGACAGTGATGAGCTGGAATATCCCCATGTGCACCTGATTCCATGGTTTTATAACCATACCGCAACGTGCCTTGACCTGGAACGGCTCATGAAGCAGTTCCATAAATCGTTTATATGGAGAAATAAACTTGGTCCTGACTCGATACGTCTGACCCTTCATGTCTCGCAGGGCTTCCAATGCTCGACATTTGGAGCTAGAGTGCTCACGAGTACAGTGAAAAAGCAACAGCTCCAAGTGCCCGATTCGGTCAATGCGGCCGATGTGAAAATTCTATGCCGACTACAGCTGCTTTGTTACTGTCAAGGAATGCAATCCTCTGGCTGCCCTGGGCAAAATGCTTCTCGTTATTCTGTCTGACAAATGACCTCACCAAAGAACAAATTGAAAACCTACAATTCGAAGTCGGATTCTGATGAGATCTCGAACAAAGTAATACCCTGGCGTTGCGGCAATGCTAGTGCTCCTGTCGGGACGATTGGAGACATTTGGGAGATGTTCTGTGAGCTGGGAAAGGAGGGCCATTGCTGCCCACCATTCTTCTTCGTTGACAAGCAATACGGGATTGACCAGATGGTTATTACAGTACACATGGATGCCGTTGCGGACTGGATAAAGGATGAACAGACGCACTGTTGGGACTGTGTATATGACCAACTGGAGAAAGTGGACCATGTGAATCTTCGCGGAATCCTAAACGGGCGTATCAAGGCGAGCGAGATCGTCAAGATTACTTCACGCTCAGCGCCAACAACCCCTACAAGCCCCTTGCCGAATGCCTCGAGGTTCCCAATCAGTTACGCAGTTATAGAAGGCCGAGCTGGGGAGAATCGGAGACAGAGCCGAGGATTCCAGATACCACGCCGACCCGACTTGCGGAGTACTTTACTATTCAGATGCTTGTCCAGCTCTACCGGACTATCTGAAATGCTGAGCCCTCCATAACAAGTACCTAGCTATCTTACTATCCACTCGTTTCTGTTCGTGTCATCAACAACATCTTTTAGATCACTCCCTTCTCCTTCTCCTTGTTACACCCATCTTCTTCTTAGGTCTACGGTTGATGAAGCTAAACCAGGTGAAAACTGTACAACATGGTTGATGGCGATAACATATTTTATCAGGTAACGTTTTAATAGCGTCGGAGAAGTTATGGTTTGAATCTCAATGGGGATTGTATGCTTCGCGATCTAGTAGGTTACGATAGTACTTAAGCGGGGAAGGAGCGAATGAGACTGGATCTCTATCGTCGCGGAGGACATGGGTGGTGCCTGCCGTGTTCGACATAACTCCTGGTCGCTCTTGCCTCTTGTGCCCCTGCATGTTTGTGGCCGTAGCCTCCGTAGCCTCCTATATGGGCAATGAAGTGCACCTGCCGAAATCGGAGCAGGTACCAAACTATCAGGAGCCCTTCGATCGTTCCACGTTAGTTACCACGTTAGTTACTATTGATAGTACTACTCAGTATTTATAGAACTCCGGAGCCTATATGCAGCTCAAGAACAACAGCTTTTGGCTCTCGCACAAATACTAATCCAACTCCAATTGAAGAAGAAGAAGAAAGAGGAAAATAAGGGGAAGATGAAGGAGACGAAGATGAAGTAAGATAAAGAAAGATAAGAACACCGAGTCATTGCACTGCCCACGCTATGCTCTCCTCCAAAGCAGACGTCACTTGATTTCGATCATCCATCGTCCATAATCCATTAACCGTTCCGCACCGGATCGTAGTATTCCTTCTTCGGCTGGCCGGTATCGTTCTGCTTCGACTGTCGAGACGCTTGTCCTGCAAGATTATCATGTTAGACGGCTGATACAAGTATAAGAGATCAAGTGAAGAAACGTACCTGAATCCTCTCCCTTTCTTCGGTTACGGTTGTTGCGCACATCCCTCGACCGAAACACACTGTACAGCAACCATCCGGCTACCCAGTTTGGACCATACTCGCCGCTGACTTCGCCGCGGGCAAAGAGCGGCCGCGTCCGGGGCCCCGCATTCTGCGCAATCTCTCGGACGGCCCATTGTTGTCGCTCGGGTTTGATGTGGTGCCAGAAATAAGGGGGTTTAGTGGATGGATCGGCGGCGACGGTGTCGAGGAGGTTAGAAGGGTCTTCGTTTAAGCGGTTGTATACGGCGATGGTTTCGTCCTAGATTCATTTTTTAATCGCCAAGACAAGAAGGGGATTTCATGCATCTCATTCCCAGCTTCAACTGAGAAGGAGAGGATACAACGGAGAGAAGGAGGGTGGCGTGTTGCACATACTCGCATTGCTCTGTAGAATTGCTCATGTTGGGGTTCATGGGAGCTGAGCCCCAGTGCTTGCATGAACTCCTCCTTCGAGGCACGAGGGCCTACCGACGGCATTTCTGTCGAGGTGGTGAGGAGGGTATATTGAGCCTCTAATGAATGCCGCGGATATCCAGTACTATGGGGAGGCTGTTGTGGAAGGTCAAGATGGCAACATTAGCTGAGTTAAGAGGAAAGCCATCGCCAAACTTAAATACCACACCACACTGAAAGATCAGGGACACACGATCAGCCAAAGACATGGCCTGGGATGGTGCGTATTTCCTAAAGAAGGCAAGAAACGTCGTACAAACGGCCTCGAATGCAGCCAGCAAAGAAAAAAAGGAGAGAGTGGACTGATCCTGCCAACGAGCCGCTCCATGAACTTTTTTTGGACTGTCTCTCTGTCTGTCTCGCAGACGGGTATATGTATGCAGTCGTATTGGCAATTAGGTATGGTGTTTCAAGGGTGCCGACGCATGCCCAGTATGGATCATTTCGCACTCGAGGGGCGGGAGGGGGAAGCTTGTTGCGTTTGTGACTGGGATGCATGCATGCAGCGCCGTTGCTGTCCTTCCCTGCGCCGATGTGGACAATCAGGTACCATGGATTGACTGCGGGTCTCAATTAGGGCTGCTAAAGAAGAAAAGAAAGAGAAGTGTAATCAGCGGGGGGAGGTGGAGGAGAGGAGGGGTGTTCGAGGTAAGAAAGCTGTTGACAATCTGTAGCCATCCGAAGGCCTCATCCGCGAGCTCTTTCAAGAGCATCCTTCCAGTGTAATTTTCTCCGAGGCCCCAACGCACGTACCTTTTCTAAACACATCTCACTGCTCCTCAAAGCAGTCAATCCTATCAGTTCCGGCCGATCGAACCCGTAAAAAAGCCATCTTCCTCATGTGTTGTCGCAACTTGCCAGCAAACTCCTCGGAAGCTCCCTGTCGATCGCCTCCCGCTAAAGCGGCTGCTGTGCGACCCTCAGCATCCCGCACGGACTGGGAGTGCTAGCGGACGACGAGGTCTCTGCCCGTCCCTCCATCGGCGTCGTGCTTTTCTTCGGATGGAGGACAAACACTCTGGTTGAATTCGGAATATCCCTGTCATGGCTGGGCCGTTGATGAGTTCGAGGAGAAAAAGGTCCGAGGGAGAGCTGGTTTGTTGGAAAATGAAGAAAGAGGATGGAGGATGGTACTTCAAGGTTGGAGAGCTTGAGCGAATCCGTCTTGGGAAGAGACGAGGCATCCAATGGAGAACTACCTGGTGGTTGAGAGTGCAGGTTGTGGACGAGGTGAGGCGAGAGTTGCACAGTACTTAACCGAACCTCCCTCGTCTGGTCATGTCTCCTCCTCCCGTCCCACCAGCAAAGCCGAATTGCTGTGTCTGGGATTGTTCAGTAAAACGAGCTCAACAATCATGCCATCTCTGACTATGTGTGAGAAGGTACTGTCATTACGGTCAAAATTCATCATCGTGTTAATGCCAGTCTCGACTACTTCTGTCTGATGCTTACCCCCAGAACGTCACAAGGCACTGTGTATGAGACTTATCACGGCTCATAAGACGCTTGACGCGGGTGGGAAGCAAGACAGGACCTATCATCTACCTCAAAAGCATTGGCAAACTCCTTGATTCATACAAATCTATCGAGCAGCCGCTGAAACAGCACTGCCCAGTGAAAGTGAGAGACACGCCTGGATGGCTATCTTCTTGTGCTGCCGTTGCTTTTTCTGGAGATATCAACCATTCCTCGGTATCTCGAATCTCATTGTCCGTGGTGGGAAAAAAGGAGTATGCGCGAGGGCGTGCAAGAGCGTGGGTGTGGGTGGCGCCGCCCTGTGGTGGTATATCATGGTATATCCAGTTCATTCAAACTCTCTCAAGCCTAGGAAGAGGATGCCGGCTCCGCCTCATCACCAAAGTATTCCCGCAGAAAAGCTTCTACTTCCTTGTAATCCTTCTTCGCCGTCTCGATGGTCTTCTTGATTTTGTCAAGGGAGACCTTTTCGTCAGGCTCGTCAGTGTTGCCTGTCTCGTCCTTTCCTGCTCCATAGTGCTGGATCTTCTCACACGCATCCTTGACCTTGGTAAGTCCGATAGTTGCTGAGGAGCCTTTGAGGAAGTGCCCCAAAGACGAAAGCTCTTTCAGTTGCTTATCATCCCTGCATCAATCGTTATTAGCATTGCGTTTGTCGGATAATGAGTGACGGGGAGTCAAATCTCACAAAGCTTTCTCCATCTTCTCAAATGTAGTTTCGGCCTGTTCGAAAAAGCCGTATACAATGCCCTGGCTGAAATCATGTTCACCTTCCTCGTCCATTTCGAGGATCTGATTAAATGTTTCTTGGTCGATGCTGTCTGCCATGTCCGCAAGAGTTCTGGGCTTGGTGGGCTTGGTGGACTTGGGCTACCCCGAGGTCAGCTCCGAGTGAATGGAAAGGCAAGCGATGGGGGTTGGGAGAACGCACAGGCTCCTCCTTGGCTTTGGTGGTGGTCTCGGTTGGCGCCATGATTATGGTAATGTGATGATATGTTCAAAGAAACAAGAACTGCGCAACGACAACCGTCAAGTTTATGTCTCGGTTGTATGTTCAGGCCTGGAAAGCGGGGCAAAAAAGGCCACTGTATCCCAGATAATCCAGACGGTAAAAAAATCACTCAGTGGACACTGAATAATGTGATTACACTGAGCGAGTCTGCTGGTTCAAAGACATGTCAGTTTGCTGATCCACGAACTTTATGGCGACATTACAACAACTCAAACCCGGGGCGATATACACGTTGCCTGCCCTACGCAATAAGGCTATTACGAGGGAAGCCATCACGGATGCGCGAGAAGAGACTCGGGGTACAAGCGGATTATACACGGGTTAGTTTGCAGGGAGTAGGATTCACCTCAGGTATAGCTGGGAAGAACGGCAGCAGCCAGAAGAGTAGCCAGAAGAGAGGAGCTGGGCTGAGGGGAGGGATCGGAGGGGCAAGAGAGAAGTGTCTGTGTGGTGTTGTGGTGGGGCGTCAAGGAATAATGGAGATGAAGTGGTGGTCTGGCGAGGCGGAAGGGCGGGCCAGGAATAATGGCTGAAGAGAAGATACAGAAGGCCACGGCGAACCAGTTATGGGGAGGGTGCCAGCATGCAGGGTGGAAAAAGTGAGAAGACAAACCGGCAGAGAGTGAGGAGGAGGGGTGGGTATGTAATCAAAGATGAGGAAAAAGAGCTCCCACCTGGATGCAGCCTTGGACGAAAACGCTTGGGGTCAAGTAGGCTGGGTATATCGTTGCAAATTTGATAGCGGGAAGCGGAAGCGCAGTGGGATTAAGATTGGGGAGGAGTTGTGAGGAGAGAGGGGGAGAATAAAAGACAGCAGCTAAGCTGTATAGGAGATGGAGGAGAATCACGGTGTGGCAGGGGCCAATAGAAGGAGGACCGCCAGGAGAAGAGAGGACGAAGGGAAGAGTGAAGGTGACGATGGGGTGACTGTGCGGGAGGGAGGTCTTAATTTTCGCTGCCAGATTTTACCGTTTCCCCCCCTTTCTGCGAGGTTGGGAGGAACCAGAAAAAATATGGACGGGGAGGAGAGGAAGAAGAGGAGCCAAGTGGGCTGGCGGACTTTCGATAAACAGTTCAATCGCTTCAGATGTTACTGTACGAGGAACTGCTATCGTGAGATTTACATTTTACACAGACCCAACATTTGGAGCCCACCCGCTGGCACTGGCAGTTTGCCATTTGACTGCGTCTAAACAATTTATTTGAAGAAAAACGAGAGCGGGTCACATCTTGAGCGCCGCTACTCTCTGGCGTCATCGGATTCCGGTGGTCAGCCTCCTCGACATTCATCATGCCCTGCTTCTCGGAGATCCAATCCATGGATCCGCGATCATCCTCACGAGATGTCAGTCATGTTTCAGGCTGCACCCTCAAGGGAGTTCGCCTTCGAATCTATCTTCGAGAAAACGGTTCCTTTCGTGCCGTGCTGTCCGAGAGCCCACCGTCAGGAGAGGGGAACGATTGGCCTGGTATGGTGGAGTAGCGTGAGGTCATCCCAGGGCAGCATCATCGCAACTGTCAGAAGGAACCCGAGAAGCCTTATCATGCGGGTTGACTCGAGAGAGAATGGGGGAAGAGAAAAAGAAAAGGCGCTACTACTTGTGTCTAATAATATAGTCCGAGTTCAGAAGTCGACGTATCTCGAGGGGGCTTTTTTTGTTCCCCGAGCTGAATGCACGCTGAAATCATCGGACCCGGACTGACGTATGATGTCGTTTGGCGCCGATCCCCACGACGACGTCGATCTCCACCATCGCCAGCCTGTGCACCACCACCTGACTTTGGCCTCGAGCGTCGACTACGACGAAATATTAACCGCTGGACACGTGGAAACCTTCTGGTTCCTAACATCATCTGTGTTTCATCATTGATCGCTTGCACTCTTGCTCCAGGGATATGACCCCATTGCCCATGGTTGATCAACGTCCCCAAGCAAGAGTGACTGCACTCAGACTCGCTTGTGCGCAGCCCAGCCCCCTGGGAAAAAATGTCTCGTCTTCGCTAAAATTCTGGACCCTGTCGACAAACACCGTCACAGCATCACCGTCAAAAGTTCTAGCCCCTTAGGGACCGTTCATTTCTCGCACTTTTTAGGAGATGCTGTTGGCTGGGAAAAAATTTATCGTCTGTCATTTCGTCATACCCTCCCGCTGATATAATGCGGGGTCTTTGAAGCATAAAAGACGATGTCAAAGCCCACTCTTCTTTGCCTCGCAATCTGTGGACAATATTCCAACTCGAGATGCATCTTTGATGCAGTCGAATCTCCTCTCGGCACGCTGGGGTCTTCAGGCCGCCCTCGTGGGGTTGAACTTGAAGCGATCCATCCCATGAACTGCAATAATGGACCTGCCCAATCAGACATGGTTGCACTGCTAGTGACATCATAGTGGGACTTCCAAAATGCCAATGTGTGGCTGCCGCTGACAAATGAGAGAGACTGCCAAGTGCGCCAAAGCTTGGGCCGTTTTCCAAACTGCTTCCACTAATCCAATTTGACTTCTGCTGTTCTCCAAGTTACAATCTGGTGTCTAACCTGATTAGCTGACCTTATTGCAATATCCGGGTCCAGATGGGGTCTCGGAAAGTCTCGCGGGAGGCTGTTTTTGGGGATACGTATCAGGCCAAGCCCTTATCGGTCTAATATTGAACATGCCTTACTCCGTACGTATATAGCTCGGAGCTGGGCCTCGACAAAGCCATTCTTCCTCAATCGAGTACCTGAATCAACCTAGAAGTTCAGAACATTGGCTGCCTCTAATCCATCGGTGTCCTGATATCAAAGCAGCATACCATTCCAGTGTCCCTTTCTGCTACTCGGCTCGGAAGTT
Source organism: Aspergillus pseudodeflectus (assembly GCF_044049435.1). NCBI lineage: Eukaryota > Fungi > Ascomycota > Eurotiomycetes > Eurotiales > Aspergillaceae > Aspergillus > Aspergillus pseudodeflectus. The sequence goes on along the minus strand of NW_027263777.1, from coordinate 293,626 downwards.
CATCCCGCCTATACTGAGACAAATGTGATCGAAAGGACTCGAGGACTCGAGGCTGGGGAGTTCCACCGAGCAGTGACATCAGGCTGCATAAACTCTCTTCGTCCATAAATTACGGAGTATTTTAGTTGCCGCCCCTTCGGTCAGCTGCGACAGTTGGCCCCTCACGAAGTACGGTATTACTAGTCAAGAAAAAGACCCATTGTGCATCATTATTATTGCAAAAGACGTGCGGCGAAAGCAGACACCAGAAATGGGCTGCTCTTGATTGAATCAACAGTTTGTTTGGTTCTCGAGCTGGTACCTACCTTTTTATGGTGCTTCCTCTATTCTCATCACCCGCCTGCCGAATGGAGAAGACTAACAATGAGGCTTGCCCTTCCTGCTACTGATAACATGTTTCAGATTCATGGCTGAAAAGAAATCCAGCCTGCCATTACGGATTCGAGAACCATAGGCCTAGAACACATTTCTGTCGGCTCTAAGAGCAAGAGGTAACGCCTCGTTCTACTCTGGGCTTACTACACTCGAGTATCTCCTGGACAATGCACCGAAGCCGCAGCCTATCCTGAAATGTTGAGCCACACCACCGTATTTGAGACATTGTGCTTTGTAAGGAACGAACAAACATCCTCACCTTTGAGTGCAGTCTATACGGCTTCCCAGATCAGCGAGCATACTAAGGTTTCGAGCCTCTCGCGTTGTCTCTCAAGACCAATCGGCCAAACGTTCCAGAATTAGTTCGCATCATGCACGGATGCTCTTAGAAGCCACTCGGCTCATCGCCAATTCTGCAAGTCATGATTAGATGGGGCTGATAGGTTGGAATCAGAGGTCTGTCGCATGTCGCAAGAATGTACCCCGAAGCAAACAAGTATACTTCGTACTCGTAACCGATGGTCCATCGTGTAGCTGTAAATATTTACTGGGCACTGACACCCGAGGTATTTGCCTAATCGAGACCGCCGGAAGTGAAGGCCGAGCCAATGGCAGCCGCATTAACGCGACAGGGCTGGAGCTTGGCGGAGTATACCTAGGGAGAATCTACTCAACGAACTCAAGGGAGTCTGGCAGTTGTCTATCCTCATCCGCTTCAAAATTTTCTAGCTTCGCGACATACTTACAACTACCTAACTACCTGCTGCTGTGAAACGCAACCCCGCAACCTTATCCTTGAGCGCCGACATCGCAGTGGGCAGCCTCAACAATAGGGCAATTCAACGCCAAGCCCCCAAGACATCCACGTGTTTAAATTTCTCAACACTCAACTTCCGGGCACCTCCTTTATAACCTTGACACCCTCGGTCACTCCGTCCTCCTCATCAAACACCCAAACGAACAACCGGTCGCGACCTCTCGCCCCAATGGTATCCACCACGCAATCCACGGCCGCCAAGCCCAAACCCGCGCAATCAGGCATCGTCCGACAATACCTCCTGGCCTACAATGCCGTCAACTTTTTCCTCTGGTCAACACTGACATTCCGTACGCTCCGCCTGCTCATCAACCAGGCCATCGAGAACAGCCTGGAATTCGATGTTCCCGCCATCTTCGCCGAAACCTACACGCCCTTGCTCCAACTCACGCAGTCACTAGCCCTTCTCGAAATCCTCCACAGTCTCATCGGATTCGTGCGCGCGCCGCTGTTCACCACCGCGCTGCAGGTCGCGAGTCGCATCTTCCTCGTCTGGGGTGTCCTTTACCCTTTCAATGAGAACATCATCGGCTCGGACAACATTGGCGAGTACGCGTACCTTGGATGCTTGCTGGCGTGGGGAGTGACAGAGTGTGTCCGGTATGGGTTCTTTGTCATGCAGGTGAATGGAGGGATTGAGACTGTGCCCTCGTGGTGGCAGTGGATGAGATACAATCTGTTTTACGTGCTCTACCCTATTGGGATCAGCAGCGAGTGTATCTTGTCCGTGAGGGCGCTGCCGAATGCCGAGCAGCTGCACCCGCTGTATTGGTGGTTCATCGTGGTTGTTCTGGGTATCTATGTGCCTGGTATGTTTCTAATGTGAGCTTTCGTGGGACTTGACTAATATCATTAGGTTCGTACATGCTGTACACGCATATGATCCGGCAGAGACGCAAGTCTTCCAAGGCCAAGAAAGACCAATAGAGTGGATTGAAAAGGAATGGATGATTGTATGTATATGTATATCTATGGATAGCTTGGGTATAAGATTTACGTCGACCGCACAGCGGTACAGAGTAAGACTTTTCGAGATCAGACGACAAATGCTAGATTTCCTTCATGATATCCCGTACAGCCTTGGCCGCGAACCGTTTCCGGTCCTCGGCTGGTAGTTCATCACTCATATCTGGGTTTGTTATTAGTATACAACAAACCCAGAATGCTCAGAGAAGACCCAGGGAAGTTTTACCTTTGATAGCTCTCATGCGCATCAGCAGCGCTTCGACAGCGTCAACTCTGAGCTCCTCGTCTCCCTCATCATCCTCATCGCCCTCACCACCTCGCCCAATCGCAAATTTCAGTCCTACCATCTCCCGTTCCAGCTCATTGACCTCTAGATTGAACCCTTCGCCTTCATCTAAGCCTAGAAGCTCTCGCTCTAGATCATCGTCATCATCCGGAAGACCTGCGTTTGCCTCTTCACTTCCAGCCCACTCATGCGTCTCGAGCACCTCCTTTATCCGGCGCATACCTTGGAGCTCTGCCCACGTTAGCACCGCGCCTCCACAGACAATATAGAAAGTCGTACCTCCATACTTATTCCGCTCCTCCTCCTTTTCGGGCCGGCTAGAATCCCACTCGATTACCTCGAGCCCCACGAGCCCCATTTCAACAAGCTGATCCTCCCACCAACCAACTGAGAAGGGATCATCCATCCCATCCTCGAGCTCCGCACCCACACCAAGGTCCAAATCATCCTCCTTTAGCGCCTCCGTTTTCTTCTTCTTTTGCTGATCCCGTTTCACGTCCAGGACTAAAAGACCCGGTACGGCGCCAATCTCCCCGCGCTCCTCCTCAATCAGCGCCCGCACAGTGCCAATGGCATTGATGAACGACTTGAGAGCGCGAACGTCGTCGCGATCATCGACCGTCTCAGCTGCCAGCGCAGGCGCTTGACCATCCAGACTCGGCGCCACAGGCGGCGGGGTGGGATTCCGAATACATATCATAACAGCACCAATCGCATCCCGGACAACCTGCGCCTCTTCGCTCGAGAACTCCCTAGCCCATTGGGAAGGCGGCTCTTCTCCCTCTTTTCCTCCTTCGGAGGTTTCTACTTCCGATTTTGCACTCGGGTTGGCCTTTGTAGACTCTGGTCCTCCCGTCGCAGATGTAGAAGAAGGTGCCGCGGCCGAGGTGGAAGTCGGTATCTCGTCAACCCAGATCGGGACTTCGGCTGTATAATAACGGTTATCGATTCGAAGCGGCGGGTGTGTAGTGTATCCGGCGAAGCTCTGCGATTCTGTGGATGGGTTGGCGGCGTGTCCGGTGAGTGTCTGTAGGAGGGAAGGAATCGGTGAGTCGGTGAGGTTGGTGTGGGAGGGGGAGAGGATGAGGAGGCGGCGTGGGTTGCGGATGTCTTTCCCATTGGCCTTGGATTTCAAGGATTCGGCTTCTTCTCGCGTTTCTGATGTCATGTTTAAGGGGGCTTTGAAGATGTTGAGAAGCAAAAGTGGTTGTGAATGAAGAGTCGAGTTGTAATTGGAGATGGTGGTTTGTGCGGAGGTGGCGGAGAAGCAAAGCTGGAGCTTCGGAGCCAAATGACCTGTGGGAAAAATGCCGGTTGCTCGACTCTTTCTCTAAGAGTACGAAACATAAGGTTGCGGTTTTCAAAATACCTTTGCTGCTATATGCTTCAAAATCGGAAAATTTAGTATACTTTCATACAAATACCAATCTCAAACCCGGCTCTTTGGCCCTTTCAATCCATTTTATTCGAGTATTTAGTTTTACCCTTCACTCATTATACCAGAGTCCATTCCATTGCAAACAGAAGAAAAAGGCAAAGTCGTAACGCCAGTAAACCCGTTCGGAAAGTCTTATCTTGTCCTGTCCTACCCCAGCCTGCAACTACCCCCGTCTCTGCCCCCGAGCCCTCTGCACCGTCGCCTTACCACGGGCAAGACCAACACCTCTGCCGCGCTGGCCCCGTGAGCGGAACATGGGAGCATTCCTATTAGCAAAGAGTGGTTAGACTCTGGGCCGCACTGACAAAAATAGCTGAAAAAAAGGTGGGAATGGTGAGACGCACCGAAGCATATCAGGGACAATGAAGAACCGAACGTGGCTTCCACGGATGTAGACCTGGTCGAGATGGGAGACGCGGCCATCGCGCGCTGTGACAGTGATATCTTTCAACTGGACGTTCATGTTGTCCTCCGCTGGGTCTGGTTAGCTCCTCGGTTCTGAGAGGTCGAGCGGAAGGTAACGCACCTTCAAGTAGTTTCCCACGGTAGACGACGCCGGAGGTGATTTCTAGGGTGACGACATGGCCCTGACGGTGTGTTAATACTCCTCGAAAACATAAGGCCGTGACCAGGAGCTAAAGACGGTAGAAGACACACCTGCGCTTCATTCAAAAGCTTGATCGGGATACCGATTGTGCTGGTCAGCTTGCCCATTTTGGTGGTTTATGAGATTGCGCAAAGAGAAAAGCGACAAAGGTGAAGAGAGTGAATAAGCTGAGCTCGGTAGGCCGCAATCCAAAAAGCGAGGGGAGATGCAGCTGAGATAGGCGCGGAGTTTGGTGTCGGCGGAGGATTTGGTCCGCGTTGGAGTTTTTGCCAAGACTTTAATGGTTCTGGAGATTCCACCGCCATCTCAACCTCCGAACGACACTGCATCCCTCACGCGACTCGACAACGGCATGCCAGGGTAGTATCTGCGGCTCGTGCAATACAAAATGAATCCTCCGAATACCAATCTCCGCGCCTTCAACCTCGCTGTACAAACGCTCCTCTCAACCCCCTCCAAATTCCTCCCTCATCTCACCATCTCAACATTCACACATTTCCCCGAGAACATCGGCGCAGCGCTTCAAACAATATATCCTGCCCAGGGGAAAGAGGGCGAAAGCAAGGCCAACATTACAATTCGCGCCCTCATTCTCGACAAGGACAACACGCTCTGTCCCGCGAAAACAAGCTCATTCCCCTCGAAAATCTATTCGAAGCTGCACGATCTACGCAATTCCCCGACCTCTCCGTTCAACATCAACACCGCGCCCGATTCAATACTTATTGTCTCGAACCGTGCGGGTAGTCATCCACGGTACGAGGACGAAGCGGTCGAGATTGAGGAACGGCTTGCTGGGTTGCGAATTCCGGTTTTTCGATTACCGGAGAGTGATAAGCAGGGTGTTGCTGTTGAAAAGAAGCCGTTTTGTGGAAAGGAGGTGCTAGATTGGTTCCGCGAGCGGGGGGTCGTGCAGCGCGCGGATGAGATTGCTGTTGTTGGGGATCGATTAGGGACGGATGTGCTCATGGCGTCAGAGATAGGGGCGTGGAGTGTTTGGTGTAAGGATGGGGTTGGAGAGGAAATAACAAAGGGAAAGCGGAACACGTTAGAAAAGATGGAGGTTTGGGTTGAGCGCTATTTGAGGGAGTCAAAGGGCTTGAAGGCACCTCCGCCGAGGGGCTTTAATGACCCAAAACAGTAGACATATAAGATACCCCTTAGGAGTCGTTTAGAATAAAAGATGTGGGTGAATCCTGTAGATTGTAACTCTACTAACTTCCATCGCCGCAGGAGAATATTTCAACTCCTCAAAAGCGAGCTTTATCACCAAAGCCAAATGAAAAGTTCAATGCAGAGATCAGAAACTGAAAACTCCAGGACTCAAAACACAAACCATCACAAAGGGAATATGCAAACATTTCCTATCCCGCCGACCCTGAAACCAAGCAAAAAGGGAATCACCATCTTAGTGCGACTTTCTGGCATAACCGCGTTAAAATGCCCCGACCAGGTATATGAAAAAAAAAAAAAATTGAAAAATGAAAAACGAAGAAGGCGCAAAGAAGAAAATAAGAATGAAAAAGGGCAAGGGCAGATGAGAAGTGAGAAAGAAATGCCAACAGAAACAGATGGCTTTGAGAAATCGCTAAGGACCAGCCGCGGGGTAGAAAGGTGTTAATACAAGAAGAACAAAAGGTAAGAATGCTGGGAGCATATATCGAAAAAAAGAGACATATACCCTTCTTCGATAAATGACGAAGAAGCGTCAGCAAGTAGCCAGCCGCCTTGTGAATGTGGCTGGAAGTGATGCTTATGAAACAGTCACCAGGACGTGATGCCTTTTGGTTGTCCCGTTTTCCAGGAACGACAATCCACCAGGCAGAGTCAGATACCATGTATCAAGAAGAGGGCAGAATCAAACGTTAACGACTCTCGGGACTTGTCAGGAACCGGGTGTTAGAACATTTGGATCAACGTTTTCCAGCGTCAGGCTTTGATAGTCACCCTGAATGCCTGGCGATGTGTGGCCAGACATGCTATGCATTGGCATCTCAAAAGCATTACTCTCGAGACCCATCGATGTAGGCACCGAATAGTTCATATGCTTGAACATCCCACCCATGGACATACCATCCTCTGCATAGCTTGTCTGGTGCTCAGTTCCCATACCATACATGTCCTGTGGTGTGTGGGACATGTTTGTCAGAGGAGGGGAATGGTTGGCGATCATTGGGTCAACGTGGCTCACATTCGAGTACGGGGAGGCTGCCTGAGTGGCAACGCTGGAATCCACAGCGGGCGAAACGAAAGGCAGAGTGAATTGGTTCCCCATACTGGCTACTGGAGTCGACTCTCCCTGGCCACCAGACGAAAAGAGTGCCGGGCTGGCAAACTCAGATGGGGAGGCAGTCGTTGTCGCCGACATAGGGTGCGCACGGGGGTCAAAGCCATAACCTGAAGAAGTATCGATGCGAAGGTTGGTAGCTAGTGAGTGTGTTGACTGTGGTATCGGCGCATAAATACTTGCGTCCGGCTGGTTGAACTGCGGTGGAGGGTGTGGCATGCTGAACGGTGTCATCGGCGCTCCCAGTGCAGAGAAATCGACAGCCACAGGAACGGAGCGGCTTCTTTGTCGCTTATGCCCACGGGCGGCCTGAAGATTCATCACAGCGGGATTCTCTGCATACATGCCCATGAACGCGGGAGCAAAATGGTTCGGCTGCGATGCTGGGCGTTGGATGAAAGGCGGGGACATTGGTACGTTAGCTGCAAAATTGCTGTACGCAAGGCGGTTTTGGAACGATTCCAATGAGACCAGCTTCGCTAGTTGAACACTCAGAACCTTGGGGTGCCCTCCGAGACGATGTACCATAATAGAACTGGCCTGCTGATCCTCCGTGAAATCGCCACACTGATAGAAGCCGCCGGAGTTTGAGGAATCCATGTAAAAGAGAGGTGGTCTGTTGAGCTCAATGACGAGACCGGTAGGTCGTGTGGGAGCACCGTTGGGCTGCGGGCCTTGGTCACCGGACTCCAGCGTGATGTTCTTGATGTAGGCAAAGGGGTACTCGATCTTGTAACCAGCAGAATCATTGTTGATGTAATACGTCATGCAGGCCTTCTCCGGCGAATAGAAGACAACCAAATCCATGGCATTCTGTCCAATGCGCCTCCAGCTTCCAATGGTGAGGGATCGGCAAGTGAAATGGTGAATTACTTTGATAATCAGCATCAAGGTTTCATCCATAGATGAGAGTGTGTACCTACCAACTTTGCCAGAGGGAGTTGGCTCATTGGGGTATGCGCCATTGGCTCCATATCCACTAGTCCGGCCAAAAGGGTCACGCGCACCAGGTTTGCTGGGGTCGAACTGCATGGCTAGGTACTGGCGCATTGACTCGGGAATAGAATCGCAACCTTCACCGGTCTCAATGCTCTTCTTTGCAAGCATCTTGATTTTCGCGCGTCTGCGGGTAGCTGTTAGCGCGATACGAAACAATGAGAGGTCAAGTACGAACCTATTCTGAAACCAGATTTGAACGGAGCGCTCAGTCATGTTGATCTCCTGCGCAATCCTTTCTCGTGTGGCAGCTGTAGGGGTGGGGTTCTTGTTGAATTCCATCTCAAGGGTTACCAGCTGGTCCTGCGTCGCGCGCTGACGTTTGTTGTTCTTTTGTTGCTGAGTGAGCGTGCTCTTGCGCTGCGGGCGACGGGCGCCTGATGTGGATGGAGCGGTCGTTGCACTGGAAGTGGAGGGAGAGGGAGTGGAGGCAGCCGATGAGGGCGAGGTGGTTGTGCGGACAGTTGCCGTTGTAGAAGTCGACACGGTCGACGGGTCGGGTGTGTCTGTCGAAGACATGTTTGCAGGGATTGAGCGAAGAGAAGAAGTAGTAGCAAAGGAGATCTGACCCAGTTCGTGGTGGTCGATATAGGGAAAGAGTTGAGATGACGATCCAGCCGACAGTCAAGATAGTTGGATGGATTGTCGGAAGGTTCTCCAGCAGCGTCAAGCGCTTGGAGAGCTAGTGTGCAAGTAAAGGAATGGATGCGCCTTGGCCGGGGAGTGTTACAACCCAGACGCAAAGCTGACCGGGTAAGAGCGCGTCGCAGAGGCGTGGAATATATAAAATAGTGTGGAACGAAGATGCTGACCAAGGCAGCTTTAGAGACGAAGAGAAATGAGACTCTTCACGACCGTAGCAGGGCTATCCGAGTAGGGTGAGATCAACAGCGCGTCAATGCGAATCTACGACAAGCTGAATATATCTGTCCGAGTGGTCCGGATGAGGTGGTGAGGAACAACAAAAGAGTGATCACACCGGCCTGGGGTACGCGAAAAGAGTGGGGAGAATCGACCGTAAAAGAGTGGAACGGTCGAGACAAGAGAGCGAATGTAAAAGAAAGAATGGAGTAAATGAATGAATATGAAAAGGAAGGAAAGCAAGCACTGATGGAAAAGATGGGTTGGGGAAGGGAAAGGGACGGAGAGGAAAGGAGGAGAGAAGCGACAGAGTGGAGGAGGGAGAGTCAGCCAGGCCAGAGTCCAGGCACAGCATCTGTGGTGGTGCTGTGGTGCAAGGTCATGGAGTCAGGAGATGGGGAGCCAGAATAGGCCTAGTTGGAGAACTATGCTAGTCCTGGTGGAGACTAGCGCCGTACCGTACGTACCGTACAGCTCTGACCCTGTTCCTCTCTCTGCTGGCCCAGAACGTGGAGGCTTTCAGTTTCCCGAATCGTTTCTCTGGACTCCGGAGAAGAAGAGGCACAGTGTCCTGCTCATGATCTCAGGTCCAAGTCGGCTTGGAGACCGTAGTAGATACTCACTGGATGCTCTCATCATTAGGTGTGCAGCCACGAGAGAACAACACCATCCAGCAGCCAATGATACGGTTCTGGCCCCTGCGTCCAGCTGGCTGCATCTCCTTACTCAGTGTGCTGCCCGATGGTGTCTCGCATCCAACCACCATTCAGCAATCCCGAAGGCGCTATTATTCCCGGCCATTCCTGTTCGGAGCCAGGGACCTAACGTCCATAAGGAATCCTGGAGCATAGTCTCCAGTGCTAAGACATCAAGCCTGTTCTACTGGTATCATCCATGTCTGGTTGCAGCCATCCACCAACCAGTTCGTCGGATGATCGGATGGCTGGGGCGCTCAAACCTCACCTGGTCTGCTTCAGCTTCAAGCCTCCAACGGCTGACATATTATTACTCTGTCAAATCTCGCCTAAAGGCCCGAGACGACGCATGTCTTCTGCTCGAGCCAGCTTCCTGATCAAGCAATGGAGTCAATAATATCCACCCACTACCGGGAAACTATCACCTCCGCAGCGACCAGTCAGCCAGGAAACAGCAGCCTGACCTAGACTTGTTCCAAGCGGGTTTCAGGACGTGGGTGACACATACGTGATCCAGAATTTTGCCGAGCAAAGTTAAGGGACCGCAAGAAATGCGAGGTGGAAGTTCGGCACGCCAGGGGCAGAGGAAACGATTCCACGCTGCCTGGTTCTAAACCAGCCTCGACCTCGTCACATCCCAGATTCCAGCACGCGCATGGAGCGCCAAAAGGACACTAGGGTGGGAGCGAGGGAGGAACCACGCTTGAGTTGGAATCAATTCCACGGAACCTGGACGGTCGCGACCTGTCGGCCGCTGTTCTATTCTTGATTTTTTGCCTTTTTTTCTGTTCGCAAACTCCGCCCGAGCCGATGTTTTGGCAAGCATGAATCCAGGTACCCGCACCGACCGGCCTCTTATTGGCTCAGTGCCTGAGGGCTTGGGAACTGACAGCGCCAGGGGTGGAGAGGGGCGTTGGTTGTTAAACTCGTGAGTCGTTACGATACTCGCGTTGTTGAAGCAACAGTCAACGCATCCTCCACGGAGGCCCCCTGACAACGAGTCGGCAAGGTACGCGCATGCACTGTCAATAATTATTGAGGATCGTGTTCGTGCTTCACAGTGGCGGTGCCCATTTCTTTCCAAGCTGGGCGGGCGAATCGGCAAGGCACTCTCTCCCAGCAAGGCGAGCATGAATCTGACCTACCCTGGGCGGTTAGCCTGAAACACTCGCCCACCGCTGATCCGTGCTTTGATCCCCTCGTGCCATTGGCCATAGCAGCTGAGGTCAGCAGCCGACAAAGGCGACCTGCATCCACATCCACGAGCTGCAAGGAACAGGAACAGCTACGCTTCTCCAATACGCTCTCATTACGACGGAGTCGGCCAATACGAAATACTACTCCAACTCTGAGCACAGTCGCGTCGAGCGAGCATCAGTTGTCTCAGTGTCACACTTGGTAGACGGGACTATCCGGCTTTCTGGGCAGACGTTGGACTTTAGGTCGATCGATCATCTCCATGCAAACCCAGATCGCCGGATCAAACCAGTTCGTTGCGCTTCGATATTAACTACGGAGCCAGCATCTGAGGACGAGGTGGAGCAGACACGATACAGTCTGAATATCGCGATCTTAGGCTCAGGCCTTCTTCTTCTCTGTAATCAACGTAAAACAGCTAGCCAGGATAACGGCTTGGCGCGAGTCAGTTCTCGAATCAAGTCACCGAAGAGGGATCCTGCATCGCATCTCAAGACGGTGCTCGATGTTTAGCTTGAGACTTGACACTCGCTGCGGAGCATCGTCTCATCCATGATCTGGATTACCGCTCATATACTAATCCCGGACGAACTTTCTGATCAGGGATCGGCTTTTTTACCAATTGCTTTGTCTGGGTTAGCTAACTTTGCGCCTCATGGGCCATGGCCCTCATCAATTCAGCACCTTGTGATTTTAGTGACGACCGTATTGACTAGTGCAGGTACGCCTTCTTCGACTATAATCTCACCACCTAGTTTCGACAAGGGTAGGCATCCTCGGATAGTCTACATGCAGGAGACCAACGCTGCTGTATCTCAGCTCCTGATTCGTATCAAGTGCGGAACATTGTTCTCGAGTTGAGATAACTCCGGCCGCCAAGGTAGTATTGGTAAGCTACGTTCATGTCGTCAACCAGTAGTACATCTTGCGCAACGGCTTTCGGAGACATTTCAGATCTAATAGAGCACTCTACAAAAACCAGGAGTGGGATGAACATAAGTCTTGTCTGTATACGCATGATACAACATAGCAGAGTGGGTATAACAACGAGTCCTCCAGCGTCACTATACACAATCGCAAACATAAAAGCACATCAATATCAACAGGCTAAGGAGTGGCAAGTCGACACCGGGGTATAGTTCAACGCCATCAAGTTCAGAAAGAACATCAGTCAATCAATCAATGACACAATCAATCCCTCAACAATGAATATACAAGGAAAGAAGAAGAAAAGAGACGCGTAGAACGGAGGCTACTTCAAGTGGCCCTTTCGAATCGCTCCGAACCCTTTCGAGAACAGCTCGTGGATCTCTACGGAACGTCGAGGAGCAGTGTTATTGTTCTGGTCGTTATTTTTGGCAATTTCCGCATCTGATAGGGCGACCTGCTCACGGCTCGATTCGCCCAGGGCCGATACGGAGGTCGACTCGACGTACACGGGGCTCGACGAGTCATTTTTCCCGTTCATAACTCGCGGCCTGGCCAGCAGTTCTTGAACTTGTTTCTCTCTGGCTTCCATCTCAGCTTCCTCGCGGGCAATCTCGAAGCTGGATTTCTTTTTCCCGTGGTCCCACCCCTGCTGGAGTTCTGAGGCGGCAGCTTCCTCAAAGCGTTTGCGAATATCCAGATCCTTTTCATACTCCTGGAAAACATCGACATCCGTTGGGAAAAGGTTGGCGCGGACTGAGCTAACCGCGATCTCAAAAATAAGCACGGCAGCAACGGTTACGAGGAGAACAACCCAAAAGGCAAGGTCATGCCCAGAATGGAAGATGAAGTTGGAAGGCACGTGGTAAATGCCGTCACCAGATTTGAAGTCATACTGCTTTGACAGGATCATGTTCCAACAGAACCATCCACCAACGGAGATGATAAACACCGCCAGGGAAAGGTAGGTCTTGTTATGGACTTCAAGCGCTTGCAGTTTGGCATTGATGATGACAACGCAGGCTGAGTAGGTGAGGAGACCGGCGGAGAAGATGTCGTTTGCTCCACTTGTTGTGAAGAGAATGTTTCCAAAGAGGCTGTACATGATGAAGTAGACTAGCATCGCTTCGCAGGTGCCCATGAATGTCCAGGCCAGGTAGAGCTTAATGTTGAAGCCTTCGTGTCGCTGACCTTTGGTGTAGAGTTCTGGAACCGCAAGGAGGGTAGAGGCCGAGAGATCCTTGGTGAAAATGCCCAAGAAGATAACGGCCAATGATGTGAACAAAGTATTAAACATACTCAAGCTCCATGGCTCATACAAACTCGTGCCAGTGTATCCATTCCAGCGCTGGTATAGGGCTTGAGTGAGATAGAACAGGATTTCTTTCCAGAACGTCCCTAGGGTGTACTTGCACGCTCGCATATAGTTCCAGCGGCCGTGTACAAGGAGAAGCTTCAACAGAAACCTGAATTGAGCAATCGAGTAGTCGGAAATACGCGCTGCCTGAAGACCTTCTTTACCAGTAATGCCGATACCAACGTGGGCTTCCTGGATCATCGCAATGTCATTGGCACCGTCGCCAATTGCGAGTGTAACAGAGTCTTTGACTTGCCGGCGGATTGATTTGACGAGGAAAGCCTTTTGTTTGGGGCTGGCACGGCAGCAAATTACCGAATCAACGAGGATGGTAAGTCTGAAGAAGTGTGCGCGCAGATTTTGGTCACCTTCGATCATTGAGAGCGTTTGGCCATCGACCACTACAACAGAGTGTGCCACTGTCTTGTTCGTAATGTCCGTGGTCAATTTCGCGATCAACTGTTCGACATTACCCAGTTCCTGATCGAGAATGACGAGAGTAGAGTAGTCCTTCACCAAGCGGCAAGAGTGTCCGACGTTGATCGCGGTCTCGCGTTTATCTCCAGTCAGCATCCATAGTTTGATGTTTGCGCGGCGAAGCTTGTCAATCGCCTCGGGGACACCTTTCTGGAGCTTATCCTCAATCGCCGTAGCGCCAGTCAATTCGAGCTGTTCCTCAATCTGTTGACCGACCTTCTCGATTCGTTCCTGTCGGTCAATGAGGCTTGTGCACGCTTCTTGATATGCGAGTTTCCACTCCTGATACGTAGCATCGTCCAAGAAACGGTGGGCATACAACAGCGTCCGCAGTCCTTCCGTTGCGAAATCGTTCAGGTGCTGGAAGCAGCGCTCAAAAACAGCGGCTTCGTCAACAACCAGGGCCTCGTCCACCAAATCCTCGTCTTCGGCTTCGTGAAGGGAACTTCCTGAGTCAGACAAGGCCGTGGATTGCCGCCCTAACTGGGCAGACGGCCGGGGGCTATAGTACTCAGCCTCGCTATTTCTGTGTAAAAGACCACCGTCGGTCTCTCTATCACGAAGCCAGACATCGATGCTTTCTCTCAAGGCAGATACGTTCTTTCCAGAGACACTAGATCGGCGATGCGTCATGCTCGGTCGACTTAAACTGTTCCGGACTCCGCTATCCTTCCGACTCCGATACTCGCTATTTCGCCTCATGACCTCACTCGCTCCAGCAGCTTTACGCTTGCTGGCCCGGCGCTCGATTTCGTTCACTTTTTCTTGGGCAAGCGCGGCACGCTTCAACAGCCGCATGAGCACGCTGTCAGCGCCTTTGCAGAACAAGCAGATTCGTCGGTCTGGCATCCGTACCACGACGGACATGCGTTTCCGAGCACTGGAAAACTCGATGATATCAAGAATTTCATATGTCTCATCCACGGGGGATTCTTCCGTCCCGTTGGGAAACGTCCGAATTGTTATTGTATTTGGCTGCCTGTCGTGGACAAGATAGCCTAGCTCGTGCGCGGCCGTGACAAGCGCGAGCTCGTCCGGCGATGCGGCCTGGAAGGTGGTGTTACCGAATTCATCCTCCTCCGGCAGACAGGTGTGGCAGACAGCCATGGCCAGGATAAACATTTTTGCTTTGCGGGCAAAAACAGTATATGGCTTGCGTTGAATGTACCTGAGTAGATCGGTGGTTCGACTGTTTCGTGCTGGTACTGCATCCTTGCGCGCTTCGTACGTCGAGATGGCGAGGGACCTGCGCACCTCGGATACATTTGACTGGCGGTTTGCGACTTTTTTGCCCTTGACGCTTCGCTTCTTGTGAATCAGCTTCTCACGATCCCCTTCCTGAGCAGCTTCATCAACAAGATCAAAGTCGTGGAACCACGCAGTCCCAGCAACGCTCATCTTGCGAAACCGCATAGAATTGTTCGTCAAAGTTCCGGTCTTGTCAGAGAATATGTAGCTGACTTGGCCCAGTTCCTCGTTGATAGTAGATGTCCGCGCCTCCAGCGGTGTGTCAGATTCGGGGTCGTACATGTCAATGTCGGCGTTCAGCATGAGCATCTGTACCACCTTGACGATTTCCATACTCACGTAGAGCGAAATTGGAATCATCGTGTTAAACATGATCAGGAACGAAGTAAAGATAGGCCCGTAGCTAACGTTCGCTTCCTCCAGATACCAAGCGCGGCTTTCCACATCTCTTGACCAGTATCTGTAGGCGATAGTACAGGCTCCCGCGAGTATGACCACTAGAAACACAATGAGTAAGACAACACGGTTGACCTTTGCTTGTAGGGAAGGCATTTTGATTCGAGGGTTCTTGTTCGCGTTCATGCGAATTTTGCACTCCTCACCAGTGTAGATGACCATTCCCATGGCTCGCTCGGTGTTTCTAAGGACACTGCCACGGTACAGGACTTCGTTGTTCGTCAAGGGCGTCTTTTCTCCAGCAGCAACCGTTACATTCCCGTCAAATTTGTAAAGATCGAGATTCGGATCCTCCACGGCAAAATGTATCGAGCTGCTGCAAACACCTTCCACGGTTCCGCACACTTTGGCCACAGGTTGGCAGGGTTGCTTGGTTTTGAGGTTTGTCTCGCCATCTAGAGCCATAGTTTCAACGTAGGCCACTCCGTTGGGTCCATCCGCATGAAGTAAGACCATATCGGCAGGTATTGGCTGATCACGTTCCAATCTTATAACATCAGCAACCTTGATGTCACTCCACTTGACTGAATCCCAGTCTTGTTGTCCGCTCGAGGTTGATGCGCTGTCGCCAGAAATAGAGCGAGAAAGAACATTCGAGCCAGGGCGTAGTACTGACGCGAAACGGTTATTCTCTTCTTTATCCAAGCGGTAGCGACGCCAGTCGTCGAACCCTTCTTTGCCCATGGAGATGCCGACGAAAATGAGAAGCGGGACTAGCGTGGTGAAGGTACCCGTTGTACTCAATCCAGGAATCATTTGCAGAATCGCAATGACGAGAAAGTAGAAATTGGCTAGCTTCGTAAATTGCGCGAAGAATTGACGAGGAAAGAAGCTCCATAGACTGTACCGACTGGACCGAATCCAATTTTCCACGTAGGGCTTCCCTGTTCTCTCATCAATCAGAATCTCCGTTCGAGTGGGATCAAGATCGATATGACGGCCATTTTTGCTGGGAGGGATGGTTTGAATCCGGAGAATGGTTTTTCGAATGGTCTCCAGAATTTCCGCCACGCGGGATTTCAATGTAGTCAAGGCCGTTGTTCGTTTACGCCACCCCTCATGAGGCAAAGGGGTAGAAAGGTTCCTGCCCTCTTTGAGATCAGTCTGATCAGCATAATATGTGGCAAGGCCATCCTCCGATGAACCTTGTTGTGATGTAGACTTTTGCGCAACTATCGTTTGACTCTTTTCATCTTCACTAGATTCGGCGGCGCTAGGCGCTTCCTCCTGCTCCACAATCTCGGGGTCCGTAGTCGTGATATGTGTCAATTCGACTGGCGATGAAGGAGTCGATTGCGATTCGATGGTCTTTGTGAAGATGGTACGACGTAGTGAATAGCCACGGTTCCTGGAACGCGAGCGGCCAATGGTATCAGGACTCTGTGGTGATGTGGGAGACAAAGCGGAGCGCGGCGAAAGGGAGGGTTGCGGTGCGCGACCTGCATTGGGAGAGGTGCCGGGTGATGAACCCTGGGTATCTGGGATGCTCGTATTTATCGAAAGTCCTCTGGAGCCCGCTCGCCGGTCCCCCGAGGTTTGTCTGTCGTCCTCTGTGGGACGTTCCAAGTCGGTTGAGAAGCGGACATGTTGCTGAGAGAGTCTCCTTCCAGAATCAGACAATGTCCGGGAGGGCGAGAGCGACGTCCGTCCTGGAGTGCTTGTGTGCAGGGAATGGCTTCTGGAGGGTTGCGGCGGTCGTGACGTATTTTCGGAGGGTGTATTATCAGGGGAGGAATGTTGGTTTCCATGCATGGTCGGCTGATCGGAATTCCGATTCAAATCTGGAGATCTGTTTGGCTGAGTCATGGCGAAGGAACAGCTCAGTAAGAGCGCGACAATAACAAATATGACTCCGGCCCTCCGTCAAAGCTGTCCTGCGCAGCTCAATGTAAACAAAATAATCGGTGGCAGCAAGGGCTGATCGGCCGGGGTTATGACGTTGAGCAAAAAGTGGCGCTCATCCTTCAGGCTCCGACGATAGCGTATGCGTATGCGAAAGAGTGAAAAAAATATGAAAGAGGAAGGAAGGAAAAGGTATCTGGCCAAATATAAACAAAAGCCACAGAAGGGGAAAAGCAAAGAGCGAAGGCTGTAGTCTGTTGCAGGGTCCACGTTTGCAGCAAAATCAGGCACAGGGCGAAGTGTAAAAAAAGTCGGAGAGACAGAGGCCGAAAACAGCTCAGAGTCCGCAATCAGTAGGCCGATCGGTGGCAGCTGCAATAATCCCGACAGCAACGACAGCAACGAGAGTATAACCAAAGTACAGCAATAACGAAATTCAACAAAGACTGAAGGATGAATGGAGAAGATTGTTGAAGAGGCACAGTCTGGAAGGGCAACGTAAACCCCAGTTTCAAGTTCGGTTGGCGCAGCCCAGTTCGAGGGTCAACCACAGAGAAGCCGCGTGGAGAAGCAGCGTCAGTTGGAGATTCAAGTGGAGCCTCTTCCAACTTCCAAGAGTCTTCCAGACCACAACCGTTGACGGTTGACCTCTAGAAAAAAAAATTATTTCTAAGTTTCTGCACATTTCTCACTCTAGAGTACTGGTATCTACTCCGGAGTATCACATTGCTACCTAGGTTACGCGGACTGCTGAAGTCGCAAGCTTGCAGGCCTCTCAGCCGGTCGGCAAAATTAGATGCTATAATTAAGCTCACTATCAATGGGCCATGGAAGCGTTGCCTCTGCACAGCCTCGAGGGTCTGGCCTCCGTTTTCCACACCCTATCAATCTCTCAATCTTGTTCGCCTACTACACCCTCCCAGAATAAAAAGGACTCTGTACAACCACCTTTCGCGTGTCAAATTCTCACTACGGTAACCACATTCCATGATATGGTCTCATGGAGATGGTGGCGAGCGGGGCGTCGCAGTCTTGGCCGTTCTTCTCAATGTCAACGCTAAATTGCCACCGGCGTCTTGTCGTCTCACTGGTGTCTCGCGCCCCTTGAACCAGTTACCACACTCCCTGAAATCCTGAAGACTATTTGCTTGTTTAATTTCTTGAAGCATTCTCATTGCATCGCAAAAAACCGTCATGAATTTGGATAGCCTAGCGTGCTTTTTCCTGCCCGCCCCGTTCCACTCCACCGCTTGAAGAAGACGGAGTATCAGAGAACGTGCCATTCACAGGAGACGGCCAGAAAATATCGCCTGATGAGCTTACCAAGTCCTCAGAACCCACCGATAACGCTTGTTCAGGCCACTGATTATCCTCGCTTTTGTGTCTGTAAGAATTCTGGGAACTGGGCCAAATGGATCCATTCGCGCATCTATGATAGGGCATCTTGGAGCCGGCACAGAATGCTCCAATACTAAACAAAATGTCGTTTTTATAGCATCACTTTTGAGCTCATTCAGGAAGGCCTGACCACTGGTCTCAGCACTGCCCCAACCAGATCCCTCAGTGATTTTTTTCGCCAGTAATGCGACGCCCATGAGGTGTTTATCGTATGGAGGGAAGAATGGCAGATACACACTGATTGATTCTATCTTCAACCTGTGCCGGATAAGTCAAACTGGCTTGTTTCTACAGCATAGCCATTTGGCATTCCTAACGAGGAGGATACTTAGTCGAGCTAATGCTGGAGCTAATCAGGTCGAACCGTTCAAGCTTATGATGCTGATCTAGAACTGCTCATAATAGCTTTAGTAGCTTTATCAGGAGGCATATTTTGGTCCATGACTACCCCGAGGCATCGACCTCTTTCCTCCAATCGATCGTCTGGACTATCCAGCACTGTCTCTGTCGCCCGGTCTTTCTCTCTGCACTCTTGTTGCTGTTTTATTATCTCACTTGTTCCGGGGTTAGCCAGTCACCACATCTAGCTCTGTACGAGATCCAAGACGCACATTTCTACACCTAGCGAATGAAGAACTCATCTATCTGGTTGTAGTTCATGCATGCCATCATGTCTGTACTCCTGCCAACTTTAGCCCTCAAAGTGGCCTAGGGTCAAGCTCACGCTCGCTAATAGGGGCTGATAGAAAGTGATATTGTCTGCACAGGAAAGTTATGATGTTACAGTAGTACCTTTATCAAGCACTGCCATTCTAGTATTTAGCAAATTCATAAGGGCCAGCATCCCGTTCTATGGTAAAGGGACGTGACCCAGCAATAATTGCTTGCTTAGTTCCTTCGCGCCGAAATATATACAAGGCTACTCTCCACTCTCTCCACTGGGTAATTTCTTCTATCCTTCGCCAATCCTTGATATCGCATAGGCCCTATTATCAATAATGACTTGCGTATTCAAGAATAAACCACTCAGATATTATCGTGATGTTGCCGGTCTTATCAAGATTAGTTGATGTATGGGTTTTAATACTGTCATCCCAAGTGACCTGAATGTCTAGATGGCAGTGTTACACGACTCAAAAATAGTTTCTGTGACAACCCGAGGGCCTTCAGTAGTAGGGTGCCTCATGTGATCTGGTTAG
Source organism: Aspergillus pseudodeflectus (assembly GCF_044049435.1). NCBI lineage: Eukaryota > Fungi > Ascomycota > Eurotiomycetes > Eurotiales > Aspergillaceae > Aspergillus > Aspergillus pseudodeflectus. The sequence continues at coordinate 274,197 of NW_027263777.1, read as the reverse complement.
TCTAAGCTTTGGGTGCTCGAAAACCTTGGTCTGGAATAGCAGATAAATCAGGTTGCCTCCCGGTTATTTTGATTCCGTTATCCACTGGAACTTTTATGCTTTTCAGTATCTAGTTTCTTGTACTATTTGGTCACCAATAGCCTCAAGATTTCTTCAGTCTGCTTCGCACCTGAGGAATGGACTTGTCCTTTGCTCCTCTCGGACGGTGCCCCTGATATTTTCTACTTGTTCTATGCACTACCCGTAACAGTGAGCCTGGCTGAAGTCCAAGAACTCGTGATTAAAGTTGTACAACTACAGGATATCGCTTCGAGTAGCAAGAGTTCAAGGCCGTCATTCCTATTCTAAGCGCTATATGAGGAAGCGGCCTTCAATGGTATCCGCATCGGGGGGTTTAATCGCATTGCGCCCGCCCTTGGCCGAAATAGCTGAGTTTCCTACGCCTGGCTGATTAGGGACTGAAATGGCAGAGGGCGTTTTACAAGTTCTGATTAAGTTACTAACTTGGCTCCTCGTTAAACACGACAACTTCTTTGGATTTCCTATTTGCGCGAATTCCCTAGCTAGAAATCCATACTAATCCGCCACTCCTTCAACGTAGGTGACGAGGAATATGACATTGAGAACACGGAGCTATCGGAGCTCAGTACCGTCCGGAAGGGGGATATTGTTGCTGGCCATAAGGAGGCTGCTGGCCGTAACCTCCCGGTGCTTGGCTACTGGGGGGATATTGTTGCTGGCCATATTGCTGCTGGCCTTGGTTGTAGGGGGCGGGTGATCCTCCATAGTTGGGAGCGGGGGGCTGCTGGCCATATCCTCCTGGTGCTTGACTACTCGGGGGATATTGTTGCTGGCCGTACTGCTGCTGTCCTTGATTGTAGGGAGCAGGTGATCCGTAGCCAGGGGCGGGAGGTTGATTAGGGTATCCACCGTACTGGCCTGGAGGAGGTCCAGAGGGAGGCTGACCGGGATATCCTCCTGGCTGGCCGTATCCACCGTATTGGCCTGGAGGAGGGGGTCCAGAAGGCGCACCACTTGGACGGCTGCCCTTCTCGTCCTTGGTATCGTACGAGGCGTCGATCGAACCGAGCATGAGCTTGGCGCACCAAAGTTCGCGGGTCAGGTGAACAGGAGGGCTAGCACGCGACATCTCGTCCTGTTCGACCTCAAAGTCTAACGATTGTTATTTCACTTTCCACAGTTTGTAAGAAAAGGGTTACTTACTGGATGTGCAGTCAATGAAACCTCCGATGCTCGGGTCGTTATCGAGACTGCCCAGGAAGTCGCGAGCCTTGGTGTCATTTCCGACCTGCGAGAACTGAAACGCAACTGCACCACGTCCGTACTGGCTTCGACCAACCTCATCAACGGCGTAGCGAATACCCTGAGCGACACTGTCAAGGGGCTCTCCGGCAGGTTGTCCGTCGGTGATGGTGATGACGAGAACAGGTTTCTGCAGCTGATTCGCTCTTGCTGGGCCCACGATCAAAGGGTCAAGCACCTTGTTCTTCAAACCAGTTCCAAGAGGCGTCATACCAGAGAAGCGAACGCTAGCAATAAGTTGCTCCACTTCGCCGACGCTACGAATTCCGTTGCGAGAAAGTTCGTTGTTCATAAAGCGGACGTTGATACCATCCTCATCGAAGGTGGATGCGATAGTCGCAACGATTCCAATAATCTGCTTCAGTTGTTCCTTTCTCACCCCTTTCTCCTCAAACTCGATTGAGCCGCTGTCGTCGACGTAGAGGACAATGTCGTAAAGCGAAAGCTTGATGACATCCATGGCGATCTCGATAGGCAGAGAGAATTCGTTCACGATCCTGTTGATCTTGGAAGGTCCATCCCTGGCGAGTCCTTGCACCAGTCTGTCCAACTTAGCGGGCGGGTAGAAATTCTGGAGATTCTTTTCTTGAATGGTGGCGATCAGAAGCTGGCGATAGGCGTCGAGTTGCTGAGGGGTTGCAGGTCCAGCAGCGCCTGCGCCGCCGCCGGGAGGCCCATATTGGCTTGGGGGAGGTCCTTGCGGTGCACGTGGGGGGGCGCCAGGGTAGGGCGAATTCTGAGGGGGATAGCCACCAGGGTAGGGAGCATTCTGAGGAGGGTAGCCGCCAGCCTAAAAAGTAGCAAGTGAGTTATTAGCAATCTCCCATCAAATTCGTCATCGACAGCGCAACGTGTAAGAAACAAAACAAAACAAAAAAATCGATCAAAAAAGCACGAGTGTCTGGGTCAATCTATACATGAGGCTGCGGTTGTGGGGGATATTGTGGTCCGGGCGCTGCTCCGTAAGGCTGAGGAGGGGGCGGGGTTTGCGCATAATTTTGTTGATGGCCCTGCCTATAGGGCGGAGCTCCTCCGTAAGGCGCCGGAGAATAAGACTGCGGCTGCGGTGTGTGCGGTAAATAAGGTGCCGGAGAAAATGCCTGGGGAGGCGGTCCCGAGTAAGAGGGTGATGGAGGGGGCTTGTTTGCAGGGACAGGAGGATACGCCTGGTACTGCTGCTGCTGCTGTTGCTGCGGGGAGGCTGGATAAGGCGACGGAGACTGTCCCGGGCGCAGCTGAGAAGGCGGCGGAGGAGCATAGCCTTGACCAGAATACGGTCGAGACATGATTACAGCAAACGACTCGAAGGAGCAGGCAGAAAGATGGATGACGAAAGTTGGTGGAGGAGCGGATCAGACAATGACCACCAGATGATGAGGGGCAACGGATGAATAATATCCAAGGAGGGCGAATGTGATAACGCGCGTAATGGGCCAACCAACACGAAAGCAGGAAACCAGACTGGGATGAGAAGTTGAAAGAAACAAAACCAACGAGGAAGAAAAATTCTAGCCTACCGAGCCGCCAGGATAAGCCTGATACTGGGACTGCTGCTGCTGTTGTGAAGGCGGCTGTTGCTGTTGAGCCTGCTGTCGGGAACGTAATCGTGATCATTAGCTGCAGAGCTGGAAAAACTGGAGCCAAAGAGGGGCAGCGCAGCAAGGCATCAAAGTTCTGCCTGGTGAGTTTCGACTTACCTGTCCACCAGCAGAGCCACCACCAGCAGGAGGAGGGCCGCCCGTGTATCCGGCAGGAGCAGCTCCCCCATAGACGCCGGAGTTGGGGTTGTTCATCTGGGCGTTGGCGATCTTGGAGGCAAACTAAACGGTCGATGATGCAAAAGTGCAGCCGTCAGTAAGTTTTCTGTTGTTTGTTTTCCCCCCGAGCTCTAGTCTCTCGATTTCTTGAAGAAAACAGGAGCTTCCGACTGCGATGATTATAGGAAGCAGCGGGGTAGACACGCGGGGCAGCAACAGCTGATATACTCAGGTGCGATGGCGAAAAAGGCAGACTTACACCCATGATTGTGGCTGGGATAATCTCACTTTGTAGTTGTAGAGAGAGAGAGAGAAACTTGAAGGAGGGGAGAGGTACGATGGCAAATAATGACGATGATTGATGATGTTAAGAATGATGAAGGTGCTTCAGCTGCGGATCCAGACAGTCGTTCAGGAACAGCTCAAGGCCCACTCGGGAGCCATTCAATTCTTCCTCTTGTTCTACGGAGTATATGAGTTCTATGACCCGCTCAGCCCATGGCTGCACTGCCTCAGGCTTCAGCTCGCGTTAAAGCTAAGCATGTCACAGCCACAGTTCCGGGATCGGGTTAAGGCTGACTCGTCCCAACTGTTGCACAGGCTATGGAGCTTGATGACATCAAACCAAGGCGGTCCATTTCTTTTCCTCCCGAAAGTACGGAGTACCTACCTTGTACCTTGATCGGCCCTCTTCCCGACACTCCGCCGCTCCATACGGAGTAAGCTCCCCAAAGCATCTCAAAAAGCAAAAGGATTTGGCATCCTATAGTACTCGAAAGCATTATCAGCAGATGACTCTGATGTCATGCGCATACTGCGAGCTAAAGAGTTGAATATGAATCATGCTTGCTTTGCAAAGTTACTTTTGAACTTACCAACTTACCCAGAGCGCAGCGGCGATTCCCATCCCTTGCTTCAACATCTACGTTTACCGTTCCACTGGATCAAAGCAAGTAAAAAAACACTAATGAGAAGAGATCCCATCTCCCCGGAGCTCAGATCCCCTTCTTCTCAATGACCTCTCTCTCTTTCATCTACAGTTATCTTCAGAAGCTGCAACCACCTCCTAAATATTCCACCAGCAGCTTTACAACATCAACATGATGGAAAACCCGCCCCTGCGCGTGGGCATCTTGGCAACCGGAAGCCATCCAATCCAAACAATCTACCTTCCAGCCCTGCACGCCCTTCCAACGCTCTTCAGTATAAGCGCCGTCTACTTCTCCACGCAGTCTCAAGAACCCGCCGTTCCCGTCACCGCAAATGGCACAGCCACCAAGAGCACCACCAAAAATCCAGACACCATCCTCTCAGACCCCGACATCAATCTGATCCTGAATTTTATGCCAAATGAGTACCACGAGCTCTACACTATCGCCGCCCTCCAGGCCGGTAAGCATGTAATGGTCGAAACACCAGTGAGCCTGAGCATCCCCTCCGCGAGAAGGATAATCGAGGCGGAGAAGGATGCGCCGAATGGAGCGAGGGTCTTTGTTGCTTCGGCTAGGCGGTATGCACCGTGCTTCGAGGATGTCTTCAAGAAGGAGGTAAGATCGTTGGAGAGGATTCACTATGCGCGGTGTCGGATGATCGCGGGCCCGCATGTTGCGCATACGGCGACGAAAGCGAGGGTCGGTGCTGGGGCCATCGAAGGTGAAGGTCGGGGGGCGCCATTCATCAAAGAACCAGGAGAGGACAGGACGAAGCGCCTAAGAGGGCTGTTGGAGGAAGTGTTTGGGAAGGACGAGCAACCAAGTCAAGAGCGAATGGCGCTAAGCCGGTTCCTTGCCTCGCTAGGATGCCACGATCTTGGGCTCATGCGGGATACACTGGGATACCCGGATGCAATCTCGAATATCTCCGTGAATGAGCCGTTCTACTCGGCGCTTTTCCACTACAACGGTGGTGTTGTCGAAGGTGCTCATCCACACCCATTCACCTTGATGTACGAGACTGGAACAGACTGTGTCCCACGTTGCGACGCACAGCTGGCGGTGTACAGCCAAACCAAGACCGTGACCATCCATTATGACCTGCCCTATGCGCGGGGTCAGCCTGTACGCGTGGTTGTCGAGCAGGCCGATGAGCGTGGCGGACTGATGCAGACTGAGACTGTGAGTACGTGGGAAGAGACATATCAGGAAGAGCTCAAGGCACTGTACGCATACCTGGTCGAAGGGAAAACGGCGAGAACGACGGCGAGAGACTCGCTCGATGATATAAAGCTGTTCCAGACTATATTTGAGCAGTATGATCGGCAGTGTGGGACAAGTCGGACTCCACTTGGTTAGCCGTCATGAGAGCACCATAGCGGTCCGTTTGGATAGAGATGCTTTATTGTTACTCTTGCTTGTGTCGATTCTGGTTCAACACAGTCCTATTTTGATACTGTACAACACAAAGTTTCGGCGTCGACTGTGTCATCCCTCGTTAAAGAAAGTACAAGAACCAGAAATCTATTAGCTAGATTCGCTTTTCCCCATCGTAACGATCGGTAAATGTACCCAGCAGATATTATTTATCTACCGCTTTCCCTTCTTCTTTTTCTTCGAACTAGCTCCTCCACCTTGGGGTTTCTGCTGTTGAGCCCCAGACGGTGTGGTCTCTTCGGATCTATCCGTAACAACTCCACCCTGTGTCCGTTCAGCAGCCCGCTGCTTGCCCTTTCGGCCCCTTGGTCGATATGTCGAACGGTCACGGAGCGGGAGCCAGCGCTCTGGGTCGGCTGCCTTGCTCGGGTCGTAGTCCTTGGGCAGGCGAGACTTTCGGATTCGCTTCACCGTACGTTCCTTGTTGTCCGCCGTCCGCTTCCTTGCCCCTGCGATAGCTGCGGCGGTGGCGGCGGCGGTGGATGAAGAAGGCGAGACACCTGCCGCCTCAAGTGACGCGACGTCGATATCGGAAATCAGGTCCTCAACCGGAGGGAGGTATTTAGCCTGCGCTTCAACCTGAGAGTAATCAATGGCTGCGTGAGACGCCACATATCCAGCAACAGCAAACAGGTCATCCGGAGTATTTTGGTACAGAGACTTGAACAGATCTGCAGCCTGGGCAGAGTCAGATGCAAGCGTGGAGTGCAGTAGAGACGCCCCGGCTGCACGGAGCAGTGACGTTGGATGAGTGGCCTGTTCTTTCCAAAACACTGCGGCCTTTGCCATTTCAGCTCTGATCTGAGTTCTCCGGCCTTCACGTTTGTATAGGGCAATAAGAACGCTTAGAAGGCCCGGGTTGAAACGTGTTTCCTTGTCTTGCTCGGAAATAGACTCTTCAAGGAGTTGAAGTGACTTCTCCAGCGTGGCTATTGCAGACGTGGTATTGCCCAGACTCACGTAGAGTTGTACGGCAGTGAGAACCAAGCCAAGGTCTTTCGGTCGCCGGTCTACTGCCGAGAGAATTGCTTTGAGTGCCGACGTCCCGGTCTCACCCTTGGCATGCGCTGCAACGTTGTAAACTGACAGAAGATTTGTGCCCGCTTCCGTAGACGGATACGGCGCTGAAGAGAGGGCCTTCGATGTGGATCGGATGATACCATCATATTTATGAACAAGAAGATCCACTGCGTGCAGATTTCCTGTTATAATAGTATTCTGATAGTTGAACAGCTTGTCGTTGTCAGTGGAATTGGGGATTTCGTGAAGGGTCTTATATAGGGCGTAAGGGTTTGCCACGGTTCCGCGAGCAATGGCCACATTGTTCTGACCGATTCTTCTCGTAGATAATTCGGGAATTCTACCATAGCGTTAGTTAGAGATAAAGCTAACAAAAAAGGTAGGGATTGGCTCACTCCTGTATGGAAATCTCTTTTAGGATGGACTCGGCCTCCCCAGACTTTCCTTGACATATCAGAACATAAAGCTGTTGCACAGCAATCGGAAGTAGTTCGGCATCTCTATCCTCTGGTGTGAGGTCTTCAGAAGTACGGCATAGTTCTGTAATAGCAATCAGCTCCGACACCTTCTTTTCAACATATGTAGCTGATACGAACCTTTGGCACGCTTCAACAGCATTCCCGCCTGGTCAAACTCCCCTTTCGCAATGCTTAGACAGGCGGCATTGTAAACGGTCTCGAACGCTTCCAAATCATCCCTTGTTGGTCTGGTGTGTCGCACTAACTCGGGGTGGCCTTCCCACTGCAGTTGGGCATCCGTGGCCCAGGAATTGATTCGCAAGTCGTGCTCCTCGCTGGAAACTGATGCAGGATCACGAGCGAGTTCTCCGTACAGTTCGGCTGTGCGACGAAATTTCTCGGCCCTGTAACTCTATAAGATGTTAATGCCAATTCCATGAGAGAGCAAGGTAAAAAGCATAGACGGAAAACATACAGCCTGTGCTTCCAAGTGACGTGCGCCGCGGTCATTCACCAAGTCAGAAACTACGTCGATAGCTTCCTCAGGTTGACCGGATTTGTAAAGAGCATAACCGTATTCCAGAGCAGCCCTTTTCTTCAGGTTATCCCCGCCATCCTCGAAAACACGTAGACAATCCTCGTAACGGTCGAGTTTTAGCAAAGCGACGACTTTGACATGCTGCGCTTGAAGATCGGAGCTAGACTTGGCTAAGGCGGCATCACACGAGCGCAGGACTTCTTCGTGGTCGTCAATGGACGCTCTTTGGAGCAGCGAGCTCAAGGACTGAGTGGACATCGTGGTTTCGAGTGGCTCTGGTGGCGTGAAAGCCAGCTGCGGAGAGTCAAGGGGAAGAGGTCGTCGCCCAAGATCGGGCACTAAGGACAGAAATTTCTGAGTGCCGATAGCCCCATGTACTCTAGTTATGATGTTGTTTGTGGTTGTTGGGCCGGGTTCTTGTTCAACTCCGATTGTGCAGTGCGGGCTTCATATTTCCCGATTGGGAGCGCCGCGCAGAAGGTGTCTGAGCGCTCCCGTAGATCTTTTAAGGATGACTAAGACAGCAGCCGCCAAGTATTCTCGACGGATTCGGAAGGTGTCATCAGGAACCTTCTTGGAACCTTAGCAATGGTACCTGGCCCTTAAGGTGTCGAGGCGTCCCAATGGATGCTCATATCCGCAATCGTCATTTACCTACCAACCTTCCCGAGTCTGAGCATTCCATGGGTCATTGGATGGCACCAAAACTGCTTGATTGGAAGAAGTCCTGTCAGACCAGTACATACCTAGGTAAGCTCAGACAGAGAGGCTGCGATTGCGCAATTTTTATCAGATCAAGGCCTTTACAACCTCGACTCGCGTCCAAAGGATCATCATCCAGGACGCGACGACCCTATCGTGCGGGGATACCAGCACGGTGCACCAGGACAAGGTTCCAAAATGATGTAGCTGCTACGTATGTGTGTTCAGATCTCTTATCAACTTCCCGATCTCTTTTCGCCATATCAATTTATCCTTGGCTTGGTAAAAGAGAAGGGGGCCCTCTCGTTCCCAGGAACGGCCAAGCGCAAGATAACCCCAGCTCACCAACAATAATAATAATAATAATAGAACAGCAAAGCCCGGACCGTCACTCATGTGCTTGCAATCCCCAAGCTTCTCAGGCGTGTGACCACTTGCCTGTCGAAGACACCTCTACAAGTACCAGGGCTTCGTCTAAGGGCCACATGGAGTCGTATCGTACTGGCAGACGCAATGTAAAGAATAAGGCTGAACACAAGATAATCCCAATCTAAGATATAGATAGACCGCATCTTGAACAGCAGCATCAGATGGTCGTGATTTTGTGGCATCTGTTCACCTTGCCAAGAGGGTGTGGATCGCGACCAGCCGACCTCCGACAGGATCTACGCCCAATACGCGTCATCGTCAAGAGCCAACCTCGTCTTGCCTGGGGTCACTCTTGATTTGGAGGGTTGCACGAAGGCTTGGTCGAGTAAGGCTGATGAGGGTCTGCGGTGACAGCACCGGAAAATAGTAATATGGGAGAAACCGGCAGCTGGACCAGTGGTGTCAAAAACTCAGATTGCCTAGAGGCGAGGATTAAGAGTCTTACGCGCGGCTCGAAAGGTCGGGAAAATCCCAGCCCAGGGAAAAGCAACACAAAGTACTCCATCGAGTGGATCATGTCCATGGAACCCCCCCTATCCCTCTGGCTCGCATCACGTCTAATTCGTAGTCTGGACTCTCGGCGGGCAGGTCCCTCTGGGTCTCTTTTTGTCTTTGGCCCCCCAACCGACTCCCTCTTCATCTACTTTAGCCTTCTTGTCCCTCGCTCTTAATAATTACGATGTCGTATTTCTTTGCATAATAGTTAGAATATCTCTCCTCTCGCCCGTCATTACCTACTTGAATTCTTTCTCATTCCGCCCTCTTGAACCGACTGGATCTTTCGCTCGCTATCCTCTTTCACCCTCCGCACCCCATCTTCACCAAGCATCGTTGCGAATTGAGCGCGTTGACTGATCGCGATGCGAGTGCGCTAGTGCCGCATTTATTGTCGCATTTTCATCCTCGATACGATTCCTTTTCTCAAAGCTATGTCCACAAAATTCAGCCTCCGGGATCGGTCCCCGATAAACCCCTCCTGGGTATCAAAGAAGAAGGTCGCTCGCTTTATCGCCGCCGCCTGCATGGTGGGAACATTCTTCGTCTTCGTCGGCCCGCACCTCACCCATCATGCTAGTGAACAGAAGCAGAAGATCGTCCAAGCTATTGCATCAGAGAACATCACAATTACTGCCCATGTCGGTTGCGAACCCGAATTTGACATCTTAGAGCGACTCGGTGTCAAGAAGGTCTCCCAGTATGTCCGACGGGAAGTAGCAGCGGTGCCGTCCTCTGGCAAGGTGCCCTTAATCCAAACTCTCGATAACCCCCTGTTCGACAGGGATTTTATTCGCGCAAAAGACCGCAATTCTTCCGGGATTTTACAGGACGACTGCTCAATTCCGACCTCGATTTCGCTGGAAGTGTCGCCGCCTCCCATACATGTTGATGCCTCGCACTTCGATTTCGGCGTCGCCACAAAAGTTGACAGGCTGAGCGAATCTTTGGATGCTTTTGTCCACTGGGCAGGCCACACACGAACCCGCATATTCGCATTGGTCGAGCCGGATGAGCGGATACCTGAAGTCCTAGCCAAGGCTGAAAAACTTGGGGTCAATCTGTTCGTGACAGAATCCGACGACGAATATCAAACACGGTATTTTGGCCTGATATCGCATTTGGCTGAGAACTTGCGCGAAGAGACACGATGGTCTTGTATCATCGATGACGACACTTTCTTCCCTTCCATGTCGGCTTTGATCGAAGCCTTCGAAAAGTACGATCATACACAACAGATGTACGTTGGCGGGGTATCAGAAAGTGTTGCACAGATCGGTCTGTTTGGGCTCATGGGATTTGGAGGCGCCGGCGTCTTCTTGTCCCGCCCTCTCGTTGAACAGTTGAGCAAACCCGAAGTCTTTGAGGCCTGCCAACAATCAGAGTACACAGGCGATCGAAGAATCTCGCTCTGCGTTTACCAATATTCAAACGCACACCTAACTATCGACCATCGATTGCGACAGCTCGACTTTAGAGGCGACGCCACTGGATTCTTTGAGGCTATCAGGCCTCTGCCTCTGTCGGTGCATCACTGGAAGTCCTGGTTCCATGCCGACATGGCAAAACTGAGCAAGGTCAGCGAAATCTGTGGCGAGACCTGTCTTCTCGGAAAGTGGCGGTTTGCGGACGGTTGGACCTTGACCAACGGCTTTTCAATATCAAAATATAGCACGGAGATCAGCACTGAAGACACATCAATGGAGCTCACCTGGGATGGCGACCACCACGCTTCCCGCGAAGCCTTCATGCATGAACTTGGTCCCCTCCGTGAAAAGGACGAGGGCAAGATTGCCTATCTCATGGTGGACTCGGTAGTCGACGAGGACAGTGTTCGACAGTGGTATGTCCATCGCGATTCAGACAAGGGCGACCAGATCATGGAATTGATCTGGCGAAAGGAATAGTCCTTTACATTCAGCGTGCCAAATTTTCGATCTATTTTTAATACCCTTTCTACTTCTGTCGATACCACTGTTTGCGACCAAACCGCCACATAACGCACGCCACAGATCTTGCATACTGGGAACCATCTATAGACTACAGACTTTCGCAACTCCCACGAGAGTTCTTTTTCCACGGCACCCCCTTAGATTATGAGTTTCGATCCTACGTCTTGATGATACCACATTTACTATCTCATCATCCTTTCTGATTCTCCTGTATATTTATGTCCACCGCTAGTTAACTGCACAGGGCGGTCGGTACTTGGGCGCAATGGTCTCATTTCACCTCCTGATTGGCGTGTCACTCAAGCTTCTAGCTAATATTGAGAGCCTCCTTATTCTTTCGGCGGATAGTTAGCTAATCAACGATACTTCTATACTTTCGACCTTTGAGAAGTCTCTTTAACACAGCTGGCCGACCCTTGAAGCCGTAGGCCTCATCGGATTGGGAATTGGGATAGCATGACAAACGAAGTGAGAAAGCAAGAGGGGAGCAAAATGTGGCTTTCGCTGGTGCAGGACATCGATTAATACGTTATCATTATGAGCCCAGGTGGCGTTTGTATACTCCGGAAGTGACTAGGATATGATTCTAATCCCAACTGGTCAAGTGGTTGGAACACGCGTAAGGTGTGTAGATTCTGTTCTGGTCCATGAGGAGAAGCATCATTCTACTTCCGGGAAAGGGTATGAATCGACAATGTAGTGAACTTGTCCGATCTTTGAGGGGTGTCGAATCCCCTTTGATATTCATCTACCAAGACATGGCGTATTGCAACTTGGTGTTTCTAGTATACCAGATGAACATGCTAATATAATGTGCTTCAAGCCGTTTAATTGTTCTAGTGTATTTGTGGTGCGAGTAGATATGGATCAGGAGTTTATGGTGTCATATGCCGTTCGTTTCGGATAATCATGTCAATATCAACGGAACTGAAAGAGGTGGGATGAGAAGAAACTAGGTACATGAAAACGCCGGTAAATCCTATATCCCAAGGGATCCTCATTATATGTGCACATCAGGAAAGAGGTAGAGATCTGGAGCGGGCAGATCATCTGTCATATATCAGCATGTCATCACAGTATGCGTATATGCATATATAGCAGTAACAATGAATCATAACAGAAGTAAAGAAGATTGCATTATGGCAACAGGCTCCGGGGTTGGAAGGTAAGGTCCGCAGGTATAGACGTCGGCGGCAGCATTCCAGACACCGACTCCACAGTGTCAGCGCTATCACCAAGGTCATCAGCAAGAGAGACAACGTCCCATGTATTGCTGGCCGCCCTTGGATGGGAGTCTTCTGATGCAGCCCATGACGGGGTGTGTTCAGATGAGATGGAGGGAGGGAGCGGAGGAAGGTAATTGCCCATGGTCAGTGAAAAATCGAAGCCTAGAATGGCCTTTGAGCGCTCGAGGAGCGATGGGAAGAGGTAGGATTGGGAGCCCCGAATTCGGGAGAGCGTGCTGAGGATGCCCCACAGTAATTCGCGCGGCTCGATGATGGACTCTGCCAGGCTATGGGAGGCCGTTGTTGAGAGGGAGCGGGATACGTCTGCTACGGATACTCCGAGGTCGAATAGTTTTTGCTCCATACCAATCCCGTGCGCATCTATAGCGCTCGCAGACGCGTCTGCTAAGACGGACATGGCTGCCTTGCCCACTAACACTGGGAGATGAAATGGTAGGACAGTCTCATTCCTAGAGCCCGGCTGCGAAGCGCGAGTGATGGAGAGCTTCCACATCATTGCCTGTAGCCATTGTTGAGTGATTAGGATATCGATCCTTTGGATTTCCAAAACACCATCAAGGGATATCGGCTTGCTGAGGCTGGTTTGAATGGCAGATGTAGGCGGCATTTCCAGCGATTCGTCCCTCTTTCCTCCTGCCGAGACCCAATCATACAGGGTCGGACTGAGATTCTCAAAGATACCAATCAGGTTGGTAAAACCGTAGGCGAGGATAGGGTCGTCGGAGCAGAGAACCTGCGGTTTGTGGATGGAGTTGCGGAGCATCACCGGCTTGGCCTGCTGCAAGGCGTAACCCCTGAGGTGATGTCAGCATAATCAGTCTATCAAAAGGGAGCGATAGCAGTTCCAGCCAGTTTTCTACCTTTCGGTGATAAATAATAGCCAAAAAATCCTTCGCCTGTCCTCTGCTTCGTCTCTGGTCATCTCGGAGTACGTCGACTCGCGATGAAGCCCTAGCGTGAATATCATTGAGGTCGCCTGGCACAGGTAAAACCATGCATAATCCTGGCGATCCAGATTGCCGTAGGCCGCAAAGAGAAAGAATGAGGTTAAAAGACTTTCCACATTCACGTCTTCGATCGGATCACATTCTTTTCTTGCGCGCACGGCCTCTGTAAGAAGCTCTTCCCCCGACATCAGTGAGCTCCCATCAACGCCTGTGTGCATGTGAGAGGCGTCAGATACGGAAGTTGTTCCGTCTAACTTCAGCTGGATATGCGTTGCCGCGCAAAGACAGGCTAGAAAGGCGTATCGTTGTGGAGACAAGCGTTGTGGGTGGTGGCAGTCCTGTTGAAGTTCTTCCCTTCGGACTACAGGCATAATGGGAAACATGTACTTCAAGTAGACGTTAACGTGGGCAAGAAGCACAGGAGGAGTCAAAATGCGCGGACAAGGCAGCGTGGCCCCTGCGGGCGAGTCGGAATAAGAATTTGTGGAACCGGGGGAAGAGACGAGTTCGGGGGGTGGCAGCCGGCTAAACGAGTCTGGGAGGTCTGGGGCTAGATATTGAGGCTCTTCCACCGTGAAGGGCGGGGAGTTGTAGCTTTTTGTATCGGTGAGCCATCCTCGGTCTGTAGAGTATTGCTGCGGGTCGCACTGAAGGAGCTGTCCCTGTCGCGCCGCTAATGGGTGGATGGGAGCCAGGGGAAAGATCGTTCGAAACTTGGGGCCTTTCCGCCTGAGAAGGTCTTTGTAAGAGCATGAGAGAAGCAGTCGCTGGCACTTGTCACACGGCAGCATCTTGAGGAGTCAGAGATTTGTCACATAGCAAGAAAGGCTCAGGACAGAAATTACCCTGTCACACTTGATTTTCCTCCTCCTACAATGATCGCAGGCCTGTTTGAAGGCCTTCTGCTTCGGGGAGGGCGAGCCCGAATCCATGTTTCCCAAGACAGCCGGATCGACGGAGTGGAAGGCGGTTGCTAGTCGGTTGCGGAGAGATTCCTAATCCAAGGAGCCCATGGTGAGACAGAACAACAAGAGTCATGAACGCTAGAGGCACCAAGAAGAGGAAACGGCAACATTGGAAAAATCTGGGGAAGCCGAGGCGGGGATGAGGCCAAAGATAAAGGAGTTGTCCTGTATGGAGTCGCACTAAACTCCACTGTCTGCAGCTACAGTCAGTTCCCAGGCCCCGCGTTACACCATCGTCTGTTTCTTTCGACTTTCGAGTCTTCATATGCTCATTACTAGCCATGGCTTAACGGCAGACCTAATGCTCATTTGAGTTAGTCTAGCTTGACGAATCTTACATGCCGGACCGAAGAAGCTCTGGCGACTCGCGCGCCCGAATCGACGAGCGAAGTGAGTGTAAAGGGGCCCGAGCGAACCACCGGAGTGCAGAGTTCCTGGATCCAAGGATCTTGCCTGGGATGACGCTTCTTAAGAGAATGCGCTATTTTCTGGAAGTCTTCCCCTGCATCAGGGCTGCTGGCCGCAACCATCCAAGAGGCGTTGACATCGGCTACAGGAATCCTGCCGTGTGAGTGGCTGCGACTCGGCGGGGGTGGTATGCTCCTAAGGAAGTCAGTAGTTTGGACCACAATCCTGGAGGATTGAGAGGAGGTCGTCGCTTGGAAGGAATGCATATCGGGAAGCCGAAGGACAGCAGACTCCAACGAGGCAGGAAATCCGATGAAGATAGTTGCTGCGAACCAATCCCGGATCTTCAAGGCCACTTTGCTCTGGTCTGTTAGTGTGCTTTGGTTGACTATGGCCTGCAGCCTGCAGGCCGCAGGCGCCAGTCGTGTATCTACTCCGCTCGCGGAGTCGCGGCTCTATGGAGAATGTTAGTTCTCCGCAATACTGACGGCGAACTTCGAGGTCCAGCAGACCGGCCTGCTTGCTCAGACAAGCCATAACTTCACAACGTATGGGACTCACCTCTAACACCGAGCTCGCGTTGGTGAAGCCGAAGTGGATGAGATAGCAGGCGTCGGAGACAGTGCAACAATCAACAGATTGGAGCTTCATTTGTGACCAAACTGGGGAAATTGGATTTGATTCTCGTTCAATCCGGGATCGGCTTCACCGGTAACTTTTCAAGGTTAGTAGCACCGGAGGTGATTGGGCTCTGGGTTTGAGTGTCATGGAAGGAGCCGTCTAGTCATGTGATTAGTCCTCAGTCTCTTCTCCGCTTGGGCGCTTGCCTTGACCGGCCTCCGTCGTCATCAGCAGATTAGTGAATACATTCTCAGGTCATCTCCATGCATTCATTTCTAGCACTTCCATTGATTTGGCCACCATTATGGAGTACCACTTGAGTCTTTATGTTTGCTTCAGCGGTCTTTTATCGGAGAAGTGACCAATCATCATCAGAGGATCGTCCCTCTTCGCCTGAATGTTTGTGGTGCGGAGCCCAGACCTGCCTCGGCCCCCTCACCCCGCATCAGGCCCCAAACATCCCATGCTACTGCAGTGAGTCTCACAGACGAGGTTCCCCTTGCGTCTCAAAGACTCGACGGATAATCTCCAGTGCTTTCAGCCTTCCATCCCTAGGGAGGTGCCACAGCGTTAATGAGAGGGCAGATGACTTGTTTGTTGATACAAACACTTTCGCAAGATAAATAGAGGGCCCAGGCCATAATTGTCGATTGTTGGTAAACCTATATACGGTTGGATTTGTGGACCTCATTTCGTCCCGTCATGGTCGGCTTCACCCACTTTTCCACTGGGGCAACGCTTCTAGCCGTGGCTTTTGGGGCGGCTCAGATTCTCCAGGATCCCTTACGACCCCTGCCAGCAGACGCGGCCGTGACTACAGCGGCCCAATGGAATCAGGAAACCGCTGATGCGAATGTTCGTTTGATTGATGTTGGGGCCACACTTATCGCCAACATCGACGACCCGGAAGCCGTGAATGTACAGTCCGTCTGTCCCGGATATAAAACGTCCAATGTGCTCCACACTTCCAGCGGCTTCACTGCGAGCTTGGAGCTGGCTGGAGAACCCTGCAATGTCTATGGGACAGATGTCGGGTCATTGACGCTTGAAGTATGCCCTCCATGATGTGGTTCAACAAATGTGTATCTGCATAATCGCCGGACTAAGAATGCTTTTCGTAGGTGCAATTCCAGGACACCGACCGCTTGAATATACAAATTCTGCCTACCTATGTGGATGCTTCGAATTCGTCGTGGTTTATACTCCCAGAGGAATTGGTACCCCGCTCAACCGCGGTTCCCGGTTCCTCCGATTCGAGTGACTTTTCGGTGACATGGTCCTCTGCCCTTTCTTTGAGAGGTACAAACTATTCTGGTCAATAGTGACTAACAGGCTGTATTTAGGTCAAACGAGCCCAGTTTCAACTTCCAAGTGGCCCGCAGAGCTACAGGTGAGGTACTTTTCGACACTGCAGGCTCGGTGCTAGTATTTGAGGATCAGTTTATCGAGTTCGTGACCTCTTTACCAGAGGAATATAACCTGTACGGGCTGGGGGAGCGCATCAATCAACTGCGACTCCTAAGAAACGCTACCCTTACTACCTATGCGGCAGACATTGGTGATCCAATTGATTGGTGTGTTTTCATACGTCATGCCTGCTATCTGTTTGGGTCAAAAGTTGAAGCTAATCTGTCGCATGTTCTTTAGGAATATCTATGGACACCATGCATTCTATCTCGACACACGATACCATATAGTCGATGAACTGACTGGCGAGCATACCTATGCCAAAATCAGTGAGGCTAATTCTACACAAGAGTATAGATCTTATTCACATGGGGTGTTCCTGAGGAATGCTCATGGCCAGGAGGTGGTTATGAACCCACGGGGCTTGACTTGGCGAACGATAGGAGGAAGTATTGACCTCACTTTTTATTCCGGTCCAACTGCTTTAGACGTCACTAAGCAGTATCAACGCAGCACAGTTGGGTACTGCTCCCTTGTCTTCCCGTTTGGTATTACCACGTTCATGATCTCGTTCTTATGCTAACAAGACAATCTGATGCAGTCTTCCAGCCATGGTTCCGTACCATTCTCTCGGCTTCCATCAGTGTCGCTGGGGATACAATAACTGGTCGGAATTTGCGGATGTGCTTGCAAACTTTGAGAAATTTGAAATCCCTCTGGAATACCTGTGGTACATACCTCATTGGATGTCTATCATAGATCGTAGTTTACCCTGACTGACGTTTACTCAGGGCCGACATAGACTATATGCATGGTTACCGAGACTTTACTAATGACCCGCGCCGATTTTCATACAATGACACAAAAGTCTTCCTTGACCAACTCCACACAGGTGGGCGTCACTTCGTGCCCATTGTTGACGCGGCTCTATACATCCCAAACCCAGAGGATGCTTCTGATGTGTAAGTCCCTTTCACGCATAGCCATAAATCCTTGAGGTTTAGCTGATTCGCTAGCAGGTATGATACCTATACTCGAGGAGCTGCGGACGACCTCTACATCAAAAACCCAGACGGCAGCCTTTACGTGGGAGCGGTCTGGCCTGGGTATACTGTCTACCCAGACTGGCATCATCCGAAGGCGGCTAATTTTTGGGCCAACGAACTTGTGCTCTGGCATGAGAATGTGGACTTCGACGGAGTCTGGTATGACATGGGCGAAGTCTCGTCTTTCTGTGTGGGAAGTTGTGGGTCTGAATACCGAGCATTGAATCCTGTTCATCCGCCCTTTGAATTACCTGGGAGTCCGCAAAACAGAGTGTATGAGTACCCCGAGGGGTTCGAAGTGAGCAACGCAACCGAAGCAGCTTCCGCTTCTGCAGCATCCGTCAGCCAGGCGTCGGCAACAGAGAGCCCAACACCGTCTACCACCACCTCATACCTGCGTACAACACCCACGCCCGGGGTCCGCAATGTCAACCATCCACCGTATGTGATTAATCATGTCCACGCTGGCCATGATCTTGCTGTTCATGCTGTTTCGCCAAACGCGACGCACGTAGATGGTTATGAGGAATATGATGTCCACAGCCTCTACGGGCACATGGGCATACGTGCGACCTACCAGGGGTTGAGGCAAATCCACCCCGAGAAACGTCCGTTTATCATCGCCCGCTCGACTTTTGCAGGATCTGGGAGATGGGCGGGTCACTGGGGTGGTGACAACCATTCCAGATGGTGGTCTATGTACTTCTCGATCTCCCAAGCTCTGCAGTTCTCTCTCTTCGGTATACCCATGTTTGGAGTCGACACCTGCGGGTTTAGTGGCAATACCGATGAGGAACTTTGTAACCGCTGGATGCAGTTGAGCGCGTTCTTCAGTTTCTATCGGAATCACAACCAGATTGGGGCGATCTCTCAGGAACCATACCGCTGGGCGTCGGTGATTGATGCAACCAAGACGGCAATGAACATTCGATACGCTTTATTACCGTACTTCTACACTTTGATGAACAATGCGCATACTGATGGTTCCACCGTGTTGCGAGCACTTGCCTGGGAATTTCCGAGCGAGCCATCTTTAGCGGCTGTGGACACTCAATTCCTTGTTGGACCGTCAATCATGGTTGTTCCGGTTCTCGAGCCCCACGTCGATACTGTTCGCGGTGTTTTCCCTGGCGTAGTGCAAGGCCAGGTTTGGTACGACTGGTATACGCAGACCGCAGTCGACGCAGCGCCCGGAGTGAACATGACAATTGCGGCTCCTTTAGGCCATATTCCAGTCTATATTCGGGGAGGTAGCGTCCTTCCTATGCAAGGAGTAGCATTGACCGTCAGGAATGCTCGTCAGACACCCTGGGCCTTGTTGGCGGCTCTGAGCGTTGACGGTACAGCGTCGGGACAGCTGTACCTCGATGATGGAGAGAGTATCAGCCCCCCCGCCACGCTTGAAGTAGATTTCAAAGTGTCTGGTTCGCGGCTAAGCGTCTCGGCGAGAGGCGATTGGAAGGAAACCAATCCCTTGGCAAATGTAACCATTTTAGGTGTCCCTAACGAGCCGTCATCAGTAACTCTGGACGGACAGCAGGTGCCAGCTCGCTATGACGCTGTGTCGCAGGTCCTGTTTGTAACGGGGCTGGAGGGATTTGCGGACGACGGAGCTTGGGGGCCAGATTGGACACTCAGGTGGTGATGGAAGATGGCAGTGATCTGGGGTGTGAATGGCTGGGCTGAGATTCGTTTAATCAAGTAGTCCGCCAGTGGCATCAGTGGTACTCTTTATGTAGAATGCAACGGCATTTGGAGCAATCGCTGCCACGATTCATACCCCCTACTGACAAGGCCAATGAGCATTGGTCGATCGCTCTGCAAGGATCTCCTGCTGATCCACAGCCCACCCCTGACAATCTCCGCATACGGCGTCGGCCACTCCGACAGGCAACAGAGGCCAGAGTCGGCAATCACTGGAGGTTAATCGCAGCATGCAGAATCAGGCCTGAAGAGAAATGGATACAAGTACCGGCGTCATGGCCCAGCCATGCCAGATGCCGGAGCAGGGCTCAGACCAGGATGAAATCGGCCTTTCTTCTCTCCCTCGCGGCCGCCGCCCTTGCGGCCACTCCTGCGCAATGGCGCTCGCAGTCTGTATACTTTTTACTCACCGATCGGTTCGCCCGTACAGACAATTCGACAACTGCTGAGTGCGATACCAGCGTCAGGGTAAGCCTTCGCAATCATTCCAACAATCAATTGACGCGGCGCTAACGAGTGTAGCAATACTGCGGTGGCACATGGAGGGGGATTATCAACCAGGTAGATGGCATCCGTTCGTTCCTACTGGACCAAGACTAACGAGAACAGCTGGACTATATCCAGGGGATGGGATTCACGGCGATCTGGATAACACCTGTGACTGCTCAGCTCGAGCAATACACTCCATACGGACAAGCCTACCATGGCTACTGGCAGCAGGACATGTAGGTCTTCTTCGTTTTCAGAGGATGATGGAAACTCACCGGCACCAGATACGCCCTCAACTCCAACTACGGAACGGAGGCCGACCTCAAGGCTCTCGCCGACGCTCTGCATGACCGAGGCATGTATTTGATGGTCGATGTGGTTGCTAACCATATGGTGGGTGACACTGAACTCTATGCCTACGCGACGCGCAGCTGACCATCATGTAGGGCTACAACGGAGCTCCTGACTCTGTCGATTATAGCGTCTTCAGCCCGTTCAACTCACAGAAGTACTTCCACTCGCCCTGCTTCATCCAGAACTATGAGGACCAGGCACAGGTTGAGGCATGCTGGCTTGGTGACAACTCAGTCCCGCTTCCTGATCTCGACACCGCCCAGACCGACGTTCAAGATTACTGGTATGACTGGATTGAATCCTTGGTATTAAACTACACCAGTAAGACGCCCTCCTCTTCGTCAATTCTGCAAGCTCACATCAAACAGTCGACGGCCTCCGCGTTGATACCGCAAAGCACGTTCAGAAGGAATTCTGGGACGGCTTCAACGACGCAGCTGGCGTCTACTGCGTTGGCGAAATCTTCGATGGCGACCCAGAATACACCTGCCCGTACCAAAATCACCTCGACGGCGTGCTTAACTACCCGATGTACCCTCTTCCTCCCTTCTTTCGCTGGTAGGCATCCTGCTAACTGTCAAAAAAAAAGCTACTACCCGCTTCTAAGGGCTTTCAAATCGCCATCGGGCAGCATAAGCGATCTCTATAACATGATTGAAACGGTCAAGTACACGTGCGCCGACTCAACCCTGCTCGGCAACTTCATTGAAAACCACGATAACCCCCGATTCGCATCGTAAGCATTCTCCTTATACCCAATCAAAAACACGTGTTGAGTAAATTAGGTACACCAACGATATGTCCCTCGCCAAAAACGTCGCCGCCTTTCTCATCCTCTCCGACGGGATCCCCATGATCTACGCCGGCCAGGAGCAGCACTATTCAGGCGGCAACGACCCTTACAATCGCGAAGCGACCTGGCTCTCGGGCTATTCGACCGAGAGTGAGCTATACAAGCTCGTCGCGGCATCAAACGCCATCCGTACGCATGCTATCGGGCAGGACGAGGGGTACCTGACTTATATGGTAGGCCGCCCGACCTTTGCACAGCACCTTTTTTTTTTCTTTCAAATCATAAACAACACCAGTGACGGGCTCATAATAACTTCATCTCGGCGATAGAATTGGCCCATCTACCAAGACGACTCGACCATCGCCATGCGCAAGGGCTACGCCGGGACGCAAATCATCACCGTCCTCACCAATGCCGGTGCCGACGGATCTTCATACACGCTCTCTCTTCCGAACACGGGATACGAGGCAGGTCTTGAGTTGACAGAGATCTACTCGTGCACGAGTCTCACTGTAGACTCGGACGGGTCTGTGCCTGTACCTATGAAAGGTGGTTTACCCCGTGTCCTGTATCCGAGCGCGGGTCTGGAGGGAAGTGGGATTTGCCAGTGAGAGAATAGGTTTATGGATCTTGGACATCATTGAGGACATCGGAGTTATTTCCTAAGATACTATTCGTGCATTTGTTGGTTTGGTCCAGGCACTAATATATATCTTCAACACTTGAGACTTGTGTATCTACTTGGTGATAAAGACAGGGACAAAGCTTTGGTAATGCACCGTCAGCAAACCCTTCTGTTTCTTGTGTCCAAGCCAGAATTTGCTTTTCGATATTTTCCGAACCCAACCGAATACTATTATTAAAAATGGGATGTCGCTGTCCAATGAGCTCTCGCGCTCAAATCTACTGTCGAAGGCGTGGCGCTTATTTAGCGCCAGCGCATTCAATGTCAATGAAGGTGCCTATTTCAAATAATCATGGACCCCGCGTATGAGCTCGAAAGAAAGCACGTGTCGGCACTAGACGCGGGGATCGTCGCTTTACAGATCTGAAGTCCAAAGACCACCATCCGGTCGCTGCAGTTTTACTGAGCACTATCGCTCATAAGGTCAGTCCTAAAGATACCCACCCGGCCGGCAGAGAGGCCGCTCGTCGCAGTCTAACGCCGAGACGTTAGAATACTCGCCAACAGCATCATCCTACCATGGCTTATGAGCTCTTGATCGAAGTATGCGGGCCCGGCCTGAGCGCCAAAAGTCGATCTCATTGGGGCTTTGCGATCCGCGAGTCCGGCGCTTCATTCGGCGACCTTCTCCATGTGCAAGTGATCGATTTGGAGCGATTATGGTATCAGTTTGACGCTCGCGAAGGCATAGATCTAGCTACCATGCAGGCCGAAGGCATGGCCAAAATAGTCGATCTAACGGCAGATCAACGACGGCGAGTCGTGAGCATAATCCGAGCAGAAGCCGCGCCTCGCGACGGGAAGAGGAGGTGTCAGGAGTGGATTGTTGATGCTCTGGTATCGCTGGAGGTGGAGGAACTCGTCCCGGATGGGACGGCCGAATTCTGGAGTAGGCTGGTTGGGAAACGAGCAGGCGAGGTCAAACTAGCTGCAGGGACAAACTGGACACCGTTGAGGTGACCCAGACGTGGTTAAAACTTGAGGGAGACTCCCTTGTACGAGCCCCATGATGAATCTAGAAGTCACTTTTTAGACACCCACAGTCAAAATCAACGGCTAGTCTCGCACCATTATTACCCTGAATCAAAACACGTGGCTGTGGTCGTTGCGTCTCAAATCTCAGTCGTCGTTCTTCATCACTGATGATCTTTGTGTCTATCAACACAAAGGAGATTCCCATATCTTTCCAAATGGAAGTTCCTGTCACTTCATCTCCGTATGCTAGAGGCCAAAGAAATATCACGGAGTTGGCCAGGATCGATCCAGGGAGGCCTACGTTCGAGAAATGACCGGAAGGGATGGTTGTCGGAAGGGAACTCTGGTAACATGAGGATCCAAGGGAGCATCCGTGGAACGCCAAGTGCGAAGCTCAAGGACAAACAACGGGTCAGGCCAAGTATGCCCAAACAGGAAGGTGCACAATCCGCCGCTGCTGAGGGACGGTGAGACTCAAATGCCGATGAAATAATTGCTCCCAAGAACTTTCTCGAACTTGAGTGATGTCCTGGTTTCCTGGAACAACGTGGCCCTCTCTACCGGCGCACCCCTTTAGGACCCAATAGTGTGCCACTACTATGCCGAGCTTGGAGAACCTAGAAGCCACAACAAGACTATTACTTCTGTGAAGAACTCGACAACGGCCGTCATATCTGTTCTAGGAAAGTGGACGGACCCGAGCTCCAGGTTCGAATTCTGAGCCCACCCAGAACCGAAGATGAACTGCTGCAGGGTAAATTATCGGCCGTCGATCATCCGTGCGCATGCCGACGGAGTCTCTCCGTTCTTCAAGGGGGCTCTGAAAACAAGGAATCTGGCTGGGACTGCATGATGATTCATCTATTTTTCGATATCTGTCAGATAATTACAAGACATGCAATCCACAGCTGCCATCATCCATTGTTCTGGTCAAGCGGGGGTAAGCCCGCTGGTTTCCCATCTGGTTCGCAGGCGTTGGGTCGTGGAGCTAGGGATGCAATGCAAATAGAACGCCAAACTATTGAGGAGCCAGTCTCGTTCAGGAAAGAGACGTGGACAGCTAAGGCGGGCAAAACCTCGGAGAATTTAATTTGATCATTGATCTATCAAGCAATCCAAACTCGTGGTTGGGAGGCTAAGATTGATCCTTCTGCTGGGGAGGACCAATGATGTCAGCGCCGCAATACCGTGGCTTTCAGAGTCCTCGATGTGAGTCCGGAGCATCACCAGAAGGGGAGATTGGACAACGGGCGTTGGGGCTGGCACTGCAGCAGAAGAATGATAGGAATGACAAATTACGGGCTGCATCCGACAAGAGCTTGAGTCAGAGTCACGATGGTGCAGGCTTGCAGCAGTTCGCAGTAGTGCGCCCGATGTGGAAGTCGCAAGCTTGCTCAAAGACCGAGGCAGGCGAGATCTGCAGAGGGCTAGCCAATAAGTGGTGGCAGACAGACCAGAAATTGGCCAATTCAGACGAACCCCTGGGACAAGGTTTGCTTAGGCTTCTCACAGGATTTGTTGTGAAAAAAAAGACAGGCCGGCGCCCGCTGTGATTTGCTGCAGCACTTCGGCATCGATCGCCGCCCTGGCTGCATCCCTGCACTCTGCACGATCTGGGATCTGGCAAAAGGCTATCTCTGCCATCTGGATTCTTCATTCTGGCGATATTTCCCCCCAAAATCGAGGAGCGGAGGTCAAGAAAAAGCAAATGGGCAGTCAAATGACAGGACCGGCCTGATGGGGGTATCCCGCACACCCCTGCCAGTGTCAGTGACAGCCTGTCAGGGAAGTGTCAGGACGTGTCAGACCAGAACGTCATCCCCCCGGTGGCTTGAAAGTCGGA
Source organism: Aspergillus pseudodeflectus (assembly GCF_044049435.1). NCBI lineage: Eukaryota > Fungi > Ascomycota > Eurotiomycetes > Eurotiales > Aspergillaceae > Aspergillus > Aspergillus pseudodeflectus. The sequence continues at coordinate 249,670 of NW_027263777.1, read as the reverse complement.
TGCAATAATGTTACAGTAGTGGGTTCCCCTGTCGCCATTTCTTGAGCGCACGGAGGTGCTATCCGAGGATGGAGAGTCTGTGATTTCGGCGCACGCTGTGGGTAACTGAGGCTAAGGGCGCTAAACGCCAATCCTACCATCGTTAATCGTCATATGAAGAAAGTGGCCTTGAATACGCACCGATACGCGCTCGATCTTGCCCTTGAGAGGAAAACTCGCCACTTCATCTTTGTGGCTCGGAGCTGAGATCGGTCCAGCGCCCTGGGTCGGGAGATTGGCTACCAGAGAGCAGAGTGGTTCGTCCCCAGTGACAGAGTGACAGGAGGGTGGCTCAATGGAGTCTGTCAAAAAAATTAGGCTGGGTACGCGGGCGAATCACTTGGTGCGGATCATGGGGCCACGAGGATTTGTCTCGTTTAGCGTGCACGCGAGAGGCCATCGAGGATGCCAATGCCGGCATTGCTGGAGCGAAGAATTCGTTGAATTCTCCAAAAACAAAGTTTGATCCTTCTGTCTGCCATCATCCGCCGCCGGTAACGACGCGGTTCGATTTCCAATTATGGCGCTCCCAAAGATACGAGACCAGAGGCTGGTAGCATCGGCGAGACTTGCGAAGGTATTCGGAGAGCAGAAAGTGGACGGAGCGCTCCGGACAGTCTTTGTTCTCTTTGAACCTTGTCTGGCGTTATTGTTGTTGTAGGAGTCCGAACTCCGCGTTGGAAGTCCAAGAAATCGTCGAGATCCTAGCAGCCGGCCCATCGGAAGGCTGGAGGCTGTGATGGGCTCCCGCTATCGATCGTCCCACAGAGTGGAGCGTGTCATCGCCTCGATCGAGTCATGATCGCAGCCACGCTCGAAATAATCATGAAATTCTTGTGACTTTCTGAAATTATTATGATCCTTGAACTTGTCGAGCGAAATGCCAACACGATCCACTCTGGGGATCCCTCGTGGTCGTCGCAAAGCCGCTATCAGATAGCGCTCGACGCCGCCATGTTATTGACCACTCGGCCGGGCTGTCATGCTCGTGGCTCCTTCGTTATGCTTTGTAACAAGCTGGATCTCAAAGTTTGGGGTCAATTCAGTCAGACCCGGGCTTTGGAACCAGATTCTCAACCCCGAGTCCCCGGGGGAGTGTCACTGATTCTCTTTCGTGATTCACTTGACTGCCCCATCCACTGCCATCCAAAACCAATTCGTGATGCACCTTCCGGATCCGACTCTCCGATTTCCGTTTCCCTGTTTTCTCTCCCTGTCGTCCCCAAGGCGCAGCAATTGAGAACCAGCACCTTGTTCCCACAGTGCCCGTTGTTTAACAGTTCTCTTCCAGCAGCCACCGCCTCCTCGCTGACAAGCTGAGATGTCATATGCATAGGGCAATGGATCTTGCATGTTATATGATTGAACCCACCAATGGTCCTGGAGTCCTGGACTGGCCTGTCTTGCCTTATCGCGGTCGTTGCCTTTCTCGACCTGCCAGCCTCAGGGTGGAACAGTCAAAATTTTCGGCCGTCGTTGTACGTATCTAAAAAAGGCTTCTACTACGTACTACCACTATACCCCACGTCGGACTCTCGCCGTCCCGACCGACTCGCTGTCCCAGAGGCTAGAGCAGCATTTCTGTAGTATTTCTCCGAACCTTGACTCGAAGCCTTAAAGAAGACTGTTTAGCTGCAGGGAGTGACGTGGATCTTTCCTAGACGGTCTAGTAAGTGTACAGGATTCCCGGACTGTCTCGCCGGCGTGCAGTATGCAGCAGCCTTAGAAGCGAGGCACATATTCAATGTCAAGGAGATGTGGAGAGAGGAGACGATCGGGATTCGCCCGTCCTGGGAATCCATTTCATTTTCTCGAGTTTGGCCCCAGATCCGAGACCAACCTAACCCAGCTCCTCCTTCAGTGAGATTTGCCTCCTTCATTTCCTCGAAGCAGAGCCCCGAAGATCGATGATGAATGACTCGCCCCTAGGCAACGATGGGGATCTCACGAATAATAGATACCTGCCACCTTGCAGCGGCTTCAGCGCCATTGCCGTCGTTCGATTCCACACCCGGGACTCGAGAGCCGGCGCTCTCATTATTGGAATCTGCTGCAAGTGTGAAAAGAGGAGTTCCCTCTGCAGCCGCCGTCTGCTGCCAGAATGATTTCTGTGGCTTCAAGCTTGCAAGTGTGCAGTAATATATTCTCACTTCGACAAGTGGAGGCGTGGACCCCAAAGCCGCTGATCTGCCTCACCCTCCCTGCCTTTGTTTGGACCCTTTGCTTCTTGTTGCAATTCTCGCTCCTAACCTTTGACCTGATTCGCTTGGAAACATCAACCCGGAATTCAAATACTCCTGCCAGCAGCAGCCCCGCTCTGGCAAGCACATTGACACTCGACAGGTGCCTTCTATCGCACAACTATACAGCTGCCTTGTACGACCTTTCCAGGACCACTGGTGTTTCATTTTCCGACCCATTCATGTGGAAAACATGATCTTTTCATCTGGATTAAACGCAGGGAGGCTTCCAGATATACATGCTCCGTACACAATTAACAATCCACAAGGCCTGGATGGGGCTGACTCCGTCGGGTGGCGAAAAAAAGTTTTGAATAGAACAGTCCATATGGGGTATGTCGCAGGATTACTGGGAACCTTGAAATAGTAGCTCATTCGAGACCAGGGGTGTTAGGGATTATTAAGAGCTGACTAGATGACAAGCTTGGCTCGTCGCGTCGTTGACTGGGGGGGGCCAGTCCCAGAAGAATATTAGCTTGGTTCCGGAATTCTACAGTGCCGCCCGCTGGGAGTCTGAGAAAGAAGACGAGAGTTTCAGCTTTGTTTTGTCGTCTGCTGGGGGCGAATGTAGGCTGAGGGCGAGGAGGGCTAGCAAAGGGAAAAGAAACAAGATGCAGTCACAAGGGTTTCTGCAGTGCAAGAAAAGTCCGAGCTGGAGCCACAGTTGTCGATGCATGGTTCCCAAAACGGACGGGCGAAAAAGAAAAGAGACGAACAGAAGAATGTGGCAGCCATGGTTCCTCGGTCAGCACCTTGCTGCGAAACCCTCTGGGCGTCGAACACGACATTATTGCTGCGACGCGGTTAGGACCATCGACAGCGCGGATGTTGTACAGGTCTGTCCCGATGAACAGTTCATCTGGCCTGCAGCGACGCCTGAGATCGCCTCCCCGTCCCATGACTTGCGAAGGTAAAGATGCCTTGGCGCGACTGTCAAGGGCAACTTTAAGGTACCGCGGGCGTCCCAGATGGAAGGAACCGATTCATCAAACTCACTTTAATAATGATCAAATAATCCTCATTCAGGCAGGATTCCCCTCACTTTTTTTTTGGCTGAGAAAAAAGGGAAAAAGAAAAGGAAATGAATGTTTCCCCTCACCCGCTTGTTGACAGCATTTGGGAATAAATGGAGCTTGTGGCTACAGTCTCCACTGCGCACTACTTACTAGTACGATCGTCGGTTGTCCCTCTCGGATCTCCCCCCCTGTTCCTTCTGCTCGCAAGTGTTCCAAGAATGGCCTCTCCAGCAGGCTAAATATTATGGATCTGGTTGCTGCTCAGTTACGGGGTCCGGATGACGGTCTTGGGAGCATTGAGTCTTAGCGTTCCAAAAATCTCTTGCTAATTTCAAATCTCAGTCTTCCCTCTTTTTTTTTTTTTTTTTTTTTCCCTTGCATGTCATACCTGAATACTCTGGACAGCGCTCTGCAGGCTCTGGAGAGCACTCTGTAGAAGGAGAAGAGGAATGGAAACTGGCAAGAAAGAAGTGGAACTTGCAGAGGCAAGAATAATGTAGTCAAATCGCCGCGCAGGATTGCTTGTATTTGTGAAAAGAAAAGGAACGGAAAGAGACCATTTCCTTGCATAACCTTTCCCTGGTTGGACTCAGCTTGCTCCATCATCGTCATCAAGCCAGGCAAATGTCAATTCGATTCGACTCAGGTACTTTTAAACTCAGCTCCTGCTTCACGATATTCTGGTTATTACTCTCTCCTCCTCCACATCCCCTTCCTCATTATTCGTGCCTTATACTGCCCCTTCTTTCCCTCTATCCTCTTTAAATCTACCTTCCCCCACCCTCTAATCCGCCTCCCATCCGCCTCATACTTCTCCAGCAGCGACACTACTCCATCGCGACTCCCTATCACTCGTCTCCTGCACGCCGAACAACTACTATTTAATAATACCTCCAGGGTGGGACGACAACGCTGACTCTGTGTACTACACGCCGCGGGACGGCTTCTGTGTTGGAATCCTCTTCCAACCTTAACACCAAACAACACCAAACACAACACTGCGCCGGCCTAGTTCCACAAATTCGGGCTTGTCTTTTCGTTGCTACGGTGTCCGTCGTCTATGTCCCAGTACCGTGACCGGAGTGGGGGTTCTCAAAACATGGCCATCTCATATGCAAGCGGACTTCCAGCTGACAACCAGGCGCTACCGTCTTTTCGCGAGGTAGGAGGGAATCAACACACCCCCATCTTTTAGCGCTGACCGTCAGCCCAACGAGTGAACCGGACGGGGCGGAAAGCATGAGAAAAAAAGAAGTAAACATACTGACGTCGCATTCGCAGCTGCTGCCGCCTCACCTACACGAGGAGATTGAGTCGACTTCATACTACACCTCTCGGCAACCGCGCGAACGTCCGACATCATCTCACGATGTGACGAATAATTTCCGCCCTCCATATGCATCGTCCTCTAAGACGCCATTCGATCACAGGGATTACTTAGGAAGGGCCTCCGATCCTCACCCAAGAACCCCTGCGCACGTTCCAAGCGCCACTGATGCGACCCCCCGGTACACTTCACGCCCGAGTCCCATGCTTCCACCAATCCGCGATTTGCAGTCATATCCTGAGCGCGGGATGGGCGTCTATACGGAATCCAGGGACCATTCACGACCGGAGCTCGCCGCCAGGTCTGTCGGGTCTCATGGATACACTTCAGCTTCGTTGACTGGCCCGATGGACAGAAGGGGTGAGGCGTATGGAACCGCGCCTATGCACCCTCAGATGGGATATCCTTATCAACATATGGCTTACCAAAGCGATCCGGAACATGCCCCTTCGCACGCACTGTCACACGCGCCGCAGTCGAACTTTGGGATTTTGGGAGACCCTATTGATCCCAAGAACAAGCGCAGGCGTGGCAACCTGCCAAAGCCTGTCACCGACACTCTCCGAGCCTGGTTTCATGAGCATCTTGATCATCCTTACCCTAGCGAGGAGGATAAGCAAATGTTCATGAGTCGTACAGGTCTTACAATCAGTCAGGTAAGCTTTCCATGATTCTGGATGACTACGCGTGATGCTAATTGGCGCTTAGATCAGTAATTGGTTCATCAATGCGCGGAGACGCCAACTGCCTGCCTTGCGGAATCAGATGCGCAACGGGAGTGAGCTGGACCCGCAACGACAGTCTCCTCTAAGTGATATGGAGCAAACACCTTCCGAGTCATCACCTCACCGGAGACTCTGACCAATCAACTGGAGGGAAACATGTTGGAATAGGAACTCGGATTATACGGCCAGCTCAACCTTTCTAGAACCGCACCGCAAGGGACATGCACCTACACACATACCTACATTACGATTTACGGGGCCCAGCAGGATAGACACGATCTCTCTTTTCCCCCTCTTTTTTTCTCTGAATTTCCTTCCATATCACTTCTACAGCCGAGAGACGCACTCTTGATACCCTGCTTGTTTTCAGATCGAGTTTTTGCGCTTTGCATGGGTCAACAGGTTTCAGCGCATTACAGCATATTACTGGGAGAGTCTCTCAATTTTCTAAATAATTGCCGATGCATGAAAGGTGTTTGGGTATTCTTTGTTATTCATTACAGTTGCGAGCAACTATGTTCTATGTACAGTACCAGTATGGATTATGTGACCATGTCCTAGACTACAACATTTGCAAATGTCATGGCAATTGAGCATCATAATGACTGCGGTCCTAATACTAGAGAAGCGTGGTGTTGGCATGCATGTAGAGTCGACCGTGCTCAGGCATGGACTGCCGCTCCACTAACACCGCAATAGACTTGCGGTGAAGCTTTTTGTGCACTTGTTACTAGTGGAGGAAAACTTAAAAAGTAAGGCACGGATTTCAAGTCAACGGTTCTCCGCTGATGTTTTGAGATCTGTGGAGTTGGGAACAGGAGTCGAGTCAGATGGGTGTACTAGCTCGGTGATAGAGATCTGTCGGTCTGCCCAACTGCCGACTCCAGCTTTCTTTCACATGGCCCTGACGTCCGAGCTTGGGGCAGGTTCTTTGTTCAGATAGAGCTCGCAGAGTCAAAGCTTGGACACGAGACTCGAGATCGCCAGATCGACATGCCGAGTCGATCATTTTAGGCATACGTATTATTATCCCAAGGTCTTTATTTGCAATTCTTTCGAAGCGAAGCTCAAAACCAGTCCGTGCCACCCAAGGCCACTCACTTATCCACATCCACATGCCAGCAACTCGAGCAATCATGCAATTTCCAAGGTCCCGCAAATCTTATTTCTCTCCCATCCCTCGTGCATGAAGCACAGGGCCTTCTTTGTCTTCTTCTGGTGTGCCATTTTTTGAGGCGTCTGCCCCCGCCTTCTCAAACTCGCAACCTTGACTCGATGTGGTTAGAGTTTTGTGTCACCATGACAGGTCGGATAGTGCATCAACGCTGAAGGATCAGTATACTATTTACCTGCTATTCGGCAAGTCTAACGGTAACGGTGAATAGTGTAGCACAACTGAGGGCCTGAACGTGCAGTTGATCTCTGCATCAAGCAAGGGATAGTGGGCGGGTTGTTAGCCCTGGGTTTTCTTCGTGCCTGAACCCTGATGGATGAACCAGCCACTGTGGGCTAATCGAGGGCTGGTGCCAATGCATGCCGATCGCGATCCTCGATGTCACCCTTGAAGCAAGGGGGAGCTCTGTTATGTTGTTACTGTTGCTATTGCTGCCGGGGTCTGTTGGCGGACGCGGGAGAAGGTTCAATGCCCTCCGATTGGAGGGTTCGTCCCGGTATTGAGGCACTCTTGTCTGTAGGTACCACCCCCGTGGACCAGGAGTAGCACTCTGCTAGTTTAGGGCTGACACTATAGACAGAGTGGTACGTGCTGCTTACGGACGTTGGATATAGTTTACCGCTCAGCCCGGAAAAAAAAGAACTCAAAATCTCCAAAGTCCAGCAGACTACTACCAACCGTCCAAAACGACCTGCCTCACTGCCATTGCCCGCACAACCCCCTAGCATGCCAGCCGCCCCCCCAAAACCGGGAAACGAGCCCAACTCCGCATATGCGGCTACACCAAAATGGCTGTGGCTGGTCCCATGGTTTCAGTGTGGCATCTGCATGTCCTGGCTACCCTTTCCGGCGAATCGGGCTCGTTGGTTTCGGCATTCGCGTCTGCTGCAACAGCGAGGCGAGCTGCAATGGCGGTATGCCTCGATAATTGGGAGTGCACGTCACCCGGATGAGCTCATAGCAAAGAGGAATGCGAGATCTATTGGCGGCATAACGGCCCGGCAATGCAACACTGCCAGACATAGATGATAGGGCACCATATGATTTTGAGATTGATGCGCGGCGAAGACTATACTTAAGGTTTGCTGCGATATAGTACACTACTACTCCTACTAAATCGTTCCATCTGCCCAAATCCGTGATAACCCAAATAGGTAGACAATCATCGCATACATATTCCAAAGAAGGAATATCCGAAGCGAGGCATAGAAGCCAGCGCACTCATATTTGAGACCCCGTCACCTTGCGAGCCACGATCGGAAAAAAGCCCTAGAGCGGCCGCCACCTACTCCAAGTCACAGGCTAGCCTCCACTTCTACCCCTCATCAATCAACTTAGCTCGTACTACCACCACAACAAGGCATCAATGGTCTAACGGTTATGATTCAACCTTCCCAAGGTTGGGACCCGCGTTCGACTCGCGGTTGATGCATTTTGATTGGCTTTTTGCCATTTATTCATTTTGGTATGGGCTGTTGATCGCCTTTGCAAATCGCGGGGAAGTGACAGCCGAAAGCCGACTGCGGGACGGGTCGGTGCGATCCAGGTCCGATGGATATTTGCTATGACAGTCGGTCGACAGAACTCTAGTTTTCAGAAGGAGCGACCCGGGGTATGCTCCACTGCGTGCCTGCCATTTTTGCCTGCGATCGTTCGCTCTTTCCTCATTCAGGTCGCATTACCAGCAGTCTTGGAGGAAGGAGCGATGGAAGACGTCCAGTTCGCTGAGTGCCTGCCAGTTTGGTCTCGACCTCGCTCCTTCCTATTTTCCTATCATAAGGTATGATCCTGTCGCTCCTTCCCTTTTATAGGGATAATACAGGGCTGCTTTCATTTTCAATTATGCTATTTTTGGCCGGGTATAATATAGACATCGACCATTATCATTTGGAAGACCCTCTATTATTACAAGACCCGATAACTTCCAGAAATTAAGATCCAGAGCTTTGTGGAGACTAATGTTATCATGGAGCCTAGCCAAAGGACAGTTTGTCTCTCTGAAAGATGCAATTTAGCGTCAAAGAGCCAAAGACATAGGTAGGTACTGTGTTGGAATCACTTACTCTGAAAGCAGTACTTACTCTCCACCAGTCTCTTGTCTAAATACACCATTCATCACCTATAGCAAGGACTAGATCAAGACCTCTCGCTCACTCGTCATAGTCCAGCAGTTCTTCGAGATCCTCCCAATCAAACTCCATGGCCTTGAGCATACCGATAAACTCCATCGTGTCCATCGCCTCTAGTTCCAACTCTCCCAGTCGACTAAGCCTTTCCCTTTTCCTATTCGCCTTCAGAAACTCCTTCCTCGCACCCCCACCCGCCTCCCCATAGAACGACCCGGGCAAATAATCCACCATCTTCATCGGCACGCCGGGGATCGGAAACTGAGGAGACGCGCGCTCAAAACAGTGGATAACCCTTTGAGGTTTATAGCTCACCCCGTTATCAAAGACCTCCACATCGACCGCCCCCGCATGGACTCCTTTCTCCACAGCTTCACGCACCTCCACCGCAGCAGGGTCGTTGAACCACCACGCGAGCACATGCACAAAGACATCGTGGTCCCAGTCATTATCGAATCGGAACGCGCAGGTCTTGCTCTCGCGGAGACCCGTTTGCAGTCTGTAGATGAGAGCGTTGAGCAGGCGGCGGCGGTGCGGGGTGTCGGCGTAGAACCAGGAGAATGGGCGGTTGGGGCTCAGCGGGAAGAAGTCGGTTATGTAGCGGAGAAGGGGATCAATGAGCGGGTGGCATTGCGAGTGGTAGATTGGCCAGGAGGTTTGGAATGCTGCTATTGCGGTGGAGGAGAGGGGGGAGGGCTCAGTGGTCGGCTTCTTCTTATTCGAAGGCATTGTTGGTTTGTGTGATTCCTGCAGTAGGACACGTAGGTAGGTCAGTCACTGGTATCAGATGATGATTATCAGAAGAAGGATTCATACCTTCAAAGAGGGATGAAGAGCAGGGATATCTTTGGGGTGGTTAGATTGTGTCTTAACGCAGCACGCCCTTTACCCGGTGGTGACAAGAGGCGAGTCAGCTCAGTCTCTTGAGGCGTCGACCGTGAGGGTGGATAACGGAACAAACCTATGTTGGATTTGAAAATCGCAGAAACGATGTTGTAGTGGGGGTGCTCAACACAGGACATCACCATGTGTTATCCCCTCCTGGTAGGTGAGCAATCCAGCTGTTGACAAGCAGACGGGTATAAAACCTATCGAAGGCTAGGGTCTGGATGATACTTACCACGAACTGAGAGACATGCAATGATCAAGAAGAAGTGAAATGGTGCTCAACACATTTGAAGAGGTTGACGGTGTTGAGGGTGAAGACAACAGCTGAAGCCCACATCTTGTGTTATACACTTCAACATCCCGCGTCAATACGTTGGGATATTGACTTGCTGCTACAGACGATTTCGCAACCCTGACCTTGTCGTTTACTTTGTAGCTCAAGATTTACTTACACCTTTAGTCCAGCTCTAGAATTGTAAAGAAAAACACTTGCTACACTCGCAATTATCTATGATGTTCCAATAGACAAGCACTACGTCTACCTAGGTACTTGGTACTTTTTCACTTGTTCTCCTACTGCTCTCTGAGACTGGATATCATGAATTTTGATTCCCAATACGAAACCTAGCACTTATTATAGTTGCTGATTTAGCCGGGAGTTTGCATTAATGACCTTCAAAGGTCGACGTTGAAATGAGGTATCATCAAACTGAATACCCGTGGCTGATTCAACTGATACACGTTGTGCCCGGCCATTAAACCTAGAAGGGCACACCTGATATCTAAAATGATTGCAGCTTACTTCTATTACAAGCAGTGTCTGACTGCTATCAGTGTAAGGCTAACGCATGTTTGATTGACTCTACGAAGGACTTCTGATTTGAGATCGATATTAACAAGTCCGATTGATGCGCCTATATACTCCTGTATGTAAATCCCAAGCAATATACTTATCCGGCCATCTAAAACAATTTATCAAAAGCAGTCCGACAAAATCCAGCATCGGAGAACAAAAATCGCTAAACTCGAAGTTGATGCTTTTTCCGAAAGCTCGGGGATAAGTCCAGGGCAGCTCGGATTTAATATCTCCGCTGAGCCCGACCCCGAGCCCGACCTCGAGACCAAGAAATCCATCTATCATACATTTGCCGTCTTACCACGTTTCCTGCTTCGCTGTCAGCTTCTCATCCAGTTTTTTTCTTAATGATTCTTAAAAACTTACCGCGATATACTGCCCAGCCTCCTTCTTGTTTGCCCAGAAAAGCTCGGCTTCTTCTCTGTTCAGGTTCCCCTTGGCCATCGCAACGTCCACCAACGCCGCTTCAACGCCCTCGCCCATGCCCTTGCCGCTTCCGCAGACAAACACACGTCCATCGAGAGAGTTGATTACGAACCAAACTAGATCCGCTTGGTTGCGGACTTCTTCCTGGACGTACTTGCTCTCGCCGCGCCGGCTTTGAACGACCTTGCGCACCTTGTCCTCCTCCACGCCCCACTCGCCTCGATATAGCTCGTCGAGCAACGAATCGCGTACTCCCTGCAACACCCAGACCTTATTCGCACAGTTTGCAGACTGCAATCGGCGCTGTACGAATCCACGGAATGGAGCGATACCAACACCAGCGCCAATGAGCAGCATGGGACCGTCCGAGGCAAATCGCTTAGCGAGGGGGTTCGCCATCAGGCCTCGAAACATAGGAACGTGCAGACCAAGGTCTCCAGGCTCGCCGCCCTGGTTTTGAGCCTGAATGGCGCGCTGAGCAAGACGTTCCATGTAGCCCGATCCGACACCTGTGCGGTGCCCACCCTTCCAGTCGTCAGACTCGGCTACTGTCACGGCGATTTCAACGAGGCGGCGAGACTGTGTGCCTTTTCTCTTGCACGAGATAAGAGGGTCTTGGGAGAGGGAATAAAAGCGGGGCATGAGTTGGTTGAGAGCAGATAGGAGGTGATCTAGAGGAGGTTGAGAGGAGGGGAAGGCGTGGAGTAACTGGGCGACAGTGATGTGGGAGCTGGTGCGGAGATCGCAAAAGGCGCCTTGGCCCTGAGCAGCTGAGAGGAACATCAAGATCTTCTTTTCGCTCGGGTCGCTGGCGTACTCGGCGAGCAACCGGAACAACCCCTTGGTTGGGGCATAACTCTGAATGTCGGAGCACCAGCTCAGCAATTCTCGTCGGGTTGTGATCAACTCCCGAGCTTCGTCCTTGCCCCAGATGGTTGGCCAGCGGCCACTGGATGTGCGTACAAGAATCTTCTTGTCGCGGACGGCCTTGGGAATACCCAACGCGTTGAAAACATCGTTTACCTCTTCCTCTTTATTCATAGGACACACGCCAATCGCACCGCCCACGACGAAGTCAACGTTTCCACTTTCCGCAGGATAATCCGTTACATCAATATCAAAGTGGTATGTCCTTTTCTCGGCGCCGGGCTGTGTGAGTTCCCGTGCATGATAAATGGGGGCTCGGTATACGTCGTAAGGAGGGTGAGGTTTAACAAAAGGAGGAGGATGGTCGGCAGGCCCAAAGTTTGTGTCCAACGCGGAGGCGGGAATTCCCGAAAAGGACACTGTCTTTGGTGGCAAGGGGGCAATGTTGGTTAGTGGGCTGTCTAGTGTGAGGAGATCGACGTTCAGCTTCAAGCTCTGGAAGGCCTTGTTGTCTGGCGGCGTGACGGGATTGATCAGAGAAATAGGTCCCTCGATTCGGTTTAACGGTTGAAGGCGGCAGCATCCACCACCGCAGCACATGGGCTGAAGCTTCTGTGTCCCTCCCGCTCCTACGCTCTCCAGCACGCGCCTCATATCATCAGGGCCCTGTGAAATGAGAACGGTGGAGGCTCGCCGGCGACGCCCTGAACCATCCTCTATTTGTTTCTCATCTTCCAGGTCTGAGGGTTCTGTGGGCGGTGTCGAGGGCGATTGTGAATCGAAATCTGTGATCTCTGTTTCTTGGGACGAAAGCGAGGGGCTGCCGAAACTCGTCGTGGTAACCGACAGCGAGCGGACTCGAGGTTCTTCCGGGACGGGGTTATCTGGGTGGGAGGTCGATGATACGGGGACGTTTCCAGACTCTCCACGGTGAGTATATGTCGGCCTTGCGGCCGCAGTTCGCGGCGACAGCGCTGTCTGGGGTACCACTGCGTGCCCTAAGGTATATATTAGCCATTGACGCTTCGACTTCCACGTAGTGCCTAAAGGTGAGGACCACTAACCCATTGCGAACATAAACCGACGAATAATCAAGCCGAAAGAGTGATACGCGCTGAGCGCTCGTCAACAGTGAGAAGCTGAGAATTCGGTAACTGTGTGAAAAGAGCTAATCTGGTGGGGGGTTTTATAAGAGTAGAAGGATAATTGAGAATAACCGGTTGAGAAAAGGAGTCAAGAGGCTAGATTCTCGGCATGTGCACACCACAGCAAGTCGTCAGAGCGTAGGACAGATGTTGAATAGGAGTTGTGACGGGATCCCAGAGGGTGAATGTTGCTCGGTAATGAGAGTGGATGGGGTGGGATGAGGCGGAAAGTCTTGTCGGCTGGGGCAAACCGGTACCGGGAGACTGGTTCCGCGACGCTAGGAAACGAGGGCGTAACGTTTAGAGCTTTAGGGGCTTCTAGTCCTTCAATCCCTTGCTTCTTTGAGGGTAGATTTGCGGTCGGTTTCAAAAGTCGACTGGAGCTGGCGATGTTGTGTAATTTGGCGAGCATCTGATAAGGAGTCGAAGGTTCTGAGGATAGCTGGCTGCGGCTCGCCACTTCACGTCATTACCAGCGCATACCATGTATTTTTTCCGCCGATGCCAGGTGCCGAATGCGGAACTCGGAGACTTCAACAAACGCCAGAGATAACTGTTTCTGGAAAATAATATCAATGTCTAACAAGGACTGAGATGCCACTAATAATTTAAAGATAATAATCTCTTTTTCTCCTCGGCCGTTACCCATTAGTCTTCGGGATAGGAACTCTCGTCAACGACTCCGTGGAGAAGACGGCGGCTTTCTCCGATATCTCGCTCCTCCAATGGTTCAGCCTGTATCGCACTTCTCGATCACGGATTTCCGAGTCCTAGTCTAGGAAGGATCCTACAGGCCGCCTATTTTCGATGGGAGCAAGATATTGGCAGGTCATACGAGTATTTTCAGGGGGATGTACAAAAATAAACCAAACCCCCTTCCGTCATGGTGGTCTGATGCACAGCGGAATGTCGCCTGGCAGCGGGCAGCCGATTATTGAATTACAGTATGGTTACTGATCTAATCTGATGAGTCCCCGCTTCATCCATTGCGCGTCTAGGGTTGCGATCCCTCCTCGGCTAATGCCCCCTTTCGCCCGAGGCTGTGGTTCTTTATAACTATGGGAGAATAGTGGACGTAATATATCTAAATGGGATATTTCGCGCTCTGTCATGTAGATACTCTGTAGGAGGTCGGGCGTTTTCATCTCTAATCGACTTTTTAGCTTCTGGAAAGGAGCATGTGTCACACGTGACCCCCTTGATGTGTGTCATGGCGGATCAGATAACTCGCTTCGGTAATTTTACGGTCAGATGTTATTTTTGCGGGAATATTTTGCCGCAAATGTCTCGGTTCTCCTTATTGACCGTTCGAGTTACCCCTGCTTTCAGTTCCGAGTATATCCATTGGCAAGAGCCATATACCAGGCACTTACTAGAATCATCTGCATGTTTGTCTTTTTCCTCACAGTTGCCTCTTCAGAAGTGGACAGGAGGTCCCGAGACGAAGCGGAGAGAGCGACCATGTGGGGCATCCGATGTCGGCCGCCCCAGCCATGCAGCATATCTATCAATCAGAAAGGGATTCCCGCAGCATATACGGGAAGAACATGACCAGGCCTGGGCTGCGACGTCGATGTTGGACAATCGACTCTTGCCTTGGGCCAAAGACGACACCAGCAAGGATGTTGCCCGAAAACGACAGACAATTACGTGAGTGTGAGCTCATCGTCTATCGTCTTGCTGACGATATGTACATGATTGCATCTTCTCCACATCCATGATGGGGCCAGCACTGTCCCACGAGGTCGGGATAGACTAAAGCCCTCTAGGTCTCCAACTCTCCATCGAATTCGGGGGCAACTCTAAAACACATTGCAAGCCGCATGATGCTACTGGCGGATGCTGCGCTCTATCAAACATACGAGCACTTGAGCTTATCTGGTGGCGCTGCTCAGGCTCGAGAGTCTTGAGTCACTTCTCCGTTCACGTTGTCTCTCGACTCTCGACTCTCGAATCGATCTTGCTAGTACTAGTATCGTCTGGCCAATAACCCCACATCTTTTATCTGATCTTACTAACGGGCGTGACTTTCCCACTTTGTGTATCGGCGCCGTTACAAGCTCCTCGGGGGCCGCCGAGGTCACCGAACTCACACTGCATACAACGACTCCAAGAGTTCAAGGCACAATGCTAACGTACTTTCGAACACGTTCCGTTTAACTCAAAGACCTCTTGGCCTGTCAGCGGCTTCTGATGATTTTTGGCACTTGGCCTAAACTCCATCGCCCCCGTGCCCCCAATCCAAGAAAGCACAAATATATATAAGCTAATTCCTCAGATGCCCCAGTGCTTCTTTGACTCGAGTGTAGCTACTCCTTTGCGCTAAACCTATGTTTTGACATGGCAATTCAGCTGCATCATCAGTATATCTGAGGATCCCTCTTTCACCCGAGTGCAGATCAGAGGAGATCATGAAGAGGGGTACCTGGCGGCAATTTGTACCAATCGACTATGAAAACCACCGGAAAATGGGTCCGAGTCTTGTGGTATATCCACCATCGTCGGGTCAAAACTCCACGGCACCTGGACAGTTTTGGGAAGGTGCATCCATCGGGAGGCTGAACCTAGCTGAAGAAGTTGTGCAACACCATAATGGGATCACAAGATCTTTCCTTTTTTGCTTCAGACTGCGCCTGCTAGTTAGATGGGAGCGCTTAAATTTCCCCACATGACTGAACAAAGAAATTCGCCGTTTACCATTTTCGAGGAACACTGACAGCATGAGATACATACATCTCATCAAATTTATGTATCGCAAACCCAAAATCCAGCTCCAGAACAACCATTCAGTGCTTGAAACGACCACTGAATGCTGGCGCTAAACAAAGGAAAAGAATCCTGTGGACCAAAAATCGGGAATCTGCAGTATTCATTAGTGGCGATCGTCGCCTAGTGGGTTTTGCTTTTTGCGAAGCGAATGTACCAATAATTTGTATTCATTTATTCCTTGCTCACGGGGGTTCTTTTTGGCGGGAGAGAAGAGCCACTGTCAATATGCCAGCGTAACCGGGTTAGGTTCCGGCTTTGGGTTTGTAAACGGAATTGGACCAGGATTTGTTACTGATTGGATATACTATATATACTACTACTCATCTATACAATTGCCTCCCTTTTTAATCCAAGTTTTTCTCCTACATCGCGCGCGAAAAACAATTAACCATATAACTTACACTTCGAACACATCCCCCTGCTGAACTAGGAACGAGCGCCAACGGCCATAGGAACGGCGTCTCGCTTGATGAGCGCAACAGGCGCGACAAAGTGGTGTCGTCCCCGGACAACGTAGTACAAAGAAGCCAGTGTAACCAGACCAACGTACATGACAACACTCCAGTTCATGGTTGTTTTGTCCACAGTCGAAGTAAGCGGGAAGAAAGCGAACACGAAGATCGGAAGGAGGAACGCCATGGAGGCCAAGTTGATGGCCATTCCGAACTTGCCGAGTGACCATCGCCGAGCTGGAAGGGGCTCGCCTCGGAAACGCTTGATAAGAATGCATCCAATGGAGAGAATGTAGGCCGACATTAGGGATGTAATGGTCAAGGAGACGATGGCTGTCAGGGCGACGGATGAACCGATGTTAATCAGAGAGAGAAGGACCGTTACGGCGAGAGATACCATGACCGAGTTCAGGGGAATGTTCCATCCGGGAGTGACCTAAAGAGTTAGGGTTAGTGTGGAACAATCGGGTCTATGCGGTGACATACATAGGCGAAAAATGACGAGAACGGAAGCCCCTTGTCTCGCGCAAAGGACCAGAGCTGGCGAGAAGCGGTTGCTACTTCTGTGATAGTGCTCGCTGTCAATGTAATCACCAGAATTGCTGTCATAGTGTTCGTGGCAGCGTAGCTCTGCGTCGTATTGTAGAAAATCTGGATGAATGGAAACCCAGTGGGAGTTTCAAGGACGCTTTCAACATCACCAAGTGTGAAGCAGATCGTAATGATCATGATAAACCCTAGGCATGCATTGACCCCGACGGCGGACATCATCGCCTTGGGAAGGGTCCGGGAGGCGTCCTTGATTTCCTCACCTATCAACACATGTTAGACAAGGCTATCAAATGAATTTCAGGGACACGAACACATGTGAACGCTGCAATCATAGCCGATCATACTAGTGATAGTAGTCGAAAACCCCACTAGTGTTGCAGTTCCGGCGCTGTTCCATCCACCGCCGTTGTTGAATTCGGTGAAGACGGCTTTTGCGTTGTTGCGGGGAGCAAGCACCCAGAGCGGGATGATGATAGCGAAGAGTCCAACCACGTGGATGATAAGAATTAGAGCCTCCACCATTGGAAGGTTCTTGGCCAGGAACGTATTGAAGAGGATCGAGAAGGTGGTGATGGCTATCACGAGGAGGGTGCCATGCCATGCCTCAAAGACGTAATTGACATCATTGAGGACAATAAGACCTTGGATAATTGTTCCTGCCAACATGGCGATCGACACGATGGCACATTGCCATCCGATAGCCGTAAGCCACCCTATCCTTGTTAGCAGGATTACGCCTAAGAGGCAAACATTGGCCGTACCAGTGATGTAGCTCAAGAACTTTTGGTAGCGACGAGGAGAGAATTCGGACACCCAGTGGTATTGCCCGCCAGCTGTTGGTGACCTAACCTAGTTAATGGGATGTTTATACTAAGAAAGCAAGGGTACTTACATAGAAGCAATCTCTGCTATACTAGCAAAGACAAGGGAGAAGCCGGCAGAGACAATGACAAACCCCCAAATCAGACCAGCAGTACCTCCATCGGTGAGTGCACTAGCCAGCAGACTATGGAGTTTGAATGGTTAGTCGAGAAAGGCATTTGTACCACATGGCTATGAATACATACGTCAAGACGACTTCCCACGTGCAGATCAGCGTGCATGCGAAACCAAGGATCGATATAAATCTGAAGTTCCGCTGATCGTCAAGGTTAATATTTGCAGACAAAGAACACCCAGACACAATAAACTCACGCGTAGAACTTGGACTCGACCCATAGTACTCATGTCATATTGATCCGCCACTGTACCCATGTACTTTGGGGCGACGAGTCCCTTGGGTCTGTACTCAGGGTCCGCTGCGTAATCAACAGAGACATCGGCAGCAGTTTTCACCCCGGGGGCTCTCTCAATCGTGTCCATGATGCCAAGGTGGTAGAGGGCAATTACGACGGTTATCGGAGAGTTTGAAGATCACAATGAGTCCAGCAGACAGATACCAACAAAGATTGACTGGTTTCCAGTAGCAATTGGAACGCTCCTTGACGGGATCAAAAAGTGTCAAGACGCAACAGCTGCGGAGTGAGTGTCGGGCGAAAAGAAGCAAGGAAGAGAAACCTTGCCATGTGGAAATGTAAAAAATGTTCGAGAAAAGCAGCTCATCAAGGAGGATTCCTCCCCTGCCTAGCCAAGGGGAAAGGTCTAGCTCAATGCTCCCGAGCGTGGGCTTTACCACGAATGGTGAGCCTTCCGACGACGGCGTGTGTTTGAGTTCTTTGGCCACTTTTTGGCCTGGCTTGAGGCTTGCGCAAGTATATTGAAAACGGGGCATCAGTGCGCCACTCATAAAGTACAACGGGATATCAAATCATGAACTTTATTAGGAGTCGGGGTCTCCATTGTGAGTGGATTCGTGGATCATATCATCCGTTTTCCCGGTTATCTTGGAAGTGTCAGCGAGATTTGCCTGTTGCCGAGACGGCGAGTAAGACGACGTGTCATGGTGCAATCAATCGAAAACTCGACTGGTTATTCCGTCGTCCCCCACGTTGGCTCGAGTCGGAACAGCGATCAACTTGTTTTTCGTATTGAACAATGTACTCCGTATGCTGTGTAACCTCGATGATGAGATGGGCAGTCTTCAGGCGAGAAGACGCAGCTTCTGCACCCCGTGCCACTACACGTATCACCAGACAGTGTAGAAGCCCCCCTTGTGTGATCCCTGCTCGCCAGATATCCGCCGGGCGGCCGTTTAATTTCGGGCTTATCCAGGATGGCGACGGCGCGATGCTAGACTGGAGGTTAGCTCAGTATCCTGGAAACTTGTCGTTTTGCGGCTACAGCGTACGAAGGACTGTATCGAGTGGGGAACGTGCTTCGTTCACATCGTGCACACAGTTCGAAGCTCGGGAACCGGATCCTTGCACTTTATCACAGCCTTGGTCCAGAACAGGCAGGTCTTTGGCTGATCTCTGGTGGTGATCGGCCGGCTATAGGCCGAACCCGTCGAGGTGGAGGCGCGAAGGATGGGGGCGGAATTGCTTTTTAGTGCTTCCGGAGCTCCATCCGTTGTCCAGATTTCGGAGACTGGTGTGATTCGCGAACCCTAAAATTATGCTGGTTTATCCAGGACAGCCACGATATTGTTTTCCCTGTCGCCATCCAGACAGACGGGTGCGAGCCATGATCATGCACTCTGCGGACCCTGTCGCTTTCCAACCCTTGGTTTTAGCCAGGAAGAAAGGGCTAAAAAGAAGGAAATATACTACAAAAGAAAATATCGCAGTAGACTGACCACGCTATTTCCACCTATGCACATAGCCGCAATATAATCCACGCTCCTTCCTTTAACTTCTCTATGCCTTCGTTGCTTGCCAGACGGTCATGCCAGGCCCTACCGTTCTCCCAGGGCAGTCGCCGCCTTTCCAGGTGGTAGATGATCAACACCATGGCGCCTGGATTATCATCACCGTTGCATTATGCCTGGTTCTCTCGATTGTCAGCTTTCTTATTCGACTTTATGTGCGGCTCGCCTTGAACCCGCCGTTTGGGAGCGATGATTGGGTTTTTCTGGGAGCAACAGTATGTTTACATTATCGGTTTGGGGAAGAGCAAGACCGAAGGATAGCTGATATCTAATCTGTCAGGCCATTGCTGTCATCCAAGCATCGTTGGTGTTTGGCGCGTGCTCGGAAGGATTGGGCACGGCGATCGTTCTGCTCATGAACAATCAGTTGGACAAAATCCAGAGGGTGAGTCCTTGCTACTAACTTTCCCCCCCAAGAAGCCCTCTGACAGGATCTTCCAACTAACTTGAAACACAAAGCTCCTCGGAGTCAGCGATATCCTCTACCTCATCACTCTGTATACTACAAAATGCTGCGTCGTGGGAATCTATCTACGTCTCACTCCGCAGAGACTACACAACCTCCTATCCTGGGGTACACTGGCCCTGTGTACCTTATGGGTGATCCCTGCTATTTTCATTCTTACAATCAATTGCGGCTTCAATCGTCCCTGGCAGGGAGGAGGAAAACATTGCAAGGATGAGGTACGTTGCCTGATTTTTATTTGGCCCGTTCAGTAACTGCGGATGGGAAATCCTAATGCCATCCAGATAGCAAGGTGGCAGTTCATTGTGGCCCTTGACATCGCAACAGAGATTATTCTCTCCGGCCTCGCTGTCCTTCTTCTCGCCGGTCTCCAGATGCCCTTGAAACGCAAGATCACCATCGCCTCTGCGTTCTTCTTCCGCCTCCCGTGAGTACAACTACCCCACATTCTATCCTTTTTACTCCCAGGGTACGGAGCTCTAATAGCCGCTCCAAGAATGGTCGTCTTCGCCGTCCTCCACATCCACTACCTCCAACGAGATATCCGCTCCGAAAACCCAACCCTCGACCTCGTCAACGCCATCATCTGGGCCCAAGTCGAACTCCACTTCTCCCTCATAGCCTGCAGCGTCTTCTGCCTTCGGCCCTTCATGGCCGCCGTGAGCACAAACTACGGTACAGCCGGCGACTCAACACTGGGAAGCAGCCTGGATGCGTCGAAACAGAAATCTGGGAATTCGAAGTATACCAACTCAAACTTGGCGTCAGGGTCTAGAGGGACAGGGAACAAGGCCGTCGCATATGGCGTGTTGGAGACAGATTTCGGCGCGACGAAAAGGCCTAGGGCACATGATACAAAGGTTATCGCGGATGATGAGATCGAGTTGGTCGAGCAGCGGAGTGGAGCGAGTGTCGGAACCATGGGTAGTGATGAAAGTACCAAGATGATTATTCGGAAGGATGTCCAGTATACCGTCGAGTATGACGGAGGGGACACAAATGGGAGTTCGCGGCCGGGCGATGAGTCCAAATACTGGGATCAATATGCCGACAGGCAAAGGTCTTGATTTCTGTCTCATGCACAATGGCGTTAT
Organism: Aspergillus pseudodeflectus; assembly: GCF_044049435.1. Taxonomy (NCBI): domain Eukaryota; kingdom Fungi; phylum Ascomycota; class Eurotiomycetes; order Eurotiales; family Aspergillaceae; genus Aspergillus; species Aspergillus pseudodeflectus. Next base: position 228,702 of record NW_027263777.1, on the reverse strand, counting down.
GTGCGCAGGTCTGGAAGCAATCTATGTTCGAAAGACTTTCATTTGTTCAAGCTATGAGCAGGACCCGCTGCCATGTGGGAGTCACGATCAGTGTAAATATATCAAATAAAAGAAGGACTCTGTAGCTGCAGGTATATTCCAACAACGCCTCTACTGAACTGCAATCGCTAGTCAACCGTGTCAAGAAATAAATCAGTGGTTATCTATCACGACGGACGCCTGAATGGATGTGCCTCGGTATTCCTATTCTACCGTTAGTTCCAACAATCTAGTAAACACTGGCAGACAGTCCTATGGTGGACACTTACAGCACATACTCATCCAGGCTGATGAGATCAGGCTCGGAGAAAATTAGGTAGAAGTACTTTAGCGTTTCCGCTAACCAAAAGCTCTCCATGTAATCCAACTGAGCAGGTTTGGTTAGCCGCACATCGGTAATCGCCGCATGTCCGTATTTGGAACGAGTGACCCTGTCAATGTTCTTGAACATGCGCCATGCGGCGTCTTGGTACTTTTGATCTCCCGTTATGCGGTACATGATGAAGACAGATTCGATGGCTTCAGGCCTGCCATAGGCGTTAGCGGGTCCATTAGTGCGCTTCCTGGCCAACTCACCTTAGCATGTAGCGCGAGTCAGCAATTTCAATAACACCAGGGGGGAGTTTGAACTTGTCAATAAGAGCCTTGGCGGCTGCGTCGGTGTCCGCTATATTGGCATGTTTGGGAGGTCGGCTCCGGATGTCACGGTACCACTTTTTGTCGTCCCATTGGCAGTTTCGGTTATCTTCACAGGGGCTGAGATACAAGATCTCTGGCATTATTCCTGTTGGCATAATATCGTAAGCCCAGATACAGCCATCAGTCAATTTTTGAGCAATCGCCAGTTCCTCGGGGCGATTAAACACTTTGGCTCCGATGCCCACTGTTCCTCCAAGGAAACACTTGAGATGTTCAGCTTGTGGCTCTATCTTTTTCTGGCTATACTTTGATACGGCATTGACATTTCCTGAAAACAGGATATCCCTTCCGTCTCGAGTCATGGGCCGAAAGAGCAAATGCTTTTTTATCGATTCAATTGCTGACTCGTACATTCGCTGGTATTGTGGCGTCCGCGCTTGTAGTAGCATATGTTCCTTCGGGAGGTATTCATATGTCGAATCCGCCATTCCTCCTACAGTGAAACGAGTGTCGATGAACCGTAAGCTCTGGGCGTCCACCATCATTGGCCATAGACCGGGAACCTGGGTTTCCTTCTGGGCCGCTTCTAGGTTGTCTGAAATTCGTTGGATGGCATCGAAATATTTGGGGTCTCCGGTCAGCTGGGACATTCGCGTGAATTCGAGGTTAAATGAACCAAGTTCCGCAAGGATAGTGTTGCCGCTTGGCCGAATATCTAAGCCTGCTGCCGATCTAGAACAGTTAGCACAACGGCCGCCCTCGTTTGAGAACCATATTGAAAGCTCACCTCGTCCACTCCCACCGTGATTGTGGCATTCTATTGCGCGTATCAAAAGAGCCATAGAGGAAATCGGCGATCTCAGTCGCCTTCTTCAACAGAATGGGATATGTTCCATTTGTTAGATCGTAGGCCCCAAGGAGACCTCCAAGATATCTGATATTGGTCTCAAACACATTAATTTGTAGTGATTCGGTAGTCGAAAAATCGATCTCCTCGAGCGCTTGCAACGCTTCCTCAAACTCATCCATAAGGCCCATGATGATGAGTGAATCGAGGGAGTCAACTAAGGTTGCTGCCCATCCGGCAAACGAAGTTCTGTATCCACCGCTTAGAGGTGACAGTTCGTCCTTTAACCAGGCATTGTTCTTGTATCCACTCCACGCATGTTTGAATGCCTCCTTCACTGCGTTCCGTTTTCTTTCCCGCCATATGCGACTAAACCACCACTCGGGAGGAAAATCGTACTGAACTTGAGGAATCGCAGAGGGAGAGGATGTCGGTAGCGAGATGTAATCGGCAATCGGATACTGCTCTTCGTGTTTGGACCAACGTATACGGTTGTCATCCTTCGCGTATTCGACTATGTGGTCTGCTGAGGTTTGCTTGATGTAGGAAACTTGCGCACCTGGCGGCAAGGTCGAGAAAAGGAAGTAGGTAACGGAAATAAGAACGAAGGTTGGTACAACATAGCTCTTTCTTACTAGAAGCATGATGCTGAAAATTATGTGAAAACTGTTAGCTGGAGTGAGAGTAAGAGACAAATTATGAATCTATAAGTTAGGCCAAATGAGGGGACAACTTTAACAGCTGGAGCTGGGTCAATAAACAACTGGGCAGCAACATGAACGAGCGAATCTGCAGCATGCTGATACAGTTTTTTTTTTAAGGCATCGAGAGAGTACTGCGAGTTGTGGAAGGAGAATGAACCTCCAGCTGGGGAAAGGCTCAGGGCCTGGCAAGGGGCATTTAGAAGCAGGGCGATCGTCTTGGTTTGAGATCAAAGGTCAATCAATGACCGTGTCATGCCAGAGGATCGGCATTGAATCCACCCCTTGGAGCTGTTTTATGTACACTTTGATGGGTAAATGGCAGTCGCATGCCTCTTCCCCCTTCGTGAAAGCTGCCAGACAGAGACCCAAGAATCCAGGCTGGAGCCGTTTGCATGCCCAGCGAGATTGTCCTTGTTTTGAGAGTTCGGGTGGCTTCATGGCCGAGTCTGGCCAGCATTTTGGGGACTACAGTCCCTGGGTATGGCATGAAAAAGCATCTCGTCTTGATTGGATCTGCCGGCATTGCGTAAGCTGTGGTCCCTAAGCTTGAAAGTCTGGGAGGCCCAGAGGGTCTGTGGCGTGTTAGTCTCCGAGACTGTGGGTAACAGCTGCTATTCTTGACCCCTGGGTCTCAGCCTCCATCGTCCCGCGTCTTGGCAGATCCCTTGACAGAGGTTCTCCTGAGCGAGTGATGACCTGACAACCGACGTGGGAACAGAAATGCGATGAGCGCGAGCTTTGCACTGGGGGTGTCATGTATGGTTAACCGAGGAATTGCACTTGACAGTTCAAGACTTGGAGGGAGTCAGTCTGTACCTTAAGATTGGTAAAGCAACCACTCCGCAATGTTTGTGCTGTTTGTATTATGGCCTCAGGCCTCCGTACATTAGTGCAAGGTTTACGGCCTTAAGGTTTAGGCCGCTATTACACCCGCAACATTGGAGTTCTCGGTGCACACGTACACAGTACAGATTTTATGCAACGTGCGATTCTCAGGCCACGGTTTCTATTGGCGCTACTTTATAGTTAGATCTCTGATATATTAAGGTTAGTTCTTGCAGACATTCGAACGTGACTACCTCCCAAGTTAACCATAGTGTAGTGCAACTGAGCTGCTGTGAAACATCAAGCTATATTTGCAACAGCTCGAGGGAAGAAAGCCGATAGTCTGGAAAAGGTTCTGCAGTGATACTTATTGGGGACATATTTGCGTCTACTACTCAGGCAATTCACGGATCCGGCTACGCTCCCATTAACCTACGGGGATCTCCGCGCCGACTTTTGCACGCAACAAGTCTTCATATCGAGCAAACGACCGCCATGCCACTCACAGGGTATCTTCCACTGATGTACTCGACCTATTGACAGTCCAAAACTAACAAAGCATCAGTGTCTTCTTCATACCCTCTAATCCAAATGCCTCCACTGCTCTAGCCACAATTATAGAGCGCCTCAGCTTGGCCTTTGCGGAAGAGCCAGCTCTTCTCGGACGCTGGGGCCTCGAGCACAAATTGATGCGAGACACACCATCGTGTCTACCCCCGTCAGCTTCACAGCGCCAAGCCACTCCCAAATTTATGCAGTTTCTATCTCTGTCCCACTACCCTCATGGGTTCATATACGCCTCTCAGCCATTAGACAGTGGCAATGCCCCTAGTGGTGCTAGCGCTACGAGTTCACAGTCCTCACAAACGACGACAGCCACAACGCCGATGATCATGACGACCGTCCCGCACCAATCGACTGCTTCTCTGTATCAGCATTTCGTGTACGCCTGCCAGCCTTTCTGGGCGCCCAGACACACCGTCACCGTGCAAAGCGGGATGGTGTATGAAATCGGTGATTTTCGAGTCAGGGTTGGCGACGTGCGACAGACGCAGCCTGCTGTCCGGGTGCGAGGTACGGTCGTTGAGATTGAATGGCGCGGTCCATCGTTGGTTTCTACCTTATCGGCACTGTACCAGTCGAGAAAGCAATGGACGGGCGGGGCATCAGGTTTATATTCATGGGACGAGGGAGAGGATGAAGAAAATGACGATTTGGGTCATGGAATGCCCTTACTTGACGGGGTGGAGGAGGCAGATATCGACACGGAGTATGGGGTCACTGCCTCATTGATTAGGGAGTTCTGGGCGACGCTGGGGGTGGATGGGGCGAGGGAGGCTATACTTGTGCCGGATATTGGAAAGGAGGTGAAGCGGCGCTTATACGAACTGAAGCAGCAAGGTAAGCAAGCGTCTGGCCGGCCAGGGAAGGACGACGAGGGTGCACAGCTAGCCGACGAAGATCCTGACCCGGACGCTGGGGTAGACGTGGCAAGGCAATACATGGAGATCTTTAGGTTCAACCGATGATAGCCGGGGAACAACCCAGATATTCTCTTTTTTTGAAGGTTGCAATTGATCCCCTATCTGGCCTTCATCAACCTTTCCAGTGGCTTGTTTCTATGCGTCAGTAGTGCTAAGCGCAAACTCCGAAAAAACCAATCAATTCATCAGTCAGACTAGATCGGCTAGGCGGACCACGAGATGATTTAAAGGCACAGAGTGGGGAATATGTTTTCTGCTACATGAATCGTCGCAAAACCACGCTAATATTGGATGAAGAGTGACAAAGACTGGTAGAAGCCAGAAAGCAGTAGAGGCAGTCGTGGTATAAACAATTGGTGCCTGAACACAACTTGTTGCAATCTCGGCTTATCCGATTTACGTATCTGGTTGAGAAGGGGATTGTGGAAACAAGAGACACAGTTCAAATCTTGACAGCCGTTAAAACCACTAAGTGCTGTATCCGTGATGAGAAGGCTACATTCCATGATATAACAACTAAGGTGAGACATTATAAGAAGTGTCCACACCTTCGCTAACGATAAACATCATAAGGTCGGAGGCGTTTATTTTTGCATCATGAGTTGCACAAATTCGTTGTCTGAATAGCAATTAGCACAACCTCTCGCGCATGATGTTTGCGGAAATCGCCAACGTACAGTCAATTCGGCCATCACCATCCTGATCCGCCTCACGGATCATCTCATCAACTTCGTCATCAGTGAGCTTCTCGCCAATGGAGGTCATGACGTGGCGCAGTTCGGCAGCTGAGATGAAACCATTGTTGTCACGGTCGAAAACCTTGAAAGCCTCTCGGATTTCCTCCTCGGAGTCGGTGTCCTTCATCTTTCTGGCCATCATTGTGAGGAACTCTGATATATATTTTTGAGTCAGTGATCTGCCCAATATCCTGTAAGCCTAGAGGTTGTATCGTGAGTATATACCTGGGAAATCAATGGTGCCGTTGTTGTCGGCGTCAACCTCGTTGATCATGTCCTGGAGTTCAGACTCGGAGGGGTTCTGCCCGAGCGAGCGCATCACAGTGCCGAGTTCCTTGGTGGTAATCTGGCCTAAACGCATTCACACATTATCAATACCAGGCTAATTGATGGGGCTAAACATTATGGGATAATCGAGGCTGAGCGTATGCGATAACGTTGCCGGAGTGGGTGGGTTGCACTAACCATCACCATCCTTGTCCTGTTCAAAGCGGAAAAGGGTAAATAAGGGATTCTTAGATAGCGATCAGTGATTATAAGATTTCGTGGGCGACTTACAAATAGGGAGAAGGCCTCCTTGTACTCGGAAACCTGCTCTTCGGTGAGGGAGTCGGCCTGCGAGGGAGTCGTCAGCTCTTCTGAGCAGGATAGCAGTAGATCTGCCCCGCAAAGTGGGGGAAGCGTCCCGACACAAGTTCGAGCGCAGGGAGCAATAGAAGCGTACCATGGTGAGAAGTGTTTGGTGATAAGATCACGGAAATTCAAGTCGGATGAGGGATGAAGCAGGACTGAGGAGAAATAACACGAGCAGAAAGACGTTGGTGGAGATGGGCGGCGGTGGGGGAAGAAGGAGAGTTAAAGGGGACTCTAGCCTCAAACCACAACAACCAGAAATCGGCGGCCACTGAGCTGGATGCCTGGCAAGGCGGTCGCTTAGGCCTGAAACGTGACCCGCCCTGGCCACTCTTTGGCCTTCGCACGCGCGAAGGGCTGAAAGGGCTGAATCTTCAGCGAAGTTTCCCTCATCTTCAATGAATTCCAAATGTCTTTGTTTCTCTTGACCTGGCGCGATGATTCTCTTCCAACAATGAGGTGTTTCTTGGCAGAGCTGACGATAGGTGATATCAAGCCCATTTTCCGCAGTTTTTGAGCCGCCCTGGGATTATATCAATTATCTGCTGACAGTTGCACTTTAATCACCAAGATGCGATTCGACTGCCTGCAGGTTATTTTAAGCAAAGTACTGCCAAGCCGTAAATCCGGATCTGCCTTGGGCATATCCACACCCAGCATGGTTACTCCGAGTTCGTGGAACTATGGATGCTGACATGCAGTGTCGCCTTTCTGCATAGGCTGGTATATGTACGAGTAGTATTTGAGGCATTGGAGCCTATGTGGCAACTTTTGAGGAGCACATTCGAGGCTCTGTACAATGACCTCCACAGACAGCACAGGGATAGGAAATTACGAGTCGTACATTGAGGCGCTCGATTGGATTCGATCGGCAGGTATGGAGCACCACGCAGAAAGCGCTTAGAATGGTCTGGAACTCAGACGAGGGTTCATCCCTATCAGTCGCACCGGCCAGTCTCAGATCTCGCAGAGAGGTTCCTTGGCTTGAGCATTTGTAGATAAAGAGGGGCCAGAGTGCATATAGAACAGCCGAAGGCCCAGCCAGGTACATTGGTTCCCAAACCGGACTAGTACCTGCGGTTCACTTCACGTGGGCGATGAGATCAGCCGTTGAGCTGCCGATGTCTGCTGCTCTGGCCATTACGTCGTTCGAGCTCCGACGGTCAAAACAGCTTGGGTCTTTTGTTACTTGCTTGACGAATTGGTCTGGGTTTAGATCTGGGCTATACGGCGTTTATTGGGCATTATTGTGCCTCCTCTTCGAGTTCTCGGCCAATAATGCTTACCGCGACCTAGAGGACACTTACCAGCAGAGTTCCTGGGGAAGCCAGCCCTGTTCATCGTCCACGATGTGGCGGGATCGCACGAATCTGTACCTTTCCACCTTGCTGAAATTGCATGATCTATGCGAGCTACTGCTAATGTCTGTTCCCTCACAGTTACATATCCTACCGCCAGTCATTCACACACCACCCCGCGAAGAAACCGCGCTACATCGGAGCTTCCAATGGCTTCACCGACATAGGGTCTCAGGCCGAAGAAAGCCGGAGACTCATATCTGAATCCACGGGAATAGATGACGATGGCGATGCGATCATTGAAATGGATGTGCTTCCCCCTCGCTGGGTCGACGTGCAAGAGGAGGTGACGGAGCTACTAGAGGACATCGCGCAGAAGTCGGCACAGCTCGATAAGCTACACCACAAGCATCTGCTCCCCGGATTTGGCGATGAGGATGTACGGAAGCAAGATGAACGTGTGATCGAGCGATATACCCAAGATATTACGCGCGGTTTTCACGAATGTCAGAAGCTTGTCCAGAGGATTGAACTTATGGTACAAGAGGCCAAACAACAAGGAGGAGTGAGTAGCGGGGATGAGACAATGGCAAAGAATATACAAATATCCCTGGCTTCGAGGGTGCAGGACGCCAGTGCTCGGTTTAGGAAGAAGCAAAGCACCTACCTAAGAAGTGAGCCAGCCAGGCACCCCCAGTTCTCCCTTTATCAGCTAGCTCACCCAACAATCAATAGAATTACGAGGCCTCGAAGACTCGGCGTCACAATTCGATCGCTCGCCCACTCCCGTGCAAAATTCTTACACAGATCCGTCCTTAATGGAGTCTGATGCGGACAAATCATTTTCGCAAACTACCCTAATGCAAACCACACAGCGGATGACCGGCCAGAACGATGCCGTCATCCTCCAACGGGAGCGGGAAATCAACGACATTGCGAAAGGAATCATCGAGTTGTCCGATATCTTTCGCGAGCTTCAGACAATGGTCATCGACCAAGGTACTATGTTAGATCGTATAGACTACAACGTGGAGCGAATGCACACGGACGTCCAATCCGCTCAGAAAGAATTGAATGTGGTACGTCGCAGTCTTGGAATACGCAGAGCTATGGAGCTATCTGACGAGCTATATGCAGGCAACGAACTATCAACGGCGAACCACGAAACGAAAGGTTATCCTTTTATTAATACTCCTGGTAGTGGGTATGATTATCGTCCTACTCGTCAAACCCAAGAGACATTCTTCCTCAGAACCCGCGCCTCCTTCTTCGCCCCCTCCTTCTCAACCCGACAACAACCCGCTGAACATGGTTCCGCGAGAATCTGGAATCGCGTACAGGCGTTCGGCCTCCTCATCATTTTCTCGCGTCGCGAAGAGCAAGTGGGTTGAACCTGATATATACAGATAGCTACCTGTGATTTCAGAGATACCATCATGATAGCCTTGGCAATATGGTTATTATCATTCAGTAAACAAGCTGACCCAGCTTCGAGGCCACATCATTGCCATTGTATGCCATGGCTTTCAAATCAACATAAAATCGCCAACCGATTGAGTAATGAATCGATATGGAGAAATCCTCCACTTGCAGGCAGTGGTGAAGTAGCTGTCAAAATACAATATATTGCTTCAGGTCAACCTTCCTGACCTCCAATACATGCCCGAAAGATGTTTGAATCGAAATCGCCATCATACCAACTATGAAAATGGGAACCTTCGAGCCTCTTCGTTGAGAAATGTCTGATACAAGACTCAGCAGCCAGTATGAAACATATAGGAAGACATGTCCACAACGAGGGACATCCGGAACTTCTGCAGAGGTAAAAGGTTTCAAAAAAGCTAGCTTTGGATATTGCTCTCCTGCTTCAAAAGTTCTGCGACATCGGCATCTAGATCTCCGCTCGCGAACTGTGCGTAGTCCTCTTCTTCATGAGCAACCTTTCTCTTTTTGGTGTGAAGTCCATTCATGATGTCTTGCGGAAGTTCACTAAACGCTGTTGATGCAGGAGGCTGGGTAAGTCCAGGAATGGAGGCATCGCCGGGATGTTCAAATCCTAAGGAAAAGCCTCCGAATGCGTGAGCTTCCTGTTCATGACCCGCTGGGAAGTCTCGTGCTTCTTGTTTTGGTGAGCCAACGGGGGTAATCGCTTCAACAGGCGGAGGAGTAAGAGCTTCAACCTCCGGGCGAGGCACGCCTTCACTCCTTGGGCCAAAATCTCCAAGGTTTGCCGCCGGTGTATTCTCCGCCGAAAGTCCTCTCATGATCGCATCCTCAACTTCTCGTTTCTTGGATTCGGTTTCGGCTTTCTTGTCCTGTAGTTGAAGAACCAACGCCTGTTCCTTAGACAGCGCTGTACGGTTGGTCTCGAGAAGCTTTTCTAGGCCATCAATGAGGGCAAGGCGTGACTTGACCACCTCGGACACTGAACTCTCAGCGTTCGCAAGCGTCTTTAGCAGCTGGCTAAGTCGAGCAGCATGTACAGGAGGGGTCGGTAAGGGTACGTTAGGATCGTTCATCTTATCATACTCGGCATTGGCAGCTGTAGCAGATGTACCAGAGGCAACAGCTGCTTTAGAAACCGCTACCTGAAGCGGGACTAGAGGCTGCAGTTCGGATGGTGTCGAGCCACTTGGACCAGAGAATAGCGAGCCGCCCAGCAACGGCTTTTTGCCGGTCGAGCGCGATTTATCAATTTCTATAGTAGGTCAGTACGCGGCTTTCGATAACGGCGCAAGGAGTCTATACCATCAACTCGAGCTTCGACGGCCTCCTGAATTGGAAGTTCAAATATTGAACGCTGTCTCCAAACCTCAACTACCCGTCGCAATTTCTGTTGAATATCATTCGAGGAACCTTTGTATGCGGTTGCCACGGCCTCGGCAATAATCTAACCTGCGTCAGCCCATCCTTGATATCTGTATGTCCAGGCCACGAGTACTAACCGGTGAGAAAGCAATAAGAAAATCTTCTTTGCGCCGTGCTCTTGACTGCTGCGCGACCTCTACCTTCCCTATCAGTTGCGGATCGAATATGGACTCTAGCGTAGAACGTACCGTTTGCGAGATAAATCAGGTTGAGTCGTTTTGGAGCTGGGGAATCGCGGAGTTTTTGGAGCCATAATTGTGCAGTTCGATCGGCATGTCGTCTTGATGTTGTAGTTGGTTTGTTAGAGAAATCCCAATAGATACAGAATGAAGGCTAATACCTGTGAAACATGACCCATTGCGCGACGGTCACAATGCCCTCCTGGGTCTCATTGAGAGCAGACAGTTTTGCTTTCACTGAATCGTCTGTGTAGGCCATGGATGCTGTTTCATCCGAAGCCTGCGTGTAAAATCCTTTTGATTGAGTCTTCAGCAATCGAGGGTTGAGATATAGGTGTTTCGCCGTTTGCGCTTGACACTATCCGACGCCGAGCTCGGAGAAGTCAACGACCAACTACTATCACTTTCAACAGGCGAAGCAAGAGTATTCCACTATACGAGCCGCCAAGGCAATATTCAAGAGCAGCACCAAGATTAATCTCCGGAACATTCACTTGTGAGGTGAAGAAGAATTGGCTTAGGGAGCAACAGTGAAGCTCTCTGTCGCACTCTAGGTCCAAGCTTATTCACCGCTTTCTTGGTCGGCAGAATCGCCGGGTCTCAGCCATCGCATCTCCCTCACGCTCAAAAGAAGCCACCTGGAGCATCGCTCTTTCATCATTTCCCGCTTACCTACCTGCTTGCAAAAGATCCTGCTCCTGCAAGTAATTGGACTTGGTGACTAGACTTAGACCCTTACACCATGGCCGACCGATTCCCCTCATTGGAGGACTTCTCCGCGGGTTAGTTACCCGCATCATTGTCTGGGGGTGTTTCTGGGGCTAACTATGCCGGTATCAGGTCAAACCGAAGCTATCGAAACCAATGGCACAGACGAGAACGACTTTTTAGCCCGTGAAAGAGCCCTCCTAGGCGACGATGCCGACCAATTCGCAACTTCCCAAGACCAAGCCGCGTCTACAGATGTCAACAATGACGAACTACTGGGTGGCCCAGAAGAGACCCAGGCCAGCGCTGGTCCCGAGATCTCCGGCTTCGAATCCGCTTTTCCTGCCATAGAAACACAGAACGAGGTACGCAGTTGAATCCGGCACTGGGACCTATGTTCACAAGAACACTGTCTCTGACCATTCGCAGCAAGTTGCTCCTGGCGGCACCATCACTGGAACTGGAGCGCCCTTCCCGCCCACTGGATACTCAAGCTATCAGGCTCCTGAGGAGGAATCCGAACCAGTTAGGTATGTCCTATTGACCATCCTACACATGATTTTAATGCAGCTTCCCGGCGTTCGTTCATATCCGTTCGGTTGCTAATATTACATTTACCTCAGGGAGTGGCGCGAGAAGCGGGATGCAGACATCGCACGACGGGCAGAGATCTCGAACGAAAAGAAGGAAAGTACCATTACCAAGGCTAGGGAGGATATCGACGACTTCTACGTGTCCTACAACAACAAGACGGATAAGCTTCGTGCCCAGACCCGCGCCGAAGCAGAGCAGTTCCTGGCGAACCGCGAAAACACATCGTCTGGTGGAACAAGCTGGGAACGTATTGCGAAACTCGTGGATGTTTCTGGGAAGGGCACCAGAGGCGGTGCTAGCGGATCAGGCAAGGAGCGCTTCCGAGAGTTGCTGCTAGATCTCAAGAAGGATGAGAAGGCTCCTGGCGCTAGCGGGGTTTGATTGTATTTTTCTTCTGCTTATTCCCTGGTTTTCTGGCCTTTTCCTTTCTTCCTTTCACTTGATGTAGGTAAATAACGCACCGTGTACTTCTTCTAGCTTTATGCCATCATCCTATTCCCTGAATATGTCGTTATGAGCATGGGCAATTGATCTACGGGAATGGTCAATCAAGAGGCGGTAATTCTGGGATGGGAATTTAACTAACGAGAGCCCTTGTACTCTAAGGTCTTCAGCGGGAATATAGACAATAATACCTACAACTGCTAAACACCCACGTATGTCCTGATATTGTAAAAGGTGCAAAGACATCAAAATAGCATAAAGATGCGTCTTCATTAGCCGAACAGCAATTATGTGTACCTTCAATCCAACTCGGTTATATCGCCGCCGGGCTCCCCAATCTTCTCAGCCTGTTTTTCTCTCTTGCCCTCAGCTTCGATTTCTTCGAGTTTTTTGCGGCCTTCTTCAGTTGTAGCATCAACAATGCCTTCCTCAAGGCTAAGCATGCCGCTCTGTCCTAGCTTCTCAACAACATCCTCGGCCTCTTCTACACTCAATTTGCCGAGGACCTTGTTGACTTCATCGAGGGACTCCGACGCCAATGCCTTTTGCAGCTCTTGGGAGAATGACTCGTAAATCTTTCGCGCTTCAATTTCCACAGCTTCGCTACTCCCACTTTGGGGAATGTTGATGGTAATTTTAGTATTAGGGTCTACCGCATGAAGTTGAATTTGCTCCACACCGGCGGGATCGTTGGATGCTGAACTGTCCCTGGCTAGTTCAGCAGCACGAGTCTTGATCTTGTTGTAGGTTTCGTTGACATCATTTCGAAATAAGGTTCCTGCCTGGTGTTCCCTTGTTGTAATGCTATAAGGTGTGTGTATTAGCACTGCATCTATCGCAGCTAAGACGGGAATGCCTACCGCTTGAAGAAAAGTGAGATACCGTCTGGGCCAAGCGAACGGCAATATTGCAGTAGCAGGCCCTGGTGGACACATTGACGCGCATAGTCATCCTTGCCATCCATTTGGCTATTGAAAGCTTCAACCAGCAGGCCATCTGTTTCTTTCTCCGCGACAATTTCCGGATGATCTGAAATGTACTGGTGTAGGGCTCGGTAGTCGTTGCGGTTGATTTTGGCAAACTTCTTGGCCAATTCGCTGGCTTGCACGCTATCCGGATCATCAAGCGCCTCATCATCATTGCCTTCTTGACCGGAAGCCCCAACCGCCGGTGTAGGGTTCAAAAGCTCAACGGAACTGGTTTTCTGCGTTGTCGCCGGGGTAGTCTTCGGCTTCGCAATGTGAGAAGTATCGAATCCAGTATGAATCGATTCGCTGGTGATTTTGCTGCCCTCCTCCTTTTCTAGCTGGGCCAGCCTTGTGAGTAGTTCCTTCTGTAGGCCTTGCACCTTTTCCTTGTGTCCCTGGACACCCTTGACATACGCCTGGAATAGACTGTCGGGCTTTGACTCCTCTACCTCTTTTTTAACCTGATCCACCAATGCGCTCATCATTTGGGAGTATTTTGGCTGTTCCCTTTCCTGTGTATGAACTCCTTCCGGCGCTGGCGGGGGCTGATCATCTGCGGGATTCATCGCAAATTCCATGAGTGCTTGAAATACAACATCTTCCGGATTTGATGTGGACCCTTCTTGCTCTTTGAAGGATGTAAGGAGCTTCTCAATGCGAGAAAGCAGACCCTCGTTGACGATTCGCTCATACTTCAGCGTCTGTATTTCGTGGCGCCGTTGCACACGTTGTTGGTGAATCTGGGCTTGTTTGGCTCGGATGAATGACCGTTTGTCGACATTTGGGTGAACTTCAATGTCCGAGTCGTCCGAGAGCTCGAGGGCGTCCCACTTGCTGTAGTCGAGCACCATTTTGAAGAAGTATAGAAAGAGGGGTGGTAAGTGGGGTTACAAAACAATATGAATGTTGCTCTCTATAGGGCGAAAAAGAGCAAGGGTAACAGGAGTAAGGGCGAGCGATGAGAGTTTCCTTCTGATGGCCTTATTAATTCGTCGATCCCAAGAGAACGGCCCGGGGCGTGCCAATAACGAAGCTCAATATCGAAAGCTCTCGATTGCTCTCGATCCGCTTCCATCCAAGGCTCGTGATAGGCGGCAACATGCGGCAGAATCCTGGGTCTCCGATCTTGTTCCGAACCGTCGGGATTTTGGCTTCGGCAGGTTCGCTCCAGATCAAGCTCGCAAGTGCGAGGCGTTCCTGTTGTTTTTGGATCAGTGATTGATATCCTTCCATTAATGTCATGAGTGCCTCGAAAACACCCCTCTTTTACCAGTGAGACATGGCATCTTGTTCAACCACAATTACATCATTTTGAACGGCAGTTCATCATCTCCGAAATGCGCGGGTTCCGGGTACGACCATCCTGGGTTGCAAGAGCTCCTTCAAAGGGAGCGGCTCCAGGAGATGGCAGCGCTCTGAGGAGTCTGTATTCTGAGAACTTTTCAGCTTCTTTCAGACGTGATTCTTATGCTACCAATGCCCGGCCTTTCCCGATATTTTCGGAATCCTTCTCTAGTCGCAGAATCTCTCCTACGGAGTTAACCAACCACATTCATAAACCAACAATTGCATTATACACAAACACTCCAAAACGCCTTCGTCCGAACCCTCGAATCATTCAACCCCTCCGATCGTTTTCCTCCACGCGACCGTTCCTAGATACCCAACCGCCTCAGCAGTCGACGAAGAATTCGCGCGCGGAGAACAAGGACAAAGAAGACGATGATAATGACCAGGGGTTTGAGCTTTCTGAAAAGGCGGCACAGGCGGCGCAGGTGAATCTTCGCGCGAAGCTAGCAAAAGATGGCAATGGCGGAAAAAAGTCAGGGTTCAGAGAAGTATGGAGGCTTTTGCTCATTGCGCGACCGGAAGCGAAGAAGCTCGGCTTTGCATTCATTTGCTTGCTAATTTCTTCTTCAATCACAATGTCGCTTCCTTTCTCGATTGGCAAAATTCTGGATGCGTCCACGAAATCCTCCGAGGACGGTGGTAATGAGCTTTTTGGTTTGAGCCCTCCAATGTTTTACGGCGCCCTGGCCGGTATTCTCGCCTGCGGTGCGGCCGCTAACTACGGTCGTATCATCGTATTGAGAATCGTGGGCGAGCGTATTGTCGCCAGACTCCGTTCGAGGCTCTTCCGCCAAACCTTTATACAGGACGCAGAGTTCTTTGATGCGAATCGAGTCGGAGATTTGATCTCGCGGTTAGGCTCAGACACCATAATTGTTGGCAAGAGTATAACACAGAACCTATCAGACGGATTGCGGGCTGGCGTTAGTGGCGCCGCTGGCTTCGGTATGATGGCGTATGTGAGTCTTAAACTCTCCAGCATCCTGGCACTGCTGCTCCCTCCAATCGGAATAGGTGCCTTTTTTTACGGGAGAGCAATTAGGAACCTGAGCCGCAAAATCCAGAAAAGCTTGGGAACCCTAACCAAGATCGCGGAAGAGCGCCTGGGGAATGTCAAAACGAGCCAATCCTTTGCCGGCGAAATCCTCGAGGTCAACCGGTACAATACTCAAGTGCGCAAGATCTTCGAACTTGGAAAACGAGAATCATTCATCAGTGCAAATTTCTTCAGTTCTGTATGTATCAATCTCTTGTGCCTTCGCGAGGCTGATCTAATGTGTGCTAGACGGGGCTCATGGGCAATCTGACGATTCTGGCGCTTCTCTATGTGGGAGGTGGTATGGTCAAAACCGGCGCCATCAGCATTGGAGAACTGACATCTTTCCTGATGTACACGGCTTACGCAGGCTCTAGCATGTTTGGCATGTCTAGTTTCTACTCCGAGTTAATGAAGGGTGTAGGGGCAGCCAGTCGGTTGTTCGAACTACAGGATCGCCATCCGACGATCTCGCCAACCAAGGGTACCAAGGTTGTATCTGCTCGTGGCCCTATCCGCTTTGAGAACGTCTCGTTTAGTTATCCGACCAGGCCTGCCGTCCCCATCTTCAGAGATTTGGACTTCGAGATCCCACAAGGCACGAACGTCGCCATTGTTGGCCCATCCGGAGGAGGAAAATCCACCATTGCTTCTATACTCCTGCGGTTCTATAATCCCACCGAAGGACGTGTCTTGATCAACGGCACGGATATCAAGGGGATGAATGCCAAATCACTTCGCAGGAAGATTGGTGTTGTCGCACAGGAGCCTGTGCTCTTCTCTGGAACAATCGCCGAGAATATTTCCTATGGAAGTCCCCACGCAACTAGATCCGAAATAGTCGCAGCGGCAAGGAAGGCCAATTGTCAGTTTATCAGCGATTTTGTAAGTTGAGACCCTGGATGTTTTCCTTTCAGTCTACTAACGAGGTATAGCCGGACGGCCTTGACACTCAAGTAGGGCCTCGCGGGGCTCAGCTCTCTGGAGGACAAAAACAACGAATTGCGATTGCCCGGGCACTTATCAAAGATCCCGATATCCTGATTCTAGACGAAGCCACCTCTGCTCTTGACGCCGAATCAGAGACTCTGGTGAACAGCGCTCTTGCAGCGCTGCTCCGTGGCAACAACACGACCATTAGCATCGCCCACCGACTTTCTACTATTAAGCGATCTGATTCAATCATCGTCCTTGGCCCCGACGGGAGAGTTGCCGAGCAAGGCACCTACGAAGAACTAAGTGCGCGCCCGGGTGGCGCGTTTACTAAACTTATGGAGTGGCAGTTGAACGGCGGTGATGCACAACCGCCAATTAGCCCTGCCATTGACCCTGAGGCACAAGAGAAACCCTGGGAAGTACGATCGGAGGAGGAGGATAACCATGAATCCGAGAAACCACGATAGACCCTTCGTTTTCATGGGTGCCCTCTATCCTCTCCTTGCCACGGCTTACCTATCATTTTGTCTCTGTTTCATCCTCTTTTGTTAGCACTTTCACATAGCCTAGAGCCTTCTGTCGCCTCATTTCGAGGATGGTAGGTGAGGATATATCTGTATATGACTGGGAGTAGCACAGTCGCAGTATGGAGGTTACGGACTTGAAGAGGTTCTGTCTGACTCCTCACTGTAATTAGTAACATAGACATACTTAATAGAAGTACTCATCTCTATCAGACCTTCTTCCCATTTGCTTCCGACAAGATAACTGGAAGTCACCTCTCTTTGGCCCTTTGGGCGTCACGAGGGCTGTCGTTGAAAACGTGACCCTTTGTCTTGGCGTTGGCTTCTAGCTTCGACCCTTATCAACATCGAAGTTCACTACACCTCCGCCTTCTAAACAAACTATTTGCCTGGGTTTCAGCACGCATTTGCTCTTCGTGACAATGGGCTGAGGCTTTTTTTCTCAACGCCATCTGTCTCCCTTCGATTTCGCAGAAGCGCAGCCTCTGGCTCCATTCATCATGGACCGCATACGGAAGTGGCACTCTCCTCCCGGGGTGGCCTACGAGCCCATCGAAGAGCCAGCGGATTATGAGGATGAGCTGGACTCTCCTATATCGCAAAGCCAATCCAGCTCGCCTTTTTCAAGACCTGTATACTGGGTTTTCTTCATCTTGGGTGTGTCCATGTTATGGGCATGGTACGTCATTCCGCCGATAGCCCTCTGTTCTGGCTTCAGTGCCTCTAATCAAACCACATTTATACAGGAATATGTTCCTCGCTGCAGCACCATTCTTTCGTCAGCGGTTTCAGTCAAATACATGGGTGACAACTCACTACCAGTCATCCATACTGACGGTGTCGACGGTCACCAACCTAACATCAGCATTTGTGCTCGCCAAGGTGCAACAATCAGCATCGTATCCGCGGCGAATCATAGTATCGTTACTGATCAACATTGCTGTTTTTACCCTCCTCGCATTCTCTACGCTTGTGCTCAAACATGCCTCGGTGATCGTATACTTCGGGTTCCTGATGAGCATGGTTTTCGGGGCGAGTATGGCCACCGGTATCAATCAGAATGGTGTGTTTGCGTACGTCTCAGGCTTCGGAAGAGAGGAGTACACTCAAGCTATAATGAGCGGTCAGGGCGTGGCAGGAGTCTTGCCATGTCTCGCACAGATGCTCTCCGGCCTGGCAGTTCCGGAAGAAGGAGAAGAACAAGCGCCAGACGCATCATGGAAGTCAGCCTTCGCTTGCTTTATCACAGCGACGGGAGTCTCATCCTTGACTCTAGTTGCCTTTGTATGGCTCACCAAACGCCAGTCGCTGCACATCGTTGATGACAGCTCAGAAGCATCCAACGCGAACCAACTACCCACGAAGACTGTTAGCCTTTGGACTCTTTTTTTGAAACTCCGACTCCCTGCCATCTCCATCTTTTTGTGCTTTGTGGTAACAATGGTATTTCCCGTTTACACCTCTCGAATCGAGTCCGTTCGCGGTACATCCGATGCATCCCGCCTCTTCCAACCAGCCGCCTTTATTCCATTAGCATTCTTTTTCTGGAACGCAGGCGATCTCCTTGCAAGAATGCTTGTCCTCAACCCACGCTATTCACTAGCTCACAGGCCCTGGGCGCTGCTAATCCTCTCTATCGCCCGCGCGGGGTTCATCCCTCTCTACCAACTTTGCAACATTGGCGGGCTGGGTGCTATTGTAAATAGTGACTTCTTCTACCTCTTCATTGTGCAGCTTCTGTTTGGCGCGACGAACGGGTATTTGTCCAGCTGTTGTATGATGGGTGCTAGTTACTGGGTCTCTGCTGAAGAGCGTGAACCTGCGGGCGGGTTTATGAGTCTCATGCTTGTGGGCGGGTTGGCGGCAGGGAGTCTTTTGAGCTTTTTTGCTTCCGGTACGTGAGTCGGTGTAGAGTATATGTTTCAGATTATGAGCTGGATATGGGATATGAAGCACTGAAGAGCCACGGCAACAAGATTTCTACTCAGATGATATCTAGATGTTACTTAAGGTTATTGGTAATTTGGTAGGATGCATATTTCGTGAAACGAAAGCCGGATATTTTTATGTTTTTTTTTTTTTGGCATACGGCCCATTTCCACCGGCAGATATCTATCTAGCCTTTGGCGAGATATTCAGTCATATACACATTCACTTTCCCTGAGCTGAACTTATATCAGTTATGATCTTGACAGATTTGTGAAGTCGAAAGGGTATATGTTGGTGTGAACCAGGAATAAAGTCTAATAACTCCAAGCAAATGCTCCAACGCCGTCACATATATACAACCGCCATGCTATAAAAGGGCCAAGGAAGAAAAAAGCAATCAAGATGACTATTCCCATATCTATTCTGCAAAGGAAAAATCCCTTTCGTCCAACCACTGGGCATCGAGAGCGAAAGCGACAAGATCCGCAGTGCAGCACATATCTTTGTGCCCATGTTCAAGGTCTAGGAGCTCAAGAATGGCGTTCAGCCTATCTTCCAATGTTTGCTTGAGCTGCGAGACTTTGTCATAAGTTTCTTCAGCAGATGTCATTTCTTGGCCAGTCTCGCGCTTCTTGCCTGATTTGACTGCTTTACTGATATCTCTATTGGGCGTGCATGGAGCGAGAGGCTGTCGCATGGCCCGACCTGCGGATTTCCGAGTTTCAGGCTTTCTGTTCTTCAGCAGCATTTTGAGAAGAAACCGAAGCCAGACAAGATTCGTCCGGGGAGCATATTCAGCCCAGATCCCGGGCACGTCAGGTGTTTTCTCTGTGTTAAGTGGATCTCCACTATATAATTGAGCCCGCATACTATACGTACGATTAGTACAAATACATCACTTGTATCGAGATTTGTAGGTACACTTACTGCCGGTATGTGTCTCTCAGCAAAGCATCATCTTCGTCATGGCCAATAGCGTCGAAGATCTGCTTTTTATCCAAATCTGAAGATGTGGTTTCCACCAGCTGCGCGGCCTCGTCTATCACCAGTTCGGCACGCGAGAGCGAATAGTCTATGAGAGTCGTCTCAAGTGTGCTAAGACCAAAGCCACTTGAGCAAGACTGATGCATGATTTCCAAGTCAGATGGTGGATCCATACAGCCGTCTGGTCGCGCGCTCCGAATGCAGACATTTCCCAGGTGGAGATCGCGATGCTAATCAAATGTTAGGTATTGCCTGAAGTAAGTGCCGAAGGATGGTATTACCTCGAATAAAGCATATTCCTCAGCGCGAGCCAAAGCCATCGCAACACCCCAAAATATATCGTAGACCTGGAAAATCGACGACCAAGAAAACTTCTCGAGTTCACAACCAGCATCATCCATCTCAACGATACCCCATATCTGTGAGTCAGGGTATGCTCTTTTACTAGATGGGTTCGGATTGAGACAGTCGTCCTTCGTTTTCTTATATTGATCCCATGCTTCTTGGAAGGCCTTTGGAAACCTGCCTTGAACAACATGGATTTCCCTAAACCGGGCAAATCCTGGTATGGGATCCAGATACTTCAACATCTTGATCTCCGCCACGATCTCTTCAATGCTGGTGAATTTCTTTGAACCGGGACCGCTCTGGGCTCGCAAGGGAACAACTTTGAATACACCATCGCCGTATGCCCTGAGGCGCGCTAGCTTGGACTTGGAGATTTCCTTCTCACATACATCCCCCCGCAGTTTGAGCTTATATACCTCTCCGTAAGAGCCTTCTGCTAGTTTCACAACTTCCAACATTTCGCCCGCACGTGCAGCCCACGCATCGAACCTTTGAATACCCTGTGCCGCTACTGGGGACATTGATTCGTTTAGAATAGAGCGGACGTATGAGGTCGCCTTCTCGTTAGACACATAGTCGGATGACACTCGTCGTGACGACTTTTCTTTCTTTGTGTTTCGCTTTGAGGTGGACTTAGAACTTGATGGTTCCGTTGGGGATCCATTCGTCTGCCCCCGAGGCTCATCGGGAATAACCCTTGGGGTTATCCTCACCTCGACCATTGTTTGATATTTTTTCGAAGTTATCGGAGCACTCTTCTGGGGAGTTTCTGCAATTGGCGCCGAATCTGCAAGCGGTACTTGTACGGGCCCGGGTGTCCCATCGGAGATATATGAAGAACTTTCAGTCGAATAATGAATAGTCTCGCCATAGTAATTCTCCCGCTCATTCTTTTCGACAATCCTCTCGGTAATCCGGACTCTCGCTAGCTTTGTCTCGAGACTGGCCACGGCATCTTGAACTCTCTCCACTTCTGCGATCTCCCGAACTTTTGCCGGGCTTCGCTGTTCAAATACTGCTCTCAGTGCGTCTATTTTTCGTTTGCCGTACACTTTTCGTTTCCCGGAGGTGCGTGTGCTGCTTGCTTTTCGCCGTTGTGAGCTGGCATCGTCCACAAATGTTTGGTAAATTGATGCCATGACTGATGATGTGAGTTTGGGGGTGTCTCTTCCCCAGCTAGGGTTCTTGTGGTAGAGTCGCTTGGGAGGTTCTAGGCTATCCCCGAGAACATCGATTCGAACTGACCGAGTCGAGCTGAAGGGACGAAAGGCTCCAGCGATCCATGGCCCGGGGATGTTGACGTTCTTCCTAAAGGAGTTTGGTGTTTGTTACTGGGGAGCCGAAGTATGGGGCTTATGTAAAGATATGCAAGCCAATCACATGCCACTAATGAATTGTTGGTAAAAGGTAGTATTAAGAGGTCCACCTCCTTTATGTCTGCGTTAAGTCTATATAGATTGCTATCTAACTGTGTGGGATTTGAAAAATATCATTGGCGAGCTTCGTGATTTCCTCAACTTCGAACTCTTTCAAGGCCTGTAGTATCCCGTTGATGGTTGTTTGGGGAAGCCCTTCTTTGTTGCGCGAGGAGATGTCGATACCAGCAGGTGTGAAGAGCGTTTTGGCAAAATAAGTGACAATCCACTGGTTGTTATCATCTGTATGGCCGAAGCCAAGGCATTCCCAGTGTGAGCTCGCTATCATCAACCACCCTTTTCCGCGCCAGTCCCAGGCACCTTGATTGCCCGGTGACGGGGTGTCCACGCCGTGAACAGATTTGATCTTGTCAGAGCCGATGGCTTGGTACTGAACAAGATCATCAATTAAAGGCCCGCCGGAAGATTCGGAAGGGAGTAACTTGTAGGTGATGTTGACGTTGCGCTTCCCCTTCCAGAGCGGCAGACTCGAGTGAGTTACATGCCAGGTCCCTATGAGAAAGTCATTGGCCGGCGGCGCATTATTGTTCCCCTTGATCGCATGAATTTTTGGAAGCCCGATGGTAAGGTGGGAACTTGAAGCCATGGGTTCGCTTCACTGCGTAACGGATATGAGAAGATTCAATCCTAGTGGTCCTAGGTGGCCCAAAGTGATGGCATTGGTGGATGTTGAGAGGTGTGGTTCCAACGTTCATCAGAGATTCAGAATAGATCAAGTAATATAGGGACTTCTAAGTTCAAACAGGACTAGCTCAGCGTTGGCACCGAACATGGGGATGCATTTTACCCCGTCGTGAATTCGCGATGTTCAGTGTTCACAATAAGGACGGGTTCATAATTGTTCATTAGAGAATTTAGCCTGCTTTTCTTGAGCCAGTCCGGAGCAGAGGTAATCCGCCTGTACCTTTCCCTTTCGGAGGGGGTCGGATGAAGGTGGAGAGAAGTCATGGCGCCTGAGTCGATCATGAATCATAAGATGCTCTTTGGCCAGCGCGTGGATGCGGAAAAAATGCTCCATAATTGAAGGCTCTGCACAGTGACGTCTTCCCGTTGCTCCGTTCGAGGAATCTCCAACAGTCAAACAAGCACGCGATCCATTTGAAACTCGAAAGACTCAAAAGTAAACAGTCTCTGAGCGAGAAACACTGATAGAATCAACTCGAGAATCGAGACGCGAAAAGGGCCGACTATCGAGTTCGTCGCGTCGATCACGCGAGGTTTGCGGCGTTGCCTCGTTCTTTTGATCCTCGGACCTTTCGTCCCGTCTTTTTCCCTTTTCCTTTTTCTTATCGTCGCCCCCCACAGGAGAAAGAAAGCGTCGTCCCTTTCGAGTTGGGCCATCATCACCTCATCCCTCTTCAACCTCATCAGCGCCTTCGAGGCTGACTATCGCATTTATCTTCCCTGGCCCGTTTGATGTGTTGCTCGTTAAGTCCATAACCTCAATGATCTGCGATGGCGTTCAACTTCAACTGGTCGCCGCTGACCGCGGACGCGAATTTTTACACCCGCGCCCAGGACCTTCTGACGGCCGCTCTCAATAAGTCGCCCAAACCCCCGATCATTGTAGACGATATCATCGTCACGGAACTCAATCTTGGATCTATCCCGCCCGAGTTGGAAATACTGGAAATTGGGGATTTGGCCGAGGATCGGTTTCGGGGCATCTTCAAGATGTCCTACACGGGCGACGCCTTCCTGACTCTCAAGACTCGAGTCCAAGCGAATCCTCTCAATACGTATCTCCTCACGCGACCGTCCTTTGCATCGCCATTGCCGCTTGCTGCAGCGTGAGTAGCCAACCGACCTTCCCGTATATCGCGGATTCTGACTTTCTGCTTGAATCTAGGACGCCGCTTACCATCCCTCTGCAAATCACCCTATCCGATTTCAAACTCTCCGGCTTCGTGGTGTTGGTATTCTCAAAACAAAAGGGAATTACGGTGGTGTTTCGGAACGATCCACTAGAGTCGCTTAAGGTTTCATCTACGTTTGATTCGATCCCGTTCGTTCGTGACTTTCTCCAAAAGGAAATAGAAGGCCAACTTCGAATCTTGTTTATGGATGAACTTCCCGCTATCATTCATCGCCTTTCGCTTCGATTATGGGTCCCGGAATATCGAAGTGGAGAGGAACTGGAGACTCAAGCAACCACTGCTACTGCAGAAGGTCCTGGGCAAGATCCTTTGGCCAGTCCTCCGCAAGATCCAGTGGATGCCCTGGGTAATGCTTTGAACGAAACGGAGATTGCTTCGCTATCTCTTGACTCTTCGGTGGAAACACACTCGTTGTTCTCCCAGAAGAACCTTTTGCGACTCGGTGCGCTCACTGATTCTCAGCGGACATTATCGCTCTTCACTCCATCTATACGGGAAGTCGTGTACCGCGCATGGACGTCTCCTTCCGATGCAGGGGATGCTACTGCAAGTGTCATGTATCCAGCAAGCCCCGCCCTCTCCCGGACCCATTCCCAGATTGGGAACATGTCATCCTCCTTCCCAGATACGGCCAGCATGATATCGTCGCAAACCCGATCCACGACTTCCACACACACTTATAGTAGTTATGGCTTAAGCATGGGGGCCAGCAGGCACTCCAAGGCGCATTCGAGAAAGCGAAAGAAGCGCGTCGTGGACCTGCGGCGTCCTAAGACAACGGATGATGCCGCGAGTGTTAGCGATGAGAGTGCCTTTACCGAATCTACCAGTGCTCCATCTGTGTACTCGGCCCCCCTTCCCATTGTGAGGGAACAAGTTGATGATCCAGTGACCCCGCCTTTATCCCCTGAGACCGGCCTGCATCTTCCAGCTATCCCAGAAAGGCACCGCATGAGTCTCTCGAGACCCGGTCCTCGCCGTCTGACCGATATCTACGGTCAACCCGGGGAAGCATCATCCTCAGCTGAGCCCTACCGCAATTCGGAAGTTATCGATGTGGACGCGACACCAAAAGGAACCTTGCGCTCGCACGTCGGCCCTGAAAGGCTTGAGGCTGGGCTTCAGAGACAATTACCTTCCGCTGCGCTCCCTTTTACTGATGAGAAAGCAAACTCCAGTGCCGTTGATCAAGCCCTAGTGGAAAGGCTGGCAGGAGAAATTGCGCGCCGCATGCGCGAGGAAAAAATATCCAACCCTAATTCCTGCAGTCCTTTCTGGGACCGCCTGAGTCATGAGGAAACTCCTCCCCCGGCCTACGGCCATTGAAATTATCTGTACTATGTTTAAGCGCTTGATTGCGCCAGGTCGCCCGTCCGCGCCGTCCGCTCTCTTACTCTTTTCTGGTTCCCCCTTCTGCTTTGTCAGCCAGCTGGCCTGGGACATTTGACGACCGTTATGAGAATACTGTTTAATCATTGTTGGTCCAGACAAGGATCTTGGGGTTTGGTTCGCAGCGTGTTAGAATTTCTTTGAGGTCTGGGCTGTACTGCTAAAAAATTTCCCTGGCGTTTACTCTTGTTTGATCGTGTCTTTTCTGTGCAGGATACCACTTCTCTCACTATTTTCGCGAGCCTTTCCTCGGTTATTCGCTTGATCGTCTGTTTTTAGTCTAGTGGATTGGTTGGGACGAACGAGCAGAAGGAGGGCTTTTTCGAGTTGGCCTGCATGGAACTTCGCTATTGAAATTATCATAGCAATCATGACATTCATCAGCTTCTATCTCTCAACTTCATCTCCATATCTCGATCATTCTTGGCTGCTGTGTCAATGGTCGACGAGAGCTTACGGCTCCACTAAACTAGGCTCTCTCCGATCTGGCTCTGCGGCGAACGTCAATTAATTATGCCACCCGAACCAACTTACCTTGCCTCCCCCATCGCCCCGGGTTTCCCTCTCTTTTCTCTTCCCCCCCAGGCCACCTTTGCAGATTCACGCATCGCGACAGCCTCCTCCCCGGGTCAATTTTTCCACCTTTGCCCGAATTGTCCGTTTGCAATGGCGGGAGTTTTCAAGAACGTCTTTGGCTCCCAGCCCAGCTCCGCCGCACTCGAGGATGGTGGTAAGTTCTGTGCCTCGCTTGCTTTTCGTCGTCGATTAAATACCCCCAAAGCTCCCTAGCTAATGTCCATTTTGCGCCGTTAGATTTTGCCGACTTCGTCAAGGCGCCTGAATCTTCACCCGCCCCTATCGTAGACTCGCCCTCAACGCCGCTGGGTCATACTGGGGTCACTCCCGTTCCTTATACGAAATGGTACCGCGTCTGGGAGCGCACATCCCCCAAGGACTTTATGCAAGAGGCCATGGTTCTGCCAATTATCCTATTAATTGTCCTGTTCCACTTCTGGGGGACTCGTAAGAACCGACGACGGGCCAAAGAGTGGGCCACTGCCCATGCCTCCGCTCTACGAAACGAGTTCGCGGTCGTTGGATTCGATGGCATTCAAAAATCAGACGACTCTTCCGTGGCCTTGGACGACTCAATTTTGAAAGAGAAGTCTGCCCAGGAGTTTTCCGCCTACGCGACTGGTCGCCAGAACGTTGCATTTGTCGATGTAGTGATCAAGATGCCAAAGCGCGCCAATCCGGTGACCTACTGGATGGATCAGGTGTTTGCCTTCTTCTTTGACAGCTGGCCCTCCCCGGAGGAGTCTTACCAGGCTACCGCATACACCTTCGATGGAAAGGAGAAGGACTTGGTTCCGGTACCTGGCAAGGATACTTCTTCTTTGAAGGTGAACAACTCAACTCATGATGGCTTTATCTGGGCGATTGTACACAAGAATGAGATGAAGAATTTCCGCAACGATAGATATGATGCGTCTATGACTTTCACCAAGGACAATGCGAAGCTACCCCAGTGGGTGACTGTCATGACGGAGAGCGCCGAAATCACCGATACCCTCCTCACCACGGAGCTGATCCAGGCTGTGGAACAGGCAGGGAACAGCTTCAAATACCTGATTGTTACCGATCAGCCCACGGACAAGCCTACAAAGTACGTTCACTCAGCTTTCTATATTTCTTATACAACCATCTAATATCTTTGCCATTAGGATCGAGGAAACCACTCCTCGCAAGCGCATTCAGCTCTGCTTGAATCTTGCGTCATCTGCCTCCGGCTACGCCAACTCCCTGGCTTTGTTCACTCAATTCCTTCGCTTTCCGGATAGACTCGTAACTCTTGGGCATTTCCGTCCCGAGGTTATGCGCAAAATCAGGAATGTGCGCGAGGAGGAGATCAAGAAACTGCGTCGCATTGATGAGCAAGAGAAGGCCGAGGAGCGCAAGCTCGCGGCGGAGAAGTTGAAGAAGGAGGAGCGAGAGCGCATTCTTCGCGGCATGACTGCCGAGGAACAGCGCAAATACCTCGAGCGTGAACGCGACAAGGAGCAGAGACGCACCATGAAGCGGAGCACCAGACGGGCTTAGACTTGTTCAGAAGGACGACAGAACGACAGAGAAGCGGAGCAGTCAGATGCGGCTGAGGGGAAATGCTCTCGAATTGTAATGCTGTTTATACCTTCATGTATAATGTATTGATACGCTATTTGAGGGAAAGACGAGGGTGGTCAGGACTTCTATATGAGGTGGAGGATTAGTGCATTGCGTTGGCTACGGGAGCCTGTGATTGACTTTCAAATTTTAATCCGAATAATTTTCGCCTTGAAGCGAGCGCATTCTTAATTTTATAGCCAGTAACATAATCAAGTCCATTGTGCCGTTCCAAGCCTGATTCTCCAAGCCCAACATGGTATCTTGTCTAGCAATCACGTGACAAGACTGGGTTTTCCGGCGCCGACTTTCTTTTTCAGTTGCGCTTTCCGCGAGAATTATCTAGTCGAGCGAGACCCTCACCTCCGCCCTCTGCCTCCTCGATTCTACCATTGCCTTTTTGTTTTAGCCTCCAATTACACCTCCATCATGTCAATCTCCGCCCAGGCTGCAGCTCGATGCTGCAGACAGCTCGTCCGCCCATCCGCTTCCCTTCGCATTTCCGCTACATATCAACAGACAGTTAGCCGGAGGTGGCAGTCCACGGAGGCCGCTCCTGCTGCTCCTACCAACCCAAAGATCACCCAGATTGTCGACCAGATTAGCCAATTGAACTTGTTAGAAACGGCTGATCTCGTTGCTAGCCTGAAGGTTCGTCTACCTAACATCCAGACAGATATAGGATACTCATCTCTCGCACTGTCATTGTGCCCCCGCGTTATTCAATGTACAACACAATATGTTTCTCCTGTACTAACTTATTCTTCCCTTATAGTCTCGCCTAAACATCCCCGACCTCCCCGTCGGCGGCTTCGCTATGGCCCCCGGTGCCACCCCCGGCGCCGCTGCCGCTGCTGAAGAAGAGGAGGCCGCTCCCCCACCACAGGAGAAGACTTTGTTCAACCTGAAGCTTGAGGCTGTTGAGGCCTCGTCGAAGGCTAAGGTCATTAAGGAGGTCAAGACACTCCTCGGACTTTCGCTCGTTGACAGCAAGAAGTTCGTCGAGTCCGTGCCGAAGGTACTCAAGGAGTCTGTACCGAAGGAGGAGGCTGAGAAGATCATTGAGACCCTGAAGGCTGTTGGGGGTAAGGCTATCATGGAGTAGATTATGGGATTCTATGGGAGTTCCGCGTGAAGGCGATTGCCTGATACCTGGATACGGAGCCTGGGGTTTCCTTCCGCCCTTGAACCTTCTGCGTGGAAGTGGTTGAGGCATTGGCCTGTATCGGACTGCTATCCCTTAGCTGCTGCTGCCATCCTGCTTTTTGGTAGATGCGATTTTTTTTCTTTTTATTGTCATATATCTGATCTCGGTTCCGAGGGTGTTTTGATAACTTGACCGGAGAGCGGGAGGCAGGCAGCGAATGTACATTATCATCTGTCATCTATTTGTTTAGACTGGACTATCATGGTCAAAATAAGCTTCTACTCTCTGTGTGTAAGGTGCAAGCTTGTTAGGTCATTGGTTTTGTCGTGAGTCTTGCAGTGGTCTGGCAAGTTCTCAAGATCAACGCATCCGAGGAATTTCTTCCGCCGCAAAGTCCTCTTCCTCCTGAATATCAGCAACAACCAATGTCCCGAACGCGCCCTCCAAACCTCCAGAAATGGAGCTCATTGCATTGTCGCTCGAATCTCCTCTCCGTACGACAGATCCGTCCCTCAATTTCCGGCTCAGTTGACATTCTCCGTCGCAACAGCCGCAATAATCAACAACCCTTCCACTCCACCACAACCTGCTACGCCGCACCGGTGCGATCACCTGCTGCTCAACGAGCACAACAACGTCCAAATGTAGTACGAAGGACCAGATCAATCTTCCCAGGCGATGAACGCGCCGGACTGGGCTCAGCAGGCACACTTAACTCGAAGCTCCGAATCCTTGAAAAGACCGGACTAGGACTCATGACCGAGATGCTGAAAGACGGAATAATTGATAAATCAGTCACGCCAACAAAGTTCAAGCATGTCACCAAGGCCCTTTTGGGTAATGCGCTATGCGGGCCGCCGTCAAGAGAGGGTATTGATGGAATTGCGAGGGGTACGTTTTCCTCTCGTCCCTCTTAATCTTGATTCTGTTCGTATCAACGCTAACGAGGTAATTGGACTACAGATTCCGGATTGGATGTCGACACCATCTTTGAGATCGGACGCGCAATTACCCGCGACGACAAGGCCTTGTCGCACTGGATCATAACAGCATGTACTCTCGCCGGCGCGAAAATGGCTCTCTTCCTCACGGCAACACAGTACCTCCGGGGCTGCCACGACCAGTCCAGCGTCCTCTACGCTACTTCCACTACCTCGCCCGCGCGTACTTCTTTTCTCGACCAGATCCAGGCGCTCGCTACGCAGTCTGACCCCGAAGGCGTAGACAACCGTGACCCGCGCGCAATGCTTATCCACGCCAAGGTGCTCGGCTTACAGAGGAGATTCACGGGGGCTCTTGCGCTTGTCGAGGAGGTCATTGGGCGGATTCATCCGACCCGTATGGAGATGAAGGCAAACAAAGAGTTAACGGTCTCGTCGAGGATCGAGCCGCCCTGGGAACTGTATCTGTGGTTGAAGCGCGCGTCGAAGGGAGCTACCAAGGGCAAACCAAGTGGCTACGACAGGGGCGAGCGCCTCAATGACCTGACCGAACAGGACATCGACGTGCTACGCCGTGGAGCGGTAGATTTCATGGATCCGGTCGCACTGAGTCTCTACGCAGATGTCATGAGGCAACAGGGCGATACCAAGAAGTACGAAGAGTACATGGGTAAAGCAGCTGCTGCAGGAAACAGAGACGCCAGTCGCAAAATCGCCAATTTGTACTTCCTCATCTTTTCACAGCAACACCCCCGACCTGGGGAGAGCATTGCAAACCTGGACGCCGACCTGACGGCTGCAGAGAAACCCAAAGGCTTCTTGGCTAGAACATTATCATATTTCAGGCCCCGCCCACTCCTCGAATATCGTGGTCTAGCTATGGAATGGTACCGAGTTGCCTGGGCAGCCGGATGTGTTCGGTCGGGGCTGAATCTTGCGATACTTCTTGAACAAGATGGTGACGCCGAGGGCGCCAGTACTATATTAGAAGAGGTTCAAGCGTTAGGAAGAGGGCAACGGGACGTACAGGCGCAGTTGCAGAGACTAGCTGCGAACTTTGTTCTCGGGGAGTCGCAATTACAGTTGAAATATCTGGATCTTTGATGTCTGATAATGGATGCTCGGCTGTCTCCAGCGGTGTGCACGGAGCTCGTTCGCTAAAATTCTTGGAGGCTTGGATCGATGATATCCACTCGTATAGAAAGCATATGTCTGAGCATATATATTGATTTAATGTTTTGTAAGATAGAAAATAGGGCACTATGTTCTACACGGGCAATGCCGCTCAATCGCTCATTTGCTGCGATTCAAAATTTGCAAATATGCAAAACGCCAATGATGAGTACAGTGGGTATGAAATCTAGCCTGCATGGATAATCCAATTTCCGAGAATCAAACGAAACCTCATAGAAATGTCGATAGACCCCAGGGACCATCTGTACTCCACGATAACGCCTCGTCAACCGGTCCGTAGTACGCAGTGACTATGCAATGACAGGAATAGAGTTGTCTATTCCAGAAACAACCTAAGAACACTCAGGACAAGCTGGACAGAGCGGAGAAAGTAGGATAAAAAGAAGAGCTAAAGTGAGAAAGTTCTCAGTCGTCCTCCTGTTGACTTTTTGAGTCGTTCTTTCCCACCCTTCGCCCCTTCCCGATACCTTTGCCTCTTGTTTTGAGCTCCACAAATCCGAGCTCCTTTAGTCTCACTGAAAGAATTGATGAATCAAGCATTCCTGGGAAGTCTTTGGCCGGATAGACACGAAAAGGGTCAGACCATGCTTCGGCAAGGACAGGAAATACCTGTCCCGTGTCTTCTACCATGCCCCAATCCATAAGTCGGAATTGTAGACGGTAAATCCCGGCCGTTCGAACGGAGAGGTCTGAGAAAATGAAAAAGCATGCTGGGGGCCTTGAAGAAGCTGGTCCCTGCGTTTTATGCGCAATTGCTGCCATAGTAGCCTTGCGATTGTCGCTTGAGGGGTGTATCGGAGCGGTATCCGGATCAGGCTCCTCGTCGACGTGAAAGGGCGAAACGAAAGCTTTTCCTGATAATAATGGGGTCGATTGGCCGGGAGCTTTGCTGTCGTCCAAGCCCATATCTGCCGAGCCACGCCAGCGGGATTCGTGCACAGGGTAGAGGAGACACCCAACTGTGAGCCGCGGATCTTGAAGCTTGCCCCTATCCTCCTCTGATTTCGGGTCAAAGTCCGCTAAAAGCAGCTGAATTATTGGAGGCGGGTCCACAGGTCGTCTATCTCTATCACCAGCACCGCAAGCACGCGCTGCTATCGGTTGCTGTCTAATATGAAGACGGTGACGGAAGGAGCTTGCTGCTCGCGGCTGTGGAGGAGGAGAGGGAGTTGGTGAATGGTGAAGAAGTCTCTCAAATCCCGATGGCACACCGGCGGTAGCCTGCCGTTGATGTATTGGGATCTGGTACATCGGCGCGGAGTTTATTGCAGAGTATATCCCAGGGCTTCTATCGGAATGCACGGGACTCGGAATCGTCGCAGAGCTACTACTATATCTGGGCGCCACGTATTAGATCCATTGTCTTCGAAAGTCTGAGGTCAACAACTCGCCACGGGCGACTGGCATCGCAAGTGACTGAAGGGGAAGCAGTGAGAGACAGAATCCAACATGAGGTTCTGAGCGACAGAACGTTATTAAGAAAAAAGGGTCATTACTGGGAATCCACGTCGTTTATACGACCAATTGAGCCGACAGAGCCACGACCACGACCTGACGTCTCAAAATATGAGCTTGGTGGCGGCGCATACTCTAAGTTCCTGGCTGCACTCGATCGCTGTATGCTATATTGCGCCAGAGACCCGGCAGCTGTTGGGGGATAGCGGTACCTCGAATCGCTTCCACTATCCCATGCCCGGCCATGCACTGAAACTCCAGGAAGGCTCGCATTTTGGACCAGTGCCGGCTCCTGGCTTTGACCATCAGGTAAAAGGAAGCGCGGAGGAGATTGCGCGGGGTAGCGGGAAATCAGACTTGCTGTCTGCGCTTGACGGTCTTCATCAGGAGCATGAGCTCTGTTGTTGGCGTATCCGCCCTCTGATATATATGTCCATTGCTGAAACGGCCCGCCAGACATCTGGAGACTGGTTTTACAAGCTGGAGCGGCTGTATCCGTAGTGCGCGCAAATCTATGCTGCAGACGAGAAGAGTCGGCGTGTTGGGATCTCGAAAAGGTAGTCATCAATCAAGCACGAAGGCGTAAATACGCGACAATGGTGATGTACAAAGAGAAACGCTTTTGGATAGCCCGGCGTTCAAGTCTAGAGTCACCACCAGGAGCAGCATGGAGGTAATAGACAGAGGCACAGGTGAGGAGAAAAAGGAACACTGTCGTGAGAAAGTTAAGATCAAGGCGTTACACCTGGTAATATGAGCCTCGAGACTTTGGCGGGCATTATCCTATTGAGGTGAAGATTCCAGCCAGATGACACTGAGGCGGGTAGTATGCATCTGTGGTTGCTTTGAACGGCCCCTCGACCACAAGCTGATTGTTGGGTACAAGTGTCAAAGACAGGATGGCGTTTGGTACGATAATAAGAGACAGTATGAGGGTGTGGGGTCGGTGAGAGACGACATCAGAGTGGTTGGAAGGGGTGTCTGCAACTAAATAATAATAATAATGAATGTTTTTGGAAAGATCGGAGAGAGAACAGGAGCCACTGCTGCAGCAATGGACTATCGTATCCCGCCACAGCTAGCGCTTGAGTTGCGGCCGAGCAAAAACAAATAAAAAAAGAGGGAGAGCACAAGCCAATCTGGGGAAACAGACAGGTACTATTTGTAAGATGTGCGTGTGTGCGTTGAATGAGTGTGTGGCATTGCCCCAACCCTCAACATCCAGCCGCACGCAGTAATACAGCAACTATATTCACGAGCTCATGACCAGAAGCTTCTCCTTTTCTGGCTCTGCTACCCCTTGAACAGACTATAAACGACACAGTCCAATTTCAGCGCGATTCGACCTCTGAGAACCTCGCAGGCCCCTGAGTTGGAAAATTGAGGAGCTACTCCGTACAGCGCAGCTCGAGTGGGCCACCTTGCGTCTTCACAGAAGGACATCAAGGGTGGCACACTCTGTCCTTGAATGAGCGGACGAGTTGAAAGAATGCGTTTTTTTTTTCAAGGTATTTGGCTCAATGATAGGCTGAATCCCACCAAAAAGTGGCCAATCCATGACCGAAGAGCAGTGATTTTGTGATATCCGAAGGATATGGGCCTGTAAATTGATGTATATGCATGGTTTGGGCGCTCTTTGCGCAATCAAACCTCAGAGCATCGAGTTGCTCGGTGATGCGGGAGCTGAAAACGTCGAGCGACTGGTCGTTCCAAGCGACACTCTCGACGCAGGGATTAAGATCCTGGCGAGTCTGAGAAAAAGAAATAAGGAGAAAAGGAAAGATGAGCTCAAGCACTGTGCGCGGGTCATTTTGTGATTGGGCCACTCAGCCACATAGTCTACTCCGGAGTATACACATTGGACATGTCTTCAAAGTCCCTCGCAGATGCCTGCGAAGCCATGGAGAGACCCTATTGAACTGCCGACGCTGGCTAGCCAGCCTGATTTGGATATCAGGATCTGCAGTCAGCTGTTGAAGCCGTTTGTGATATGAACCAGTCCTCGAGTTGAGAACTGTCCCAGAAGAGTCAGGTTCTGACACTCAAAAATAGTACTGTCCACCTATTGATGGTTTGAAGATGTGTCTTGTGTTCTTAGCCGCATTATTGTTTCTGGCGTCCTTTAAGGGCAAGTTGCAAGTATAGCAGTTGTACTTGCAACTTGCCCGAACGTGACTGTCTTCTGACCCTTGTCCAGCTCGGTCCAGCCATGGCAAAATGCAAGTGAGTTCTCTGGAGTAGATCGAGTAACCAACGATTGTAATGGATAGATTGCTATTCGATATTGCATCGGCCATCTCCGTTAATCTCTTATCGAGGTGCATGAAGCAATGCAAGATGACAGAAGAGAACTCCAGGAATTGGGAAACGGCTTCGCAAACCGTGCCGGAAGAAGTCCCGGTAGCGCGAAAGGTTAATCCAGAATCTTGCTCAGGAGTCAAGAAGCCTCAGATCCGTACCTAGCGCTGGGCTGGCGCTCCCGGTTAGCGTGGATAGTGATAATTCTTGATCCTTCAGAGTCCAGACTTGAGAAAGTCGAAGATCGCTCCCGAATCGCCACTATAAAGGTCACTATGACGAAGTAATGCTTATCACCAAAGTCCCATAAATAAAAGGGCGTGTGGCATTATGATCATGCTGTTTGGCACTTCATAAGACGCCAGCCATGCATTAGCACCAACACAGGACCTCGCTTGCATTCGCTTAGCGGCAAACTACTGCATGTGAGTTTGCCTTGTTGACATCGGCTCATCGAGGGTTGATGTATCATCTTGGGCATCGACGCCCCGTCTCGGTCCAAAGTCTAAATATGCTTCAGACAAAGCGAAAGAGCGGCGCCATCAAGCCTCAATTGGGAATCTTCTCCCCGAGTGTACGGGTTGGCCAACTGCTTGTCGATGTGTCGCCAAGTGGGTTCCAGGACAGCGACATTCCCGGAATTTGTGTGTGGGCCTTTGCAGCATTAATGATTATTGGGACTGGTTCTCGACCCAAGTTGTCCGTGCTCGAAGCTAATCTTCTCACGATTGAGCATAACTCCGTGGGTCCTGATGGCGGTGTTCCCAAGACCGGGAAATCCTGAGGTCCGGAGATCAGTTTCAAATACTGTCTGTGAGCGGATACATCTGTGAGCTCTATTCACTGGACGAAAGCGACACCAATCCCAAAACTTAAATCCTACCATCACCGCTGAGAGTCAACCGTCTTGGCGACAGTCAGTCAGCACGAATCATAACAAGAGCCATGTTTTCGGAACTGTGCGGTGAAGGTGTTTCGCTGGTAGGCGACGGGTAAGTTAAGATTCGATGGAAAAAAAAGAGGCAGGAGTTGGTCAAGTGACCTTTGATGCTGCTGCCTTAGGCCTGCCCGCAATGCCATCGTATTATGTCAAACAATAACCATACTATCTACATCAACATCTGTTGTTTCGTGCTCTGGCCTAGTAATATTGTTTCCTGCTAACTGATACTCACAGAGCAGCGACGGCCTCCTCCAAGTTCAGCAGACTCACAGTTACCTTGTTCTGCTCCCCAAGAAGTACTCCAGCACCATGCAATAACAGGAATCGAGGATCCTCTTTAAGGATACGCAAAGCCCTGGTATAACTATGCGGCTCTGGAGTGGGGACCTCAGTCCATTCGCCCTCGCCCAGTGCTTGATTGATAAACACAGCATCCTGTGTGCCTGAGCTAACCACAATGGTACCATTCTTGCCTCCCCAGGGCGTCCAGACCACATACGGGGACGAAGTTGGGATTGTCCCGCTAGACACAACAAGCTCATGGTGTTCTGCGTCAATGAATCCTTCGGGGTCGGCGCTGATGCGGTAGTACAGGGGGAATGAATAATCGGAGGTGTTGAAGAAGGAGCCGTATTCATAGATGTAGAAGTATTTGCCATTGGGGAGCTATATAATGTTAGATCTTGCTTTGGGGTACGGAACAGGGCAGTACCTTGGTAACCACTGGCATTCCAGGTCTATCTGTGTAGGTCGGGTAGGCGCTATCACATATTAACAGAGGTTCGTTCTTGAGTACAGGAAACCTTACACATCGTCAACCGGAGGGCCCCAGTTAAGAAGGTCATCTGTGACCTGGTGGGAAAGCTTTTGGCCGTGGGTGGCATTGTCTCTCTGATCCGCATAGTAGCAAATCAATTTGCCTTTGCTATTATTCCGTGAACAGTGGTTAGAATCACACTTAACAAACAGAAGCACAGCAGAGAAAAGAGCAGGTATCAGGCTTACTGTGCGAGAAGGAATGGCTCCCATACAGGAGTCAGCCCATTGTTAGGAATCGCCTCTCCACCAGCGGCAATGTGGCTTAAAAACTTCCATGTGCGACCCTTGTCCTGCGACGCATAGAGACCAATCTCAGTCGAGCTCAAATCCGTTGGGATGCTGCTCCCTGCCAGCAACAGTGTTCCGGCGCGGAAGCGACCAACGCGCTCAGGAAGATAGTATAAGAATGGCTGATAGCGGAGACCAAAGCCGTTGGCTGTATCATGGACCCGGGAGATCTCGGTCCATGTCTCGCCATAATCGGATGAACGATAGATGGGGAAGTAAACTGCCGGTGGCTCAGGCGAGTAGTTCTCCCAAGTGGCTAGGAGGTCGCCGTTGGGTAATTGCTCATTGCGCGCGTAGAGAGTGCGTGGAATGGTATAGTTGCGTGGCGGGTCAAAGATGACGACTTCAGAATAGGGCTCTGGGTGCTTGGGCCGGGGATGTGCAGTCACTGCGGTTATCGCAACTGCGAGTGGAAGAAAACGGAGGATATGCATTGTGGCTAGGCAACGGAGACCAGTTCTCCAATATTGGACCCAATTGAAGAATCCTGGGTTGATCACCAGCTATTTGAACAATTGAGGGCTTTAAATAGCTTGAATGTTGTACTCCGTAGAGGCTCCGCGTCGGAGCTTCATCCCGCCGGAGTTATGACGAAGGCGGCCATTGTGCCTGGAGAAGTGTGAATCATGAAAGGGATTCCCGAAAGTTTCCTTACCATGTAATAATGCACCACATGGGGACCGGGGGGACCAAAGAGGGAGTCTGCCATCGAAGCCCAGCGAAGACCGCTATTATACCCAATTGGGAAGGACTGAGTCGTACCATCAGACCCATAATATTTGCACAAAGAGTGCGAGATCGGCAGTGCCAATGGCCACCATGCTAAGTCTGGGGAAAATGCGGAGGAGCCGAAACCAAGCTAAGTCTTGTCCCGGCGGCGTTTCCATCAATCACGGAAGGATCCTTGGCTCGAGAATCCAGCTTGAAGTCAGCGATGTCTTCACGAGATTATAGCATGAAGGCTGCTGTCCGATCGGGGTAGACATGTCGTTTATCGACAGCCTTTTGCAACTCCAACTTTCAAACTCGCAAAATTTCCTCAAACGAGCAGGGCCAGACATTAGCCAACCTTGTCCATGGCAACACAATGTGCTGCAGCCCCTTCTAGACCGTGAGGGGTGGCAGCTCTCGGGCCAACGACCGATCGAATAATAGAGGAAGAAGAACAGCTTGAAAAATGCGGGCCCCCACGCTTTATGGGGTCTCTGGGTTTCCAGAGAGCTCCTTCGCTGGTTGTTCGTCGAGGTCGGTGCCAGAGGACGAGAAATGAGGAGAAGAGAAAAAAGAAAGAGGAGGCACGTCTTTTTCTCCAAAGCCCAACATCACATGAGGACAGCAAAAGAGGGGTCAGCAACACAACAGCGCAGTCCTTTTAAGAATGTGCTCTGCTTTCACACGCATCTCCTTAGCAATGCCTGAAAGTGTT
Organism: Aspergillus pseudodeflectus; assembly: GCF_044049435.1. Taxonomy (NCBI): domain Eukaryota; kingdom Fungi; phylum Ascomycota; class Eurotiomycetes; order Eurotiales; family Aspergillaceae; genus Aspergillus; species Aspergillus pseudodeflectus. Next base: position 191,252 of record NW_027263777.1, on the reverse strand, counting down.
GTCCAAGTTAAACCTGCATCATGACCGAAATACCCCAAGTTCAGACCGTTGCGCTTGTCCGCGAGCTTGGTGGTCCTGTCGAGTTCGTCGAGGACTATCCAGTTCCTACTCCCAAGACCGACGAAGTTTTGGCTAAGATTCTGTACACTGGGGTGTGCCAAAGTGGTAAGCATCGATCGTTTCCCTCAAATCCGGTTGTTCGCAACTGACTGAACGCTAGATCTCCACACGAAGAACGGCACCGCTGCTGGCTCTGACGGGACCCCAATCACAAAGATCAAGCTCCCTCATGTCGGCGGCCATGAAGGCGTTGGGCGTATCATTGCCCTGGGTCCCGGTTGCGGCCCGGACTTGAAAGTCGGAACTCTTGTTGGGATCCGCTTCTCCAGCCGTATCTGCAGACGATGCGAGTTCTGCCTCGCGGGAACAGAGCAATACTGCTTGAACAGTACCAACCATCTCCACCATGAAGATGGCAGTTTCCAGCAGTACATCGCTCTCGATGCGGACTACCTGACGATTTTACCCGATGATGTTGATCCCAAGGTCGTCGGACCGGTTTTGTGTGCCGGTCTTACTGCGTACAAGGTGAGCCGAACAAACAATCGGCAGAGCCTTCTATACTAATGCTCTACAGGCAGTCTTAGGTGCGAACATCCGCCCAGGGAACTGGCTTGTCGTTGTCGGCGCAGGTGGAGGTCTCGGGCATCTCGCCGGTACGTAGGGTTTCCTCTCCACCAACCTAAACCCTAATTAACTGCATGGATGGCACAGTGCAATATGCCAGGGCTTTTGGCGCCCAAGTAATCGGCGTGGATGCCCCGGACAAGCATGATTTTGTACTCGGCCTCGGAGCCACCGAGTTTGTCGACTTTGTTAACTCAGACCCTATCCAGCGTGTCCACGAAATCACCGGTCTAGGCGCACACGCTGCGGTGGTCACAGCGGGGAGCGCCAAGGCCTTTGCCCATGCTTGTGAGATGCTCCGTGTTGGAGGGACCCTCAGCTGCGTGGGAATTCCGCCTGGACGTCCGGTGCTCGAGACGCCGATCTGCACAATCGTGATCAAGGGACTGAAAGTTAGTGGGAATCTGGTAGGTTCGTTGAAGGAGTGTATGGAGGCGGTTGACCTAGTTCGGCGTGGTATGGTGAAGCCAGAGGTGAAGGTCCGACCATTCAGAGACCTTCCCGCTGTGTATGAAGAGATGGAGAGGGGAGATATTGCAGGGAGGGTTGTGCTGGAGGTTGAGTAAAGAGTATTACTAGTACTACCTAAAGTAGTAGGCTTTCACGCTTGTACCTTCCTCCAGAATTGAGCGACGTCACTACTCCAGTGGATTAGTACTCCGTAGTAGCTTTCCCCACCAGGACAAGACTACCTAGTGTCAGCTCTATTTCAACTGCCACAGCCCTCAGATATTTTTTTGCTTTACTAAACAACCTTCTGAGTAAAATCCCGGTGGTCAACCTTCAAAATGACGGAAACACCCCTTCCCACTGCTAGCACCGATGTAAGTTCTCGGTCTCCGCTCTGCTGATATTCACCAATCAAATATACTAACAACAAATCTGCGTAGCCCCGCGAGCTCGCAGCCCTCGAAAGCTCCCCCTCGGCCATCCTCCCAACCTTTACCTCCGAAACCGCTTGGTCGCTAGGCCTCACCCTCCGCTCCCGAATCCTCTCCCTCCCCAGCGCAAACCGCAAACCAGCCCTAATTTCCATTACACTAACGGGCGGCTCCGAGCCCCATGTTGTCTTCCAATGCGCCACGGAACCTGGCACGATCCCCGATAACGAGGTGTGGGTGCGCCGGAAGCGGAACACGGTGCTGCGGTGGGGTGTGTCGAGCTGGCTTATGAGGCAGAAGATGCTGGCTGGTGTGGGAGGGGATGCGAGTGGTGTGGAAGCGGCATTTGTGGGGAAGTATGCGCTGACAAGCTCGAGTGGTGGGAGAGTTGCGGACGAGTTTGCGATTCACGGGGGCGGGTTTCCTGTGAGGGTTAAGGGAGTTGATGGGATTGTGGGTGTTATCGTGGTGAGTGGGTTGAAGCAGGAGGATGATCATCAGGTTATTGTCGAGGTTCTGAGGGAGTTTATCGAACAGGGAGGTCATTAAAGGCAACTTAGAATATTGGCGGCAGAGATCCAGTGAATCATAGTATTGGTATCATGCTAGTCCTATCTTATACGAAGAGTAGGGCGTTTTGTTCTTGACTAGAAATGCCAAGTTGGATATAACAGTTAAAAAGCAGCAAACTCCAGAAAACCCCTCTAAGTTATTTTACAATTCATCGTGACCGTAGTCATCTTCGTCATCCTCCGTGGGAGGAGCAGAGCCATAAAGCTTGCTGGTGATGGGGTACGCCACGTTAGAGAGCTGCTCCTTCTGCTCCTCGAAGTCCTCGGTGGTGGCGGAGGCACCGTTCTCCTCAAGCCAGTCGGAAACTTCCTTGACAGCATCCAAGATGGTCTGCTTGTCATCCTCATCAATCTGGCCACCAAGGCCGTTCTCGTCGTTGACCTGGTTCTTGAGGCTGAAGGCATAGTTCTCCAACCCGTTGCGGGCCTCAATCTTGGCCTTGATGGCCTTGTCCTCTTCAGCAAACTGCTCAGCCTCAGCAACCATGCGGTCGATTTCCTCCTGTGATAGGCGACCCTTGTCGTTGTTGATGGTGATGGATTCGGCCTTGCCGGTGCCCTTGTCGCTAGCGCTGACCTTAAGGATACCATTGGCATCAAGGTCGAAAGAGACCTCAATCTGAGGGACACCGCGAGGAGCCGGGGGAATGCCAGTAAGCTCGAACTTGCCAAGTAGGTTGTTGTCCTTGGTGAGGGAACGCTCACCCTCGACTGTGATGAGTTAGTAACTAGCGCCGCGTGAGTTAGAACTCAGAAAACTTACAAACTTGGATGAGGACGGTGGGCTGGTTATCAGCGGCAGTCGAGAAGATCTGGGACTTGCGAGTGGGGATAACAGTGTTGCGGGGAATGAGCTTGGTCATGACACCACCAGTGGTTTCGATACCAAGAGTAAGAGGGTTGACGTCCATGAGAACAACGCCATCAGTACCCTCCTCGCCAGAAAGAACACCACCCTGAACAGCGGCACCGAAAGCGACAGCCTCGTCAGGGTTGATACCCTTGCTGGCCTTCTTGCCGTTGAAGAACTCCTCAAGAATAGACTGAACCTTGGGGATACGAGTGGAGCCACCAACAAGAACAATGTCGTCGACCTCAGACTTGGAGACCTTGGCGTCCTTGAGCACCTGCTCAACGGGCTTCAGGGTCTTTTTGAAAAGGTCCATGTTCAGTTCCTCGAACTTGGCGCGGGTCAGAGTCTCGGAGAAGTCCTCGCCATTGTGGAAAGCTTCAATTTCAATGCGGGTAGACATCTGCGAGGACAGAGTACGCTTGGCCTTCTCGACTTCGCGTTTGAGCTTACCCATGGCCTTCAGGTCCTTGGTAACATCGACGTTGTTCTTTTTGTTGTACTGCTTGACAAAGTAGTCCATGACCCGGTGGTCGAAATCTTCACCACCAAGGTGAGTGTCACCAGCGGTAGCCAAGACCTCGAAAACACCGTCGTCGATAGAGAGGAGAGAGACATCAAAAGTACCACCACCAAGATCGTAGACGATAACCTGGCGTTCAGTGCCGGTCTTGTCCAAACCATAGGCGATCGCGGCGGCGGTGGGTTCGTTGACAACACGGAGGATGTTCAAGCCGGCAATGGTGCCAGCGTCCTTGGTGGCCTGTCTCTGGGCGTCGTTAAAGTAGGCGGGGACAGTAACAACGGCGTGTGTGACCTTCTTGCCAAGGTAGCCCTCGGCGATATCCTTCATCTTACCAAGGACCATGGCGGAAACCTCCTCGGGACTCAGAAGCTTGGGGCTCTGGTTGACATCAACCTTGACAAAAGGCTTGCCATCCTTGTTCACAACCTTGAAGGGGAAGTTCTTGATATCGCGCTGGACATCCTTGTCATCGTACCTGCGACCAATCATTCGCCTAGATCGAGTCAGTCCTCAATACCAGCCTGCATGCAAGGCAGGAAAAACTCACTTGATGTCAAAGATAGTCCTCGTGGGATTGGCGGCGTATTGGTTCTTCGCGGCGTCACCGACCAGACGCTCCTCATCGGTGAAGGCGACGTAGGACGGAGTGATACGGTTTCCTTGGTCGTTAACGAGAATCTCGACTTTTCCGTTCTGCATCACACCGACGCAACTGCATTTCGTTAGTTCCTTCAACTAAGAAGATTCGAGCAAGCCACATACGAGTAGGTTGTTCCCAGATCAATACCAATGACAGTTCCATAGTTCTCCTGAACGGAAGAATCATCGTCCTGAGCGTGTGCGGATCCGAAGAAAGCCAGGGGCGCAATGAAGACGAGGAGAAGGTAGAATATAGTAGTCCAAGCGGCAAACGGCTTGGCCGCGCCGCGACCTGATGTGCGCGCCATGTCGAATATGTTCTGTCAAACTTCTGAAGACAATGTGGCCTAAAGCCCCAGCTCCAAAATGAAAAGGCACAAGAGAGAAAAGGGAAAAGAGACTTAAAAGCAGTCCCAACCGCTATGTGAGAGGAAGGGGAGCACGAATCGAAGAGGGTGGAGGGAGGGAGATTGTTGGAAAGAAAGAAGAAAGAAGGGGACGTGAGAAGCTCTTCTTGTACTATTGAGGCGAGCGGCGAGAAACAATATAGGTGGCTTCAAAAGTGAAAATGAAGGGACAGCGACCACTTCTCGATCTGTGATTGGCCGCCACAGTCAGGCGGTCTAAGAAGTTGATCGAATCTGCCAGAAATGACTAACTCCAAACAGGATTAGTGTTCAATTCAGGCCCCAGGGTCCTAGGCTAATCCCGAACAGGGCTTGGTATTCTTGATCCAGGATAACTGGCCTGGCGATAGTTGAGTGGGCACGACTCGAATATTCGCTGAGTATGGGGCCAACGCGTTGATGCCACGGTTGCAAAAATTATGTTCTCTGGGAGAAGACACCTGTGAGCATCTCTATATTCGTTGTATTTGATCTATGTGTTCATTCCAGTAGCCCCGCCGCTATCGTTTCGCCACCCGCTCTCAAGACAATCCGAGTGGGTGCTTCGAGAGGCACAGCGTGGTCCATCTCAACAACGATGCGTGCAACAACCCCTGGCGGAACAATCTTCGGCTTCTTTTTTAGAACATTTCCTGACCCTTTGTCCAAAGTCGCCACTAATCGGCTGATTCGCCCGGGAACATGCAGCCTGCCTCGATGGATATCGACCATGCTGGGTAGTAGGTGGTCGAAAGCAAGTACTTTGCATGTAAACGAAGAAATGTTGGTGATGGGCGCGGATGCGTGGCATACAACATCACCAGAGCGGAGGTGAATCGGATCAATATTCGCTAGATTCAAGACCACATTCTGTCCAGCGACAGCCCATTCGCTCGGTTCTCCATCGACCTCGAGGCTTCGGATTGTTGCTGTTTCCCCACTCGGCATGGTATAGATTTGGTCACCGATCTGCAGACTGCCGGCATCGATTCGGCCAGATATTGAAAGAGGGTGCTGGATGCTACCCCGGAAGACGTCGCCGATTGTCATCCGCAGCGGTTTCTCGAGCGCATGCGAGTAAGCTTCCGTAGCCTCGAGTTCCTCGACTAGTGTGCCACCAGAGTACCAAGACACATTGGGGTCCTCGCTTCGTCTGGTGATGTTGTCCCCGCTGATACCAGAGCATGGTACGAACGAGATATTCTTGGTCTGGAACCCAGCTGTAATCAAGAATGCCGACACTTGCTGTTCGATTTCCTCAAACCGTTCCTGATTCCATTGAACGGTATCCATCTTGTTCACGGCAACAACAATTCTCTGGAGACCCATGCTCCTTACGAGTAAAGCGTGCTCCTTGGTTTGCCCCTTCAACCCTGACTCGTAGTTGCCTATGCTGGAATCGATGACCAGCACCGCAAAATCGGCCTGACTAGCCCCCGCAATCATGTTCGGAACAAAGTCCCTATGGCCGGGAGAGTCTAGAATCGTAAAGACCGTATTTTCTGTCTCGAATTTGCTTGCCGCGATATCGATGGTCACACCTCGCGCTCTTTCCTCTGACCCTTGATCTAACACCCACGCCAGAGCAAAAGATCCTTTGCCTATTTTCTCCGCTTCGCGCCGATACTTTTCCAGTGTTCGTTGGTCAACAGCCTTTAAATCAGCGAGCAATCGTCCCATCAGAGTGCTTTTCCCCGCATCGACATGACCTTTGTCAATCGTTAACTTGTAAATCAGGTCAAGGAAAATAGACGGTACTAACCGATGACAACAAAGTTCATGGCATTTTTCCGCTTCGACTTCTTGTACTCTGAGAGGACATCTAAATTTTTGCTCTTCACGTTTACCTTCTCGATAACGCTGAGGTTACCCATATCGCTGGCCAAACTTGCCTGGTCCTTCTTATCACCTTGCGGTTTTGAAGCAGGCTGTTTGGACTTGAAACCTGCAGATTCATTAGGGAAGAATCCTATATCTTACGCCGAATAGCCAAACCTTTAGCTGAACTTTGGGCGGTTAAAACGACATCGTCTGGACTCGGTCCTGCAAAGTCAAATGGTTCAGCTAGGTCTTGTCCATAGATCTTGATTAGATCCAGGGTGTTGGTATACAGGTGGCTGGGCTCGGTCATCTTGGGACGTGTATTTTCTCCAATAATAGTACTGGCGAATGTTGAAGGCGATGCGCGGATATTCATTGTTTGATGCTTCTCCTTCTGGTCTGCTTGTTCACTCTTTGCAGAGTGCTCCACTCCAATGACGATAGGCACAGTTTGCGGGCTTGGTTCGGGAGACTTCTTCTTTGGAGATAGAGATTGTCCGGAACCAAATCCTTTCTTCGAATCGTGTAGCGACGGTGAGGTATCAGATTGCTTGGCCTGTTTGATGGAAAGTCTCTCTCGCAGGGATAGTGAAGGCCCCTTAGAGTCGTTCATAGATGGCTCGGTATTGTTGCCAGTGGCTGGGGATGGCGACGGGGCCTTCTCTCCCTCTTTCTTCTTGCGCGCAGCGGCCAGAGCAGCCAGTTTAGACATCTTCCCCCCACCACTCTCTGGTGCCCCGCCTAACAGTCCGATTCGTGGATACAATGGTTCAACGAGAAAATCCGCTTTCCGGTGAGTAGGTACGTTGAGCCAGGGAGAGTCGCGAAAGAATTCCGCAGCAGAAAAGTGCGCCGGTTGCGGTGATATCGTGGTAGGAGGAATAGGATATCCTGGGACCAAGAACAGCTTGTTAGAATATGTTCAAGCTTTCCAGCAACGTCAGTTTAGTCGAGTAACAACGACGACGATAGCCCAGAGCGGGAACTCGACATACCTACTACTGCTATATTCACCGAGCCAAACACCAAAGCAATGTCGCAGCCGACCCGAGCCCAACCACACAAGGATATAAAATCACCACATAATTGGCCAAGGTTGCTTACCGGTAGTAGTCACTTTTGCCTTTCCCGTCAAAACAGCAGTCGGTTTCTTCTTCTCCGCCTCCTTCGTCTTCTTGCCTACACCAGCAACCGCAATTAGTACAAAAACCCTCACTCTACTGTGTATGGTTTCATGACCTACCCCTCAAATAGTTCACCGACTTTTCCACATCATTATAGTAGTGCCACAAGGCCTCCTGAGCCTCGTCCCGAGTTGCGCTCACAGACGGTGTTCCAGCAGCCAACTGACTCAGTACCTCGCGGGTACACTCTTCAAGAAACTCCTTTTCCTCAGGATCCTGGGAGTCGTAGCCATCGTCATATTCGTCATAGTCATCATCATCGTAGCTCACAGCCTTCACGCGGTGTCGCGACATGGTAGGACTCGTGTTTTCGCTGTGTCTGACTCAGGGAATGGCGGGGTAAGAGGTGTGCACTCTTCGATTGTGCCGGAGACGAAAGGGAGAAAGAAGATCAGTGAATTGTGTGGTAGGTATCTGAAAGTAGAGTGATGAAGGACTGTCAGTGTTGACCAGAGCCGAGACCCTGTTCGTGTTCCTGGTGAGAGTTTGCTTCCGGGCTGTTGTGAGCAGTCGTGGAAGCTGAAATTCACCACGTCATTCCCCACCATGGCAGCTCCGCCGCGCTTGGGCAGCCAGGGCTAAATGATAGCAAACGACAGCTACGATTTATATACTTAAAAGGTTAAGATGGTTTAATGATATTCTTATTTCTTTCTATCGTCCAAGCTGCCTCTGAAGTCCTGCCACGCAACCAAAGGAGGCAAGTCAGACTCAAAAATCCACTCGTCGTTCACATAACTTAGATCATATGGGGTAAACACTTCCGTTCAACTCATGAAAGCGTGAGGGCCGGTCATTTCAATGGACTGCCACCAAAAAACTCTCCTGATCCAGGTCCAGAAAATGTCCCGTTACTCGGCGTCAAGGCAATTGACCGTCGGAAGGCCTGCCGTGGAGTCGCGGGCGCACTGGCGGCGGAAGCAGCTGCAGCCCCAACTTCAGGCGTGCTAGGTGTATTTCGACCACTGTTATTCTGCATGGTCACTGCAGTTCCAGGCCTGGAAAGAACTGTGGCTGCGCCATTGCGAGGCGGTGGCCTGAAGCCCAGCTTCGACCCCTCGCGGAAGATTTCTTCCAACATCTGATTAACGATTCCTGCGTCCTCGTACTCTTGGAACTTTTTCCACAGGCGGAGGGCCATGCGGGCGTCCTCTATAGAGTCATGTCCCTCATTGTTTTCCGCTGGCTCTTCTTGGATGTATTCCTTAAACACAGCCCATGCCAAATAGCGAAGACTGAGCCGTCGGTTCTTGCCAGGATGGAAGAACAAGTATTGTGTATCCACTGTCTGCTTCTTAGGGACTTGGATGTTGATCTTGCGGAAATCAGACGCCAAGCCATGGCCGACAAATATGCAACCGAGGTTAAGAAGCAACCACAGTTTTTTGTAGGCAACTTTCAGTGGGACGATGTTGTGTGGACTGGTCCTCGGATCCAAGTCACCGGGTTTGATACCCGAGTATTGCGTTACATAGTCAACAATCGGCTCTTTGACAGAGATGTAATCGTCAATAAACGGGGCTCCTTCTCGGACTCCCGAACCTCGAAGCACAGACACCCTCGCAAGTCCACTCTTATTTGGCCGCACGATTTCCTGGGACCCGTCAGCTTTGACGTTGATCTCCGCTTTCTCGAGATCGACGAATTCTGTATCGAGGGCAACCGGAGTTCCAGGACTCGGCTTTTCATCATCAGAAAGCATAATACGCGACTCGACAGGGCGACCATTACTGTATCACCAGATTAGCATCAGAGAAACGAGACTTTGTGATGGTAGAAAATGACTGACTTCATCGACCAATCGCGGAAAAGCAGAGTGGTGTCCAGTAAGCTCTTCCATGAATCATCCACGACATGCCGAGCGTCTTTCACTTGGAATGCCAATACGCATGGCGATTTCCAAGGTTGATTGAAAAGTAGAGCTTCGTCTTTATCCACCTCTGTGACTAAGAAATCATTGAACAGGTGCCATCTGCTCCTGATCTCCTGCTCACGAGAGGAAATGGACACATTGATAAATGAGACTAGGTGGGCCTTCTGATGTTCTGGTATGTCGATTTCCGCAACCAGGCCAACCAGTTCGTATACTATCAGTCCAGGCATCTTCCCTTGGATGCGCATTCTCAAATCTTCTCCTTCGAAGCAATGTATCTGACCCTTGTCCAGGGCGATTCCAATCTCCTCTGGAAGCCAGCCCGGAATAGTCCAAAGACGTCGGCATATCGGATTGTTCACTGCTGCATTGATCATCATGACGAGTGGCATGCGATGTGCTGCTTTTCTGATAACAACCTGTTGATATCGCCGGCAATAGTTGCACCACCCACGGTTCTGTGCCTCTCGTTCAATACTAGCTCTCAGAATGCTAGAGAACCGGTAATTGGAGTTTCTACGAGCTTGCTTTATATCGACCGACGGATAAACCAGCTCGTTAACAAGAGTGTTACCAGGCCTTGCAATTTCATTCTGGCAGAACATGCATCGAATAGATTCCGTGGCTAAGGTTGTCAGTCTGACATCGAGATCATCTGAGTTTGGGAGAATTTTCCGATAGTCCTGAGCAATTTGTCCAAGGAAAAATCTGTTTACAGCCTGGATAGCTGCCGAGAGCGACTTGTTAGTGAGGTTCTCTTCTAGCAACCCCAGATTCGAGGCTTCGCGGAAGCCACTGAAGGTTTTGAGCAGATTAGTAGCCTGGCAGTTTTGACCGTTGGCTTTCTCTAGCATATCAAAGAGATATCCCATTTCGCAAAGCAGACAACTTTCTGCTATACAAGAAGTCGCAGCGTGGTGAAGAGCGACGTTACGTATTAGCGGGATGAACTTGAGGAGCTGGAGGAGGGAGTTGGTAAAGGAATTGGCGATATGGGTTTCCAATCCGGAGAAAGTAGTTTGATTATAGAACCTAGACCATCATAAAATCAGCTGTGTATGTAGTTGAAGTATGCTGGCCTCTTACCTGAAATCGAAATCGTCCACGCCGAATCTACTATACTTGATTTCGACGTTGCTGTACTTGAGGAGTGGGTCATCTTCTGGTTCTCCGCTAATCCTTGCTCCAGCGAGGGCATCGGCGGTGTCGCTGATAGGACCATCCGGCTTCACTTTGTTTTGCTCTCTTGCCTTTTCGCTCAAGAACTTCGGCGCAATAAGGGCGGGTTCGGATGTTGCTAAGGCACGAGTGTTCTCAACTTGATATCTTCGAGTTTTTTTCGGGTTTGCGGCATATTGCCCAATCTCTCCAGAACGAAGGTAAGGAACGATCGACGGATCTATCGGAGCTGGAGGACTTCCCACTTCGAATACAAGATGACTAGGCCATGCGGAGAACAGTCGCTCATGGTAATACGGCATCCCAATCATATTTAATGGCGTCTCGGGCGACCAGTCAAGGGGCGGAGGCCGTGGAGTGACATCAGCGAATTCGACCTCCTTGCTCATTTCGTTGAAGTGGATCTTTGCCGGAGAACCCCAGAGTTGAAGCGAGCTATCTGCATCATTGATGGCCAGCGCTTCTCCAGATGGCGAAACTTCAATGCCCAGCATGAAGGTAACGGTCGCTGGTCGAACAAAAAAAGCATTTGGGTTCATCAAGTCAACGACCTGAAGGTGACCGTTCTGCGAAGCCACGAAACCCGTTGTTTGTAGCTTCGGGTGCATGCGCACATATGCTGCTCCGGCGTGAAAAGGGATAGGGGGTAACGGAGATAGAGTTTTCAGATCATACACGTTCGCCAGCGGATCGACTATTGGAGAGCCGACATGCCTGGCGGAAAATCCGCAAGTAACCAGAAGATCATTTCGAGCATCCATGTCGTTGATCGCCGCTCCGTGCGCCTTCCAAGATTTCACAATACTGAAGTCATTCAAGCTTAGTGCATTGACAGATCCCAAATCCGTCGCAGCACACAGGTATCGACTTTTCTTCATAATGACATAGTGGTGATCCGTCCGTAGCTTGTCGATGATTATCCCTTTATCGATATCAATTGTAAACATCGATTTCTGGCACCCTGCAACTATTATCCGGTTCGTTTGAGCTGTAAAGCTCATACATCGGAGGTCGGCAAAGTCATCGTGGGTGACATGCCATTGTGTGAGACCGCGTCTTGTAATCATATGTACACTCTTCGACGAAAGTGATATGACACCCCTCTCGTGGAATAATATTTGTCGTACAGGGCCATCGGCGACAGGATGGGCTCGAACGGATGTATACCTCTGGAGTTCAGAGCCATAGAAGGACGTAATTCGGCCCTAGATGAACGGCGGCAGTCAGCAAGTTTCGAAAAGCAACGCTCTGCGACTTGACGAACATATTCATTTCCGGCCCACAGAAGTTCTGACACATCGTCGAAAGCAATTGTCGTGGCTATTGTTGGCAGCGCGTGCGGATTCGGAGGGGGCAGCGGAATGCGCAATAGTTCTACCCAGTCTCGCTCCATGGCATCCGACGCTCTGGGGCCCAGATCCCAGGCGAGTCTCTGCCTCAGTACGTAAATACGCCCTCAGTGCGACCGTTTAGATGATTGTTTGATTCTGCCCATCTGGATATCGGGCAAAAGCAGGCATCGTCAAGTGGGCGGGTGCGGGGGAGGATGCAGAGAAGTAATCGCGTTGACAGACTGCTGATGGGTGGGACAGTGAGTGTCGTTATTGGCTTCCAGTAAATATGCTCGCTCACGGTTTGCAGTGATTTTCGAGAAGGAGAGATCTATTATTCGCGCCGCCCTCACTTCAAGAAAGGCACAAGGCAGTTGCAGAGGAACTAGTGCCGAGATACGGTCACATGACTGTGGGGGACCTCTCTTGCCAATGATCTTCGCCGATCTCACACTTCTACCAGACCACCAACTACCTTTCGAGATGAATATGTCAAGGGCAACTACCCTGGTATCTCGTTCTTCTAGACACGGGATTACCCAGTCTAACTCGAAAGGCTGTTTTGCTTATGTACTCACAAACCTCTCAAGTCAGCCTACTGAAGTACCACCCAGGATTACTCGGCTGATACTACTACTACTAGTAGTAGTACCTATGATGCTGACTTTTCGATATCATGATGTCTTCGTCAGTATCAATAGAGGATATAGGAGCCAACGTGCTGCCTTCCCCTGCAGATGAGAACAAGCGCCTTCTCTATATGACCACGTACAAGCTGGACGCCATTTGCTCCCTCAAATCAGAATTCATGAATTTTTGGCGCCATCAAGGATAGAAAGAAGAGGAATTACTAATATCCGTACTTTGGTCATGGTCGCTCCTTCCTTCTATGTCAAACTCAAGGCGGCCGCGGACGAGGAAGGTGCTACCTATGGGCTCCCGTCCTGAGTCGAGCAGCACAGTCACAACTCGTCTATTTTCGCTCTCGTCAGATCCGACTGAGCTTACATTGTCTGCTGTTGTCTGTATTTTGGAATATAGTAGATATCCAGGTGATTAGTTGTTCAACTATCTGCTACCCAGAAATGCCTCTAATTATTGAAGTATCGTCATGGAGGACGGAGTAAGGCAGTAGCAGGTTAAGACTATCCAGCCTTTGGTAAAGAGGAGTACTGAATAGACACTACATAAACACTACATAGTCTTCCATTTCAGGCTTAAGAAAGTATTGAATGAATACAATGGCAAAGGTCTGCGCAGGAGAGTGCTGAAGATAGTAACAATAGATACATAGGTATAGCATAAAGATCTGGCCTGATTCACTACCAAATCATCAAGCCTCCGGTAAAAGACTTCGAAGAGATAAGCCACAGAAACGGTCGAATGATTGGCCGACGGCCAGCGTTCAGCGGATGCGGGAAAATGCGACACCCTACTGGTAGAACGAGGCTGGGTTCTGATTTGCTTGTGGGGGTTGGTAAGCCTGGTAACTGCCAGGCCCGGGGCTCACAGAAGGGTACGGTGCTGGGTTCGGTGCGCCTGGAACTGGAGGCGGTTGCTGCATTGGTGGGGGAGGGTGGGTGATAGGGGACGCGGGATAGGGCGGTTGTGCTGGGTTCACGTGGTTCATACCACTCGCTGGCTTGTGTGGATGGTCGGGAGGATAGACGTTAGACGAGAATTCTGGCGGTGCCGTTTGTTGTGGTGGCTGTTGCGGATATTGCGGCTGTCCTGCCCCCTGTGGTCCTGGAGGGTATTGTACCCGCTCGACAGGAGAGTCGTAAATCGATGTACCCAGTTCTTGTGGGTGGTCATAGGTCGATTCGGGGCGGTGATGAACTGGCTGGTACGAGTCTGGTGGAGCTTGCTGCTGTGGCGGCTGCTGCTGTTGCTGCTGTTGATACTGCGCTGCTGGAGGTGTGTGGCCTGGACCGGGTGATTGCGTAGTGGGTGGGTAGTAAGAAGAATTGGGCTGGTTGTCTAGTCAAGAGTTAGACGGCAGGTGTAAGAGATTAATCAGTCGCACATACCTGGTGGACGAGGGCTGAAGTATCTTTGAGGGTCATGCTGGGGTTGCGGTGGACCCTGAGTAAGACCTGCGGGTGCTCCAGATCCAGGGTATGGATACTGGGATTGGCCCGGGTGGGGATATTGGGGCTGCGCGCGATGTGACATAGAGGCTTCCAGGAGAGACTCATAATCTCTTCGCGCCTTGATGAACTTCTCGTTCAGTTGAGTGAACTCATCTGTGCAGGTGTGAGTCGCGGGAACCCAAATTGGAGCAGGAAGATACCATACCCTTTTTCTGCGAATACTTTCCGATAAGCTCAATCAACTTTGGACGAATAGCCAGCGTGGAATGGTACAGGGCCGTGATTTCCTCATTGTCCTGAACATTCAAATCTGAGTTTCGAGTGCTCAAAAGAGTCAACAGCTTCTCAACGTTCTTTATCTGGCCGAATACATCCGATTCCATTTGAGCTTCGCGCTGAAGCTCTTCAACGGTAGGGTCGGGAAGCTTCTCGACATAGTTAAGAGGGAAGATTCCATTCTGGCCCCTCAAGGAGCCCTTCCACCAATCTTTATACACAGACTCGAGTACGGCAATGACATCTCCCTTTCGAAACTGCAGTTCCCCAGGTTCTGAGGGTTGGAAATCGTAAAGGGCTCGAACTCTAGAAACAGTAGCAGCTGAGGTACCCGATGGCACCGGTCCGGATGTCGCGGCCTGTGTCTGATTCGGCGGTGCTGACATCGAACCACTACTCTCAGCTTGTGGTTCCTGGGCGACAGCGGGCTTCTCTCTGATCGAAAGGGCAAGCGCCATTTGCAACTCCTCCTCTTCTTTCTGACGATCAACATCAGTGATTTCCCGCTTTCCAGGTTTCGACGGAGGTTGTAGGTTAGGATCTGTTCAGTAAACTATAAGCTTCCGGCAGATGACTGAAAGATAGATACCTACTTTGAGTCTTCAACTTCATATAAGCTTGCTCCATGATCCCGAAATCCGGGTTGCTGGCAAACATTTCTGTCCATTCTTGCATGCGCTCCAGAATCTTGGACTTCACTTGCTGGTGAGTATTCTGAGTCAAACCAAGTTAGCGATAATTCGCATGAATCAGGGCACGGTAATTACCCGGTCAGCAGCGAGACGCAGGAGCGCATCGGTAAAGCTCCTTGACGCTAGTTCGCGATGTATCTTCGGTCCACTATTCTGGGCTAGCGCATTCGCAAGCTGGATGAAATCAGTCTTCGTTCGGCGCGGTGAACACAGGTCGGGCGACGAACTTCCAAAGTATAGAGCTGCACATTAGCATTTCGGTGTGCAAGCCGTTTTATCAAAGCAGCAACTGCATCTTTCGCCCTATAACCGACGCGGGTTTAGCTTGGGAAGCTTGATTGCGTCACAGGGAATCGGTTCTAGGGAAAACCTACCCAGAATCTTCAGCCGCGACCTTATCGCACACATCCTATAGACCGAGAACTGTGTCAGATTCCTCATTCTTTGTTTGGCTCCGAAATGGGTAGGTGTTGACGTCGGGGCCGGTCTCTTCATACAAGAATATATTCCCAGTTCTCGGAGGTCAAATTTTCGTCCGTTGCTTTAGCTATTGTGGAGAACAAGCGTCAGTCATACCGTTTGAAAACATATGTACAGGAGATCAATCGAATAAGGCGATATACCAACTGCATCGTCGAGGGCATTCTGCTGCGCGCGGAACATTGCTGCGTCCTTAAGCTCTCCTATCTAGGCAGCAAGGCTGTTGATGGGAATAGAGAAAGTTCTTTCTGTTGATTAGATACTGCCAAAGATGCTGAAAACCAATGGGTTTGATCGCTCGGAGCGGGATCAGCTGGCAGCAAGCTGCGTGGATATGGAGCTCAGGCTGCTCGGCGAATGCTCGGTGCGGGGGAATGAGAAGCTCGCTGTCTTTGGTCGAATGGCTGATGGGAGGACTTTGCGGGGGAAATTAGGAGACCACGGATACGTGGCGCTTTCAGAAGCAGATAGACAGGTTTAATCAGAGAAAGCAGGAGATTACAGAGGTACCTGAAGAATGGCTGGAACCTGATTCTAAGAGAGTGACGACGATGAATGATGGTTCGCGGGCGGAAACCAGTCGCTCCCGCTTATTCAGCCGCAGGGCGCAACCTGTGCCCCATACCTACTATACTACTAGTCGGACTCCAGTCGTCCTCGTTAGCCCTCGATATAGCTCTCTTTTCTAAGTCCACTCCTCCAACTTCTATTCCTCAAACTCAAGTGACGCGCTTCACAGCCAGATCGGCGGGTACCTGCCATCACTGCTGAAGTAAAATGATCAAATGTAGTTGTGGTACGCTATTCCTCCATGACTTCGTTGGCTCCGATGATAACGTGATAAAATGCCCACGCACGAAGTGGCAACCAACCCAGAAAACACTCCGTTCTTCCCTCAGGTACTTGTATTCTTTCCACGTTAACAGTACCAGGGGACTACTACTAGTGCTAGTAATGGAGCTCTAATAGCATATGGAAGGGTTCAGTGTTGGTACTGGTACCTAGTCATGCAGCCCCTCACAGCTAGAGTGTTCGTGCGAGAATAGTAATTATATATTTCATGGAAGGCCCATACATTTTTATTAACAGCCATCAGAGATAGTTGAGGAATTGTTCTGCAGCTCACCAAGGGGTAATAATAGACTCTAGTAGAGCACGATAGAGGCAACATCATGCGAATCTGCAGCCTAATAGCCAGCGCCATGGGCACGGAGAGCATGGATGGAGTCCCGAGGAATATGCAAAACGCCGACGAGCAAATATTGATGGGGATATACTAAACATAGCGATAAGGTGCACCATCAAGTCATTGCTATCTATCATATTTTAGCTTGAGAACAACCGAAGAACCTGTAACGGATAGATAGGAACATCGTAAGGCACTGCCAGGGATATCATAATCTGGCAAAATAGAATATCGGGATTAATGGGTATCTGAAGGATAGAGTAGACATCGACATATAAAGACGCCAACGGCGAAAGATTTAGACACCGCCCTTCTGGGCTTTCTCCTGCGCTCTGCTGATTCGTGCAGCCTTGACGAGGGGCGAAAGATGATTGAGAGGCGCGCAAACGTTCATAAAGGGATGCTACTTGATGATTAGCAATGAACTCCCTCGAGACGGCAAGACATAAATACCTTCAAAAGGTCATGGGCGGACGCTCGTTTCTCGGGATCCACCCGGAGCGCAAACTGAAGGAAGTCTCTGAATACCGGTGATAGATTATGTTCGTCTTTGATCTTGGGCGTGCCGTTCGTGGCAATCAGATACAACGCTCGTAGCGGCGATTCAGTGAGGTACGGAGGCTCTCCCTCGATCATCTCAATGGCCATGATGCCCAAACTCCAGATGTCCACCTTGCGGCCATACTCTTTCCTTGTCACGACCTCAGGGGCCATCCAATATGGTGTACCGACCATGGTGTTTCGCTTGTTTTGCGAATCGTTGATTTGGGCACAGAAACCAAAATCGGCTGTGGATTGTTAGTTTCAAGAGGTAAACATGTTTTGATTGCCGAAAACGTACTCAGCTTGATGTTTCCATCCAATGAGAGAAGAATGTTATCCGACTTGATGTCACGATGGATCACACCTTTTGAGTGAAGATGCTGCAAGCCGTTGAGTGTCTGACAGAAGCAGATTAGCACAAGGACAGTATCGAACTAGCTATCAGCAGCCTACCTCTCTGCAAACGGCAGCAATTTGGCCCTCGCTCATGATGTTGAAAGTAACAACATCAGTCAGACTTCCACCCTCCATGTACTCCATGACCACCCACAGATCCTGATTGTGAAGGTAGCTGTCCCGGAAATTCACGATGTTCTTATGCTTGCTATCTTTCATGACTAGAATCTCGTTGATGATTAGATCCTTCTTGGGCTGGAGATCCAGGTTCATTTGTTTGATAGCAACACAGTTGTTTGTGTTGGTTTCATAGGCGGTGAAAACGCCACCAGATGCACCCTGGCCAATTTTGTTGAGGTTGTAGTAAAGCTTCGTAGGGTCTCCAGGTGTACAAATAGCAAGCAGCCGCGCTCTAACATCCATGGCATTACTCTGTCGGGCCCGCTGGCGGGGGCGGGCTGCGGGTGCCGCGCGGGAAGCTTGCACCAGGGCAGCATCTTCAGTCGAAGGGGCATGTGGTGGAGGGACCGGCTGCGCGACCGGCTTCTGCTCCATTCGAGGGGAAGACTGCTGCTGCTGGCGTTGGCTGCGACTCCGTTCAAGCTGTTTGTTGGCAAGAGCTTGTTGAGCCGCAGCCATTGCGTGTTCTTGTTGCTGCTGGTATTGATTTGGAGTGACCGCGCCCCATGTTGGCTGGGAACCGTTTGTCTTGGAGTTGGATCGGCTGCGCTGGGGCTCTGATGGCAAGGGCTCCGTCTCAGGGATTGGAGGTGTGCTAAACTGGGGGCTCTGAGTTTCTAGAACTGGCTTGGTAACAATTGCGGAGTAGGCATTCGTAGTAGGAGGTTGCGGTGCAGGCCGACTAGGAACCAGATTGGCGGGAGTTGGCGGCTTCGGGGGGGCTCGGTTAGGTACAAGCGTTCCCAAAGGTGGAGACATCGCCTGAGCGGCGCTTCTGGGAATTGGAGGCGGAGCTCGTGGGTTCTCAAAACTGCCCTCGTGGTTTTGCGGGAATCGAGGGCTGTTGGGCGGGGATGTTCGTTGAGCGCCATATGCCGGGGACCCCGCTGGCTGGGATACTGGACTAGAGGTGGTCTGATGCTGGGGATAGGCGTGGTCAAATTTGTGCCAAACTTCATCGTCGCCTCGTGCGTTCTTCTCATAGAATCTCATGATATCAACCATTGTTTGTGGGTGCTCTTCCTGCTCCTTCTGGGTGATACCGCTTTCCTGCAGTAACCGCTGCCATTCTTTGGGTAGGCCGGTAAACTGGCCTGTCTGGTTGTCGTAGCCAACATGGGTGACGTGAACCGGGTTTTCGGGAGCGGAGATTTTGATACCACGAGGAGAGCCTAGCATGCTATTGACAAAGCTAGAAAAGCTACTCTTCTTACTCCTGCCGGTCCCGGCTGGCTTTGTTGTATTGCCCTCATCGGAGAAACGCTTTGTATTCGTCGGGCGGTCATTGCTGGTGGTACTCGGAAACGCCTCCATGCGGGGATGATGGAGAGTGGTGAAGCTAGCTGATTGTCTCAGAGCTCGTGAATTCGGGGCGGTTTGCGACCGGAAAGTCGGGGGTTTTTCGACGAACTTCTCGTTATAACTCCTATCGGACTCGGCAGTATTTTCCTCCAAGGCACTTAACATACCCCGTGAATCAAACGGGGCGCCAATTAATTCATCTGAGCTCTGGTCGTTTAAAGAAAGCCGTCCAAAGTAGGGAGGGCGTTGTCTGGTGGGGTTCTGGCTGCTGTGATAATATCCCGTTTCGCTGCTCGCAAGGACCGGAGATGCTCCTGCGCTGTTCTGGTCGAGTGAGGAAGACGAGGAACCGTAGGCGTTTGACCTAGTTCGTAGATGTTCCCGGCTGCCAGCGGCAGAAGAGCGGGGATATACAGGCGCGGAGGGGTGCCGTTTTAATGACGTGGTGCTCTGCTGGCTGTTGGGGGGGCGCGAGGCGTAACCAGGAGGATCCTTATGGAGTTTGCTTGATGTCCGGCGGAATTTTAAGGATGAAAATGTATCGTGATTCATGGCGCGCGAATTTTAGGGGGGGTGGAGGGGAAGGACAGGTCGACCGATTGGAGACAAGGTGACTGGGCTCACCAGCTTGATTGGAGGGAGGAGGGAAGCCACCGGGTGAGGCGGTGCGCTCTGGCGGTCCCTTCCAGCCGGTTGGGCGACAAGTGGTCAACGAGGTGGGTGTTCTGGGGTGATACTGTGCGGTAAGATGGCCAGCTCCGACAGGTCGACGGTCGGGGATGCAGGCAGAGCCAAATTGGCGACGCAAGGGAGGTTTGGCACTGGGCAGTACTAGTACTTGCGAGTGGGAAAGGAGCTGCCGCGGGCGACCGTCGCGAACAAAAAGCCGGCGGCTAGCACGTGGAGAACCACTGCTGGCTCAGCGAAGAGAGAAGCCTCCAGCAAGTGAGGAGGCCGGAAAAAGAGAGCAGTGTCTGCTTCCAATAATGCCATCAAAAATTGACAGCAATTGAGAGGAATCAATTATGCAGGAGGCTGCAGACAACCGACAGCTCAGCACACAGATCTGCAGTCCAGGAAAAAGCAATGCGACACGGAAGAAAGAGAGAGGCAGTCGCCAGAGGGTGCAGCGGCGAGGAGACGGCCGGGAATAAGAATCATGGAGATGCCCTGGAGCGGGTGTGGACTTCAAAAGGAGAATCCTTCTACTCCTTCGTCGACCGGAGGCTGGACCGGACGGACGACAAGCGAGTGCCAGAACGGTTGATTTGAGGATACGCTCTGGGGCCAGAGCCACTTGTCAGAAACGCCTGGCTTGAACCTTGGTTTGATTGTTGACCCTGGCTGGCCCTGGGTTCCGTGGATGGTAGCCTTTGTTTTCTCTCCTCTTATTTTGCTTATTATGAGTATTATAAGGTGTCTTCGTCTTTGTTGCGCAAGCTTTTGGGGTGGCCTCCCTCAACTCCAGGGCTCTGTCGAGGGAGAGGGAAGTAGTACTTTTGTGAAAGACGTCATTGGCCCCGTCTCAGATCCATCCTGGTTGAGTCGTCGACCAGGAGTTGCATGGGTTCTGGACACATCGAGAAGCCGAAAATTATCCTCTGCAGATACTGAGACGGAGTTTCGAGTTTCGCGTTTCGTGATATCATTTTGGGTGAACCGCCATGGAAGCTTTGGCATCAAAATCGGAAACGTTAATCGGCTCCTTAATTTCGAGGCGACGGCAGAGATGAAGTTTCAACTTTCAAATTGAACCTCCTCGAATCAGTCTGCTAGCGCTATTGGCAAGGCGGGGCTGGCTTCAAGTTCTACATACTGTACATAAGTGTAAGCCCAACGTCCGCTCCACACCCTCACCAATTCTCAACAATGGCACTCGAATTCATTTTCAATGATTCTGCCACATCACTCGCGGATATCAAGGCAACCTGGGATAATCAACAACCCTCGATTGTCTCCCCGGTGTATCAAAGATGACACCAGCGCCATCATTCGCTCCAACATACATGACACTGGCCAGTCTACTATGACGTGTTCCAAGAGATGGTGCTCCAGATATTGGCAGTTGACGGCATCCTGTATGATTCTGCAGGAACAGCTCTTATTTTCTAGCCATTGTCAGCGTGACTGTGATCCGGAAGAGCGGGTGAACCTCGCCTTCAAGTATCTAGCCGATCAGAAACGAGTCACGCTTTTCCACGGCGCGTTTCTATTAACAATCTGAGAGCTATTAGATCTGACTTGTCCGCTGGGTACCCTGGGTACTACAGCAGACAGCGCAATCCCTTTTACCAAAAGGGCTAGAATGTAGGCTTAAGACTGCCTAACCCGGCTGTCCCGACAGCCGTTACAGCCCTGTGCCGGTGTCGTGCAATAATAGTATCAAGAGTTGGACTGGAAGAATGATCTCATATGTAAATAGATCCCGAAACCGTCTGTTGTTACCAAAATATATATACCCATCGTGGAACACGCATAAAGTTTTTGTGAGTTGTGCTGTTGGACACCCGATGCGAGTTTGGTTATTACCAGAGATGTAGTGTGCCCAGGGTTTTCAAGCTGTATCGCTATAATGCACCTCTCCAATATGACGGACCTTCCATGTCTGTCGAGCTTGTTCTCGAAGAGCGTGTTTCTTGCAATGCTTGGCGCTATAAGAGCTCCGCCTACGATGTACATAAGTTTCGAATGAAGCGAAGGGTTCGAGCGGCACAATTTGGCACAGCCGCAAGACCTCGACTCGGAGGCGACGAAATATTTCTCCGATAGTATGAACGGTCTTGAGAAGAACCAACCACGTGTCCCTGAAGACAAAATCGATGAAAGACCACAAGACTTTATATCTCAACAAAATCTGCCATGCGCGACACAAGGTATTGCAGGCTCGCATAGTATTTTCAAGGACCAGTTTATTCCGAATGTTGGAAGGAAAATCTCGCCATCTAATGCTTGGCCCGTTATCTTGAATTAGTGATCGGCAGCATGCTTCTTTCTCGCCTTTGGGCTATCTACTTCGAGAAAGGATATGAACAGGATAGAGACTAGATAGCAAATTCAATGTAGCCATTGGAAATAGTCGCCTCGAGAAGGTAATTGAGAGTCTCGAGATTCGAGACGACACTCACGAGCACAACGTGGGTCGTCGAATGTCTCCTTCACTGCCTCTCATTGT
Organism: Aspergillus pseudodeflectus; assembly: GCF_044049435.1. Taxonomy (NCBI): domain Eukaryota; kingdom Fungi; phylum Ascomycota; class Eurotiomycetes; order Eurotiales; family Aspergillaceae; genus Aspergillus; species Aspergillus pseudodeflectus. The sequence goes on along the minus strand of NW_027263777.1, from coordinate 169,003 downwards.
TGAGGACGGTAACTACTGAACACCTGAGATGATCATACTCGACAGCATTGAAGGACCAAAAACAAAGGCATCTCAATTGATTAACTTTAGCAGAATAGGTTGCAATTGAGCGACAGCATCAGCCGTGAGGCTCCATTCAAAGCGTGCGTCTCGGCTCCGCCGTCCTCCAATGGCACAGTCGAGCTCCCCCGGTCTTCCCACTTCGACCATTGAACATTCAGGCTTTCTGTCCTCCTCCGTCCTCGTTCCCATCATCATCATCGCCTGTCTTCTAATTCACACCTCACTTCACCCTCCCCCCTTGGCCCTCTTCTCCCCTCCTCTCCCTCTTCTTCTCTCTGCTGCCTCCCCCCTCAGCCTTCAATTTCCTTTCATCTCCTTCTCTCTCTGCGTGCTCTTCATGCAGTAGCACCTTTTTTCCTTTGAGCCCGTGCAATATCAATTCATCTTTTCTGTCCCCTCCTCCCCTTTTCTGCAATTGGGGGCTTATTTGCATTTCATATAATTGCAAATTTGAAGCCTGCCGGGTCTGTTCAGGTTCAGCAGACAATTTAGCGACTTGTTTATCAACCCCGTTTTGGTACACAGTTTGCCCTCCGGTACGTCCGAGGCTCCGCTTCCTATCTGCAATTATCTGTTTACCTCTGACTTCTGAACGGGTAGTGTGATACGTAAACATCCGAACTCTTATTCCGGGTATAGACGCCTCGACCGTTACGAACAATCCAACGCCGTGCCGTCACCATGTCTTCTGAACCCGTTGTGAATGGCAGTGCCAAGTCCCGGGCAGCACTGCTCGAAGAGCAACATGCTCGAGATGAGGCGCACAATGTTACTGTGGAAGATGTTGTGGATGAAGACGACGTCTTGCATCCTCCCCCCTCTGCTCCGGTTACCAGCGACTCTCCCTCCCCCGCACAGGTACCGACGCCCGCAGCAACCACTGCGCCAGTGAATTCAAAGCCTGCCTCGGCCAAGGCTCCCACCTTGGACGTACAATCGGAGGAACTCTTCCCTGCTCTGGGAAGTGGTCCGAAGTCGAAGGCACCTGCTGCCTCCGCCTGGGGTGCCAGAGGCCCCTCTGCCGCCGCCGCCGTCGCCAATGGCGTGCCCAGTGGTGCATCGACAGGTATGTCTATCCCAAGAATCGCCCATTGTTTAGAATCGCTTTATGTGATAAGCATCTTCTAACGAACTTTGCTCTAGCCGACGTGCCTAGGATCATGTCTCTACCTGGAAAACACATGGAACAGCTCCGACTTGCGCCTTCACAAATGCTCCAGAGGGGTCAACTGAAGAAGCCGCTCCGGGACATCCTTCGCGATATTTCGAAACGCTCAAAGGCTAATGTTGATATGCGAGGTGGGCCCGGAGGGTCCATCATCTTCGAGGGTAAGGGCTCAGTGGATGCGGTTCGGCAAGCTCTGAAACAAGTGGCCCAGCAGGTTGGTTCCAAGGTATGCTTTCCGTCCAAGTAGCTTGTATGCCATCAGACTAACCCAACGCCAGCAATCGGTCCGTGTCCCAATTCCCACCTCCGCCCGTCCTCACATCATCGGCCGACAAGGCGCTGTCGTCCAAGACATTCAGCAGCGAACAGGAGCGCGCGTCCAGGTTCCACGTGCGGAAGACCCAACTGGAGATGATGACGAGGACAATGACACCATTGATGTTCTGATCGAGGGCGATGCTGTTGCTGCTGAGATGGCCCGGCGCGAAATTGAGGCTATTGTCAAGGAGCGTGCGTCGAACATGAACTTGCGCCTGAAATCAATCCCGCCGGAATTCTTCCCCTTCATCGCGGGTCCTCACAATGCAAGCCTGAGAAACATTGAAGAGCGAACCAAGGCTCAGATTCACATCCCTCGCTACGATACATGGCAAAGCCAGCCTCCGCCGCAGGAAGCCGAGCCTGGCCACGTCCAGTTTGCACCAGTTTCTGATAGGCATATCCTCATTTCTGGAGAGCGCACTGCGACACAGGAAGCTCGTGCAGAGATTGAGAAGATTGCTGCCGATCTGCAGCGTCAACTTACCCTACGGCAACTCGCAATCAACCGGGGTCAGCACCAATTCATCCTGGGTGATAATGCTAATGCACTACATGAATTCCTTGCGGAAACTGGATGCGCTATTGTGCTTCCCCCCTCATCAGACGAGACCGAGTTCCTAACCGTCACCGGCCCGCTGCAGCGCATTGAAGATGGAATTAACCGAGCAATGGATCTCGCCACGAGCATGCAGATGGCAAGCATCGACCTCTCCCGCCAGCACGCCAATGCTCCTCTCGGGCCACATGTTCATGCGCGCGCTCTTACTCGCTACCTACACCAACGACAAATCATCAAGGAACTTGAAAACATGTACGATTCCCGGATTGCTCTGTCTCCCGCTTCAGATGGGCCGGTCACCTGGGAGGTCTACTCAAGGGATGGCAAGAACACGATTCGTGCGCGCTCCGATATCCTGAATCTCGTCGCAGCTCACCCTCCGGCCAGACTCCGGCACCTGACCGTTGACCCTTACTTCTACCCTTACCTCCGCTCCCGTAGCATTCCTCAGTTGCGGTCTGAATACGGTGTCTATGTCCTTATTCCTGAAGAGGTCGACTGCCCGGATGTTGTGCTCGTCTACGAAGGACCCTCTGCGAACTCTCCTCAGCTAGAGATTCCACGCCAAAGGCCATCCCCCACCGACCTTGCGTCATTTGAGAAAGCTCTCCAAGAGGCGCAAGAGTATCTGTTGAATGCTCTCGGTAGCCAAGATGACATCGTGGAGCAGGCTGTACCGATTCCCAGCAAGTATCAAGAGAAGGTACGGAAGTTCATCGCTCGGGAACAAGAGGCGAAGGGCGAAGACCAGATTCCTGTCCGCGCTCTTATTGGAGGTGGACCAAGCCGAAATGGCGGCGGAGCCACTCCTTACAGTGAGGTTTCATTGCGCGGCCCTTCCCGCCTCGTTGGGGAACTTGCAGCCAAACTCCAGGAGTTCGTTGTTGACCAAGAGAAAGATGATCTTGAGAGGGGTTACACCACTTCCTTTGACTTCCCCAAGAAGTTTGCAAACCTCCTTATCGGGAAGAGGGGTGAAAATATCAATAAGCTTCGTGACGAATTTGACGTTGATATCAAGGTGGAGGATGGAAAGGTGGAGGTCAAGGGACCCAAGGCCAAAGCAGATGCTGCAAAGACTAGGATTATCAACCTCGGCAAAAAATTTGAGGATGAGACGACTCACATCTTGAAGGTCCCCGCTCAGTATCACCGCGAGTTGATCGGGCAGAAGGGCAGTCAGGTCAACCGACTCCAAGACCGCTACTCTGTTCGCGTCCAGTTCCCTAGAGCTGTGATCGCCAGCGACGAGCAGTCTGTTGCGGACACTTCCAGCGAAACCGGCAGCGTGAGACCTCAACGGTTCCAGCAGGCTGCCGACGAGGTGATTGTCAAGGGACCCAGTAAGGGCGCAGACGCTGCACGTGATGAAATCTTGAGCTTGTTGCAGTGGGTTGTGGACCACTCCCACTCAGCCACGGTGTCTGTTGCACAGGGCCAGATTCCTTCGCTTATTGGCCAGCGTGGGCGTGAGATGGATAAACTTCGGGCTGACACTGGTGCTCAAATTGATGTGCCAGGAGTCAACGATGCGCCAGACGCCTCTGGCCGCGTTGAGATCAAGATCAAGGGCACCAAGAAGCAGGTGGAAGAGGCGAGGAAGGTCTTGCTGAAGCGCTCGAGCGAATTTGATGCTACGGTTACCAAGTCGATCGAGGTTGACAAGAAGTATCACAAGTCCTTGATTGGTGGCGGCGGTAAGTGTCCTTGAACTCTTATAGAGTGATATCGCTAATCGTACATAGGTGCAAACATTCGTAAGATTGTTGCTGAAGCCGGTGGTCCGACCGACTCGAGTGCATCCCGACTTGTTAAGTTCCCGCGTCCCGAGAGCAACGAAACCACTATCAGACTCGAAGGCGACGGCGAGGTCGTGGACAAGATCATTGCTTCTATTGAGCAGTTCGTGAAGGAGCGCGAAGACCAGGTTGTTGTCAACGTTGAGATCCCTGCCGTGCAGCACCGTCTTCTTATTGGCCGTGGGGGAGACATCCGACGAGGCATTGAGTCCCAGTTCAACATCACGCTGGACATTCCTCGACAAGGTTCTGGACGCGCCGATGTCAAGCTGAAGGGACCTAGCACCGCTGTCGCGGAGGCAAAGGAACATATACTGGCTATGCTCAAGGATCAGCAGGGCGTGAGCGTTGATGTTCCAAGGCATCTGCACCATGCCATCGCTGACAATGGATCATTCTTCCGCCGTCTTCGCAACGACTACCAGGTGACGGTGGATCACGCTGGCCAGCAAGTCCCAGCCAAGCCCACATTGGACGACTCGCGGGCGACTGCCAACGGAGCATCTTCCCTGCCATTGATTACGGATGAACCCAGCGAGGCGCTGGACGCTCACTCTTGGAAGGTGGTTGACAACAGCCCTGCGCCCAGCGATCCCAATGAACCGGCCACAATTCCATGGGTACTGGCTGGGTCCGGCGACAATGTTGCCAAGGCCAAGGCTGCACTGGAGAAGGCCATCAACACTGCCTCCCAGCAATCCGCTACGGGATACCTCATCCTCCCCGACCCAAAGACGTATCGCTTCGTTGTCGGCCAGGGTGGTAGCCAGATCAACTCGATTCGCAAGCAGACAGGCTGCCGAATCAACGTGCCAAAAGACCAGGCTAAAGGCGAAGCGATCGAAATCAAGGGTAGCAAGGAGAGTTTAGACAAGGCTAAAGATTTGATTTTGGAGGCTGTTCGTGCCGGCTTGAACGGCAACGCCAGGTAATGACCCTCACTGCCATCGAGAAAGAAAGAAAGGGGAAACCACAGGTAAAAACAAAATACCTTGAAGAATATACAAGATATCTTGCTTATTTTTTCTTCTTCCTCTTCTTTTCGCCTCTATTTCTTGACTTGTATTGCTGCTTGTTTTCATCAAAAGAATGTGTTACTTTCTCCTACTACCTGAGCATCCTGGCGATTCTGCCTTTGAATATTTTACCTATACATTATTGGCTATTTAGATAATCGACAGAACCTCTCCTCCTTCATAATTGCCTGACTAAATAGTCAGCTCACACTCCTACAGAGGAGACAAGGCTAACCACCTACGTCCAACCTTGCGAGCAATCCGTGTTGCCGATTTACAACTCGTAAGACACTACTGTACTGCCTCGGGCACTTCACATGGGCATTACTGGCACTACCACAGTCTGTATTCTCCGCATGGCATAACTCTACACCCCGCACATGTTTGGAGCTACATCCACACCACGAAATAAACCTTTTTCCAGAATTTTTCTCCTCCGTGTTCTCATTGGGAACTCTGTCGGGATTTCCCGGTTCATTTTCCAAGATTTTCGGAAATCCACCACACATAGGAAGGGTTGAGCGAGGCAATTGAGGTACACAGGCAACCCCAGCGTCTGACATGTGCTGCTGACACTCTCGTCCTGCGCAACCCTGGACTCCGTGGATCGCTGAGGGGTTGACTATGTTCCGGGGTCGGTCACGCCATCTCATGCCTAGTCCCAGCAGCACTTGGGCCTTGAGGTGTTTGTGAGGGGACGAGCCATGCGTACTCTGGTACTGAGCGATGGAATATGGCTCATCTCATTGAATGTGGTGGATGCGGATTGAATACTATAAAAGAAATTAGAGCAACTGTGTCCGTTGTTCACGTGTAATCATTATCAGTCTCTGTATCTCAAAACTGCCTCTGTAGATCTAGGTAGGTAGAAGCAGAACGCAGCCAATCTAAAATGCAGAGTGCAATCGCGAGCAAAATCCGACTCTTGACTCTCCGTTGACGAAAATAGATAAGACATCACCTAACACGCCTGATGCTAGAGCCAACAGATGGGGAACAAAAATGGGTCGCAAAAAAAGTGGTTGACATAAATTATAAGGAGGATAGCAGGTCTCAGAAAAAGCTTCTTCGTAACATAATCTTCTTGCATAGTTGAATTTTCGCGCCCTCCGTCTCCGTCTCCGTCTCGCTCTCACTCTCACTCCTTCTCCCACCAAGCAACTCTAAGCCTGCTCGACAGCGGCGGAAGCCTGGAGGTACTGGAAGGCACCGTAGGCGGCGGCACCGCCAATCAGAAGGATTGCATAGAGGCCAATACCGAAGCCGGAGCTGGAGCTGGAGGAGGAGGAATCGCTGGAGGTCTGGGCGTGGACTTTGGGGGCGGGGTCACCGGGCTGCATATATCAGTAAAAGTTGAGAGATGGATGTCAGTGGGAAACGTACCAGACGCTTTAGAGAACCAACGAGAAGACCCTCGAGGATCTCACGGGCCTCGTCACTGTGGCCGACATCCTCAAAGGCCTCTGTGCTGTCCTGGCCACCGACATCAAGTAGAACTTCCTCACCACCGCTACGAAAAATTAGTTATGCGTTCGGCATCGCTGAAGAAAGTAGAGGACTGGTTTAGAGTGAGACGTACGGGTGCTCATCCACGAACGAGGAGCAGTCGTAGACCTTGTCGTGGACAACAAGATAGAGGTCCTTCTTGGTGTTGTGTTCCGCGACCTCCTTGAACGTGAACTCCTTGTCGGCAGACATTGTGGCGAAGATGACCGAGTGTATAAAAGTATGTACCTGTGATTGGAAAGCGATGATCAGTCAACTTGTTACACTGATCGCAGGCCAGGGCACGATAAAGGACATGTGGTCAGGACGATCACAGTCGGCGGAGTAATTTGCTCTACGGGGTACTTTTTTTCGGCGAGCGAAACAAAGCGAAGGGGCATGTGAATAGGGGAAGGAACAGGGAGACAGGGAGACTCACTGGGAGTTTGACGGCGAGATTTGAGCTGAGAGAAGGACAGCGACTGGAGCAGATGTGACAGTGAGAGCGCGAAAGTGGAGGAGGGAAGAGGAGAGAGAGAGGGAGAGAGCGAGATTCAAAAGAGTCGGTTCCTGAACGTGATTCGACCGCTTCTCCGCCTTTTTACATTCTTGCCCTTCACCTGGGCAGTGTCGCTCTCTATCTCTGCCGCGGATTGTATCCGGCCACCCGATGGCAGTCGCAACTCGGTACTCTACTAGCAAATCTACAGAGGCTCTACTCTAGTTATTCAAACTTTCGGCTTGCTATCGCCAGTCCTCCTCCTTCTATCTATCTATCTACTCAACCACCGGAGTCCGACAATTGTTGAGGAGTGGCCTGATAAAAGCGCTGACGAATAGGAATCCTCTATTTTCACCTTAGTCAGGGAACAGAATGCGGATTGTACTTAGAGTCAACAGTCGAATAATTGGTAGAATCACCTTCCTCGATCGAGATAGAAATGTATATACGTAGATCTAGAGGTACCTGTCGCATTGGCAGTGAGATCCAGTATACTCAGTGCCTCAACGTGGGGAGGGACCATGCAAGCACCGCATTTCTTTTCCATTCGAGGGCATCTTTCCACGGAACATCCCCGCACTCCTATCTGACTCCAACTTGCCCAGTGCCCGCCACGGATGTGCGTATTTATCAATTATTATTAATCGCCGTGTCCAGAACAATTCCTCTTGAGATTCAGAGTAAGAAATACCGCCTTAATTCCGACTGGTCTCCAGTGTTGACCCATCGATAACCGTAACCTCGGGGACCGCTACAGTCGGGTAGTGTCTTCGGGATTAATTGCCCGAACTTTACGGAGTACGCTGTCGTAGTTAATCCAATATCTCCACCCACCGGTCAACAACAGAGTCAAAAGAAAATTATCATTAATCTGGGGTTATCATGCTATACTGCACTAAACATATATGTGAAACAGCTAAAGGGGAGATTGACGTCGCCCCCCAAAACAACCCGTGTGCTGAAACCGAGATTGAATGAGTTTCACCCCAACGCCAGTACTTGCTGAAAGAAAGAAGGCGAGACTAATGATCCGAAGGAGAAATTAAAGAATATATGTACATTCAACCAGAAGATGCGACTTCTCGGCTTTCCCACATGCGGCGAATCATCATGTCAGCCTCACTTGGTAAGAATGAGTCTTCCACCTGGTCGTCGTCTACCGCATTAGTGCCGTGTGCAGCTTCATCAGACGTAGACAAAAGACGGTGGGAGGGGTGTGGAGGATCTTCGAGGTCTTGGATGTAAGCCTGGGAAACGGAACTCTGCGCATCGACTTGTCTCCGTCCTATGAGTTGTCTTGAATCAAAGCTTCCGCTCTGGCTGTGGGGCCGGCCGTTTTGTTCCTTTGCACCTCGTTGCAAAAGCACCAAAGCAGGCGCCGACTTGACAGGTTGTCCGAGCCCACTCCGCAATTCTGGGCCCGTCGCCGGCTTAGGGTGCTGAAGGATGGCGTTTAACCGATTGAAGCTATTACCGGTTGGCGATTGAAATCTTCGCACAACCGTCAGCTCTAAAGCGGTCTTTTCGTACGCCTTGCGGATATGTTTCGCTTCGCTCTGATGCAGTGCCCCACCGTTCCTAGTAGATCCGTTGACAAGCGCTCTCGCAGTGTCATATGGTCCTGGTCCGACCCGGGAAGCGCCACTGATAAAAGCCGCATCCATCGCCGACGGAGACACGCTTGTGGACGGGCCATGAGAGTCAGGTGGTGAAGTGTTCAATGCTGCTGTACGCTGTAACCATAGCTTTTGCTGAGTACGAGAATGAGGTTCAGCCCCAGGCTGTCTTGAGGACGGTGATGCTCGTGTCTTCCTTGAAGTCGTGCCCTTGGGTGATGGTGGTGTGTGCGGATGATAATGCGGAAGAAAAGAGGATGGGGTGTTCGGGTCTGAATCGGTGCGAGACGTTGCAATCTTATTGTTTACGATGAATCTCGATACGCCTCCTTCGATAGACGAGGATGTTGCGTTGGTCTGTGATATTGGAGTGCTGGCCTGCGCGACACTTGCTGAGGAGATGGGCCGTCGTAAGCCGTCTTGGCCGGATTTCAAGTTCGTCAGCGAAGCGTTTCTCGACACTGTGTCCACCGGCGCAGGCATGGCGGTGGCAGATATCGATGACATCGCGGGGAGTGCCTTGGCCGAATGCGACGGCCTTAAAAGACGTGCTGCTATGTCTCCCGGGTCAGGTTGGCGCGTAAAATCATCTGCTTGATGTTCTTCCGTATCGGAAATTTGTTGCTGTGGCTGCTGTTCGTTTTCGTGGGCGTCAGCGTTGGCGTCCGCTTCCTCCTCCTGCTCTTCTTCCGACTGATCGTCGTGGAAGCTCCTACTCGTGGGTTCTGGAAGGCTAGTAGCTCGTGGAAACTGAGGATAAGCGCGCTTCACAAATGTTAGCGGATCAATAAGCACTACCGGACTGTCGCTGTCGTCTCTAGACTGTGCAACTGAACTCCGTCTGGTACTCTCAGGGGACTGTGTCGTATCCTCCCACTCGCCCTCGTCTGTTGAATCCGCAAGTTCAAACCCGACCGTCTTCTTCTTTCCGGAGCTTGTAGCTGGACGATCGGTCACCAAGGCTTTCTTTGGCAATACCCCCGAGTTGTTCCGTCGCAAGGCGGGGCTTGAGTAATTCTTCTTCATAGAAGCTGCTGTATGATGGGAGGTCTCGTCAACCGCTCCATCCCAGCGAACGTGTGGGCGGGGCGGGCTTGCAGCGGGTGTTACGGGAGCGGACTTCTTGCGTTGATGGAACCGTGCACTCGGCTCGATTTGACCAGTCGAAAGATGGCGTTGTAGCTTGTTTAGTTTATTGCCGAGGGATGGATTCCGGCCGTGACTGCGATGACCACCACCGACAACGTGGGCTCGATGAGGTCGATGCGCAGGGGCCTTATGAGTGGTATGAGAGGTGTGAGAATGAGAGAGCTCGCCCTGCGTTGAGGAAGAGGTGGACCGCGTGACGACGGCGTGAGAGGAGACAGCACGGCGGCCCAGGCCCGGGCGCTTAACAGGGGAGGAATTCGAAGAGGAGGTCGGCATGGCGCCAGCAGCGTCAGGACCAAATCGGGCGACGAGCAGCTACCAGCAGCGGATCAGTGTCAGTGATTGGAGATTGACGGCTACAGTCAATGCTTCACCACAGTATTGACGCCCAGTGTCACAACAGGACTCAAAGGATTAAGAAATAACTGAAAGAAAAGCAAATATCAATGATGACGAAGTAGCGTCGAGCCTGGTGCTTGACAAGCGCGGGGCGAGGCAATTGGTGGAATATGACGAGCGACCAGCAGGGGTGGTGGATTGGAAGGGGAAGAGGAGCGGGGAGATAGAGCAAAAGAAGTACGCTGAGAAGAGAGCCCAGATAATCTCGTCAAGACCCGAAGACTATCCGCCGCCACCGGAGAGAGGCGTGAAGAGTGGAGAGGGGACACAGGTCTGTGTTGAGGCGTAAGGACGATGGTGAAGGAGAAGCTGGAATTATAGATTACGCGTTACGCCGCCGTTTCCATCCAGCTTTCCTCTGTCCTCTCGACGCAACAGTCGAGGCCCAGACCACTCTCTCAGTCCGACTCGGAGTCTCCAAATGGCCCGCTTCCGCCACGGCAGACCACCACAACTGAATACAACAAGGTTTCGTTATTAATGCTTACTGTTAGGAAAGAATGTACAACCAATTCGCAACCAGGAAGCAACCAATTCGTCTGGTATCATAATGTAACATGGAAAATAGCTCAAGCCCCTACGAAAACACCAAGAAAACATCAGAAAGAGCCCATTACAGCTCAATCAAACTCTCCTCAACAACAGGTCGGGACGGTGCTGGCGGCTGATACTGCGCGGGCCCGGGTGCGCTGATAGGAGAGACGTCGTCGCCGTAAGGTACTTGATAGCCAATGTTTCCTTGAGGATATCCTTGATAGCCCCCGCCTTGCGTGGGCTGTTGTTGCTGTTGCTGTTGTTGCTGTTGCTGTTGCTGTTGTTGTTGTTGCTGTTGCTGCTGCTGCTGCTGCTGCGGAAGATAATATGACTGGCTCGATGGCTCTGCTGGTAGGGTTTGATGCTGGGGTTGGGGAGCCGACTGGCCGCCAAACTGCTGTGGCGACTGCGCATACACTGACGAAGGTCCATAGTCGACAGGCGGTGTCTGCTCTGCTGAGTTAGATGGGAAACCTGCAGCTTGATAGTATGAATCGCGTCTCGTTACTGGCGACTGTTGATAAGGTGATTCACCTTCCCCGTGTCTTGGTTGCTGAAACTGCGCCTTTTCGGATTCTTGATATGTTGGGGAAGTATAGAACTGTGACGGCGCTCCCGAGCCAGGATAAGCAGCGGGATTTTGATACGTGTTGCTTGTGTTTGTTTGGGGCGATGTGATCGGTTGGTTGCCCTGGTTCCACTGTAGGCTGGGGGTCACAGTCTGTGGAGTGTGCGGATGCATTGCAGGACTTGTCGTACTGCTTTCTCGTTCCGGCTGGGGTTGGGAATAAGGTGTATGATTAGGCCCCGGCTGGTCCGTGCCAGCATTTCCGTAGTAAAAATTCTCGGCGCCCGGCTTCCCGCTGACTGTATTCGAGGGCATTGATGGATATACATTTGGGTATGAAGCTCCTCCGGGTACTGATCCGTATCCTAAGGTGTGCTGAGAATAAGCGCTGGACAGCCGTTCTTCAAGCATGCGGTCATAATACCGCACCACTGTAGACAGCTTAGCATGCAGATCAAGGAGAGTATCTAGGCTAGTTAGCTGAGGCGTTACTATCAAAATTGCAGATTCTTCTTACCATGTTTACTCATAGTTTCACCATAGCTGCGGGCCAATTTGGGTCGAAGCGCTCCAATACTCTCGTACAATTCCTGGATTTGAGGCTCGCGAAGAATGGTCCCTGGTGGTTGGTGTTGAAGACGGTCGACCAGTGTAGAGAAGAGGTGGATGTTCTCTACCTCGACAGGGCTAAGCTCGTACGGATTCTTGGGCAAGGATGTCGCAACTGGGGTTTCACTGGAAGACAAATTGGGCGCGGAGTTCTTGAGTGCAGCCGCATGATTTTGCTTGTGTTGTTCCATGTCACGAAGCGATGCCTCAATCGCGGCTTTTAAATCCGCATCCTCTTCTTCGTTAGTACTGGGTTGCGCCGCCGGTTTTGTAGGCCCTTGAGCAGGCTTAGGTTGTGGAACATAACCGCTCGAAGATTTATTCTGAGCCTCCTCTAGACTCATCTGCAAGGCTCGGCGCAAATCTTCATCAAAACCAGTCTCTGCCCTAGCTGTGCGGGGTTCCATCGAGTTCGATTTCGTGATCGAGTTATTCTTGAAGGACGATCGATCGGCTACGGCGCCTTGGGTGAATGGCTTCGAGGTCAACTTGGCGTAGCACCCATCATCGACACGGACAGGCTGTAGAATGCCCAAATGAGGTAGAGGAAGGGTCTTGCTGGAACATTGCGCATCGAAGACGTTTCCGCAATTCCTGCAGTGGTGCTTGCGATTCATAAAGCTGAAGGCGGTACGGCAGCGCATGCAGACGTCGGAGTCTATCCATTCCGGAGGCTGGAGTACCATAAGTTGTTAAGAGGTAGACATGGAATTGGATAAGGGAATTTCGACTCACCGCGTTGCTTTCGAGCATGCTCCCACTAATTGCAGTCTTTGGTGGAAAGTGGAAGCCCTCGTTCTGCAGTTTCCGATACGTTTCGCCCAAGTAGTTCAGATCCATGCGCCCTTGAGCCGCCATAGCCCAGTCTTGTACCAGCTCCAGCATCGTCTCCTTCACATTGGAATTCAGCGGGACTCCTTCCGTTTTAAGGAGCGAAACAAGGTTATCCATAAACTCTCGTGATGCGATTTCCGCCAAAAAATGGGTCCCGCCATTCTTTACACAGGTATCGGTGAGCTAGGCAGATAGCGCTGTTAGATTGAAGTAAATCAAAGAAAGGAATTGATAGAACCAACCTTTAGAGTCGCTATCTGGATGTTGGGGTTCTTGTTTTCCAGCCGCCGCTTTAACGATCTCATGGCATCTTTTGGCTGTACGCTCTTAGAACGAATGAGGTCTGATATCTCTAGGTTTAGAGCAATATCCTCGAGAGACGACGCGGTGGCGCGCTCAACCTGCTCATCGAGCGGTGAGGCCGATGAGAACCAACCCGCCATGACGGATGCGGGGGGGAGATGAAGTAGAGCCGAAGGAGGGGATCAAGCTCAAGAATATGGGTGTGCGGGCGATAAGAAGAGGGCGCACTAAGAGGGACCCCAAGTCGAGTTGAGGGAGAATTGATAGGAGGAGGTCGAAGACAAGATGTAGGTCAGCAAGTAAGATGGGAGAGCTCCAAGGTTGACATCGATCGAGCTTGTCTCTCTTATGATGCGCCCCGAATTAGCCTCATTGGCCCTGATGCCTAAATACTCTGGCGTCATAGGCCCACCGCTTTTTTCTGCCTCCATTATCGTACAGTACAATTACACAAATACCTAGTACTCCGTACTCCGTAGGTACGTACTAACTACTAGTGATAACCCCAGATGACTGGCATCCATCCCGCAGATGGGCATCAGGATGTTCTGACGACTTGGTCTCTCTAGCATTGCTCTTGCATCCCATCTTCCTTCTTTCCAGCTCCACCCATACGTTCTTTTGCTTTGCATCCTCCGCCTACCTCCATTCACTCTTTGCCGAGGTTTTGCGGGTGCCTGCTTTGTTCTCGCCACGATCACCTCGAGTCCCACCAACCCACCATTTCGGCTTCTCCTCCGCTTTTTCCATTCCGTCCCCCGGACTTCGATGAATCCTCCCTTCTAGTCCTTGCGCCATGGCCCCAGATGCAGCGACTCTCCCGTCGCCGCCTACGTTCGCGCCAGGGGCTGCTTTCAGCCGTCGCAACACAGGTGGCCTGGGCCCGGACGAGAGGCAAATCGAAGGGGCCGGGGGGCATCAGAACGGATCCTCGCCGCGCTTCCCCAATATAAAAGACCTCCAAGACGAGGCAGCGGCCTTGAATGTGAATGAAAGTACTCCGGTAAGTAGCTCATCCTCAGTAATTTTTCCGTGGTCTAACCGCTCTGCTAACCTGATTCGCATAGCTCACGGATCTGTTGAATACCGCGCAAGACGCCATTGCTAAGTTCAGAGGGTTCGCGGAATACAATCAATTAGATAAGGCATACGTGCAGTATGTTCGCGCTTCCGAGATCACTATAAACCTCATTCCGCACCATCCCAACTATCGGACCGCTGCCATTCAATTTCCTGGCTGGCATAAGCAATTTCAAGACCTCATGATGGCAAGTCATTAATAACATGAAATTTTTGGGTTCAAGTCGCGTAACTCTTGGAGAAGTGGCTAACTTTTTGAGTCTTTAGGCTGTCCAAACCAAGCAGGCAACCGCGGCCTCAATCAAGGAGCAAATTTTGGAGAACAATCTAAGGAGCAATGTGCAGCCAACCGGTCAATTCTCAGTTAACAGTCGAAGTTCTGCATCACAAATACTTCCTGCAGGAACATATCCACCCACAGACCAGCGGGGACGTCCAAGTGAGCTAGGGAACTCATCAATGCGGATGCCTAGCCCTTCTCAGTTTCAAGCGTTCGACCCGCAAGCGCAACCTAAGAGGTACTCAGCACCTCCCAGTTCGCCGGATGCGCTTGCTCAACGACTCGCCAGATTGAAGACGACATCTCCCTCCAAAGATGGTGGTGAGGGCTTTGCTGAAAACCAATCGCCTCGGCCGTCATCCTATATATCTCACGGCCCAACAAATGGATCGACTTTGAGCTCTCCTGTCAGGAGGCCTCTAGGGCCTCGAAGCATGGGAACCACGCAAAGCGGGCCCTCTTTACCCCCAAAAATACCCCTCAATACCTCACTACCGCGTGCACCAGACCCAGCTTATAGTCCGATATGGACGGTGCCTTCACAACCTCCATTCAACCCACCGAAAACCTCGACAGAGAGTTCCCGGCCCATAAATGCACGATACTCTCAGTTTGCAAACTCTCCTCGCGGCAGCCCAGGGCCCTCCGGAGTCGATGACAACCCCTATCGATCTCAGACTCCAAATGGCCTTCATTCGATCAAGGGACCTGTTAGTAGCATGGCTGAACTACCGCATCGATCTACAATAACAACTCAGGAGCTTATGGACTACCTCAGACGATTTAACATTTTGCTGATCGATGTGCGCTCTCGAGAGGACTTTGACACCGGCCATATTTATGCAAAATCAATCATATGTATAGAACCTGTGGCGCTGAAGGAGAATGTCTCGGCAGAGGAACTTGAGGAGCGTCTGGTGGTATCACCCGAATTCGAACAATCTTTGTTTGAGAGGCGCAACGAGTTTGACATGGTGGTTTATTACGACCAAAGTACAAGCTCAAACAGCTATCTTGCGGGCCCTCCCATCGGAACCACTGCGCCTCACCTCAGAGCGCTGTATGACACTCTCTACGAATTCAATGCTTACAAGCCGCTGAAAGATGGACGCCCACCTGCACTTCTCCTGGGTGGCTTGGACGCCTGGATTGACCTCATGGGACAGCAGTCTCTGGGCACCTCCTCTACAGCAGCCGTAATGGCCTCAATCCAGGCAAAGCGTCCTGTCGCCAGACCTGGGAGGCCTCTTGGGAGAGTACCTACCACTGCTAGCGCCAATTCTAGCTTGGAGGTCAGAAAGCGCAGACTTCGCAAGCTTGAACAGCTAAACCCCGAAGAGCTCATCGAATGGTTGGAAAAGTCCAAAACGGAAGAAATCGACACAAGTACCTATCTAGGAGAAGAGACTCTCGCAGAGGAACCTGAGGAGGAGCAAGAAGCCGAAACCCCCGTCTCACCGTTTGTTCGCTCCTACGACGATTTCTTGCGCCGGTTCCCCGAACCACATGCTATCCAACAGTCGATGGTAACGCCTCAGGTGCAACCACTGGCGGCCCCCACTCACGCTGCTCCTATGCCTGTTGCTCCATCGAGGCCACCACCTGCTGTCCCACGGCCCAGTTATAGTGGCGTGTCTGATGGTCGGCAACTACAGCCCCCATTGCAAAGGCAGAATTCAGCAACAAAGACGGCACTCTATACTTCAAATTCCATTCTAAATCGTCTCAAGCTTCCTCGGACTGGATTGGCAAATTTTGGCGTTACATGCTACCTGAATTCAACAGTTCAGTGTCTAAGTGCCACGGTGGAGATGAGCAAGTTCTTCATCGATGACCGGTTTAGATTTTGTGTACAGAAGAATTGGAAGGGATCCCAGGGAGTCATGCCTGGGCTATTCTCGAATCTTATAAGATCTCTGTGGAAGAATGATGTGCAGGTGATCATGCCGACGTCGTTCCGAAACTTTTGCGGGCGCCTAAATCAGGAGTGGGGTATCGATCGACAACAGGATGCGAAGGAGTTCTTTGATTTTGTGGTTGATTGCCTCCATGAAGATCTCAATGGCAATTGGCAGCGGAATCCGCTTCGGCCTTTGACGTTTGAAGAGGAGATTCGGCGGGAGAGGATGCCGATGGCCAATGTATCCCAAATAGAATGGGACCGTTACTGCCACCGGGAAAAGTCATTTATATCCTCCCTCTTTGCTGGTCAGCATGCGAGCCGGCTCCGCTGTACGACCTGCAAGCGGACTTCAACCACTTATGAAGCCTTCTACAGCATCAGCGTCGAAATTCCGCCGTCGGGGAAGGGGGACATCTACCAGTGCCTTCGCAGTTACTGCCAGGAAGAATTGTTGAGCGGGGACGAGGTCTGGAAGTGCCCATACTGCAAGTGTGAACGCGTGGCGACCAAGCAAATCATCATTACTCGCGCCCCTCAAATTTTGGTCGTCCACTTCAAGCGATTTTCCGCATCGAAAACCCAGAGTGCCCGTAAAATCCATACGCCCATCGACTTCCCACTCCACGGCCTGCGCATGGACGATTTTGTGTTCTCGCAACCCCGATCGCAGCCAGACCCCGGTGATGCTGCCAACCCAGCATTGCAGGATACAACCTCTCCCACAGACCCGCCGTTTACCTATGATGCATACGGAGTTTTGCGTCATATAGGGGCGTCCATGGGCAGCGGGCATTATATTTCCCTTGTCCGCGATGCATCTCGCCAGTGTTGGCGCAAATTCGACGACGACAAGGTAACCGACTTCATGCCACGCGATTTGTCGCTCAAGAATCGGCTGCAGAATGAGCAAGCGTATATTGTATTCTATGAGCGCGTGCCAGCGAAATAGTTGCATCTACCCAAATGTATAGCCTGTCCACTACAACGAAACGATATCAACGCGCTCACGTTATGTTAACGACATGATGCCGATGCTCCCGTCTATTCCCCAATTGTTATCCTTTTTGTATTCTCTGTGTTTATTCTCATGTATCATGCATAGTGGCCATAGCAGAGCGTTTTTGACATTCCGCTTCGTTCATGTGATCCCGTATATAGACATTCTCATCTTTCCACTTTGGTTTCTATATTTTCTATTGTGGGAACCGGACGGTGAACCTTACGCAATTATGATAGAATGATGTGGCTACCTTATTAGATTTTACTGAGGTTGCATTTCACTAACTCTGTCCCTGTATCAATATATCTTGCGTCAGATCATCTTCTATGAACACACGGGGATGCGGTTTACTACGTAGGTACATGGGTATGCAAGTTGTTGTTCCTAACTAGGACTAGCCTGTCGGTACCCGGAAGTATTCATGAGCTTCAAGTCTGTTCAAGTCCGGCTGGTCTACGAGATAAATTGCCTCCCTGGTAGAGACGATCGTGAAGCCGCTGAAAAGTTACAATGGATTACAGTGCTTGGTATACTATACAACTACAGAGTCTGCACTCAGTGCTAGGTTCACCTATAAGGGACTTTAAGCATCTGCCATCGTCCATGACAGCCATGACGCGCAGGGATGCACCCCGCAGCGGACACTTTTTAAGCCTCAGCCAAAACCCCACTCCGAACCACAAACGTTCATGCCGACCTTCTCCGGAGTACGCGCGGACTCGGTCTACAACTCCTATTCCAACCATTGAAACAAACATGTCATCACAGAGGGTGAGTATACTACCTACCTCGTATATCCGTTACCCGCAAGTGCGCTCTAACAGTGGCTCTCCAGATTGCATTCAAAGTGCATGGCACGGTCCAAGGTAAGTTGCGCTCGGATTATACCTCTTATTTGATGCATTGTTTGTTTGTCACTGTTTACTAAGACAATCCTGCAGGAGTTGGCTTCCGGTAAGCACTTATCTTCGACATTATCTGGTGGATGGAGTGATTTAGCCGTTGATTAATTATCCCCTGGCATCATAGTGACTTTACCCAGAAACGGGCCGTCGAATATGGTCTCAAGGGCTGGGTCAAGAATACAAACTGCGGACGGGTTAGTATAGTGCCGCTTCCTTCAGCTTACTCAGGTCTGATAAAACGAGGAGCACTATGTCTTTGACATCGTATGATTTTGAACACAAGTGCTGACTAGAAGCAGGTCGAGGGAGAGGCACAAGGCCCCGAGGAGACGCTACAGAAGTTCCTGAAGGATGTCGACAAAGGCCCTCGATCCGCGCGTGTCGTCAAATTGGAGAAGAAAATCCTGGACGTGAGGGACGACGACGATGGCCACTTTGGCGTTAGGAGAACATCCGAATCGCTGTTTGAATCCTCTTAGGGCGGGAAATGTCACCCAGATGGTCAACGGCCATTGTTCGCTACAACAGTTGTACTCTCCCCGCGATCAACCATGACGGGCCTATAACCTGTACGCTGCACTTTATTTGTTTATTAGGAGTCTCAGCCGCGTTTTGGAATCGAACCAATCTCACAAACTTTAGAAAATCTTTGCAATCTAAAATTGTTCCTGGCTTCAAGACAATAATAATAGAAATTCCTGTGACGTCAAAACCCAGATAGGCTATCCAAACCCCGACTCATTTTCGGCTTCCCGTGAGTCAGCGCGCAGACGCCGTCCCGACTTTGTCCGTGGTCACATGGAGAACCAGGGGGCCAAAAATACTCTTCATTTCGTATTGCTCTGACAGTCACGAATCATACCTCACTTTCACCACAGCTCTCAGCGAGGCATAAAATCACTGGGGAGGAGGTTCAACCTGATTCTGCTTCTACTATTGTTAAACTACCCTACAACAGTGAGATAGTTTGAAACTCGAACAACCTTCACCCGCCAATCGAGCCCTGATCGAAGTATACGCCCTGGTACTGTCCGGTAACTAGACTGCGATCCAAAAATGCATAGGGTTGCCCTTGTGGTTCCTCAGGAACAAATCGGCGTCCCCTACAGTGCATTTTCAGGCTCTCAGCCACAGCGAGCTATGGGCGTTAGCACGTCACGCCCTGGCTGGAGCCTTTGAGATGCGAGATTTCGTGTTCGGTGAATGAAAACTTTTTCTTTTCACTGTCCATTCGGGCCGTATACCTGGTTCCGGTTATCTGGGCCCCGACTTTTGCCATGGGTAATTGTCATCGAGAAGGATTATAGGCCTTTGTGCCTTGGTTTGGGTTTTGATTTGGGAGAGGTATAAATAATCAGGGCGCCTGGATGAGATTCTAAAGGCTCTGTCCTTAGACAAGAGCCATTACAGCAGAACATTGAATACTATTTCTACTTCTACCTTGAACTTGACACCAACAACATCAATCAATTATCAGTACAACACTACGATCCAACACCATGAACTCAATATCAACTGCGACACCCATTAGGGTGGCTGCCACACTACCGAAGCACTACGTCCAGTTCACGGTACGGACCTACACGAGGGGCATCGCTACTGCTGGACTCCGATGCAGCGGCTCGTACTTCAGCAATAACTACACACACCAGCCGGCCACAAAGCGGTTGATTCACTCGACGCCCAAATCACAGATCAAGGAATACTTCCCTCCTCCCGATGCGCCCAAGATCAAGGAGGTCAAATCGGCATGGGTCCATCCAGTGTACGTCGAAACCTCACTCCCGCAGTGGAGGAGACACAAGCGCTAACTGCACAACAGTTATACAGAAGAACAAATGCTCTCCGTCAAAGTCGGCCATCGCGACGCCAAGGACTGGTCCGACTGGGTGGCGCTCGGGGCTGTCCGTGTCTTGCGTTGGGGCATGGACTTGGCCACCGGATACAAGCACCCCAAGCCGGGGCAGGAGAAGAATCCCAGGTACCAGATGACGGAGAAGATGTGGCTGAACAGATTCGTCTTCTTGGAGAGTGTTGCTGGCGTTCCCGGGATGGTGGGTGGCACGCTCCGCCACCTGAGGAGTTTGAGGCGTATGAAGCGGGATAACGGATGGTATGTCACGTCTTTTCTCGAGCCAACTGAGTAATGCTAACATGATTACCAGGATTGAAACGTTGTTGGAAGAGGCGTGGAATGAGAGGATGCACCTTTTGACCTTCGTAAGCGCTATCCTATCACCGTTGTGGTTTTATAAACTAAACATTGTGTAGCTCAAACTTGCCGAACCAGGATGGTTCATGCGCCTGATGGTATTGGGAGCGCAGGGAGTGTTCTACAACGGATTCTTCCTTTCCTACCTCGTCTCGCCGCGTACTTGCCACCGTTTTGTGGGCTATCTTGAAGAAGAAGCGGTGCTCACTTACACGCGAGCCATTGCGGATCTTGAACAGGGGAAACTCCCCAAATGGACAAGTGAGGAGGCCCCGGAGATCGCCATTCAATACTGGAAGATGCCCGAGGGCCACCAGACCATCAAGGATCTCCTGCTATATGTCCGGGCAGATGAAGCCAAGCACCGCGAGGTTAACCACACCCTTGCAAACCTGAACCAAGTTGCGGACCCCAACCCGTTCGCTGTCCAGTACAAGGATCCCGCCAAGCCGTATCCAGGCAAAGGGCTGGCGACTCTGAAAACTAAGGGTTGGGAAAGAGAGGACGTGATCTGAATTGACACGATAAAGTCTATGGGAACAAATGGGCAAGTTGCATTGATGTCAAAAACGGCGTACTTGGGTTGAGATTAGAGCATTGCATAGCGATTATCCCCTCTCTTATGTTTAAACCTGCTTTCGAGGCAGCAATAATAATTGTTCTTTTCAGATTGGTTGAGAAGTGGAACAAGGAAGACGGTTGTATGTTGTTATGCAGGACTGAAAGGTGGACCTTGGCGCGAATTCCGCCCCTGATCTAAACTCGCAAATGAACACGCTCCCAAAAGAAATCAATCTACCTCTCCTCTATCTATCTACTTTCCCTCGACAAAGAACAGAGGCCATACCATGCTGGCGCTAAGATGACACTCTCACTCCTCTCCTGGTTCCGGCGGCTTTACTCGCTCGATACTCTGGACACACGCTTCACCGTCCCCGCCAACACTCCTGTCAAGGTCGCTGCTGAGGACACACGATCTGGGTCCGCGAAGGACGCCCGCTCCAATGCTGTCGCCAACAATGCGTCTCCTTCGAAATGGGGCACGCCCGAGTTCTTCTTCTACTACATCATCTTCCTAATCGCCGTTCCGTTGATGTTCAAGACTGTGGTTGATGTGTCACAAGGTGCGTCTGTACACTCCGAGCTGGAAAGCTGAATCAAGCTGAGACGGATTGCTAGAATCGCATCCCACTTATTCGACCTACTCTCATTTATTATCGCCTGGGTGGATACTAGGCCGTAAAGTCGTGAGTGTGGCCCAGATTTTCCTGGAAATCGCCCAGTGATGCCGCTAACACGGTTTGCCCCAGGACAACTCCGACGCGCAGTACTCGAGTTTCCGCGACAATATCCCCTACCTCTTGATCCTCTTACCCGTGCACCCGTTCCTCCGTCGCGTCTACGAGTACTATACTCGTTCCACGAACACCACGAATAATGGCACGTCTGTCGCCGCAGGGGGAGATGCCCGCCTTGCCAATCGCACAAGCTTCGATTTCTACTTCGCCCTGATTTTCATCACAGCTCTGCATGGCGTCTCTGCTACCAAGGTGCTGGCTATATTGTTCGCGAACTATAAGATTGCCAAAACTTTACCCCGGAAGTATATTCCCACGGCTACATGGGCATTCAACATTGCAACGCTGTTTGCCAACGAGCTCTGCGGTGGGTACCCGTTGGCGCGGGTGGTTGCGTTCTGGACATCTGCCGCGGACGACTCTGCTTTGCTTCATTGGACTCGTAATATCGACAGCTTCGGGGGTCTGATGCCGCGGTGGGAGATTCTATTCAATATCACCACGCTGCGACTGATTAGTTTCAATATGGACTACTACTGGAGTCTGGACTACCCTTCTGCAAGCCCGATTGAAGTAAGTCTTCACCCCTTTGGGTATAGGATCCTTCTAATGGCCATAAGAAGAAACAACTCGATCCAGCAGCGCTTTCGGAACGTGACCGGGTCAAGATCCCGGCTGACCAGTCCGCTTTTAACGGCCGAAACTACCTCGCATACGCTCTCTACTCCCCTCTATACCTGACGGGCCCCATTGTGACTTTCAACGACTACGTCTCCCAGCAGAGATACGCGCCGCAGTCCCTGACGAAGACCCGCACCATTCTTTACGGAACTCGTTTCTTCCTCACCCTGCTCTCCATGGAATTAATCCTCCACTTCATCTACGCCGTCGCAATCTCCAAAGCATCACCAAACTGGTCCCTCTACACCCCGGGCCAACTCAGCATGCTCGCCTTCTTCAATCTCCACATCATCTGGCTCAAACTCCTCATTCCCTGGCGATTCTTCCGCCTCTGGGCTCTCCTCGACGGCATCGACCCGCCAGAAAACATGGTCCGCTGCGTCTCGAATAACTACTCCGCTTTTGCCTTTTGGCGCGGCTGGCACCGCTCCTTGAACCGCTGGGTTGTGCGCTATCTATATGTCCCTCTAGGTGGTGGCAGCAACCGGCCCAAAACCAATGGCAGCGGCACGGGCAGCAAAGCCCCTTCATCCCCTCTCTATGGCAAGGCCCGCCAGATCTTCAACTTCCTCGTCGTCTTCACCTTTATTGCGCTCTGGCATGATATCAATCTCCGTCTTCTGATGTGGGGATGGCTTATCACCCTCTTTGTCTTGCCAGAGGTCATCGGGACTTTACTCTTCCCGCCTAGCCGGTGGCGCTCGCAACCAAATATGTACCGCGTTATCTGCGGTGTGGGAGCTGTAGGGAATATTATAATGATGATGGTTGCCAACCTAGTCGGGTTTGCCCTCGGTGTTGACGGGATCAAGAGTCTTCTCTCGGAGTTGCTGGGGAGCTATGCTGGGCTGGTGTACCTTGTCTCGGCTTGCTGTGCCTTGTTCGTGGGAGTGCAAGTGATGTTTGAGATTCGAGAGGAGGAATTACGCGCTGGAATTCGGATGAAGTGTTGATACCGGCTTTCCATGATTGAAAGATGGACATATACATATAAATAATCGCAAATAAGTATTGAATATCATAATCCTGGGTATATTGCTCGTAAATTACTCTGAGGAGTAAATAGTCCTCGGGGATTCGGGATGTTTTGTTTGAAGGCTCCAATAATTCTGCGACCGCCGTCTGGTGCTTTCAGGCCGGCAATGGGTCGCCGCAGTGGGATACACGGGAACCTTGGCAGCCAATTCCCGCGAATCCATGATGGGAAGAAGAGGGTTGATATCAGACGCAGGAACACCTGCCTAAAAGAATGCACCACACCTCGAATCCTCATGCACCTTGTAACACTCAATCCCACATGTCCGCTGATGACAATTCCGACACCGAATTTTCCCCCAGTATCCGCATATACAGCAAAACTTCCGGGCCGACTTTCCTGTTATCGGCGGTCCAGCTCGCGACGCGTTGTATGTGAGTGGCGGTTCGGATAATAAGGCGCGCATGATACGTTCTGAGGGAGCGGTGGGGATGTATGACTTTAGGAGAGGATCGTTATCATGCTGGGACTTTATGAGGCCATTTCCGGGATCTTGAGGGTCGTGTACTTGGTTGTTAGAGGAAGTATTGTCGTCGGCGGACGGTTTTTGGGAGGCAGGGGGAGGAAGGTCTTTCTTCAATCGAGCTGTGGCTGGGTCCGGCCGCGGCGTTGTAGCTGGCGTTGAACTTCGCCGTGACGAAGATGGTTTCGTAATCTTGTTCAGAGGTAGCCGCTGCGCGGCCGTTGACGCTGTTGTTGATGAAGCAGCCTGAGCTAACGCGGCCTCTTCGTCGTCCAAATAGTTCCTAAAAGTCTTCTGCGATTGAAGAATTCGTCGCACGTTTGAGGTCGTCTTTGTTCGCGTCCCTACCACCAAAGCCCGGTTAACACCACTAATCTATAAGAACATCGTAACGAGCTGTCAATGAGTGGCGGACATACCTCGACCAGCGGCATCCTTTAGTTGCCTCGCAGGAACAGAAATGGCGACATCTCGATGATTTTCCCGATCGAGCTCCGCCAAGTGCCTTACGATCGCGTTTGTTTGTCTTGAAGACACATCTGTACGTGCGGGGTCTCGAATGCCACGTTTCCGGCCGAGCGAAGGCGCGATTGCGGCTTTGGCTGGGTCGAAACCTTTGTCGGGGACGTAGGTCCACCCAGGTGTCGCGTGGGACGTGGTACTGTTGGGGACGACTTCGACGTGATACATGGTTTATCGAGTCGGTTTTGATGAGTTAGGTACAGAGGCGTTCAGGAGGTTGAGAAGATTATGAGGGCATGGTTTCGGCGGAGAGTTGAAGCTATCTGAAAAGCGATAAGGTTCGGATCCAAAAGTTGTTTGATTGACAACTGGGGAAATGTTTGATATGTTTGCATTAGACTCTAGAGAGGTCGGATTATATAAGCTGGTACATCTAAACTGCTGCATAGTTCTATTGATACTTGTGGCCTTGAATAGATTATTAGACTATGATAAGATGTTTGTTCTTGAGCATATATAGTATAAAAGACCACAAAGGCTTAGATGATCTGGTCAGTGGTGCATTTGAGAAAAGTTACTCTTGAAACAAGCCAATAATCTTGGAAGCGACACGCACGACAGTGATGACGATTCATTATGAAAAAGACCTTGCTCCAATGAACATAGAAAGAAGAACGTAGATACAATTTGTACAGGGTACAGTCGTGGGTACAGGGGCTCATTTCTTCTTCTGCAGTTGATCGACTCGTGTCTCCAGTTCGGATATGTAAGTCTGGAGTTTCTGGGTTGCTGATTGTAAAGCCTAGAGATATCAGATTAGCCAAAGGTAACTTCGCAAAGGCCTCGAAGATGGAGAGCAGCCTGAGAAGAAGTAATGCATACGTAGATATCCTCAGCGAGCATATTGTTTGATACCCTGTACTCGCCCAGGATATAGTAGTAAACCACTCCACCTGCAACAAGGGAGCCGGAGAGAAAGCCAAATAAGCTGCGAGTACCATCAGTCAGTGTAAGAACATAGACGGTAGCGCGTGTTGAATTAAAAGGATATGTAATACCCTCCACGGAAAGCTCCAACGGGCTTCTTGGCAGGTAGAGTAGCTCCAGCGTTCTTCAGAAAGGGAGAGCTGGAGAAATGTCGCGTTGCCGCGAGTTTAGGCTGCGTTGTAAGGGAACGCAGCCCAGGAAGGACCCGTCGCATGTTAGCAGACATGATCAAGGTATTTTGGCTGAAAAAGAAAATACAAGTACGGAAGAGGCCGGCCGAAATAATGGAAGTTCGAGGATGGAGCTCGAGAGGAGTGGAGTGACGTTTCGCAACATGGATCGGTTTGGGCGGGAGAAGTTGGGCTGGTGCAGCCAATCAGGCCCTTCGCTCTATACTACAGCACGCACCACCTAACAAAATTGATGAAATGATCTTTATTTTTTAGTATGGTACATCTAGTTATGACACCCGACTTATACATCCAGCCTAATTAGCCATCGTACTTTCGTTGAACAAATCTGCCAGCAGATCATCATGGCAAGCATCCAGATTCGGGCTGCTGATGCTGTACGTGCTCTCGAACGCATGAATACTGAGTTGGTCAAAGAATGGTCGAAGTACCCGATCGACAATCTCGTCCTTAGCAGTCTCGCGTATCCAGTCCGAATTTAAACCTGGGTACCTTACCCCACGGTGAAGGTCCGTCGATTCTCTTCTCGGCCCATCAGACGAAGTGGACCACCGAACCCCGAGGTTGTGTGAAACTTCGTCTGCAAGCGCCGTCGATTCGAATTGCTCTGGTGGGTAGACAGCATCGATAGTATCGGTAACGTATAGCCATTCGAGGAGTTGGAAGTCATCAGGCGCAAGTACGAGCAGTGTATCAAGGAGCTTGCAGCCTTGGAGTAAAGAGTAGGGGTTGTAGAGTTCTTGCTGGTTTCCTGACGATATCGCTGAAATGGCTTCTTGAAGCTCGCTGTTGATGAGCGGCCAGAATTGGCTGAGCGTCGTGGCTGTGCTCTTGAGAGTAAGCGCTCGAAGGACCATAAATATCTCAGCTCTGGTGGTTGAAGAGGGCGATGATGCGGCAGTAGATCCCAGAAGGTCTTCCAATTTTTGGAGTAAGGCAGGCATTTCCGCGACGAAGTAGTCGTTGCTCGCTGAGAGAATCACGAGACTGATCCGGCGAAGATTTAATTGGGCCTTTCGGTCAGCCTCCAAACGAGCCGCGGAAGCTCCAACACCGAACATGATACCAGCTGTCGTTGGTGGTGTAAGGCGAGACAAGAGCTCAGACAGTCGGTCCTTGTCAGCAAGAACCCATTGCCGTAGAAGGTTCATCCAGCCGCCCTTTACTAGATCGATGTGAGAGCCGAAAAATCTTGGATCATTGAAAGCTTCCGCAATATCCTTCTTCCAAACCTTGGCAGCCTGCGGGATCTTAGCGACATGTTGCACCAAAGCCATAAAACTTTGGTTGAGATTATTGGGAAAGAGACGAGAACGAATAAGTGGCCCCACCACATTGGTTGATATGCCAGACACCGCAGTGGTGATACGGTCCGAGTCCCCCAGGGTTGTTGAGAACGCAGGCATGGAAGCAGCAAGAATACTCAACATGTCATCGGGCCCAGTGTGCGGCACAGATGAATTATCGTAATCCAACGAAGCCCGGCCTAAAAGTCCTTGTTCTTGTGAAAGACCTAAGGGCTTGCTGGTAAAGATAGCGGTAAGAAGACGGAGAAGGACATCCTAAGCATCGTTAGTATACATCTGTGTCATTAGGAGAGAGGAAAGCATACCCCCAGTTCCTTTCGCATCCTCCGATCTTCACCAAAGTTTGTGTTTTCCAACTTTGCTCCCAGAATTGCAGCGAACTCAACTAATCGTGGCAGAATCTGTCTGTGCGGGAAAGGGTTGCTTAGCACATCGCGCAAGAAAGTTGTGCAGTCAGCCCATATTTCGTCAAGCACGTCATCATCGAGTGATTTGGCATATGTAACCAGGAACCCGGCCAACTCAGCCTCGTTCAGACTAGTCGTCAATGTTGACTTGCGGCTGGGGTCAAGGGCGGCAGGATTCGTTCGTGTATAAATAGCATTGAATATAGCTGGAATTGCTATCTTCGGTCGAGAACCATCCAGAGTGTGAAGCAGACTAAAGATCAAAGGCGAAGTCTCGCCGTCTGACTTTATCCACATATCTACCATCGTTTCAAGACATTCCAATGCCTCAGCAGTGAACAGGTGCTCTAAGATGCGGCGAGACCTATTCCGCATTCGCAATGACGTATACTGAAACGAAGCGATACATTCCGCGTCTTGAGGAAGGCTGGCTTTTCCTTCAGCTCCCCACGACCAAATCGAGAAGCAAAGACGCACAGCGTCTTGGAATGATAGTAGGACGGTAAGTCTGTTATTCATCGCACTGGAGCGGGGATGACCGGCATCAGAGTTGAACACTCCTGACACCATATTTCCAAAGAAGCCGTGAGTTTGATCTGGGCTCTTGGCTGCTGGTATGTTGGCTTCTTCTGTGAGAAGTCGTTCATGGGCGGCTGCAATGCAAGTCTCAAAGCCGGTAAGTAAGGATATAGTGGTATGCTCCGCGCCGTCCTGGGGCCAACTCTCAGTGTCTTTGAATGAGGACTGAAGACTTGCGTAAGATTGCTTAATATCCTTGCTCAAACAGTCCACTAATTTCAGGAGAATCTGAAAGATGGAGCTGGAGTATAGTGGGAGTACTTCACATAAAAGGGTTGTCCACTTATCAATGATCTTTCTCGAGTTCGGTGAACTGATTCCTTTGAGCAGGCAATCTAAAAGACGCTGAGGGGGTTGGGGTGCTGGGGGTAGTAGTGGCGACTTCTCCGGTTTGTCACTTGTGAAGGATAGAATCGACGGACTGGTTAACTTTTCGCGCGAACTTGTCCTTTGATGCTTTGGCTTGGGAGCGGGTAGTGGCGAATAGGCTTGAGCAAACCGTACTTTCAGGACAGCTTGAAGCGTGTCAATAAGGGCCGCTTGAATTGCAACATCTCCACCCTCATTTAATGTGAGCAGGAGTCGATCAACAAGGAGTGCGTCGATTCCAGATTCAACAAGTTCTTCAGCTCCTGGTCCTAGCAGGAGCTGGCGCATGATTACAAGCGATATTTGCTGCAACTTGACTTCCTCCGGGCTTGCCATCTTGGTATCTGAGGTGTATCCACTCACTACTTTCAGAGAAGCTTGAAATATAACAGAGTGAAGACTCGGTGCATCGGTGTTGTCTGCTTGCTGATTATTAGACAATGTATCTCAAGAATTCATGTCCAGAACGAACCTTCGGAAACAGAAACACGCCTGTTATTTTGTGCCATTGTCTGGGTGAGAAGCACTATCCATCCGTTATGGCTGAGAGCATCCATCGTATTATGAATCGTCTCCAGGAGATAATTGCACTCGGAGTGGTCATCAGGAGATACGACTGTGTTTCCTTCAAATGTTCCAAGTTGATTTCCTCGATGTAGGACACTCTCGAGCTTCGAAATCAGTATACGAAAAACCCTAGCGGGGTTGTTAGTTGATGAATTATGGTTTCATGTCGTTAAGCTGAACTCACTTGGCTACCGATGGCAAATCCTGAAGCCATGTTTGGACGACCTGGGCAGCTTGGGATGATCCTTGAGACAGCAAATCCAAGACGATGAAAAGCGGTCGCTCAAGCATCGAGGAGTGGTAAGAAACCTGAGACTGCGTGGAATCGTGCAAGTGCTTCGGAGGGAGCTCGTATGTTCCATGGTGGCTATGACTCCAAAGCACAAAATATTTACCAGCTTGATCTCCAGAAGACAGCTGATAGGAATCTGAAGCTGAAGTACTAAACATCAAGGAGGTAATTGAAGATTCAACTAGGTGGTCAGGCCACGAAATTGAGTGCAGATTCCATAAGCAGCGGACTGCTTCAACATGAAACTTTGGGCTCATTGGAGAAAGGTATTGCCAGAGCTGTCTGACTAGAAGTGGGATCAAATCCGAGACATCCTCATAGCTAATGTAATATCCGAGTTTCTGGATGTAGTATAAATTTGTGATAGTCGACGAGATCGAGGAGATTAGTGAAAATGACGCTGTGGATGATTCGGCATTGGCAAGTTGAACGCGATCATTGATAGCCAGATAGAGTCTCTTGTCCCGCAAGACACGCGATCTAGGGAGCTTTTTCAGTATCACTATCAGAAGACTCAGTCTTTCCGATAGCGACGCAGTATTATCACTACCATCGAGAGCAGATATAGTCAGTTCGTAAACCTTTTTTATGATTAACTCCGCCAGGTCCCTAGGAATAAAGGGAAATGGCTGCGGGTCAAGGCTGTTTCTGCTTTTGTCGTAGAATTTATGGATCAAAGCGGCAGAGCCATTAACTTCGAGTGGTGGTTGACCGTTCGACGCATTCTTAGAATCCGGTTTTCGGAGGAAAGCACGCTCTGTGAGTAACATGGTCAAGGAACCCATCACCTTTGTCAGCCCATTGGACAGATTCTGTAACTGCTCGGGGTCCACCGATGACAGAGTATCCGAGGATAACTCGCTCATTTTGATCAGAGTAGATAGGGTGAGCAGTGGCGCATGATTCAAGACCATGTCCTCTTCTCGGACATTGAAGTGGTCCAGAATAAAATGAGCGAGGTTTAGGTTGTCCAGTACACGCTTCATATCACCTCTAAGCTCATTGGTGTCCCAGTCCACAAGATTGAGGAGCTCGGAGAAAATCATACCACTTTCCACCCCGTCAAAGAACGATGTAGCGCTGCGAAACACCTCTTCAAAATGATGTTTGGGTGCTGTCTGTCCGTAGGCTCGAACACTTCGGATGAAAGGTAGAAAGACCGCTGGCACAACGTGGCCACCGACTTCCCATCGATCCATGAGCGAAAGGGTTATACGGAAAGGCCGCGATTTCTCATTGGGGGCACTAGTCTCCTTCCCGAGCATTCGAAGAAGCCCTTTCACCAATGGCGTCAGACCGAATC
Organism: Aspergillus pseudodeflectus; assembly: GCF_044049435.1. Classification (NCBI taxonomy): domain Eukaryota; kingdom Fungi; phylum Ascomycota; class Eurotiomycetes; order Eurotiales; family Aspergillaceae; genus Aspergillus; species Aspergillus pseudodeflectus. Next base: position 138,756 of record NW_027263777.1, on the reverse strand, counting down.
GACTGAAATACTGAGATTGAGAGAGCTCTTCGCTTTCAATGATCGATTTAGATGTGCTTCCGGACGTGGACGGGCGTGCTTCGAATGAGGTCCGATCTCCAGGAGGCTCAGGGCCCAGAAGCCAAGCCCATAGTCTGCGGTTTAGACTCATGTCTCGGCGAGAGACCACACCAACCGCCGCGATAATGAGCTGCTGAAGATCGTCTTCCGTGATACGCGACTGCAGGATAGGCGAACTCAGAGGGAGGTGGGTTACCAGTAGATCGAGGAAGTTGCGCTGGACCAGTACTTGTTCATCGGCTAGACCTGTCGCAAAGCACCGAATGAGTAAGCCAGGCTCTGGAAGAATGACAGAGTCAGCTGCCACCAGCATATCTTGAGGTATTTTGGCTGCGTCTGCCTCATCATGTTTACTGGGCCTGCGGTCCGTGACACCCAGCTTGGGAAGATAGCGGTTCAAATAAGCTAGTACGCCTGAGCGCCGACTAGGGCTAGTAATAGACGCAAGGAAGAAGCATTGCCAGAAGTATTGACCAGTTGAGTTCGCTTCTGTCCCGGCTCGGTGTGTGTCCATTCGACTAGCAATCTCACGAAGGCCGTTGATAAGACGAAGAGTGGGTTCGAAGTCGTCACTCGTCTCTTCCTCAAGCCCCGGTAGCAATGACAGAATGATCGCCTTCAGGGCTGGTCGGATTGCCCATGGTTCTAGAGCGCACACATACGTTTCCACCAAGGACAGAAATAGCGGGCGCACGGTAAGGGAAGCAAACGTCAGGGTAGGAGCAATGCCCGGAAAGTATAAAGGAAGGTCGTGAGATAGACCTTCTGGCCTAATCAAGTTGAAGATGTAGGTGTAGACCTCTAGCGCCTTCTGATGTACTCCGGCGGGTAAAGATGGGTTCATAGATTGCGATAGCCGCTTGGAGACGACGACCTTGTGAGGAACGATAGGGAGGTCAGGCGGGTGAGACTGGAGCGCCTTAAGAAGCCTGCTCAGAAACGAGATGTAGTCCGCCCATTCTTGCAAAGTGGTATCAAACAGAGACAGGGCACGTTCGACGCTGGAGGCATATCGGCGGTAGTTCTTGTCTTTCTTCAAGGAGCCTATAAGAAGGCTACACGTTAGATGGGATCGTTAAATTATAGACAGGCAGCATGAAATCGCTATGTGAAAATCATACCTTCTTTCCCCCGTAGCCGGGAGCGCGTCAACGAGCTATCGGAGCTTGCGGGGGAGTTGGACCTTGGGAACGAGCTCGGATCAAGGCTCATGGTGCGATTGTGGGCTGGTAGATGACACAGGAACCGGCGGAGTACGCTGCATCATAATTCAAAGACGTGAGGCAGTCTGAACAGAAGATGTTACGAGGAGGAAGTCCATGTTGGGTTGAAATGCAGGTGAAGCCACGAAGCCGAAACAGGCAGACGTCCGCAGTGAGTCGCTGTTTTTGTCCGCCTTGGGGGAGCTTCTCCGCCCCGGCAAGTCTTGATCTACAACACCTCCGCAGCGCCATGATGGGCAGTCCACTATCTAGACCTGACCTGAACGTCTATCAAACAGTTATAGGCCGGATGTTTCGCTGATCTGCAAACGCTCATTGCATCACGCAAAGTTCCGCCCTTATCGTTCTGCTCTTCCACATGCTCGCAACTCGACTAGCATGGAGTCGACCGATCCCCATGCATCACACACATCTTTCAGTGACGGCGACGTTCCTACGTCAGGGCAATCTGCCCAGCTCCATAGTAGCTCCGACCGCAGCTCGAGCCCCGAAGGCCGGCCCCCACCGTTACCCCCGCGGCCAACTACATTGAGCTTGTTGGACGATGGAGGGACAGTTCTTGGAACTCCACGGCTAAACACGCCGGCAGTGCATCCAAGCTTGCAGTCCAGAGCCACCACGGCTGTATCGCTGACTGAAACTACTTTTCATGAGGCTGGGAAGGAAGGATTACCGGTTCGCTGCCTCCCGACAGCCGTACGCGCGAAAGCTAGCTTGAGCCATCTTGCAACTCCCAAAGGAGGGAGTGACGCTGGAGACAGCGCAAGCATCCGAAGTTATGCACCATACTCCGAGTCAGGAGATGGGGAAAACATATTTGGTGATCTGGCATCGTCGGACTTAGGGGTGGTTCAACAAGATAGCACTGGCTTGATGCAGTTTCCGGAATTCCAAGCCGACGATATGGAAGATGATTTCACCACTGAATTTGAGCCGGTTGGGGAGATCGATGTAGAGGAAGGGAATGAAGGTACGAAAACTACCGTAACATCACGACTGCGTTCCATGCTAACAACACATTAACCGAGCAGAGCTGGTACTCGAGAAATGGAAAGCAAAACGAAAACACTATATCATCTTATCGGCTGCTGGAAAGCCGATATGGACAAGACATGGCGATGGTGGGCTAATATCCACCTACGTTGGCATCATCCAAACCATCATTTCCTCTTATGAAGATTCCAAAGACCGCTTGAGCGGCTTCACTGCTGGTGAGACCAAGTTTGCAGTGGTGGCGAAAGGGCCTCTATACTTAGTTGCCATTAGTCGAATCCTTGAAAGCGACACTCAGCTTAAGCTTCAACTCGAGGCACTATATATGCAGATTCTCTCCACGTTGACGTTACCATCTTTGAGACATCTATTCTCTGTACGGCCATCTACCGACTTGAAACGTCCTCTGCAGGGCTCGGAAACCCTCCTCTCCACGTTGGCAGATAGCTTCACAAGAGGCTCGCCTTCCACTCTACTATCAGCACTAGAGTGCTTGAAGATCCGCAAATCACACCGTCAGACAATCAACAACGCTCTCTTGAAAACGAAAGTCAACAATCTATTATATGGCTTAGTCGTCGCAGGCGGTCGATTAGTGAGCGTTGTGAGGCCAAAGAAACACTCTTTACACCCTGGTGACCTTCAACTCCTATTCAATATGATTTTTGAAGCCGAAGCCGTTAAGGCTGGGGGTGGTGAGAGCTGGATTCCCGTATGCCTTCCTGGGTTCAACAGCAGCGGATACCTATACATGTACGTCAGCTTCCTTGATCTCAGGGAAGATGCCGAAACCGCTGCCGAAGATACAGCGACCACAGAGGAGTCAGTCGCGATCATTTTAATAAGTACCGACAAAGAAAGCTTCTTCGAAATGCAGAAGATGAGGGACAGCTTCGTCGAGGTATTCACTCAGACACGACTCGCAATGGGTGAGAGACCACTAACCACATCATCCAGCAAATGGAGAAGAATGGCAGCATCAAAATCATAAAAGACGCCATTGGCAAAGGCCGACCTACTACAACCGACATCGTCCCAGGAACCGTCCTGCACCACTTCGTATATAAATCAAGGGCAAACGTACAGTTCACCATGTCCTCCTATGCTCCAGAGTTCTCATCGGTTGCCCGACGCCGAAGGTATACCTACACTCCCCCTCGCTTGAGTTCCAAACTAATCATTACGAGACAGGTTAATCTCAACGTACAACAATCTTCACGCAAGCGTACACGCAAAGCATACGCATGCCAAGGTCCACCACTGCGTCACTCAGTCTTCTAGTTCGTTTGCTTGGGTAACACCGGTCTTCGAGCTTTACTGTGTTGCTGGGCCGCATGCGAATCGAAACGCGCTTGCGCAGAGTGCGAGTAAGATTGTACAGTGGGTGCAGAAGGAGGAGGAGAGGTTATTCATTATTGGGGGGGCCGTAAGTGTTTCCTCAATTGCCTGCGTCGAAGCTAACTCGCGACTAATGCCTTCTACTAGGTGTTTTGAGTCTACTCCTCTGGTATCCATGTGGTATTCATCATCCTAGTAACCATGCTCTCCAATTGAAAATCCATGAGATTTGCTCGACTTTCAAGATCTCCCGGCACATCCGCATCCTTACTTTAGCGTCTGAGTCATGGAATCTAAAGAGCGTCCAGTGCTCTAGTCAATCGTATCATCCCTCAGCGCGAAGAGCTGCTGGAAAACCTCGTCCGCCTTGCTCCGGATGGCGTTATGATACATCACATTCGTGATGAACTGCTTGATACCCTTGATCTTCGCCGCTGTGTTCGACGCGTGCTCGAAATGCACATACATATCCTCCAAGTACGTTGCCGCATAAACGGGCACTTCATTCTTCGCTAACTGTTCCTCGTCGTAGAGCGCGGGCCAGTCGGTTGTTGCTGCTAGAATATCCGCCACCTCTTTGATCTGATTAAGCTCGCTGTAGGAGTCGAACATGTCCTTGTATATCTGTCATTCTAAAGTTAGTGGAAATCCATGTGGAGCCAGGCTAAAGGAGTTACCATCTCTCCAGTAAAAAGGATTTCGGGTGAATCAGTGGTAAGACTGAACCAGGGATTCGAGGATCGTAGTCTGTCGGCAGACCAGTTTGAGGCCTCCCTGTTTCTTTCAGTATTTGTCCATTTTACACAGGGGATGAACCGCTCCTTACCCTTGGCAGTAAATTGACTCGTGGAGTATAGCGTAAATGACGTTGTTATCGTAGCCGCCGTAACTATCGAGGGCAACGAGTGTGGGATGCGTGAGAAACCCGAAGGAGTCTAAGTCACTCGTGGCGCGCAGGATCAGATCTATTGGATTTCAACGTTCAGTAACCGTCTCTCTATGCCCTGATCGGAAGCTCGGCGGCATTACCATGAACGCTATCGAGCCCACCTAAATTATGTTAGTAACGGTCTCAGCGGTGGGCCATCTCTTCATACCATGCATGCCAAACATGATCCCGAGTTGCTGGATCCGTTGAGGAGTAAGTGTGCCGGATGGCACCGTGATCTTATTTTGCTTCAGGTACTCGACGATTCCCTTCACCCGAGCCACGTCTTCGGGGAACTTGGAGTAGTAAGATTTGTTCCTCTCCAATACCTTTTCTACCGGGAATTAGCGTACTATCAACACTAATTTTCCAGGTAAGGCGCACCGTAAGTGCGTGAGTAGACAGCATCTGGCCCGTTGACTAACGGCGGAAGCCCGCCGCAGATAAAAGCCTCGGCAAGACCCTCTGGGCTTTTGATGAGATACCAATATCAGTATATAGTTTGGATTGCGTGTTTCAGAATCTCACTCACAACATAGAAAGATATGTCACGGCGCAGAACCCTCCGAAGCTCTGTCCGATTATACTCCACTTTCGCTTCTCCTCGGGGTAGTCTGTGGTGAGACACCGACGAACAGCTTCGCAGTCCCGCACAATGTTGTCGGCCCGAAAGTGTTTCAGATATTCGGCTTGTTTGATAGCATTTCCCTGCAAAGCCAAAGTGCCTGCTGTGATGGTTGAACTGAGTCCAGTTCCACGTTGATCAAGAAACAATACCTGCCAAAACACGTCAGCGGAGGCCCTTAGGGAGTCGGAAAGCAGCATAGCACACCTGATATCCCTTATCTAAAGCAGTTCCAACCCAGCCATACTCCTGGGGAGGGCGACACCCCATACCGGGGCCGCCCTGCAAGTAGACAAGCCAAGGGAGTTGCGGGTGTTTCTCGTCCTTTCCAGGATCAACTGGCTTCACTGCACGGCAGATACTGCGAGCAAATAATCGCAGCGCTCCATCTCCTGGCTGGCTGTAGTTGATGGGAACCTCGAAGAACAGTTCTGCCACCCGGAATCTACCTGAGAATGCAAGTCAGCGTGATCGAATGCTTTTTTATTCAGGGATAAAACGTGCCTGGGACATTATGGAATTGTCGGTCAATGAGTTTTGCAGCCATTGTTTATCTACACTACTCCGAGCTTCGATGGGGGGGAAAAGGAGGGGATGATTTTGGGGACGAGGTTGCAGCAGCTGAGCCGTGTTGCTTGAAGATTCCCCCTTCTGTGTTTCCTCCGGCAAACGGACCGTTCCCACAATTCTATTCAGGACCGGGGGAGCGATTTTAAAAAGCACCAACCAGCCCGGCATTATTTACCCCTCCTCGTGTAAAGTCCGTGTCCTGCCTAGCCCTTGCCGCATCTCCAATCATGAACGTCAAAGTCGAATCCAGCGCAAAGGCGCATGGCCAGCTCCAGCAGACGCTCTGGGAGATTTCCCAATCGACCAAGTCAACTGTTTTGCCTGATGCTTCCAGTCTAGCACGCGCACGAGCAACTCTTCCTAGTTCACTTAAAGCTAATGGAATTGGATTCGAGTCCGCTAAACGTCACATCTTGGACGACATTGTTCCAGCTTTCAACAACAGCAGCATCAGTCCCCGGTACTACGGATTTGTCACCGGTGGCGTTACCCCAGCTGCTCTTTTCGCCGATAGTATCGTTTCTGCCTATGACCAAAATGTCCAAGTACATCTCACTGAGCATACCATCGCGACGGATGTCGAATATTCTGCTTTGGGGCTTCTCCTTGATCTCTTGAAGTTCGATCGCAAATGGCAAAACGGTACCTTCACCACTGGGGCGACAGCGAGCAATATCTTAGGGCTAGCTTGTGGACGAGAATATGTGCTACGGAGTGCCCTCACTAGAAAAGGCGTGACATCCCTCCGAAGTGTGGGCGAGTCTGGACTGTTTGAAACTATGCAAGCAGCAGGGCTTTCGGGTTTGCAGATTCTCTCAACAATGCCACATTCGTCGCTTGTTAAATCATCAGGGATCTTGGGGTTTGGCCGGGCCAACGTCAAGGACGTTTCCTCCAAGAATGATCATCTCCGGTTCGACCTGGAGCTACTAGAAGTACAGCTTCAAAGGTCAGACAAGGCGACCATTGTCGCTGTGTCATGCGGTGAGGTCAATACCGGGCATTTTGCCACAGGCGGGCTCGATGAGATGCGCACTCTACGAACTTTATGTGATAAGTATGGAGCATGGCTCCATGTGGACGGGGCGTTTGGGATCTTCGGTCGCATTCTGCCAGAGACCCCAGAGTTCAGTGTCATCAAGAAGGGCTGCGAGGGGATTGAATTAGCGGACTCTCTTGCAGGAGACGCCCACAAATTTCTCAACGTGCCCTATGATTGCGGCTTCTTCTTCTGTCGGCACCAGGGCGTGGCTATGGACGTCTTCCAGAATGCCAACGCAGCGTATCTAACAGGTGGTAAAAGCGAAGAACAGTCAATACCGTCTCCGTTGAACATTGGTATAGAGAACTCCCGAAGGTTTCGAGCATTACCCGTTTATGCGTCCCTATTAGCATACGGAAGCTCCGGATACCAAAAGATCCTCGAGACACAGATTCGACTCGCTAGACGGATCGCAGGATGGCTTTTTGACCACCCTAAATACAATGTACTACCTGAAGTAGAGGGGAAGGAAGAGCTGCTTGAGCGAACGTTTATGATTGTGTTGGTTAGCGCCAAAGACGACGACCTCAATCGCCAACTTACGGTGAAGATCAATGCTACCTCTAAGATGTTCGTCTCAGGTACCTCCTGGCAAGGCAGACCGGCCTGCCGCATTGCCATCTCCAACTGGAGGGCCGAAGAAACAGACTTTGATAACGTGAGAGGGGTACTTGAAAGTATAGTGGAAATGGATTAAGCAGGACCATTGGAAGATAGTATAGGATATAGGTCTCATACACTGTTAATATAGATCAAGTTCGTAGTAACGATTATCCTATAGGCCTGCTTGGCTGTTCGCATTGGAAAAATGGACTCAAGATCATCTCCGTCGTCCAGCACCACCGGCATTCTCACCTCTGTCAGCGATGCTAACAACCTCGCCAATCCCTGCCGCTTCCTGCTCATCTTCCAATGCCGTAACTTCTTCTCTACTATCCCACCACTTCTCTTCCGCCATGTCAAAGGCGTCTTTCCGGAGCTCCTTGATGTTCTTTTCCAGGGCTACCCCCTTCTCTTTCAGGGTGTCAAGCAGGATCTTCTGCCATTCTTCAGATGTACGACTGAAAAACTCCCGTAAGCTCTCGAATGGACGAGGGAGTGGTCTGCTATCCTGAATAGATGGCTCTGCTCCTTGCTCTTCCACGTCTAACTGTTCCATCCCTTGGGTTACTGAAGGTACAGTCAGCTCGGTAGTTGCTGGGGAGGCAGTGTCGAGCGACATGGCAACCTCCTCATCTTCCTCTTCGTCTTCTTCTTCTTCCTCATCTTCATCCATTTCCTCATCACTATCTTCTTCGTTGAGTAGATGCCAATTACCAGGCTCGTTGTAGAAAATTTCCTTGACCCCGTCCATTTTGACCAAGTCAATGGAATACATGTCGTTGAATGTGAACTCGCGGTCTCCCTTCTCAAAAGTACCGCTAAAGATGAAGAGGGTATCTTCTTGAACCGCTAATTGGGCGTTAAATCGCATGTGAGGCATTTCAAAGCGAACAACGGCCGGTTTTTCTGATTCAACGGCTTCGTCGTCCACCCTAGACTGGCTTTGCAATAATTCAGCATCATCATCGTCGTCGGCTATTATACCCTTTTTAGCTTCTAGAGCTTTCAGGTTCCGCAACAGTTCCTCTTCGTCAGCTTTGGCTCTGTCTCGCGACTTGACCTGGTTTGACTGCTTTTTGTTCGCCGTCTTTGAACGCCGAAGCGCCAGAGGGAAGAAACGGTTTCTGTCTGTGTTCCAAGCAAAAAGGGTATTGAAAAATTCGCTGTCAATGCCCTCTTCGCTCAATTCGACATCGTGGACACCACCAAACATAATACCTCGCCCTTTGTGGTATGCCATGGTTGCACCAGCCCTGGCCGGATTGGGGGAATTCGCAGGTTTCTTGCGGCGTTCCCAACGGACTGTTGGGAGTGTTGATGCTGGCGCTTCAGGTGCAGGTGGCGTAATTCGAAGGAACCAGGTGTCTTGGTGCACCATGGGCCTCATAGTCATACGCTGGGCGCCTCCCTTGGTCGGTTTATTTCCAACTCCTGTAGAAACCTTGACGCGGGAGTACCCACCGTATAGAACGGCCCCGGATTCATGTGGGAGCAATGAAAAGGAAGACCGCGGGTCAGGCTTCTGCGAGGCAGTGGATAGCGTCGGGCTAAACCATGTATACTTTGAGCAATCATATATCCACAGGTCCTGGAGGTACTTTGTCTGCTGTGATGTGTCTTGGAATCCACCAAAAAGGATAATGTAATTCTAGGGTAGGCGTCAAAGGATGAACAATGGGACCTCGGTACTTGAACTCACCTTGTAATAAGTCATTCTGTGCCCACTCCGAGCAGGAGGGCCTTTCCCTTTGGTCTCCAGGCGAGTCCACTCCCTTGTGGAGGGATCAAGGTGCCAAAAATCATTGTAGTGGTAAAATGTACCTTGCTTCGGCGATGAGAATTCACCTTCTCCAAATTAGTTGAACCTCCTTCATCAACTGTCAATATACATAACTCACCTCCAAACAAGTATACGCCCCCGGTATTCCCTCCCCGGCACCAGGCATGTCCACTCCTCGGCAATGGACTATTCGGACTCGTAACCTCTCTCCACTCTCCTCGATCAATAAGATAAACAAACAGGTTGTTAAAGAATGTAGCCAATGTTCCATCAAAGTACTCTCCGCCATATATCAACAGTTCATTTCTGTTCGATGGAGACGCAAGCACAGTCGCAGACGAGCGAGGAGACGGTGGCTCTGAAACGACCTCGGTGACCTTGAGAAAGCGCGCTTGTTCCTCTGCATATTGTGCAAGGATAGCATCTAGATCCGCATCTTCGGCGTCACTATCCGCATCTCGGCCTTTTGTCTTGCCCTTCTTCTCTTTCTTGTCTGCCTTTTTGGACTGTTTTGCTGCTATGCGCTCCTTGTGCTCCGCGGATTTCTTGTTCTTTTTGCCCATAATTCAGGCTTCGATCCAATATTTTGTTCGGGAACCAAGTTTTGCGATAAAAATCAATGTTGTGAAAACTTTTGGTCCCCAAATCTCTTCGCAGGGTAGATATATGTGGATTTGTATGGAGCTTTGCGCGGGGTGAAGAGAAAAAAATATCAATCCCCCTCATTTTTTTGGTACACTGTATTATTGATGTATTGGGATTACAGCGACATCAAGGTGTCTATTCTTGCCTTATTCAACCTGGAGTCTTATAAAATTTTATGCTTGGAGCACTGCTATATAGAGATCTTGGCATGCGCACCTAATCCCAGTCATGTATTGGACGTCGTCAACGTAACTACAGTGCTCTCTTTTTGGAGGTAGATTGGAAGCGAAAAGGACTTCTAGACTACTATATATTTTCGGTTTCTTACTAGTAAAGAGTACTAAGTACTCGGCAGCATGATCGATCTTTGAGTTCAGACCTGGGTGAAATATGCTGTTATAGACAAATATATCAGAGAGCATGCTCTAATCAAAAAATCATACTTGAAGTCACCTCATTATTCAAGAAAAATAAAATAGAAATAGATGTTCATGCCGCACCGACGAGCATCGACTTTCTTACCTTGATTGGCCCACCGATCACGTGACCGCGCGTTTTCCTAGGGCGACGCGTTCCAGCAACCGTTGATCGCTCTGGTTATTATACTACAAGAAAGACGAGCTGCCCAGCGAACGACCTTGGAAGTACGGATGCCGCCCATGCGATACTCGAAGGAACGATGAACACGTGCAGACGCCCCTATGACTAGAAGCAATTTGAAGATCCATCTCAAATGGCTACTGGATCAAGGCCCATCGCTCTACCCAGTTCTGACGCCGCCCGCGTGGGAATCCCATGTGAACCCGAACAATTCTTATAGCAATACCGTCCCAACTTTGAGCTTGTTGGCGAGTCAAACCGAAGAACTCAGCATCAGGAACTCGCATCCGGTCCTACAAACGGATACTAAGAATGATGTGATTGACGAGATCGAGTTAGCTTCGGACACAGAAATGGCGCGTCTGATGTTGGCTCCCCCAGCGGCGAGCAAACCTCGGATGCTCAGTCAGAAAAAAGAGTCGCCTGGCTCGGCTCGAAGGTCTCCGAAGATGCGCTCGCCCAGCAAACGAGAAGTTACACAGACCCCCTCAAGGACCAAGGGCGTTAAAGGTACTCCGTAAACCAAAAAGAAGCAACTGCAATGCTAACAGATAGGATTAAAAGAATCTCCCAGTGCCTTCTCATCCTTTCACAGCCGCAGAGACCAGTTACCCACCACCCTTCGAGCGAACCAGGACCTGGAGCTACCGTCATCCTTGGACGACATCGACACGGTTGACTTGACTGGGGACTTTGACCGCATACCAACTTCATCTGGAACTGGCGAAGAATTTGGGGAGCCACGGCGCCTTTGGAGCGTGGATGCTGCATCTAGACAGCAGCCGATGGAGAAACGGGGCAAGAAAAGGAAGAGTGATGAGTATGCGTGTGACCTGTTATCTCCTAGGGAACGTCGCGGAGCCCAGTCGCCTTTTGTCTCTGGTAAAAAGGCTCAGACTGATTGTCCTCTGTCAACACAAACTCCTCGGAAAAGGATTACACAAACTCCAAGAGATGACGCTTCTCTCTCCCGAGCTGGAGAACAGGGACACTCGTCTACTAAAGCAGCCGTGAGAAATCAAGCTATTCCTGACTCTGATGATGATAGTGCCGGTAGCTTGTTCGAAGACTGGATGAGCAGCAAGTTGGGTTCTCCTCGAAACGTGGACAATGCATTATACCCAATCTTGCCATCAGAGAAGCCGAAAAGGACCCCTAAACTGACAACGTCCGCTAAGCGAAAAGTACCTATGTCTCCCGATTCAACAGTCACATCGAAAGCGACTCGAGCTGTCACAGTCAAAGAAAGCATTGCGACCCCCCGAAGGCTCGACCCTCTTCCAACAGCGTCGTCAATTGCTTCAAAGACAACCACCGAACCTGTCGATCAGGATCTTGAAAGATTTCTGCAAATCTCCGATAATCTGCTAGGTGCCCTGCTAGAACACTTTCAAAACACCATTCAGAAGAACTCGGATATTGTTTACGAAAAGGTAATGAGAGGCGAACAAGGTCCTGACATTGCAGCACTTGCCTCAGAGAACAACGTCGTTACAGCTCAAAAATACGCAGTTGAGGCACTGAAGACGCAGAAGTCTGCCTACAAAAAATATGAATCGGAGTCGCAGGCTCTGAAGCATGCTATCTTGCAAGTTGTACATCGAGAAGGATGCCCATCAAGCGCGTTGCCAGAAATTGAACAGCAGAAGAAGGTCTTATCACAGCTGAAGGACATAGAAACCGACATACGCCGTCTGCTCCTTGAAGCTGATTTATTTTTTGCCCTGGACAACATGTCTTTGGGCGACCCTAAATCCTCCTCTGAGCGCCCAGACTCCTTACCCCAAGCATCGCGAAGTAGCTTGGACAGGAGTAGATTTGACAGACGTTCTGTGGCCGACGATGCTGCGTTTTCGCGTTCACTTGCGCCCGCCTTGTTAAACGTCAACGACTACCGCTTGAGCCCGACAAGACGTGAAGCATATTCTTTTGCGAATAGCCCCCTGGCGCGCCCGAAAAGGGGACAGTTTGACTATGATGATCCAACGATAAGCGACGATGAGACAACTTTCACGAGAGTCATGGGTTCTCCTCCACCTCCGGCGCAGGACATTGACGAATTCGGCATGGATGCTTTTGATGAAGAAATGCTGGAAGCTGCGGACTGTTTTCAGAATGAGCAACCCGTCGCGAATGAAAAACAGGAACCCTACAGCCGCCCTGTATTTGCTGAGACCTCTGGGAATGCCCCAAGACTTCCAGCTACACAAAAGTCGCAGACCCATGGCGCTCTATGGAACGAGCACTCGTGGACCAAAGATGTCAAAAATGCATTGAAAGAGAGATTCCACCTCCGCGGGTTTCGAATGAATCAGCTTGAAGCGATCGACGCCACACTTAGCGGAAAAGATACCTTCGTTCTGATGCCAACAGGCGGGGGGAAGTCTCTCTGTTACCAACTTCCGTCCGTTGTGTCTAGCGGGTCAACTAAAGGGGTTACTATTGTGATCTCGCCGCTTCTCAGCCTGATGCAGGATCAAGTCTCTCATCTCCGAAAAAACAAGATCAAAGCGTATTTGATAAATGGCGAGACTCAGCGGGAAGAGCGCCAGTGGATAATGAGCACGTTGTCTGGTCGAGCCCCGGAAAAACAAATTGAACTTTTGTATATCACGCCTGAAATGATCAACAAAAACGTGACCTTTGCCGAACGCCTCGAAACACTGGCTGACAAGCGAAGGCTAGCGCGGATTGTGATTGACGAAGCTCACTGTGTCAGTCAATGGGGCCATGATTTTCGCCCTGACTACAAGGAGCTGGGTGGACTCAGAGCTCGGTTACCCGGGGTCCCCATGATGGCGTTGACCGCAACGGCAACGGAGAATGTCAAGGCCGACGTTATACACAATCTGAAGATGGATGGGTGCGAAGTATTCACTCAAAGCTTCAACAGGCCCAACCTGACGTACGAAGTTCGGTCCAAATCCAAACCCAGCGAACTTGTGCAGAACATCGCCGATATTATCAACAAGTATCGGAAAAAATCCGGTATTGTTTACTGTCTTTCCCGCAGCAACTGCGAAAAGGTAGCAGAAAAGCTTAGGGATGAGCATCGAATAAAAGCGGACCATTACCACGCTGGCTTGGAAGCAGAGCAGCGGTCTCGGATCCAGCAGCGCTGGCAACATGGGGAAATACATGTGATAGTTGCTACTATCGCTTTTGGCATGGGGATCGACAAGCCTGATGTGCGATTCGTCATACATCACAGCATGCCAAAAAGCCTGGAAGGATATTACCAAGAAACTGGACGCGCCGGGCGTGACGGCAAACGTTCCGGCTGTTACCTCTTCTTCAACTATCGGGATGTGAACGTCCTTGAGAGTATGATCAACAAAAACGAAGATCTGAGTGAAGCACAGAAATCCCGGCAGCTCAAAATGCTGCGAAACGTCACCCTATATTGCGAAAACAAGAGCGATTGCAGGAGAGTACAGATTCTGGCTTATTTCAACGAATATTTCCGGCGCCAGGATTGCAACGCTTCTTGCGACAACTGCAAGTCAGATGCTACCATTGAGAAACAGGACTTCTCGCAGCACGCTGTATCGGCAATCAAGATTGTTCGATATTTTCAGAAACTGAAATCTAGGGTCACAATATCATATTGTGTGAATATTCTTCGAGGGACTACGAAGCAGTTCAAATCCCCAGAGCACAGGCGTGCACCCTGCTTTGGTTATGGTTCAGATGTTGAATTAGGAGACGCAGAACGACTCTTTCGCAAACTCCTGAGCGAGGGCGCTTTGAGGGAGGAAAACGTCGTTTGGCAGGGTACTTTTCCTACCCAATACATCAAGCTAGGCGAACGAGCAGCAGAGTTTGAGAGTGGTCAGCACCAGCTCAAAATGGATGTTCGAATTTCGCCGAATGGTAAATCCCGGAAGCATGGTGCCCCGGGGCATGGCTTTTTGCCCCAGTCTACGAATGTCTCGTCACCAGTTCAGGCAGCGAACCGCCGACGGCTGGCACGTTACCGCGACAATGCAGAAGACGATTCTGATGGCGATGACAGCGAAGGCTTTGAACCAATTCGCGTTGCTGGCAACCGGGAGCAGAAGGGAAAAGGCCTTCCTGGGCCGCCAATCACCCAGGATCGTCGATTCGACGAACTGGATCCCCTTCACAAGATGGTTGCGGAGGACTTTATGGTTTATGCGAAACGCTTTTGTCAGGAAGTATGGTGCCACCTTACTATTCCCGGTCAAAAGGATTGCAGACTTTGTTAACATTGCACTAGGTTGTTTTCGAGAAAGACCTTCGGAACCAGCCATTCACTGACACCATCCTTCGCGAAATGGTCATGGTTTTACCTAAAGGTGAAGAAATAAACTGAATGAGAATTAATGAGGACTGAAGCGTTGCTAACTTGATGCAGATAAAAAGGAAATGCTCCAAATCCCCAATATTGACGAGGACAAAGTACATCGCTATGGCGACAAAATGCTTAAGCTGATACGTGACACTCAGCGCCGTTACTCTGAGTTGAAACAGAACCGTGATGGTGCCGATGGCGTTGTCCCTGATCCGAACCATACCAATGTCGTCAACATCAGCAGCGATGACGATGAATTTGGAGAATTTAGTGATTTCGACGATATCATTGAACAAGCGAGTACCCTACAACGCGATGAAAACGTCGTCACCAGCCAATACTTTCCGAGGAACCCGCAAACCATGGAGGACTCGGACGGTGAATACCGCCCTTCGCCCAAAGCTAGCAGCAAATCAAGCAGCTCCAAGCCTCAAAAGCGGAAGACCACCAAACGATCTCGCCGCCAGAGCTCTGAACCAAAACCGAGAGCTAAAGCTTCACGAACCAAGCCCATAACGAATAATGGCCGTTCGCAAGGCCGCTCCTACTCTCGAAAAGAGACCAGTGGAAGACCAAAACGACCCACAAGCCAGATTGCAGCAATGCCATTATGATCTCTGGCTTCTCTGATGTTCATCGCCTATTACGAGTTTAACGAATGCTGCAGGATGTATGGTAATTGGTGGCTTTACATTTTAGGCGTTTCATTCAGGTTCGGCTTTTGTCTACTGTTCCAAAGGTTTATTGTTGGCCCATTCGTAAGATGATATCCACTCAGGCATTATATAGTGAAAGGTGTTGCAGGTCCTGTTTATGGCTTGTATATATCATGTACTGGGCTTTAGATTCTGTTCGAGAAACATTCTCACAAGTGACTTGATCTGCGCAACCCACCTAGTATTTTTGCAAAACAAGCTGCCATACCATAAGTGAAGCAGCGTGGTTTTCTACAGGAATCTCATCGGAATCTAGACGCTGTTCCTGTAGGTCGTCTGGTCTGCGTTGGAGAGACAGACAACAGCACCAGCTTGGTTCAATCATGTAGTGAACGGCCAAAGTCAATCAACCTCAGTCGTCTTGCATCGCGCGGGTGGAACTGAGCAACTTTTGCTCTTACAAGGAATCTCGACGCGGCCGATTCTTCGGGGAGGTCCGTATAAGATGAACCCGCGTCCAACAAAGCATCAAGGAGCTCGTGTATTTCAGTCGCCGCTGCCTCTCGCCTGTTGGGTGGCTGATTGCGCTCTTGTCCGGTTTGGCGACGGAGCATATCATCAATCCGATGCTGGTTAGTGTTCTGATCATCCTCCTCAATGGCCTTGGGCTTCTTCGGTTTACCAAGACGTGTATATCCAGCTGCTAAAGTAGCGTCAGAAACATCTGCTATGTCTCCCACAGCCGGGCCGCCTAAGTTCTCTGCTGCGATCATTGACGCGAGGTTTTCGTCACAAAAATTGTGTAAAGCTTCCCGTATGCGATCCGTGTCTTTGTCGAGGTCATGTTTTCTCTGTTGCTGTTCTTGTAGAATTTCGCGTGCAACTTCGAAAGGTGGCTTCTCTCTGTTGGCTGATCTGTCCTTTTTAATGCTCTCTATTCGTTTACGGAGCCCATCTCTTATTGACTGCGCACTGCGCAAGTTCGTCTCTTCTGTCTTCAAACGTTGGCGCGCCGTTGCGATTTTCTCTGCTATCACTGAAACGGATATCTTGCTCTCCTGAATAATGCGCAGCGTCTCCTCAAGCGCAACTAGGGATGGCAGAGGAGATTCAGGTTCTGGTAAATCTGCATCCGAATTCAAAAGAGAGTCGTAGGCTTTCTTGGCCCTCTGTATTTGAGCGATGCGAATCGACGGTTCGGTGCTTATTTCATATATATCGTTGGCATTGGCCGCCCGAAGCTGTATCGCTTGTTAGTTGAAGCTGATACGTTGGATTTGCCATTTTGACTGGCTTACAGCAACATACGCTGCGTATATCTTCCTCCTGGCGTTTTACTCGATCCTGGAGCTCCCTTAGCGTGTCGTCCAATTTCCTTTCATAGGCTTGGATATCGGACGAGCTTATTTGCTGCTGGTCATAAAAGCCCTCGGCCTTCTGACGGTTCCTAGCAAAGCCTTGAATCTTTTCGACCCGCTCATGAGACACTTCCATTTGTGCGAGCGAGGACATCACTTCGATTAAAGTGAGCGTGGTGTATAGATATTTCCAAAGTTCGCGGCGCGTTTCACGACGCGATATCTGGGCCTAAGAACACACGTGACATTTCTCCCCCGGAGAGGACTAGCGTCATGCCAGCAGATCCCTTCACTCAACCTCACTTTCCTCACCACGACACGAGACTTCTGGCACCCTTTCGCATCTCCCTTTCGTCCTTCTTCTTTTTACCTCCTGTCTCATCGAGGTGACGAGCTCATTCGGCTCGAACTGCTCTTGCGTCTTTCTCGCTTTCTTTCGAGTACTTCCGGCCGAGTAGGGTACCGGAGCGACGTCCGTGTTGTACACCTGCACAAACGACAGCGTCGCGTAATCTAGGAAAGCAACGGGGTAGAACGAACTTCTGGAAGCTATTTCGATTCTCCAAGTCTATTCTCTTTTTCTTCATCTTCTATACCTCTCCCGCGGTTTGCACCCGTCAGCTCTCAAGCACGCCCGACCCTTGCAATCACCTCTTATCACCGTCCAGCACAAGCACCGTACCCGATCCGATCCAAGTCATTTCTCTTGTTTCTCCCTACCTACCTTAGGACCGCTTTGCTCTCGCGAAGCCTTCCGCTCTCCAGATTCTCAAGGCCCGTCATAACACAGCACTCTCACCTTCGTCGATTTATACTCCTCCCGCCTCACTCCCTTCACTGTGCACGATTCCACCAGTCTTCCCAGTTTATCCAAGCACCAGATTCCCTCCCCAATCGACCGCCACACCAGCACGCTCCCTGGGAATTCCTGGTGTACATAGTCGATCAAATTAAGAAGACAGATATCTTTTCACTTGGGCTTCCTGCGTAAGCGAAGCAAAACCGCACAGTTGACATAATGTCCGCCTCTCCATCCGCCTTGCAGTCGACCAAGCGTCCTCTTGAGGACCCTTCTTCACCTTCCGGTCCGAATGACCAGCCAGAGGCCAAGCGCCCAGCTCTGGACAAAGTAGTAAAAGGAGAAGAATCCGACAGCCATGGAGACGTGAAGGAGCCCGGTGTTGCCACGAGCGCGGATGGCCAGGGAGACACTGTTGTTCCAGATGCTCCCAACTCCAAGGGAGCGCATGGTGAGACACAGCCGATTCAGTCTACTGCCTCTCACGGCGAGGCAGGCGGAAATCAGTCCGACCAGCGGCCCCAGGACGAGTCCAGCTGGATTCATATTCGTGCTGTAATTTCTAGCCAAGAGGCTGCCACCGTCATTGGTAAGGGCGGAGAGAATGTATCCCAGATCCGCCGTTTGTCGGGTGCCAAGTGCACTGTTAGTGATTACTCGCGCGGCGCAGTCGAGCGTATCCTGACTGTTAGCGGCCCACAGGATGCCGTTGCAAAGGTTTGTTCCATTCACGATCTTTGTTTCTGATATAATCACTAACATACACTTATGATAGGCCTTTGGTCTGATCATTCGTACCCTGAATAACGAACCCCTTGATGCTGCTTCCACTGCACAATCCAAGACCTATCCCTTGCGCTTGCTGATTCCTCATATTCTAATTGGCTCAATCATTGGCAAGGGTGGTGGCCGTATTCGTGAAATTCAAGAGGCCTCTGGAGCTCGCCTCAATGCGTCCGATGCTTGTCTTCCCCTCTCCACTGAGCGGTCCCTCGTCATCCTTGGTGTTGCCGATGCTGTTCACATTGCCACATACTATGTTGCTGTGACCCTTGTTGAGCAGCTCACAGAGCGCTTTGGAGGACCAGCAGCCTCTGCATACGCCACCCGCAGCGGCGGACCTGCAGGGGCCGTTCCAGGTGGTATGCAAGTTGTGCCCTATGTCCCACAACCCGCTGGTGGTCAGTACGGTCATCCAGATACCTTCAAGCGTCACCACCCTCACCCAAACCGCGCCGGTGCAGGTGCATATGGAGTACCTTACCTTCATGGACAACACGCCCCTGCTCCTGTTGTCCAGCAAAACATGCACTATGGTGCTCCCAACACCCCGTACTCTGGTGCCGGTCCCCACCAGCCTGCTCCATACGGCGCGCCGCAGGCGGCTCAGCCGCGCGGTGGCCCAACTCCGGCCGCTCCTGTTGGCGGTGCCATTCCTGGCCAGCCACTAACCCAACAGATCTATATCCCTAACGACATGGTTGGCGCCATTATCGGAAAGGGTGGTGCCAAGATCAACGAGATCCGACACCTCAGTGGCAGTGTGATCAAGATCAACGAGCCACAAGAGAACAGCAACGAACGCTTGGTGACGATTACTGGAACCCAAGAGTGCAACCAGATGGCCCTATACATGCTCTACTCCAGACTCGGTTAGTTCCCCTACTTAGCTACTTACTTTTCACGAGCTAACTGGCTGTTCTACAGAAAGCGAAAAGCACCGCATCTAAGCGGCGGCGGGATGCAAATGTTTTCCTCTTTTGAGTTCATTTTTCAGGAGAAACTTGGACGATCTGTATTCTCGACATAAAAGGTCGTTCTCTCATGGTGGCGATCTTGGTGGTTTCGTTTCGTTTCGGAGCATGCCTACTTTTCTGCTGTACAATTTGAAAAGCGCTCTTTTGAAGCTTCAGCTGTTGTCACGTCTTGCTTTGAATTGATTCTCTGTACTCTTCCATATTTATAATTACTCTCGCTTTCTTGTTCTTATCTCCGGAGACTCATCTCCAGTAAACTTGACATCACCATCGCGACTTCCGCCGATGACATCAACCACAACCCCACGCTCAATTCCTCTTTGAAGACCTCACTAGCCTCCATCTTCTGTCGCGGCTCACACAAACAGGAGAAAGACGCCCGATAGCCATCAGATACTTGGCACTTGATTCTAAATAAGAAGTCACCGATAAATCCTCACGATGCCGCACGTCACCGAGCTCATCTACTTCCATCCCAAGCCATCCGTTAAGCCCGAAGACTCCTCAAACGACGAAGGACTCGCGCTCCTACAAGTCTTCAAATCGACGACACAACAAAGCGGTCATATCGGCTCAGCATGGGGCCGTACAAGGGAAGACGAGAATGTTATTGTTTGGGCGATTGGTGAGCTTCTGCCCTCCTCTCTCACACTCCATACCCTTGTTCCTAAAACATGCCTCACCAACCCCGGACATTATTAGCAAGCATGGAATATAAGACACTAACATCATACAATAGACTGGTCCGACGCCCACAGCGGCATCCAACAAACAAACTCTCCCCTTACCCCATTCCTCCAAGAGAACACCCAAATAACAACCCTCTTCACAACCCTTCAGCCAACCGACGAATCCGACAGCCCAGCAACACAAACGCTCGTCTCAAACCCGATCACCGAGATCACACCGTTGCCGTTCCCGACCTCGCTATCGCCACAGGACCGCTCAAGTCTCAGTGCAGACCTCGTCGCGTTTCGGAAGGCTTTCGTGGAAGAGGCCGAGGAGAAGCTGCGCACAAAGTCGTTTCTGCTGGGGCAGGTTGAGAGGCCCGGGGAGTTTAAGCATGAAAAAGCTGAATCGGGCCAGGCGTTTGTGCAGCTTTTGGTTATCGGGTGGGAGAGTTATGACCAGCACCAGGAGGCGAGGAAGGCGGATGTCTTTACTGAGAAGATTAAGCCGATCAGAGAGAGAATGGTCGCGCCACTGGGGCAACTAGGTATGGTGCATGTCAAATTCCAGAAGGTATAAACTGCATAGAGAGAAAGCCCCAGATCTGAGATTGACGGGGCATAACTCCTCGCGGTTTCAACTAGCGATAGGTAATGGAAATCAAGACAATATAGCTTGAATCTTATTAGCCGATTAATGATGAACCAACTCACGCCAATATCAAGGCAAAAAGAGAGTAAAATCTATGTACAAATAACGCATGTCATCCCCAATTGCTCCATGCCGTGAGTCGTCGGTTTTATCATCCATATCGCAAGACTAAACAACAGAAATACGAACAAAAAAGGTTCCCCATGGTGCCCTAAAGGTCATCTACACTTCGAACCTTGGATTTCTTCTGGTCAATCGCTTTTTTCAAATTGCTCATGATGTGCTGCTTGCGCTGCATCTTGGCCTTCCACTGCGCGCTCTCGCGCTTATTGCCAAGATCACCAAGAGTCTCCATTTCCCGAAATCTGCTACCCTTTGCTGATCCGTTGATGCTCGATCGGAAGTTCATGCCTCGAGCTGCAGATTCGGGCGTGTGGTAGGAAGTTACGGCGCCATCCAGAGGCCCACGGGATCCAGGAGTAGTAGGAAGCTTTCCAAGTCCCTTTCTCGGTGTAGCAAACGGAGAGCCCTCCCGGCTACTCGGGGCCGCTGAGGTGTCGATGCCTAACTTTTTCAACTTGACTTCCAAGACGTCAATATCACCGCTCTTGCTCTCAACCATGTTCATCATGGTTGCAATCGTTGATGTCACAGCCTCGACAGTTGGACGTCTCGTCGATTGCCGGGATCCATCGGCGCGGGGCGCATCAGCAATCTTGGCACGCAGAAGAGACACTGCAGACTCAAGATCTGCCAATTTCGCTTGGATATCAGCAGACGAGGCGCGTAGATCTTGCTGAAGGCTCGCTTGCTCAGCAGAAAGAGGCGCTGATAAGATTGCAGCAGTATCAGTGTGCGCATCGAGGGTCTTCCGGATACTAGCACACTGGCTGCGAAGGGCCAAAATATCTTTGCCGAGGATCTCTCGACAGCTTTCAAGCTTTTCCTCAACCTTTTGAACTTGCTGCTCCTCTAGTGAGCTCACAAGAACAGCGACGGCATTATCCAAATCCTCGATTTGCCGAAGGAGAGATTTCTCATCTAGGATGTCGGCAGGGTGGTCTCCTTTGAGTATATTAACCCAGTCGGAGTCGGTTGTTTCCTGTTGGTACAGGAGGAAAGCGGACAGAGATCGCGCGTTTATCCCTAGAGTATCTACCATTGAATTGA
This sequence comes from Aspergillus pseudodeflectus, assembly GCF_044049435.1. NCBI lineage: Eukaryota > Fungi > Ascomycota > Eurotiomycetes > Eurotiales > Aspergillaceae > Aspergillus > Aspergillus pseudodeflectus. The sequence continues at coordinate 116,974 of NW_027263777.1, read as the reverse complement.
TGTCGCGGTAGAGCCTCTCAATCTGGCCCGGGATCCCTGGCTTGGCTGTTTGACCCGTATAATCCTGATGAGGTAAGAAAGGATCAAGTGTTGGCACAGGCTCCAGAGGTCCACTGAGGTCCGCACGGAGCCGTTCATCCTCGTCGTCTGACAAAGGTTCCTCCTGAGCTTGAACCGTAGGCTGTGGTTGGGGCTCTTTGGGTTCCGGTTTCAGTCGACTTTCCCTTTTAATCAACTCCGAGAGGGATGCTTTGCGGGCAGCAAGAGCATCCCCTGGCTTATGAGGAGCACTAACGGACCTAAGGTTCTCCAGACCAGGCAGACCTTTACGGCCACGACCTGGCCGTACCGGACTGGGGGATCGCGGGGAGCCCTGAACATGGCTAGGCTGAGGGAATACTGGTTTGTTTATCTCCCCAAACAGTTTCCGCGGATGTTGTTTCCCGAACAGGGATCCGGCAGGACTCTCGTCCGCTTGCTTGCCATCAAAAGAGCTCTCCGGTGATGACTCCACGCTCCGTGCATTAGTTTCAGGCTGGCTTAGATCGTGTGTGATGTCTTCTCCACTGTCTTCAAACTCAGACTCGTCCGCTCCCTGCGAGCCTTTCTCCGATTCATCCGCGTCCGAACCATCGGGGATTGGCGGAGGCTCTTTTGCAAACGACACACTTGGTTTCGTAAAATCAGGCGGCAATGGTGCTTCTTCGGCTTGCTGCTGAGACTCCTCTTCCCTAGGCTTCACGGTGAAGTCAGGAGGTAATGGCGGCTCACTCTCAGGTTCTGGGGATTTCCGTAGAGCTGTGAAGTCAGGAGGTAGGGGCGCATCGTCAACCGAGCTTTTTGAAACGTTGGAAGAGGCAGAAGTATCACCAGGTCCATACACAGCTCTGCTTGTGGGGTCGGGCGGGAGAGGAGCTTCCGGAACTGATGTAACAGGAGTAATTTCAGGTTCAGGTGACTTGGCCAGGGTTGGAGGTGGGCTAGCTATAGCAGTCTTTTCCGAAGGGGTTGATGAAGGGCTTGGTAACTTGTTTTCCGTTGCGGTACTTCCGAAAATTGAGAAGGGTGATTTGGCCGTTGGGGCTGAGCCGAACGGCTGCGAAGTTTGCGTTTGAGATCCGAAGGCTTTAAATAAAGACGTTGCAGAGGCAGCCTTCGAGGGTGTGCCAAATATGGATGGCGCTGGTGCCTTTTCCTCGGTAACATTCTGCTGGGGAATGGCGTCCTCCATGTCATCCATGGCCTCCATGGGCGGGCTGAGTTTGCTTGGAGCAGAAACCATCTCATCGAACGATGAGCCGAATGAGAACAAGCCAGAAGACTTTTCTGGTTTGGGAGCATCATTGACGGCGGTCCCATCGCCCTTGAAAGTCGACCCGAGTACGAAGCCACCGGAACCTGCACCAAAAGCACCCTTGGAGTCCTCTGTCTTCTGAGGTGCAAATGCCGTATTGTCGGTTTGACCGCCAAATGCCGACGACCCAGAAGCTTTAGCAAATGGACTTTCGCTGGTTACTTGGCTGAACGGAGAGCCCTCAGTGGGTTTCGTGGCAGCAAGACTACCAAAGCCACCTCCACCTGCGAACGATCCGAAGCCCCCGCCTGAGGTTGCAGCAGTTCCAACAAATGAGCCAAATCCTTTCCCAGGCGTCGAAGGCTGTCCAAAGCCAGATTTACCGAACTGTGGTGCAGCCGAGCCTAGACTGGCCGGCGCCCCAAAAGCAGGCGCCCCAAAAGCAGGCGCCCCAAAAGCAGGTGCCCCAAACGCTGGGGCACCGAACGAAGGCTGCCCGAAACTGGGTTGGGAAGGTTTCCCCAATGCCGATGGACTTCCAAATGCCGGCGCAGATGGTTTGCCGAATGCTGGAGTACCAAACGCGGGTGCACTAGGGCTAGCTGAGCTACCGAAAGCCGACTGCCCAAAAGCTGGTTGCGCCACGGTTTGCGGTTGTGCCCTTTGCGATTGAGATACGGGTTGTTGTTGCTGTGGCCCTACCGAGGCCAGACCATGATATGGTAACTTCTGACGGATTGAATCATTGTAGATAAACCACCAGGAACATAAGATACCTTCATGGTTCAGCAGAAGGATATTTGGCAGGGGGGTGGAACTTTCATCAATGTCCGCCCCTTGAATGGGGGCAATCACGGGTTCCGAGCTAGAGAGATCGACTGCCAGACCTATCACTGAAGTCTCGTCGAGGGAGTCTTTGAGAGGGACCGACGCCTTTTTCGCATCGTCATTGACTTCGGTGGTAACAAATTGCCCAACCGTGGCTTTAGCACTATCCTCACTTGAGAGCGGGTGATCCGACCTAGTAATCAACCCAACATCGGCAGATGCCGTTGACGACACGATCAAGACGTCCTTCAGATGTGGTTTATAGTCACGAAGCCGTGAGATGAACTGGTAAGCTGGCGCACGCTTGTAACCGAAAGGACTCGCCAACTCGGGCAGCTTCTGGACTAGGAATGGTGCCTGCTTTCGTCTTGTGATGATGTAGTATGAGGATGAGGGTGTTAAACCCATGTCGTCCTCCTCGACGTTTGGAGTGTACACCATAAAGAATACATCATTCTCTAGCCATGCGATGGAAGATACTAAGCTAGGTTAGTTGTGGAAACCGAGATTGTGTAGGATCAAACGCACCGTGACAGGGGTCAGTAAGATCAGGTGGCCGGGGAATAAGGTCCTTCTGTGTACCGTCTGGGCTCATCTGATATCCGGTGCCATCCGCTAGACCAGCCACAAGCTGTTTTCCCTTGTTACTCCAGCATACTGAACTAACTCCGGACTTCAGAATGTTCCCATTCGGTCCCGATAGAAGGTTCCCCGCCTTGAGGTCGGCAATCAGAAGTTCGCCCGCCGTGGTAACAAGAGCGACCAGCGAAGCATGGGAGTCCTCTGCTTGCGCAGGATTTGGCGCAATGAATCGGAAAGTGGCACCGTCCGTGGGGATGGATATGGCCGGCTGCGCGTTCGGTTGTAGTAGAGTTCCCGTCTCGAAGACTGATAGTTGAGATCCATTCTCCGTAGCAAGCACTAATGCTGTGTCGCTAGAGGCGAATGCTATATGTGTCGGCCGTCCCGGGAGGGGAATAGTAGCTTGTGGCTGGAACGGTTTTGTCTTCACCTTGTCCTTCCCGGTGTCCGCGGCAATCGCTTCCCTGACGGATTGGGTAGATGCGACAGAAAGAGTACTCGGACTCGCGCCAACAACTATACCTTTCGTAGCCGCGACGGCGAGCAAGGTCGACGTGGGAGCAGGAAGCGCGTCGGCGGGCCAGGGTGTAGGGAGTAATTGGACGTTGCTATCGCCGGAAACGCCTTTGAAACCAACCTCCTATTCCTCAAATCAGCAAGCGCCCATACACATGTGCCACCTACGTTACCTACCTCCGCGAAGAGATCCGGAAGCTCAGGCCCCAATTCGGTTGGAATATTCCCCGCAGGGTTTGAATTCCCCATGCTGAACGCCATCCTGAGTTTGTTTAGATCGGCCGATATGGAACGAGGACGGTCGCCTAAGGATATCCTGGCCTTTGAAGCATGAGGAGACGGAGAACTCGGCGGCGGAGAAGGAAAGGAGCGACGTTGGAGTTGCTGAGGACTCCGGTTGAAGAGCTGCGCAAAGCTGGAAATCTTGACCACCTCCCTTCAAGAACGGGGGGAATGGGGAATCGAGTAAAAGACGCGCAGAAAAAGAGTAGGGCACAAGATCCCACCGGTGATAGGGGCTCGATTCACGTCGTAGGAGCAAGCAAGCGACAGTATCGCATGTCTGTTATTAAATTCTTGGTGAACAAAAACAGAAAGAGCTTTGGGCACGGGACTGTTACGGGCCTGAGGCAACGAAACTAGGCGGCGGGAAGCTTCGTCACTCCAAAGCCCAGAGCTGCTCCCCAGGTTCATCCTCGTGTCTCCGCCAGCTCTCTCCAGCTATTCTCCCGCCTCCTCCTTCATTTCCTCTGATCCTGCTTGAAAGACCTCTGCTTAAGTCTATTACATTGGTTCTTACCCTGATCACATCGTGCCGCCGTCATGACCGGCTTCGACTTCTCCAACTACAACCGCAATGCCGCGCTCCAGGCCAGGGGAGCACCGGGCCCTAAAGCTACAAGCACAGGTACAACGATTGTTGGCTGCATATACGACAATGGCGTTGTGGTCCGTACTCTCCGATGATAGACGCATTTGTGGTGGATGAAGAAGGGTCGATGCTGACTTGACGGTTCAGATTGCCGCGGATACCAGAGCTACCAGTGGTCCCATTGTAGCGGACAAGGTACGACGGAACCCTTTGTCCAAAATTGTCTACAGAAGATAGGTTCCAGCTAACACACTACTCGGTCTCATGCTAGAACTGCGAGAAATTACACTACATAGCCCCCAAGATCTGGTGTGCCGGAGCTGGTACAGCTGCCGACACCGAATTCACCACCGCCCTCATCAGCTCCAACATTGAACTACACTCCCTCTCAACGGGTCGACCTCCGCGAGTAATTACCTGCATGACCATGCTCAAGCAACATCTCTTCCGCTACCAGGGACACATTGGCGCCTACCTGGTCGTTGCGGGCGTTGACCCAACTGGTACCGGCCTTTACACCGTGCACGCCCACGGATCAACAGATAAGCTTCCCTACGTGACCATGGGATCTGGATCGCTAGCCGCCATGTCTGTCTTTGAGTCGACCTGGAAGCCGAACTTGAACAAGGAAGAGGCAATTGCCCTGGCATCTGAAGCCATCAAGGCCGGTATCTTCAACGATCTCGGATCTGGTAGCAACGTCGATGTCTGTGTTATCGAAAAGGACAAGCCCACGCAACTCCTGCGCAACTACATGACGCCCAACGATCGTGGCCAGAAGGAGCGTGACTACCGCTTCGCGAAGGGCACCACGGCGTATCTAAATGAGAGGGTGTTTAGCAAGGAGGATCTGAGGAAATATGTCACAGTGGAGGAGATTTCTGGCGACCCTAATCTGATGGAAGTCGACCCATAGATAAGAGAGGACATTGTAACAGGAACTTTCCTTTTTAGTGGACGGACTATAATTTGAGAAGGACAATCTGAGCATGTTCAAACCGGAGCAACAATTTCGATAACCCTGAGAAACGAACCAGTTTTAAGCGTATACTAGTATTCTTGTCTTCGACTGGCTTGTTCGCAGTAGTGTATGCCTAGGGGTTCTAATTAAACTGTACAGGGTATCATATCTACACTGCCTAGGGTGGAAGTTTATGGTACATGATTCGCAACCACTCAGAACCCCTTCCGCTCCAGCATCGCCCTCACAACCTCCGGCGACTCCGCCGCCTCAACAGCATTCCAAATGAAATCATACCGCGGAGCCGACACCCGCAAACCCTTTTCCCGGAATCTCACTACACCAGCATGGTACAGCGCACGCACCAACTTCGGCCTTATCGGCGCATTATGCTGATAGCAGAACCGATAAAGCCAGTAGACCAACTCGAACGCTTTACGCGGGGGTATTCGCTCGGAGCCCGCGAAGGCAGTCGCTAGCGCATTGATCATCTCTAGTGAGGTGTGCGGGTTCGGCTGGTATGTGGATCTGTGTTTCCGAGCGAGTTTACCTGAGTCTGGCGCGCGCCAGGCCTGCGATATGGCGATCTTGAGAGGGGTGTGAGCGCAGAGGATGCGGACTATGATACTGATTTTCTTCATGTCGCCGCTACGAGCGATGGAGAGGGCGTTTTCGAGGAAAGCGGGGCTTGTTATGTCGATTCGACGGATCATCTTTTCCATATTGAGGAAAAAGTGGTGAAAGGCGGCTTGGGAGGCTGGACCATCTGCGAGGAAGTCGAAGAAAGATAGTGGTTCGGATCGGTAGAGTTGGAGAGCTTTTCTGGTTCTGCTTATGTTACAGACTCGTGGGTCACGAAGTCGTCTCGTGTAGTAGAGTACATCCGCTAAGTCTTTCCAAGGAAGTTTCAGGTCATGGATACCCTTGGTCAGATTGGCCCACAAGTCCTCGTCGCCGTGGCGCCTCGCCATGTCATAAAGCCGATAGAGCTTGTGGAGGGTCTCATGGAGCCGCTCCCCGCGCCTGCAAGGGAAGATCACGTGTAGCACCCAAAGACGTTGTATTATCTGGTGGCGCAGTGACATAGGTTCTCGATGGGATGCACCGCTGTGAAGTACAAGCATTTGATGATCATCAGCCCAGACGGGGGATGAGACAATATCAGACCTATTTGGGACCTTCCGTAGCCAGTCAACCCATCTTTTGAGCAGGTGTGGCTCCCCGGCAGCGACCAGGCCCTTGGTAACCGAAATCAATGATTGGGAAACCAAGTCCGCAGGGAATGGTTCCAAAAACCTGGCAACATGATCTCCATCATTGGGCAACTGTCCTGTTAACATAGGGCTGTCTTCAAGCCACCTCGAGATGAACTTCTGCAACCACGAGATTTCGTTCGAGACAGCATGATCAGCATCCGATAAGATGTCACTCGCCAGTTGGTAGCCGCTGTGCGTGCCGCTTTTCAGGATAGCATCGAGCCATCTGTCAATAATAGCCACGCCCAGATCCTTGTGCCCGTATATTCCACATCTGCCAATAGCGTCCCACATGAGGCGATAAACCTCGATATGAAAATCTGTCAAATTATTCGCGCCCGAAAGTCTCTCTACTATCCCCTTTATTTCTGTTGTTGAAACGAGTCCGAGCTCAAGCCCTTGAAGGACAGCATTAAACAAGGGATCATCGATATTCCATGGAGCTCCACGGGAGACAAAGTGCTCTATAACCCTGAGGTAATTATCTGCCCCGGTGACGTTCAGGTTTCGGTCATCCAAAAACAATAGCAACTCATGTACGGTCGTCTGGCGCGAGGTGAATTGGGTCATCAAGTGGTCGAATACCAGGCGGCTGTACTCGGGCTCCCGCCGAAAGTCGATATCCAACGCGCGAATTATATGCCTCAATTCGCTCACTGTCCGGCATTCCTGCAGCTGTTCTTCGAAGGGCCTGTTTGAGACCTCTTCATTCGCCCCCCAGACACCAGGCGAACGGAGGGACGGGTTCCCAAACTCGAATGCGCCGGTGTCCTCATAAGAGACGTCTTCCAGGCGCGCCGGAGCATCCAGTGGCGAGGATTGATAGACTAGGGAAAATAGGTCAGAGCCTGCATCCGAGAGTTACAACGGGAAGCCTCGTTACCTGGAGGTCCCCCTTGCCCATTTGTCCATTTCATATGCTCCCGTCCATTACGCCCAAACAAACAAGCGACATCCTCCAAGATCCCGGGACCGGCTACACTAGCCAATGCTGTATTCCTGCGTTTGGCGAGCCGTCGTCTGGCCTCCAATGGCCCTGGAACGCGACTCTCGTAGCGTCGTTGGCCGCTAGTGAATCGCCGGAACGTCGAAGCGAGCAGCTCGTCACTGACCCAGACATGATCGGTGGTGGCGGTAGTTGTTGAAGACGGGCGCATAACATGCCGATAGACACATCTTCCGAAAGACATGAGGTATCGAGACTGTCCGAGCAATTGAGCGCTCTGAGCTTGATGGAGGTCGTCAAAGTTGACCGCGGAACTTGGATCAGCTAGTTCGGAGTCGCTCTTTTTTTATTAGTAAGCTAGAGCTTGAGACTTGATGCCTGAGGCAAAAACCAACAGCCTCGCCCGAAATTAATAGGTATCCATCAGTCAATCTTTAATAAAATCAGTGCCGCTGCAGCCTCCGACTATCCCATCTTTTTACTAACCATTGACTAATGGGTTTTGTTCATATCACTCTTTTGTGTCCAAGGACTCAGTACAAACATGGCTGGCACTCTGGCCAACCTGCGGCTGCCCTTGTATGTAAACACACCAAACCAACTCGAAGCCTCAGATGGGCACCAAAAATCAAAGCAACAAACATACGCCTTCTCATGCATATATGCTCCTGCAAAACCAATATCTAATAATGGTGCCGCCAGACTCTAGAAGGGACGAGAATGGGAAGAATGGCGGATTTCAATATGAAAGAACATGCGGTGTCAACTCGCTCGTTCCCCAGGGTATGGCTTCCTCCCAGTTATGACATGGAAATCGAAGTAAGCATGAACACGGCGATCTTGGACACTTTGTCGCACTTGAACGAGGAAGACCTCTATTTCTGGTTTTGACCACGACAGTGTTGTGAGAGGTTTATAAGACCACCCAGAGAGGGCCTCTAGGATATTTGACTCGTTCCACTTGCCAATGGTATGTAAATGGGGATCAGAGGACCATGGGTTCACGGGAGCTTTGAATATATATTCCTGGACGTCGACAAAGCCGACGTCTTTCATTCCACGCGCGATACGGTGGGCTACGCGGAACTGCCTTGGGGGGTCTGTTGATTGACCTGCGCGTATTTGCAAATCGCACCAGTCCTGGAATGGGTATGCCCCGAGCTCGTCAGTTAGCGGTGGCATCGTTCCGTCGTCACATTTGACCATGGTATCGAACTCCTGGCACTCGGCCCAGCCGCCTGGTTTGAGGTGGTCGAACATCTTTCTCAGGAGGTCTTTGTAGGATGGAAGGGCACCGGACATGTGTCCTGAATGAATATAATCGAGAGAATTGTGGTTCCAGAGCCAGTCTTCCTCTGTGCAGTCATCGACGATAAAATGAACGTTCTCCGGTACTTCATCCGGCTGGCAAGGGGAAAGATCGGTGCCTGTAATCTGTGCATGTGGAAAAATTGATGCTATACCGAGGGCAAGTGTAAGTTGAGCGGAAATTGGAAGATGTATACGGATGGTAATAACTGACCAAGTTCTATCGGCCATATCCCAGAGCCAGTGCCAATATCCACAATGTTGCGTGGATTTTTTAAAGGCGCGAGAAACAGACGGCCTCCCGTTAGCATTTTGCACATGTGATGCTGCATGTCCAGCCGGTTCATCTCCCGCTCGTCATTTGGATATACATATGCTAGAGAGGAAGTCAGCAGATATTCTTCCTCGGAGAGAGAATATAACAAACCACCCTCATGGTATTTGTGATATGTTCGGCCATTCTCGACAGGATACTGGGTTACACTTTCAGTCAAGGACTGTGTGTCGCTAGACCCCGATTTTAGTAGGGATAATCAAGACAATCAACACCCCCCTCGGAGGCCGACAAGTTGGAACCTTGGAAGGCGCTTGAACAGAGAACAGGACTTACTATTCACGAGTTTGTTCCTGAGACATCTGGCATCAGTGATCATTTCACAGCACATACACGGGAAGGAAAGTAAATATCAAAACACAATCCCCGGAGATAGGGACTGAGCGGCCATATACTAGTCACATAAGGATCAAAAGGAAACCTACAGAGTGTCTTCCACCCGTCGTTCTGGTGGATCTAGGCATTTGGCTTCCGCGCCAGCGCCTGCGATGTGGGGTGGTTTGAGATGACCTTGGAAACCGTCGTAATCAAACTTCGGAAGATTGTAGGACGAATTGGAATTTTTTAGGCGGGTAAAAAGGCTGGGATTGCACAGTAGCTTCGTCGTCAGAGTGAGGTTGAGAGGAGATGGGCTCGTAGCTCGTATACGACGATATACTAGCAAAATTGTGTAGCTCAAAGTTGGGCGGGCAGTAGGGTATGAGTTTTGACGCCTGCAGAAGTAGGCAATAATAATATATTTAGAGAGGACCTCGTCCAGGTACTCCGTAGCTGCATTTTATGAAATCTATGGCGGCGCTACTCGCCATAGAGAGGGGAAGTGGGTAAATGGAGACTTGGGTGCTAAGGGGGACGTAAGTGGAAATGGCACAGGCACAGGCAGCCTTTCCTTTTTCTGTCGCTGAACCCGACAGCCTGGATTAAGTTTTGCCTTAAGCCGGAACCTTCTGTGATCCCCTTTGTTAACCTAAAAATATGGGATCTCAAACAATTCACAAAGCCACCAATAACAACTGGCTGCAGAAAAGCTCGCTTTCTTCAATGAAAAGCAGTAAGACGAAGAGACAGAAAAGTGTTAAAATGAAGCGACGGAAAAGTGGGAGAAACTGCAACGAGTGGCTCAAGTCTTTTGCCGTTTTTGCGCTGGAGTGGCTGGACATGCCTCGCATAATTAGGGGGAGGGTTTCATGGCTCCATGCGGAGGGCTAATCAATAGGATCCTGTATCCCAAGCCGACGGACCCAGCAGCGAGGTCAATGCTTGCAGGTGGGAAGCAGAACCGCCCAGATGTGTCAAGTTGTCCCGAAAATTTAATGACCCAGACGGGCGGTTCGCGCGGTCGATCGCACCGCAGATTTAAATACGTACCCTGTCTCAGTGTCTTCGAAAAAGTTGGAAGCTGAATATTCATACATCGGCGAGCCAAAGAGGCCTCCACTACAGTAGTATCTACCAAACCCGACAGACGGGAACGCCATTGTCCCCCAGGGCATTGTGAGATGATTCCAAATCAATGGCGTCGGCGAGTTCTTCTCTTCTGCAGGCTCCAGTCGGCGAAAATGGGGTCGACTGAGGCACTCCGCAAGCTAAGGATTTTTCTAGCATTAGCATCCCCGCCACTCGGTGACGCTGAAGAAGGGAACAAAGTACTCCGTACATAAGGGTACTAGTAACTGTACTGGTGGCTCCCATCCTTGTCCAGACATTTCTTGTCTGAACCCCTACTAGTACTCTTCTTCAAGATTTTTATTGGCAAAGCTTTCAGAGGCCTGCCTCGAGAGAAAAAGAGACGCTAAGCGTGAGAGACAGAGTTGTATGCATCGTATATCGACTAGTATGCTTCTGCTTTTTCTTTTTCCTGCCCCTCCAAATCCCTGCTGAATCCTGGTGGATTGACCACTCCTTTATATAAGCACGGGCGTCTGTTCCAAACTCCTGGGTTGGCAACTTGGGGGTGGCTCACGAGGAAAATGCTAATTACAACTTCAGACATGATCCTCATTTTTGGGCGATGCCCGGTTTTCACAAGGGCAGATTCATGAAGAAGTCCTGGTCTCCCAACCCGTTAGTTTCCTTACCACCATTACCGTACAAAAGGAACCTTGATTGAAACACAAGCTATTGCCTGAATGGGTTTCTGGCAGCTTCTAGCGCCAAAGCCTGCAGGACCATTGTCGCACAAGACGCAAAATATGGGACCATCTTCAACGAGCGCTGGAACCCAATGACGGGGTGTGCCATGCTGCTGGAATTTCTCAACCATGGATCGCTTTCTGAGGGGTGACTGTATCCATCCGGCTGGAGCCAACCGTGGACGGAATCCCCGATGCTCCGTCACTTTGATGAAATTCGGCCAAACCTAAATAGATTGACTACAGGACGACTCACTTTCCTCAGCGACGGGCATGGCCGGCAGTAGTCTAGCACTCTAGTGGGCGCTGACTCCATCGCATCGCGAGTAGTCCTCTGCCTTAGGCATACATGCAGAACTCCGCACACTGGATGTCTGGAAGCCACGAGAGACGTACTTTCGTGTCTCGTAAACCAGTGCTTTTTCTTGTCAAAGGATTTGGCTAGTACGGAGTAGGTGGCCCAATTATGAACGGAGCTGCGGTCCGTATCCAGAGCCCCGGATCCGACCCACTCGAACCGAGTCCATCCTTGACAGGGCGTCGGAAACTCCGTTCCACTAGCTGCCAGCGACTGCCCTGATCCGCTTTCCTATCATTTCACTATTATGTATTCCTTTTCCCTGTTGAGACAGACCGGAGGCGGACATGCATTCAGTCAAATGATTCATTTCCTCTTAGCCTGATCTGCGGAAACGAGGAACACCGAGAGTATAAATTACCTGGCATTCGGCTAAGGATCATCAACCCTGGCTCTTCATGTGTGCACCGTCGAGGTACACCTCTATCAACCCGGCTTGCCCGGTCCAGGTATATCCCGGCTCAATCAAAGTGACATCGTATCACTGCCAGGACGGGAAGCACAGCTTTCCTATTATTTGGCCCTGTCTTTTGCTCATGATCAAGTTAACAAAGGGAAGCATTGAGTCAAGCCCCTGTTTCAGCTCTTCATAGCTTGATGTGGCTGCCCTTGGCCTGCAACAACGTTGACGCTATCGACGACCATGCGGTATACCCAGGCAGAGGAAGCGAAAAACCCGACCCATGCGTTGTTGGCGTTTGCCCTGCGTCAGTGAAGAGAGAGTCTGCCTCGCCGATAGGCCTGCATTTCCATGTCCATCTGAAGCGCCTTATCCGTTGAGCACATAACCAACGATACATCCTCTAGTGTATGGCTTTGGGATATCTCGTGGTTTCTTGTGAGCAGCTCAAGGCTACCTGCCTAGCCTGGTACTAATCCGCATGCATGACTTCGCGCTAGGTACTCCAGCCACTGCCCAATCCTAGGCATTGGCGGGAAAGCATTGCCCAACAGATTGCCTCGCTTCAAGGCGACGTGGAATTAGCTGCAGATCATCGCTACGTGCCCGCAATGTACTGGCTGGAATGCAGAACAATATGCATATGCCGTTTATTCTGTCTTCTGCAGAAGCAAAAAATACTCCGTATTTTGAGCTTCGGCTCAAAGATAACAAAAATCGCCACCTTCGAGGAAAGGTAAGCCAGAGAGTTCTTTTCTTAACACCAGAACCAGAGTCAATGGAGCTGAACGGCAAAATCGATGGCCTCGAAAGTACCTGCGCTGCGCGGAGTTTCAGAGTCATCCAATCTCGCGGTAGGGCTTTGGTACTACAGCGGGGAATGCCTGGATGCACAATTCGGGCGGCGAAAGGCAACTTTTAGCAGGATGATGCGGTGACTTGGGCCATTGTCATTGAGTGGGTTCAATTCCGTGGAGCATGCACTGAGGCTGGCGTCTTGGTGGTATTCTAAAAGTTTGCCAGAGCTGAGGAAAGTAGTGAAGGCCAGAAACATGACGAGCTTGCTCTTGGTCAGTCTTTTCATCCTCGGGACGTAACAATCCCGATCCCTGTTGACTGTCGAGGATGGCAGGCTGAACTTTGCACGGCGCAGGCGGGTGAGCCTGTTGGATGGGGCCAATTTCTGTTACCCAATAGTGAAATATATTCTTGCGACAAAAGCCCCTAGTATGGAATAATGCTTCTACATCATGATATTGATCCAGCCTGCACGAAGATGAGCTAATTGACTGAGACCCTAGACGTAGAATTTGGGAGCTGAACTCGGGAACATGGACAAAGAGCGGCTGGGTGCCCGGTGGTCACAGGCAGCCTTCGCCCGGGCGCGGGGTGCCCGGGTGAGGTGACAAGGACATCCTTATCAGGCCTAGTCCTTCTCTGCACTGACTGAAAGGTGAAACTTCTTTTCCCCTCCACGAGTTCTCACTTCTCACCAATGGCTGAGCTTCACGCCTGTCATCCCAATCGATGACCGTTAGGATATGGGTCCCGACAGCGGTCGTTCCTGAGCCCCGTTGTATCCGAACTTGGGAGTGTCCCACTGTCTTACGAGTCGAACAGAGATCCAGAAGCTGATGGGTCAACCTTAGGTTCTCCCCTCAACCGGCCAAACCACATGTTGTGGCCTCATCGACTGGGTGTGCTATACTTCTATTTCCCTGCGAATCCATGACATGATTTTAAGCGCAGACCCTTCAGCCTGAATAGTTTCTTGGTCTCAACTCCCCCTTGGTGCCATTCCCGCAGTGCTGGAAGTATAGAGGACATGCGAATTGAAGATATATCGATTTGAACTTTCAACAAGGGCTCGATCTTCAAACTATTATAAACCTCAACCTCTTAAGTAAACGCCGTATCCGAAACCACAGACTCGCTTAGCACGATAAGCACACATTGATTCGCTACTCAGACAGCACTTCAAAGCCCATCAGGTCGATAGGATGTTCTGCACTGTTCGGATGTTTTCCTCCAAGGGTTTTATCTTGTCCATCCTGGGATGCAATGTCAGCGAGGAGCCCGCCAGAGGACCTGATCACGGCACTGCACTTTGTGATTATACACACGTCGGTCTGGATTCTGGGTATCCCTTCTTGGTGTAGCATAGTATGTGCACATCCGATGATCCGTGCAACTTGCTCCCACGGGCCCTCTTGCAGTCCACTATTAGTGACTTGGCTATCTGCATGCGGTGACCTGCATCGCCTATTAACCGTAGTCCCCGTAGCATGTATCTGGAACTTGAGTCCGGACCGCTGCATCAATTGCTGGATTTTAGCAATCTCTCTCGAGAACGACGGACTCTGGGAGCCGACCTGACGGGTTATTAGCAGATTTGATTAGCATCGAGATCTGGAAAGTTCCCAAGGGGAGGAGGATGGGCACCAACAGGAACGACCAAGAAGTCAACAGTGCAAACTGCGGGGCTTACGAATCTGTCAAAATCCATCATCAATATGACACCTCGCTTCGCGTTGACCGGAGTTGAGATTTACTTCGCTGCGTTTGATTATGGACAAAGACGAGGCTTACTTGCCCTTGGATGGAAAGTCTTTTATTTAGTAACTATCCTACCTCATTCTCCATTTGACTTTCTCAGGATGGTGTTGCTGAGCTTTCCACCAAGGACTACTGCTCCCGGGGTAGACGGACTGATGCATTCCGCGAATGTCCCAAGGTTATCATCTCTCTGCTACAGGTTGTTGCAACTCTGTTTCAGGCCAAGGTTTGAATGTGGGTGTTGATGCCGCGGTGCCTATGGAATGGCCGAGCTTATATATTGCGTGCTGAAACGCTAAACGAGGATATTCATGGAGTATCCAGAGTAATCAGTCTCGTCTATCGTCCTCCCGCGCCACTGATTTAGCTCGCTACCACGGACATATATGTCTTGGAACAGCACCTCTGCTTTGAGCTCTGATTCGGGAGACTTCTCAGCTTCGGCGACTTCCTTACTGGTCATCCCCCGAACACTTCGGTCAACGCTCTTAGCTTGATCTTCCGTAAACACACCCCAATCGATCAGCTTGTCGCGGAAACTTGACATGGGATCATTGGCACGCTCTGTCTTCAACTCATCGCGCAAGCGATATGCTGTTCCGGGATCTGACATGGAATGTCCGGCAAATCGATAAGTGGTGTATTCGTATACAAGAGGCCCTTTACCGGCCTGAACATATTCTTTTCCGTGCCCTAACAGCGGACAACACGGCAAGTGGCAAAATCCACGGATCTTGCGGTCTTTGTACAGACTGTCGGCTAATGTTTCCATCTGCCTACAGGGCTGTATTAGCAGTCGTATAAACGCACGAGTGAACGTGAAACACACCGGATCATTGACATGTCATGGTATAACTGTTTGAGCTGTTTCTTTGTCGTTTGAGAGAATACGGTGGGGGATCGAAGTGGTAAGTTTCAAAGCTGTCGTCTGATATCGTATATTAAATGGCTTGTTCCCCTCCTGACCAGCACAGTATTAGACCTTATTCCTAAAGCGTGGGGAGTAATAGCTCACATTTGGAATGTCTTCCAGCTTGGAGACATTTGCGAGGGCTCAACCGCTGGCTATGGACGGCACTTGTGCCTTGGGTATCGATGCGAAAGCAAACACTCTCGGTCGTAGTGTTTGTGATAGCATTGCTCTAGCTTGAACTGGTGGGCTATGGACAGGATTACTCGTATAGGATCCGCGGGAGTGTTAGTCTGCTGGTGCCTTCCTGGTATTAGAACCCCAAACTGAGTTGTACTCGATGCAGCTGGGAGACGTCGTGGCTATGACGCAACTATCCGCAACCGCGAACCACGATTCTCATCGCTAAAGAGGATGCCAGGTCAAGTTGGTGTTAGGTATAAAGAGACTCTTTGGAAGTGAATTTGACTTTAGCTATGTTTGTAGCTCAAATATCGAGACCAGCATTGTGTCGAGGATGGCAGAAGTATAGATTCCCATTTAGGGAAGGCCCCTTGGATGGGGACCCGTGCACAGACCACTTAACGCGTCGACGCGTTTTCCACTCAGCCTCAGGCAACCACTCGCCAGTCACTGGAGCGTCACCTAGAAACAAGGCCAGCATGAACGGTTACCTGCTCCGGACACTAACAAGTCACTACTGTTTCTAAGCGCCACCCTACTCAGCAACGCCTATGGCTCGTGAAAGTCCTCGAAATACTGCATTCGGCTGCTTGAATGGCGATGGGACAAGGAGACAGACCTAACAGAAGAACGCCAAACTCAAATTCCGACCAATTTCGAACCCCCGATAAACCTGCGCCATCATCATCGTCATCTAGAAAGTTGAAGCGAACACCTGCGAGACTTGCTTTTTTGGTTGATACTCCAGCAACAGCACCGGGTTCGGCGCCATCGACGGCTTCGTCAACTACGAAATCATCGAGAAAAGGCTCGGCGCGGATTGATCAAGCTCAGACAACCCTTACGCAAATTGATTTTGTAGAAAAGTCTCAGAATCCTGAGTCAAATGATGACGATGATGGCTTTGGCTATATTGAGAGTACTGGAAGGAATGCCGCGAAGAATGCGCAAGAGGTGATTGAAATCGAGGACGATGAGGATGGTACCTCTGAGGACGGTCGCGACCCCGAATACCGCTCGTTCACTACTTCGAAGTCGAAGCGTACCCCAAGTATCAAATCGGAGAAAGCGCCGCGAAAGCCCAAGAAGACTTCTAATGACAAGGATGGAAGTTCAAAAAAGGGACGCAAGAAGAGCGGCGACAAGAACGAGAAAGGGCCGCAGAAGAAGGACAACACTCTGACACAAATGAACTATGTGCGGCGCATTGTGGTCGAGCCTGACGAGGATGTGAAGATGGAGTTCGCCTATATAATTCCCCAGAAGAAGGACGCCGAACGCCAAACCGTCCAGAAGAGGGAGGCCGATGATGTGCGGCAAGATCAGTCATACAACCCCGAGCCTTTGGATCAGCATAAGAAGAGGAAGTTGAGTCCGTTCTCGAACTCGAAAGGGTCAGACGGAAAGAGAAACGAGGGAGGACTGAAAGCTTCACGCACCCCAGCCACTCCACGAAAAACTGTGAAAGCCGAAATACCCTCGTCCCAGTCTCCTGAAAGCCCTGGCGTTGCATTCATTACTTCTTCTCAGTTCCATCATAATACTCGGTCGCCCCAGAATCGAGGTTTTCAAGCTCTCACTCAACCCGACGTCAAAGCGGAATCCCCTGAATTGGATGAACTTTACGAAACTCGCAGGGCTCCTATATATCCCGTCCTATCACAATTCGACCCAGTGTCTCCGTCGCCACCACTAGCTCAGCGGAGATCGACAGAGAGAACACCTCCTGATGTAACGCATGCATTACACCAGACTGACACCGCTAAACCCGAGGCATCGATTCCCTCAAACCGCCCTAGCTCAACCCACCGAACAGTGATATACGAAACAGACGCGGACACAGATTACAGCGAGCCCGAAGATGACCCCCTGACTGTTCCAAGTTCTCCACGTCATGAACCTAGAAACGCCCATGATCACCAAGCACCAAGTGAAGATGACCTCGAGTCTCCGAATATTGAGTCTCAAGAACTCCCGCCTCCTCCTTTACCTGAACAAGAAATTGATTTGGGTCCCTTAGCCACCGATTCAACCCTTCTATCAGACGCATCGATATTATACCAGCGTATTCACGCCGCTACACAGTTTCCTCTGGATCCCATCCCGACGATAAATACTCAGAAAATGGCAGAGCTGTTCCCAGATGATTCAACCGGCTTTCAGTCATTGACCGCCCCGTCTCAATCGTCAACGCCGATGAAACCTTCCAGTGTGCCTAATCAGAGGGAGAGACTGACGCAGGATGAGAGCCAGGACCAGTCTGAATCTCAAGAAGCAGGAGATATGCAGACAGAGGTCGTTCCGGAATCCTCGCCGATCGTCCAGCACGAAAGTCTCACCAGGTTTGGCCCAGCCGCGCCGGGCGTTGTGGTGCAAGTTGAGTCGTCGCAACCGGGAGATCGGATTCAAAGACGGAGAACAGAGGGACGGGATGGAGCACGTCGAGGAATACTCTCCAGAAGCCAGATTCTGAGCTCTAGTGTCATGGAAAGTGTACCGATTCCCGCTTTTTGGATGAGCAGCCAGGACAGTGTAGGAGAACCATACGCCCTGCCAGAATCATAACCTCATCATACTATATATATCACCTCTTTAGAATACAAAAGACCGATACCAAATGAAAAATATCAACATTGAAGAATCGACCTTGTCCCGTCGGGCGATCGTAGGCCCGGAAACAAGAGGCGTTTGGGGAGCTGCAGCCAAGACATCATCAATTGTTATTTCCACGCAACCACACTTCCCCTCACTCTCACCAGTGCAAGCACCATGGATATATACGACCACGTCCAGCAGGACCTTTTCACGTCGAGCGACTCCAACAAAAACGAAGACAACCAGCAGAATGCCTCCGCCGAAACCCGACCGAACGTCGACCTAAACACCGAGCTGCAGGAGACCTTTCGCGCCTTCTCCACAAGCCCCTGGGGTTCCCGTCTCGGCGGGTTATGGGACAACGTCCGCAAACAGGGAGAGAGCTACTACGAGGGTGCTCGCCAGGAATATGCAGCAGCCAGCGAAGAAGCCGTTAAGGGGTTCTCGGACCTGAAGGATACTCTAGTTGGCCGGACGCGGGGCCTCTCTCTTAGCACAGCGTTCAACGCTGGCTCCGCAGAGCGAGGTACGACGGAGGGCTCTCTGACCCCTACGGAAGCCCGCGCCGACGAAACAGCAAAAACTGAGCAACAGAAGGCTGGCACCGATAATACGCAGTCGTCCTCCGGCGAGAGCTTCTTGTCCCGATTCAAGGCGGAGGCCTCCCGCCGGCTAAAAGAGATCGAGAAAGCAGAGGAAGCGGCAGATGAGGCGATCTTACGATTCGGAATGAACATTACTCAGAAGCTACGGGAGGCAGTAACTATTGTTCCTCCGGAGGAAGAATCGGGCTCGAAGGTGCTATTTGAGAGTAAAGATGCGGAGGGGAAGAGGGTGATTCATGCGACACGCTTCGAGGCACAGCTTCATGTGATTCATACCACTCTTGACAGTTTCCTCAAGGATCCTGTTAGCGACGAGTGGCCGGCGTTCAGCAAGTCCTTCAATGTTGGCGAGAAGACTGCTGCTATTGCTGCGGACTTAGAAAAATACCACGAGTTGCGAGCCGCTATGGAGAAGCTTGTTCCGGAGAAGGTGCAGTACGCAGACTTCTGGTCTCGCTACTATTTCCTTCGCCTGGTTATTGAAACGGAAGAGCAGAAGCGCAAGGAGCTCCTTAAGGGTGAGTCTTTCTCCTAGCCTTGCCCCTCCTTTCGCGACACCTAGCTAAATTAAAGCTTCCGTGACCCCAGGCGCTAGCGTCGAAGAGGATGAAGAAGTCGGCTGGGACGACGATTCCGATGACGACACCGACTCCCCTTCCACCCCTGAAGTTTCCGACAAGGCAGAGATTCCTAAAACTGCCACCAAACCTTCCACAGATGCCAACCTTTTGAAACCCAACGAACCCCGCCGGTCCAACGACCAGGTTTCCCAGCCCGATAGCGAGTCTAGTTACGACCTCGTCAGCGGTGCTAGCAGTCGGACTCCCGCTAGCCCTAAGGAGAAGGCCAAGGACGATGACAGCGACGATGACTGGGAGTAGACTCTTTCTTCAATAGCGGATACATATCTTCAAGGCTTGCCAGTTAGATGATTCCGTGACTTTGCAAGAAATAGGAGGCCTGGTAATCCTGTGATCACTGATAAATCACCGGTTGCTTGTCGGCTCGGCCCTGGATGGCCTGAAAAATGCAAGCAACTAACCCAGGTTAAGGAGTTTGTGTGGGGTTGTTGTTCTGCTCCTTTCCTATTTGCTATAGGCGTTCGAGGATTATGTGCCGTGTTACTGGTCTGTTCTCTCTACTTAGCGATAAGCCCTTTTATATCCCATAATCGCCCCTTCGAGGTAATTTTCCGTTGAGATTATCTCTGTGCATTTCATCCGCGTAACAATTGCGATGATGGGTTTTGGTAAACTAGTACAGCTCACCACATATCACCGTCCCATTCAGTATTTTCAAAAGGATTATTGCCAGATGATGGGAGTTACGGTAGAAGTACACCCGACTCGCATGAAAAAGCGTGTATTGTAGTAATTCTAAAATTCGCTACTGTCAAGAATATGTGCTTTAGTTGGCAGAGCTCATTTTGAAAGAGGTGACCCTTCCCTGCATGGTTTCTCCTCGTAAGGCACTGGAGAACTTCGCATCGTACTATCCCGCCTTGTCTTATCCTGCTTCGAGCCAGAGCCGCGGGTATATAGCGGGGTCCTTGGCGTATTCTCCCTCGAGCGAATATGATACCCGCGAGCTCTTTCAATTGGCGTATGTGGTACTTCGCTCGAGCCCCGGACATATCCTATTGGTACGCCTTGGGCCTCATCGGGCTCCCCACTGAATTGATAGTCCTCGCCACGTCGCTTGACGGGACTTTCGTCGTACGGATCCCAGCCTACCCGTCGCCGTGCGTCAGCGCGGAGGCGTTGCCGATGTTGTTCGTCGCCGCCGGCGCCGGTGGTTGAGGACTCTTCCAGGAAGAAGTTGAGTAGTTCATCGCTGATTGCGAGATGTGATTGCTGTTGGAACTGCTGGAGGGACATTAGGCGGAGGAGGGTTTCAAGTAGGGAGAGGGATGTGCGAATGTTATTGAAGAGCGGGTTCGAGACTGTTGTAGTGGGTTGAGAGTTTTGTGGTTGTGGTGAGGATGTAGGATGAGGGCTAGGGGGGTGAGCGTCCGCATTTATGGAGAGCTTGACCATCTTTTCGAAGTCTGGTGACTTGTGCGCTTCGCTGTCTGACTCGGTGTCCGAAATTTCGTTTTCATTATAGACCTCGAGGGCTATCCATTCTGGGTCTAGGTTTTCTGGGAGCCGCCACTCCTTGGGGATTGAGCTCTCATGGAAGCTAGAGTTCGAGTTGGCTTGATCAACTCCAATTAGCTGGGCATCTAGCTGTGCTTGTATTTCATCTACCTCCCCGAAGTCTGATCCGTCGGCAGCAGCAAGATCGGCCTCTCGTTCCATCATGCGACGTGGAGGTATGGCGTCAATATCCCGCTTGAGAAGTAGGACTGGATTGTTGGTTTCGCCGTCCGTGCTGATGTTGAGAATCCTGCTAGTGTCGGCGTAAAATATCTTTGAGATTTGGTGAATTGGTATAATATCCCGTATTCCTGCAACTTCGACTCCTTCATACGTGTGGGGTTGGGGCTCGTTCTCGTCGAATGTATGGACGCGATCATCATCTAGATCCTCGATGACCAGCATTTGGTAGGCGAACTCATCGACTCTCGCTTCTGCCGGCAGTTGGTGGGCCCACGATTGAGACTGAGGACTCATCGCCTGATCCATAGGGACACGCCGGAGCTTTAAGCGAGCTTTGTGTATGACTTCTTTCCACGTCGCTTCGCGAACACCTTCTTCATCCTGCGGACGGGGATGACCTAGGAAAAGCATGTACATAGACAGAGTGAAAGTGGGACCGATTTGGACAGCTTGTGTTGGGGAGAAGAAGTATTGCGTGTCGCCAGCAGTGAGGAACGTGCTCGCCTGAAGCAATCGCGAGGGTGATATCGTTTGAGGTAGGTTAGTTGATAGCTTCGCCCCGGAAGTGGTGATTGCTAGGTTCATGAGGGGAACTGCATCTTCTATGCGAACTAGAAGCTTCTTGATATCTTGTATAATAAGCCTAATCAGCTCCTTGCTTCTTGAACGATCACGGGGAGATTTCGCTCCTTTTCGACTTTGCTCTTCAGATTGGGCAGCAATAGCAAGCCGCTGGCCCAGTGACTGAATCTCAACCCGAAGAGACTTTGTGAGGACGACTGCAGACTCTAAAGATGTATTGCCTCGTGCGGCACTATGAGTGTTAGGCATGCGTTCTAATCCGTCAATCCTGTGAGCCACTTACATCAGCTCGATCATGTCGATCGCCGGTGAAATGACCTGTAACATGATCAGCTCTAGACCAGATTGAGGGCTGGGGAAGAACCAACCTGGATCTTGTTCTGCAGCCGCTGTTGCAGTGCAAGTAACTCATCTCTCTCTTCACTCTTCTCGGCATTCTAGAAATAAACGAGGTCAGCACATCTTTTCATTTTCACTAAGATGTATCCACCAACCTGCAGCAACCTCGAAGATTGGCGGATAGCATAACTAGCGGTGATGGCAATGCCAGATCTGAAGTCGATGTCAGCACATATTCCTACTGTCAATTAGGCCCCACAAAGTCTGAGCGGGGGCTTAGGCGCATGTATACCGAATGGCATAGTTCATCGCCTGCTGTGTGAGCTGCAGCAGAGTTAGTTCATTCTATTGATGTGGTTTCTCACGGTGTCATTGAGGTATCTTACGCGAGCCAAGAATACATCCATCTTTGAAATGCGTCCCGAGTCAACGTTATTTCCAGCATATTTGTTGGAAGAATATCGAGGAAAACAACAGGCGGATTTGGGATTGTTTAATGTCTTATCGATACCGACCAAGCCACAGTGGCTGGTGCGCTTATCGGCATCTTGTCTTTGGTGCCTTAATGAAGGTCAGGTACCATTTGACTCGCATCAAGGCAAATAGAAGACTGAGATTTGTCCCTGAATGACGCATATCTCCCATGAAGCTTATATTCAGGCGCAGTTTGGGACATAAGCCGCGCAAAACATGGCTTTCCCGCCACCATCGAAAGGTGTGGCCCTCTGTAAAGCGGGGAAAAGATGCGGCTGAGTCATCCGTGCAAAATCCATCGTGGCTTCCCAAATCGGAACTAGACACCCCTCCTTCGCCTCTTTCTTTTACCCGACTGTTTTATACCATCCCCCCCCGTTACCCTTCACTGCCTTGTTCGAGCGCCTATTTTTCGAGTTTTTAGAGGCATTCAGCATGGCCAACCAAACTCCTGAGAACTGGGAAGATGAGCTCTCCAGACAGGTACGTCTCCTCATTTCTCGCTCAATATACTAGGGGAATAATCTAACCCTTGACTTCAAATCAAGACCCAGGGAGTGAACCTGAATCCCAACGCACCACCACGTTTTCAGGCTCACGCCTCAACCTTCCAGCCCGGAGCCGCCTCTTTCCAGCCGGGAGCTGCAGCTTTTGTTCCTGGTCAAGCTTTTCAACAATATGGCGGTGGCTACCCTCAATACGGCCAACAGCAGCAGTACGGCGGATACCAGAATTATGGTGGCTATAATCAGATCTACAACCAGAACCAGAATTACGCCAGCTACCAACAGCCGCAGCCGCAGCAATATTCTCAGCAACCTGTTCCTCAACAACAACAGCAGCAACCTAAACCCACTCCCACTCCCGCTTCCGCTCCCGCCGCTGCCCCCAAGGCCGCCAAGGTACTGTCTATTGGCGGCTCTTCCGCACCCAAAGCGAAAGTCCTTTCGATTGGTACCCCCACACCCGCGTCAACCACGCCCTCCTCCGACTCTGGTTCTCTCGCCGATGCTAAGGGGCCCGCGGCGGCTGAGGCCGCTGCCAAGGTAACGGCCAACAAGGCCGTTGAGAAGACAGAAAAGAAAGCAGAGCAAAAGGCAGCTGCTAGCGGCAAGTCGTCGCCAACACCGTCCGGCCGGGCCAGCCCTGGCAGATCCAGCCCGTCGCGAGGCGAAAGCGCCAAGGAAAAGCGTGATGCGAACGCAGTCGCCTTGGAACAGCAGGCTGATGTGGATGAGGATACACTAAAGGAAATCTATGGTGAGAAGAAAGAGCACGTTAACATTGTTTTCATCGGACACGTCGACGCCGGAAAGTCCACTCTTGGTGGCTCTATCCTGTACGTCACCGGAATGGTCGATGAGCGAACCCTCGATAAATACAAGAGAGATGCAAAGGAAGCTGGTCGAGAGACATGGTATTTGTCTTGGGCCCTTGACCTGACGAACGAAGAGCGAGCCAAGGGAAAGACTGTCGAGGTTGGCCGTGCCCACTTCAAGATCGATGTACCAACGCCCGACGGCACCGTCGAGAGACACTTCTCCATTCTCGACGCTCCCGGTCACAAGTCTTATGTGCACCACATGATTGGTGGTGCTTCTCAGGCAGATGTTGGTGTCCTCGTTATCTCCGCACGTAAAGGTGAATACGAAACCGGTTTTGAGAAGGGTGGGCAAACTCGCGAGCACGCCCTCTTGGCAAGGAACACTGGTGTCAAGAAGCTTATTGTCGCCGTTAACAAGATGGATGACATGACAGTCGAGTGGAGCAAGGCTCGTTTCGATGAGTGTACTGTCAAGGTCTCAAAGTACCTGGAAGCCCTTGGCTACAAGAAGGATGACCTCCATTTCATGCCCATCTCCGCCCAGCGTACACTGGGTATCAAGGATCGTGTTCCTAGTGACCTTTGCCCGTGGTACAGTGGTCCTTCTCTCCTCGAATACCTCACCAACATGAAGATGCCTGAGCGTAACCTCAATGCACCTTTCATGATGCCTATCAGTACCAAGTACCGAGACATGGGCACTATGGTTGAAGGACGTATCGAAGCCGGTGTTATTAAGAAGAACGCGACCTGCATTATCATGCCTAACCGCACAAAGGTCGAAATCGCTGCTCTTTACGGAGAGACCGAGGATGAGATTGCCACTGGTACTTGCGGTGATCAAGTGCGTATGCGTCTCCGAGGTGTTGAAGAGGAAGATTTACTTCCTGGATTCGTCATGTGCTCACCTAAGCGCCCGGTTCACTGCGTCTCCGCCTTCGAGGCTAAGATCAGGATTCTCGACCTCAAGAGCATTCTCACAGCTGGTTTCAATTGTGTTATGCACGTGCACTCTGCCGTCGAAGAAGTCACAGTCGCCGCTCTCTTGCACAAACTCGAGCCCGGTACTGGGCGACGAAGCAAGCGTCCTCCTCCCTTCGCTAGCAAGGGTCAAATGATCATTGCCCGTATTGAAATCACTAGCTCTGCGGGCGCTGTCTGTGTTGAGCGCTTCGAAGACTACAACCAAATGGGACGATTCACCCTCCGTGACCAGGTAAGCTAACTTTCGCGATCACAAGCCTGTTCCATGCACTAACTCTGTTCTTTCAGGGCCAAACCATTGCTATTGGTATGATCACCAAGCTCATTGAAAATGAGAACTAGACGATACCCCTAAAACTTTCACGGCCCCTGGGAGTCGAAGCATCCGAGCACCAAACAGGGACACACCTTCTAAAGGGAGGGGCTTAGACTTGTTGATGATGATGATGTTCATTTTGGATCCCATTTCTATAGATTTACTCCTTTATTCTCGCTTTTTATGCTGGATATGAAAAAAAGTGTCTGTACTTCCAATTAGCATGTAGAGCTTTTTAATAGGCTGTACGTCGTAGCTTGTAAAGCAAGTCTTTTGCCTATCCATTACATCAAAGCATGGTCTATCTGGGGAATCACAAAAAGCACATGAATCTACCTCTTCTTCTTACCCACGACCTTTGTAAATCCATCCTCATCCACCTCAGGTTCAACCCTCTCTCTCGGCGCTCTCACCAAAGCCGGCGCCTCTCCCATATCCACATCCCCTTCATCATCATCATCGCTCTCCTCTTCATCTGTTTCCTGCTCTACATCCTCCCCCCTCCTGAACCCGGCAACCGCACTTCCCCTCTGTCCCCTCTTCGCCTCCCACTCAGCCCACATCTGCCTCACAGCCTCAAACTCCCCCTTCTCGACTGCCTTGCGCACCTCCATGATCCTTTCTGCAACCTCCCCCGCACTCTCGTCATCGACTACAACGTCAAACTCATCATTCATAACCTGGATCAGCACGTCCTCGAGGTCCTCGGCGTCTGTCTCCGGTCGGTCAACAAGCATCTCGGAGATTGCGCCGCAGAGCCAGTCGCGTTTGTCGGAGGAGGTTGGACCGCCCCAGTTGCTGGTTACGGCGAGTGTGAGGGCTGGCCAGGCGTTTATCGCGAGGGTTACGCCGAGGTCGAGGTAGGAGGAGGCGGTTTGGGGTTGTTGCGTAGCCGCAGAGGGTTGTTGTTGTTGGGTAGCCATCGTTGTGGAACTGTGTACAGGCGTTAGACCTTGTGGTGATCGCAAGTTTTTCTCTTTGCGTGGTGAAGCGCTGCCGGTCTAGTATTCTGTATGCTTGATTTTTTTGGTGGTGTGGGGTCTGTGGAGGGGCGATTTTGGTTTGTGCGGGGGAAGAAAGGTGAGACCCAGCCGGAGATCGAGTAGCGATAAAGTTATTGAAGATATCTCAGTTGAGTCCAGCCTCAGCCCAAAGCGAAAAATACAGTAAGTGAGTAGAACGAGGGGATTGGCAATTGTGCCGCTTGAGCTTGCTGTGTCGAAATAATTTTTCTCGTCCTTATCAGCGGAGGTCGATTAGATATGATAAGCCTGTAAGGTTCTTGTCAGGTGACCCGCTTCTAGGAAAGGAAAAAGAATACATAGTATGTAGGGAGTAGGCTGAAGAGGCAACAAATGAATCATATGATAAAATGGGTATAATGTCATGCCAAATAACAACCAAAGCCACATGGTAAGCCATACCCTATGTGCAACCGCCGAATTAAGCAAATGATCACATCCAAACGCCTTGTACCCAGCCCAGTGTATATAACATGCAAAAAGGTAGAATAATGGCACATCACAAAACATAGCTCAATACCTCCTGAGCTCGTAAGGCGGTGGCAATGTGCCAGGGCAAGGTACCATGTTGGACAATCCGCGTACCTCGCACACGTGCAAGAGTTGCCAGGTTGCGGTACATCCCTAGAATTTCCCGAAGAAGGGTTTCGTATGACGATGGAGGTCGTTGTGTATGCAAGATATTAACGTTCATCGTAAAGGCTCCATCAGAGTCAGTAGCACCCTTTCGACGCACTAGGTAACCACTGGCAAGGGCAGGGCGATACTCCGTTAAATGCAGGGTGCCGTTTAGGCGATGGGATAAGACGACGCCCCAGGTCTCGTCACAGATATCGGCAAGGAAAGCTTCAGCATCTGACTCAAAAAGCGCGTCTGTTGGGGTAGGAGCGTTTGCTGGTATGTTGGCACCACCGGGGGGTGTCGGCGCGTTCCCCAACTGATCTGGCGAGAGGATAGCGCCACTGGGAAGTGGCGTGGCAGCAGGGGTGGAAGAAGCCTGTGGATTGAGAATACTCATCGAAATAGGTGGGAGTGGGGGTGATAGGAAAAGATCAGAGGTCGTATTGACAGTCAACATTGTCAACTCCACAGGCACAGGTCTGGTTTTGTTGTATTGTTCGGCAAGGTTCAACCAGGCTAGAGTCGTCAGTATAAGCATCCTAAAGGTGCGACTTGGGCTACTCTTACTGTCATGTTCGTCCTGATCCACATTCTCGGTGCTCACCATAATAATCCTCCACCGCATTTGGTCCCTATCCAGGATTTCTTTCGTTGCAGTCCATATCTCGCTGCGAACAGTAGAAATATCACGGGAAACAGTAGATTCCCGGAACCTAAGACAATAAGACATGGTACGTTGAAGAACTCCGACATTATCAGACCAAGCGACACTCATCCAACGCTGATCTTGACTTCTAGAACATGCGACATGAAGACACTTCCCCTCTTGAAGGGGCGAAGCACGTTCGGAAGCAAGTTTGAAGCCTATAGTCGGTGGAATAGGTTCCGCCAGTACCACAGGCGGGGCGCAGTTGATAAGGCTTCCTTGCGCCTGCCTTAGGGAACACCGACTGTATATCTCTAGGGCCAGGTTGAGATAATCCGTTTGGGGAGGTACAACTAGCGATTCTGATGACGTGACGAAGTCCATGGGAATAATTTGCAGTACAACTTGAGATAACTGCTTGGATTGCTGTTTGTCTGCATTGGCAGCGTATTTCTGGAGGAGACACCAGAACGCAGCACATATATCGACGAGGGAAGCGGCATGCGAGAATGGATTTATGACGTAAACAACAATGTTGTCCGTCGAAGATGTGCCGTTTAAAGCAGTTCCTTTCAAGAATTAGTGGGGTTTGGCTGGGTGAAAAGGTATAACGTACCGAGCTCTTCACAAATATCCTTAAGCTGTTGCATCGATGTCTGATAGTTAGACAATCTTGATGAGCTTGCATCCCATCCCCCCAAACCTTTCTCAAATGCGCCGGAGTGGTCTCCCCTGGTGAACGTGCCGAGGCTGCAGCCACTATAAAGAAGGGTCAATCGCTCCAAAAATGTGTCGGCTGCATTGGTCGCAACGCAAGGATGTATGCAATAGCTCGCGATGTCCTTTGGTCCGTGAGCAGGTTCCAGACCAAATGTTTCCCAGAAATATATTGCAGGGGGTAGTGTTTCCAGGTAGTCCTTGCCGCGTCGGACTCGCAGATGCGGTGGGAACAGTTTCGTTATTGAACCTTTGCCAAAATCTCTGCGTTGAGCGTTTGGCCGAGGGGTAGGGGCATTCATTGCAGAAGGCGATAGAACACTTTGCTCCTGCAGTGACACGAAGCTATTCAGGTCAAGCTTCTCAAAACCGCCCAAAAAATCAGTACCCTCAAGAAGCTCCTCTATACAGAATGCCTCATTATCAAGGCAGGATACGCCGTACTTTCCATCAAGTTTGTGGTCTAATGATGACTGGGTAACTTGGTCGACTAAAATCTGCGCAATTTCGACTTGCGTTTCCCTGGAAGTCAGAGTTGGAAAGACTTGGTTTTCAGCCACAGAAAAGAATCCTGTAATCGACCAGTCCGAGAATGTTGAGAGGAAGTTCCCTAAAAAGATAGAATCATCAGACCGCGAAATAGTGGCCAGTTCCTGATCAGACGAAGTCGTGGGGACTTTTTCTGAAGACGGTGCGGTTGAAGTCGCTGAAAAGGAAAGGACGCGCTTTCGCTTGAGGGTTACAGAGGCTGTGGACGGTATGTTATTCTCCAGATCACTCTCGTCACTCTCATCGTCCGTTTCGCTGCTGGAATCGGGATCTGACATTATCCCTTGGCCGGTCACATTTGGAGGGCTTCCTTGTTCATCGAGAGTTTTAGAAAGACCAGGTACTTTGACGTTGCTCTTCCGGGGCGGGAGGCCAATCGTCGGAATACCATTTGAAGGGTTAGCGGGGTCCTTGTTTGAAGTATCCGCTCCTATAAACGCGAACTTTCCATCGGCACCGTATTTTTGGTCCCATGAAGAAATGTTGTTTCTGAAAGCAACTGGACTGTAATAACTAGGCGCATGCGTGGATTTTATGGTGCCCTGAGCACTGGCAGTGGGCTCCGGAAACAGTATCCTCTTCACCTCTACGGGGCTGAGAGGAGGACTGATTGTCTGGATTCGGTCATGATGCGGTGAAGATGCTAGTGCGCTGGCATCAGGAATAGGTAGGTTGGGTGGTGTAATAGCAGGTTGTTCCGGACTCGGCTGGGCGTAGGATTCTTCTATTGCGACCTTACCGGGTGAAGGCACCTCCAAATCCGGCAAGTCGATAGTATCTGGTTGTTGGGTGTCAACAAATTTAGAAACCTCCTCAACACCATCGACGTTCATATCATCTGCAGTGATATCATTGCTGGTGGGATCGAAATCAGGATCATCAAAGAAGCTGAAATCTGCATCAGTTATCCCTTTTGTACCGAAATCCCGCCCGTTCATGTCCCCGAATAGGTCGTCGTCTTCATTGGTATCATAAAGACCAGATCCGACAGCAAGCCCAGCAGAAGGGCCGAATCCCATGGTCACATCAGAGCCAGATCGGTCTTTCCCGACAAGCCGGACATCATGTTGCTGTGCGGCTTGCGTCCGGAAGCTATGGTCCGAGTCTTCACCGAATATATCGGCGGATGCACCGGAATTGACCCCTATGCCGGCAGTTCCATCTGGTGGTGTTGGATAGACAAGACTTGCTGTCTGAAGGTCGGCGTACAATGAAGCCCGAGATAGACTTTCAATCCCACCGGGGAAGTTTGATTGGCTTGGAGATAACGTATTCTGGATGGTTGTTTTGCGTTCTTGCTCGGAGGGTTGCTTTATATATGTCTCAACAGCCTTGGGAATCTCTTTAGAACACCAAGTCTCTGCGAAGTCCAAAGGGTCACAGTCAAAAGAAGGCAATGCTTCGGCGCTATCAAAGGCTTCAGGATTAGTTGACTTGGTCCTGGTAAAGCAATAGGCGGCAGGCCAGATGATACGCTTCAATGGAAGTGGAGAATTCTCCACTTTATTCCGAGCCGCTTCTCCGGACAGTTTAGCATAGAAAGGTTCCCAAACCTCTACCTCCAACCAGCCTTCATCAGTGATGATGTCGATAGGAAGCCCAAAATAACTCAACCATTGTCGAACATTTGACTTCCATTCAGACTCAAAACTGGAGAATGGTTGTGGTGAGCTGTCATTCCCGGTCGGCGTCGCTACCAGTCTTGCTATGGACCCATTGGGCGCCAGCCAGAGGTCAGTCGCAGGTGAAACGTTAGAAAGTCCAGACAAATCTCCGTCGAGGTGACCGAGCCGGGTAAGCCCGGTCTGTGCTATGGTTTGCAGCGCAACGGTTAACCTTCCATTAGAGGTCAATTGAACCTGGAGGGAGGTGAGAGCTGAAACAGAAGTAGGGCCATCGTTGAGAATGCCTAGACCCTCGCCGGACTCGCTTTCAACCGTATTGAAGAGGGTACGTGGCCCAAGTGGGATGGCATTATTCTGCCGGACGATTTGCAGACTAAATGCGGCAGTGACAGCCGAGATAAAGGAGGCGTAGATGGCCGCTGAACCACCCGAGTTGTCCACCCGCCTCGGGGGCGCAGAGCCGCCCTGTAGTCGCTGCGATGCAGCGGGCGAGTTGGCGTTTGTGGGCTGAATAACGTCTGATCGAAGGCTCTTTGTTAGATCGCCAGAAGAGACGCTGCCGGACGTCCAAACTAAAGAGAGTTAGTATGTTGCTGGTATACAGCAAGTGGGAGGGGAAAGCGTACCTTTCAGGGCGGTAGAGCCGACAAAAAGCCGGTTTGAATCCTCTTTCTTGTCATTTGACAGCAAGGATGAAAGATGCTCAAAGTCCGGAGTAGCAGAAAATATTAAGAGGCCGAGACGCCTAGGGTAACTTAACACTAAGCAGCCTAAACTCCGGAGCCTAAGCTCGAGCTCTTTGAGACGGCTGATATGTTTTAAGATGGTATGCCCGCTATTAAGGCCGTCAGCTGGAGGGTTAGAACTGCCGGTATCCTCCGTGTAAATCCTCCAGTAGATATTGGAGAACCCATCCTGGAAGGTCGAATCAGAACTGCAGCGGATATAGCGGAATAGAAAGGATACATACAATGACGCGTATGTTTGTGATGGATCCTCCAGGAAATTCCATGATTCAGCTGCAGTCCCAAGAGAGACTCGAACAAGTAGCTGGCAAAGCTGTAAAGACCGACGATAGCTTCATTTCCAAAGGAAGTTGACCGGAATGTAGTGTCGCAACCCGCGGCCCATCGCAGCTGGGCGATGGTCAAGGTGTCAGCAACGAGTTGAACTGTGGAATACCCCCGGCCCAGCAAAAGGTAATGGAGACTAGTATCACATGCGACAGTCACAGAGGATAAATCATGGCTCATATCAAGGGACAGGGGGTAGGGAGCGACAATATCAACATCTGGAGCAGCGGCGAGTTCCAGACATTCAACGCTGCCGTAAAGTCGGAGGTTCGCCTTGGCCCACCGGAGCCAATCAAGACGACCTGATATCCACTCAGTCACGTGCATTCTTTTATCGATAATCGTCCCAGATTTTTTATTTTTCGATGATTTTTCCGACGATCTCGACAACGCGGTTCGCCATTTTCTAGGGGCATTCACAACAGTATGAAGCTCTCAAATCAGTCGGAGGTTCCCGTGTATACGATCTCAGGGTCCAATACTGCCCGTCCCTTACCCGAATGGCTCGCTAGACGCCGAAAGCGCAGTTTGAAGAATGACCCAGAGTATGCGAACCGAATCGAGTTGTTACAAGACTTCGAGTTTGAGGAGGCGAGTCATTGTATTCGAGTTAGTGAAGATGGAGACTGGGTCATGAGCACAGGTGAGTCGCATTCTTTGGGCAATCCTGGGAAATCATAACTGATTAGTCTTAATTGTCTCGCAGGAACATACAAACCCCAGATTCACACGCACCATCTTCCTCAGCTGTCGCTATCATGGGCTCGCCATACAGACTCCATCAATACAACATTTCAGCTGTTATCATCTGACTATTCGAAGTCCATACATCTCCAATCCGACCGGTCAATCGAGTTTCACACACCTGGTGGTTGCCATTATAAGACACGGCTCCCTCGATATGGTCGTGATCTGATCTACAATAGAGTCTCGACCGAGGCTCTTGTTCCGGCTGTCGGTGTGAACGGCGATGGCATGGGTGAGGTTTTTCGACTCAACCTAGAGCTAGGTCGATACATGCGCAGCTTCGAGGTTGATGTCGGAGGTGACGATTTTACGTCTACTGGTGGAGGGACCTTACAGGGCGGGATAAATACCGGCGCAGTGAACACGGCAGCAATCGCTGAAGAGAGCCATAACCTTCTCGCTTTCGGTACCACGTTGGGAACAGTTGAGCTTTGGGATCCGCGAGCGAAGGGCCGTGCTGGAGTCCTCTTACCCCCTACGCAGACCGGACCAGATGATTTTCGAAATGAGATTACAGCACTGGAATTCCATCGTTCAGGGCTGACCCTCGCCACTGGCTCTTCAAACGGACTCATCCATTTATACGATCTTCGTTCACCTATGCCTTTGCTAAAGAAGGATCAAGGATACGGCTTCCCTGTCCATACGCTGAAATTCCTGCTACCGTCGTCAAGCACGCGGGAGCAGACCCTGGAACCTAAAATACTGTCCGCGGATAAGAAGATTATCAAAATCTGGGATCCGCGAGACGGGACACCTTGGACTTCTGTCGAGCCTGCAGTCGATATCAACTCTGTCGCTTGGTGCAAGGATAGTGGAATGATTTTGACAGCGAACGAAGGACGACAGCAACATTCGTTCTTCATCCCTCAACTCGGGCCGGCTCCGAAATGGTGCTCGTTCCTCGACAACCTCGTTGAAGAGATGGCCGAAGATCCCAACGATCCCAATGCATTCAACCCTGCCCAGGCCGGTTCTATTTACGATAACTACAAGTTTTTGACCCTGCCCCAACTGCGAACCTTGAGCTTGGATCATCTGATTGGCAGGACCAATCTCCTTCGCCCTTACATGCATGGATACTTTGTCGCTCAGCGCTTATACGAAGAAGCTAGACTCATCACAAACCCCTACATCTGGGAGGAGGAGCGCGCGAAGAGAATCAAGGAGAAGATTGACAAAGAGCGTGAGAGCAGAATCAGAGGCAAAAAGAAGGCAGCCGTCAAGGTTAACAGGAAACTGGCCGAAAGGCTACTGGAGCTTGAAGAGAAAAATGAGCGTCGCAGGGCCAAACAGGTCCTTGAACAAGGCGGCGACGAGCCTATGGAAGATGCAACTGAAACCGCACCCGCACCAGACGCAACGGGTCCCAACTTCCTCGCTGACAGTCGTTTCGCCAAGCTTTTCGAAGACGAAGACTTTGCCGTCGACGAGAGCTCCCGAGAGTACCAGCTCCGCAACGGAAACAGCTCCTTGGAACCCACCATACAAAGAAAACCTCGTGGCCTCACAGCCGTCGAGCAGGAAGAAATCGACGAAGTCCCCAGCTCTAGCGACGACAACTCCGATTCCGATAGCGAAGAAGAACGAGCCGCAAAGCAGAAAACCTTCAAGAAACAGTCTTCGTCATCAAGACAATCGACCGGCAACAAGTCAGCTTTCAACAACCGACGCCAGCCCCAGATGCAGGTCTCCTCCTCGAACGCCATCAACTCCACCCGTGATCGATCTTTCGGCTCCCGAGCTCAGAACATGCGAAAGAAACAGAAGCCGTCCAGGCGCGCTGCTGTCGTTGGCGAACAGGAATTTACATTTACGCCCAAGGGCAAGAGCAAACCTAGCAATGCTCCTCGACCTACTACCGCGTCGTTTGACTATAAGGCGAAAGAGCGACGCAGTGCATCTGGCAATACGTTCCGCAAGATGTGAAGGTCCCTGCGCGTGGATGCTCCGTATCGTGCGGTCTAAAACATCAGTGTATCGTCCTGTGCCTCGTAAAGGTCTCGCTAGCTGTTTCAGCTAGACTTCCCGAGTAAGTCGGACTCAACGCAACAGTACTCCCACCAGCGCCGATTACGGGCTCGGGTGGCCCACCTCGAATCTTCCCTGAACTTCGGGATGTCTGGGGTACCTGTGACAGGCATTGCTTCTACTAGCTAGCTAGTAAACAGCAGTGGTCAGCAGCGCCGTCGAAGCGCCCGTCATACTGCCTATTGACAGCGTTTCCTAGCCTGGTTGGCCATTACCCAATAATATGTAATGGCGACTGTTTGCATAAGCGTTCGCGTATACTTAGCGTTATTATGATATTGATACATCAATAGATTCATTGGAGATGTCATTGCCGCACAGAAATTCAC
The DNA here is from genome assembly GCF_044049435.1 of Aspergillus pseudodeflectus. Lineage (NCBI taxonomy): Eukaryota > Fungi > Ascomycota > Eurotiomycetes > Eurotiales > Aspergillaceae > Aspergillus > Aspergillus pseudodeflectus. The sequence goes on along the minus strand of NW_027263777.1, from coordinate 82,639 downwards.
AATTCCATCCATAACTTGCATCTGCTTGGCAAATCCGTAAGAAATATGCAGAGCACTCAAATCAGCATTAATGAGTCGGTCTGGATCCAGCTCGGAAAGGACAGCCAACGCCTTGACCAGTAACATGGCTTCAAAACCCGTGATATGTGACTGCCAAAACACCACTCGACTGTATAACAAAATGAAGACACATCCAGGGAACATCCAAGACAATGAGAGAAAGGAAGAGGAAAAGATATAATGGATTATAATACATCCATATCTTATCAATCGACTGCAATAATGAGCAGTCTGTTAGTTTAAACAGGTCCGACAACACAGGAAGCGCATTTTCATAAAAAAGCACATTAGTGAAAACAGGAGGAGAAACAGCGAAATCGAGCCCTCGAGGGCCACTCGTACCATTCTCTATTGCCTTTGCCAGTCTATAACAGAGCCACCCTGGATAAAACTGATCAGACAGGAAATCAAAACATTAAGGTGTATATGAACCAAAAGCACCAAACATAAGTTAACCAAAAAAAAGCGAAGGAAGAAGAGGAAGCGGCTTCGACGTCGAAATATGCACAACGTAAAGGATGAATATGGATAAGAAAGATGCGCTCTGAGTGAATTGATGGAGCGTTCTGTGAGTCATTCAAGGCCAGACGTGGAAGCTCGAGAGCCCACCTCGCCTTCCACTGCCTCGTCTAGAACTGTAGGTATTTCCACTCGAATCGGGCCCGTTATTACCTTGCCGGCCTTCCTCGAAGCTTCGCCGTGACGCGCCGAAATCGCTCATGGCGAATAGCAGAGGCTCGTCCTCCTCGAGCTGGGTGGATTGAGGAAGACTTTGCCGACCAACGCTTGAGCGCTGCCCGGTTCGTCGATCTTCTGTAGCGCTGTTGCTTCCACTTGCATTACCATCGCGTTCGGGATCTCTTTCGCTAAGATAAGGAGGGATGAATCCACCACGAGCGACGCTGCCAGAACCGGAGCTCAGGGAGTGAGGGCCGCCAGAGAAACCCCGACCGCGTGAATGGCTCAAACGTTGCTGGTGTAACGGGTGATTGGAGGATGGCGATGATCCAACGGTTGAACCCAATGTTGATGCAGCTCGATGGGAGCCTGACTCTCGCGCTGCAGTGCCGCGGAGTGCAGTTGTAGCGCCGCCTACGTTCCGGCGTGAATTAGGCTCTAACGGAACTACGTTGGTGCCAGCAGTTTCATACTGTTGCAGCGTTCTTAGGCCAGTGTTAGTCGGTTCCTCAGCCCCGAGGCTGACACTGCGCATAGTAAAAATCTCCTCGTCATCAACTGCAGCGCTAGGTGGACGATTCGCGGCCGAACTAGAGCGTCGGAACGTTGTGGGGAAAATTGAAGCAGGTGAAGTGGGGATGGGAATTGCAGTCACCGTCGAAGGAAGACGTTCAACAGTAGTGTCGTCACTGGTGTCTTCCTCGAGTAGAGAGCCGTTATCTCCATGGGGAATGGATTGAACTGCTATACCAGCATTATTGTCGACTACACTATTGGAACTCAGTCGAGAAGGGATAGCTGGTGTGTGAGGCGTATGTGGAGATATCGCCTTTCCCCCAGGCGACGAGGCGGTAGAGACAGAGGTGCCAGCTATCATTGGCGGGACGCCAGAAAGCTGCTTGCTAGAGGCATTGGACGAACGATGTAGGTGCAGCGAAGAGGACATCGAATCGGAAAGCGCAGCGTTAGAATCTCTCATGCCCCGGTAGCGGGCTAGAGCAGCAGAGGTAGGGGTTTGCTTCAGTGACGTATTTAACAGATCTTTTTTGGAATCGAGCATCTTCAAAAAGTCAGAGAGATGCTCATCGTCCGCGTGGAGTGAATCAGCACTCGTGCCAGTGATTTCAGCAAGCAAGCCAGAGCCTGGTTGAGCGGCGGAGGACGTCGCGCTCGCTCTTCCACTGGAATTGTCGTCTTCGATCCTGTTAATATTTCCTGACGATGGCCTGCCACGACGATGACTGAAAGCACTGCTATATCTTGAAATAGGCGCTGGGCGAGGAGATGCCGAGCTGGAGGAAGGGATTGCATTGTCGGGGCCGGGAGGGAGATTTCTGCGCGTAGACCCTGCCATGGGCGGAGGGGGCATAGTCCTGGAATCGGACAACGAGCCACGAGCAGGCCCTGCGGTGCGCGGCGACACTCCTAGTGGTGGATCAACCAGTGAAGGCGACGCAGACAAAGGCGGCGCCTTGAACGGCTGGAACGAGATTGATGGCCGTCTGGCGAAGTTGGCATTTCCTTCGCTTGCAAGAACAGCAGCGCGGCCTACTGGACTAGCTCGGGCAGTAGCGAGAGGCCTCCGGTGAGAGGTAGTTGGGGGAGATGGTGAGGACGCGCCGGATTCTCTTGCGGCTCGTAGTGCTGAGATCGGACTCGCGCCAGTAGGAGGGCCTACATGGTGAAAAGTTGATAAGCTACCGTAAGCTCGACTCGGATCTGGGTCTTCAACAGTTCGTCTCTCTACCGGTGCTGACCCAGGCACCTCGGGGTTCGGCGTTTTGGCGTTTAGGCCTCGAGAAGGGAACGACGGTTGAAAGATCTCATCATCAGCCCCCATGAACTGGGAGCTCAGAAGAGCTTCGGAGTCATCGACACGGAAATCGCAGTTGGTGCGATATGTAACTTGGACAGAAAATGGACCCGCAGGGGATTCCGTCACGCCAAAGCTGTAGCTATCGACAACCTTGGAGGCGCCTTCGTACAAAGGAATAGTCAAGCGATCCTCCCTAGAAAGGTCCTGAGCAGTCGGCTCTCCCAGTATCCTATACTTGATCCTCAGAGCAGGATTCGCTCGAAACCGTCCGTTGCGTTTAAGGAATTTCCAGGCAGGGAGAAATTTTGAATAGGTAAATAGAGATCGGAAAACGACGATACTCTTCTTGTATACCGTAGGCAAGATAGAGCCAAGATCGGTAGGTAATTTACCGGGCATATCACCCAATTCTACTCTCCAGCGCTCCAGGATCACATCTTCTCCTCTGGACGACGGAGGTTTCACTGGCTGGGAGCTCTGGGAGGCAGCCAGAGATTCCAACACATCCCAGCGCTTCCCATTTTCGTCCAAAGCAACAAGTGTCTGGTTGTTCGTGAGCCCTTTCGTATCCAGGTATGTTTCAATAATCATCGGCGGCGGTCGGTTGTCGGCGGTATCGCATGTCTTCCAAGTCTTGAGTTGCTCCCGAAGAACATCCGTTTCCTCCACCTCAACATTGAACTATGCACAGAAAGTTTACGTCAGAATCTCAGTCATTATAATGCATGCAGCAGCATTGTGGGAGCCAAGAGATGCACAGCTGCAGAAGGAAAGTGAAACCTACCCAGCGATTCACTCGAGGTGTGTCAGAACCCTTGTTGAAAACGGGGGGAAGCTCGACACGAGAGTGCAAGATGATTAGAGCAGCTTTCGTATGATAGTTCTACACGATGTTAGGATTAGAGCTTTCCCGGAGGAGCAACCTGATGCAAGCAGCGAGGAGTACTCATACCGAGATGATCTGGTTGAGCTTCGTCACGGCTTCTTTACCGGGCTGCAGGCTCGGTGCTGAATCCGCAGCATCACCCTCTGTTTCAATCCCCAACCCTCTATTTGAATGCGTCCGAATATCAAAAGCTGGAGAGTTGGACCGACGATCTTGGTCTTGGGAACGAGGCCGAGCTGGAGAGGTCGGCGCCGCTGGGGCGGGCGACCTAGGATGCTGATGCATGGCTGTGACGGGGGTACAGAAGGGCGCAAGCAGTCGCTATATAGGATCGGGACGCCGTTTCAAATCTATCGTGGCGTAGTTGTCTAGCTTAGGAAGGAAATGGGGAGACGGCGGAGGAGCTGCGGGCGGCCATGCTCACGAACAAAAACGGAGGTGCTTGATGTGGAGATGCAGCGAAACCCTGAAGGAAAGATGCCGAAAAGGAAGACAAGCAATAGAAATGCAAGAATCCGCAAAATTTACTGTCTGAGCTCTAGAGTCCAGGCAGCGATGTCATTGTTTGCTGTACTCAGGCAACAGGATGTTTGAGAGTCTGTGGTCTAGACAAGCCTGGGAGCTTCTCCGCATGGACAAGCGGGCGGCTCCAGTTATTGGGGGTCCCTCAGTTCCGGAGGATCAGCAATTAAGGAGTCATGATCAACACGGCGGTGATGGGAGGTCGGAAAGAGAAGAAGGTATAGATCGGGACGTGAAGAGGAGGTCGGAAGAGAGATGGGAGACAGACCAGGAAGCGAAGACTATGAGGTGAGTAATTCCAGAGGGTCTGTGACGCACACTGGTGACTCGATGGTCAAGTGCCGCTCAATGGTCAGGCTAAACCCAGTACTTGCCGCAGCCGAAATCGCCTAGCTGAGCTCCCACCAATTTTTTCAACTTCAGATAAAAGTAGTAGATGATCAGACTACTGGAACTTAACTTGCCAGTCACTTCTCGTCTTCCCCACAAAGAAAACGCAATTCGCGATCCAGTCGGTTGGTGAGATAGTGCAAACGATGGCTCCGAGGCGGTGAGGTCTTGAAAGGTACTCCCGTGACGACAGGGTCAGGTGGCTGATCTTTCGTTATCAAAGGCCCTTTTTGCAGGCAAGGCACAGACCACCCTCCGGGCTTCGACATTTGATGATCAGCCTGTCCGAGACTGGTCGCCTCATCTGCAACTCCATCAGTGGAGTTTCGAGGCGGACTGCGTGGTCCAGACACCCCTTGAGACACCTTGCGAGTTTCCACTTTCCGCTATGTATGTTGACTCGACAGGTCCTGTCTACTACGAAGTAGAATACTTCCGAAAATCTCTCGAGCCTACAATAATACATACTCCGTAGTTCACTTCTGATATGCTACGGCCAGAGGAAAGGAAAGACAGCGCCAGGGCCACGCTCTGCAACAAGGCTGCAACTGATAACGACCTTGCAGGAAGCCGAAACTAGTTCTCATTTTCCTCCCAAGGTTCGGAGACTAATTTATGGGTCACTTGCATTGGCCTTTTCCTTATAGCATTGCGAACAAAGGGCCAGAACTTGGGACTGGGCTTGGTTCATTGTACAGGAACTGCTTGTTTCCTGGTTATATTAGCTTTCGTGTTTTCATGCATGAATTATACATAAGTCAAGTACATGTGTTCACAGTGCTTATTTTGTAGTCTTTCAAGTACAGAGTACACCTGGACGTGCCGTCTCGTCACGTTGCAAGATCCTCAACTGACCAATGAATCTGTCACCTGGATTGTACAGGCTGGATTGGGCTTCGATAGAGAACCTTGAACGCTAATGCATCGAAGCTGCCTGCTGGGGCATGACGAGGACTCTACGACAGTACTTTCTTTGCGATATAGTCAAGCGCGTCGAGTATCCCATGTTGTCAAGCGAGAACACCTCGGGTGTTTTACTTGAACACTTTTCTTCGGAATCTTCGTTGATATGCCCGTCTCCTAAATCTATAGGTAAGCCCGCAAAATTATCGCGGCTCTGGACTTCTGTATGGCAAATCGCAAGCTGCCTCCATTGGAGAATGGATTTGGCGAAGATGTTATCTCAATGCTGGACAGACTGTCCAGATTGATGGCTTTTACCAACGCACATCATGTATACTGTGAGAATCGACATAGATGAGATCCTTTGCATGTACTCCGTCGTCTGGGAGCCCCGAGGAGCAGCACACAAGTGTGTGGCTTCATACGGTTTTGAGCTGAAGCACGGGCACCAGAATCAAACGACTATTGCATTACGATGAGCATCTACTCCGTAGATGTTCACCAAGTGATGATGCAGGAGGGGTAGAAGCGATGGACCTCATCCTCTCCTTTGGGCGCATGGAGGGGTATGCGGTCCCCAATTGGTTGTTACCGACCTTCCGCTATCCCGATTATCCACGGTTCACCTCGGAGCTCTCTTCAGCACACTGCTGCCAGCAACTTTTCGAATTGATTAATTGCCGACTTCCCCCCTCGGACGCGATATCCCGCACCTCCATCGTTGTCGCAAACGATTCTTGAGCCTCATTTACAGTAGTAGACGAACCTTCCGCTCCCGCGCCCCTTGAGCCTTGGAGATAAGTGACCAGTCTGTCAACCAAAGGAGTCATCGCCACCACACAATCGCGTTCTCAACCACATTTTTTATCCTTAACCTAAACCTTCGCATCCGTGAAAAAGACAACTGCAATCTGAACGAGCATTGAACACGCATCGGCCTCTATCGACTCTTTCCTTATCCCGTCAGAATACTCTTATCGCCCACGGAAATCCTGCCAACGCGTCCCACCCCCGCGGTGAAGCTGACGCTTTGGTTCCGGGCTGAAACGAGTTTCTGACACCGCATCATAATTGAGCACATGAGTAGCAAGCTTTGGGAATTCTTCTTACGCGATGACGTTGAAAGCTTCCAGCGGTACCTGGCTGGTGGCCAGCGGGGGCCTGGAGGGTCTCCAGTTTTCCAGTCAGGCAGTCTAGGTACAGTAACCTCGTCTTGCCTGGGCGGTTCACCCAAGCCCAAGAAATCAGCCGGCACGTCTCCTGCGGCTTCCTTCTCAGATCGAGGCGGTTCACGGCCGAGCAAGCACCTTTCCCGCGAAGACTTGAACGCGCGAGATCAACATGGAAATACCCTCCTACACCACGTCGCCTCCTCACCGAAACCATCAGCCGTCGATTTCGCCCTCGCCCTCCTCGAAGTACCCTACCTTGATATCTACGCGCAGGATCTGGAAAGTGGATGGACAGCACTGCACCGGGCTCTTTATGCGGGTAACGCTACTATAGCACAAGCCCTAATGGCCAGGGACGCTCGGGATGCGACGGACTTGAGTAAACCGGGTTCCCTCTTTCATCCGAGCGGTGGCCTTATAAAAATCAAGGACCGGGAGGGATACAGCCCTTTTGATGTCTATACGGCTACCATACACTCTCGCGATGTCAACCCATCAGCAACTCAAGGGTCCGCCATCCGGGAAGTTGACTTAGATGATGCAGTTTCCGCCGAGTCATCCGACGAAGATGATGTTACTGAAAGCTTCGAGAAGCCAGGAGGCACGCACTGGCTTGGCGACGAAGTATACACATTTGGGAGCAATAAAAACCTGAACCTTGGAGTCGGAGATCAGGATGACCGCCAATTCCCCGAAAGAATAGCGCTGAAACGTCCAGAGCATCTTTTGCACAGGTTATATCGAGAGTATCAAGAGAAACACGAAAATCCAACTTCAATAGTACCTCGTGAGTCGAACCTCGGTCAAGGTTTGCCAGCTTTCATCAGGGCCAAGCCAATCAAATTCAAGACCATCGCAATGTCGAAACTTCATACCGCCATACTTACGACGGATCCCGAATCCAACCTCTTCATGTGTGGATTTGGCCCTGGTGGCCGCCTAGGTACCGGTGATGAAACCACAAGATTTAGCTTTGTTTGTATCGAGGGTGGAGGCCTTGCCAGCAAAAAGGTCGTATCCGTTGCTCTCGGTCAAGACCATACTCTTGCGATCACAGATAAAGGAGACATTTTCAGCTGGGGGAGCAACAAATTCGGTCAACTGGGTTACGGACTCCCAAGGACAGGCAATAACGATGATGTGCCGATACAACCATCTCCAAGGCAGATTTTCAACCCATTTAAGAAAGAGGTCATCCTAGGCGCAGCGGCATCTGCCATACATTCGGTTGTGTTTAGTAGCTCTGGCCTATACACGTTTGGTAAAAACGAAGGCCAACTGGGACTTGTGGATTCAGACGCGAGATCGCTCGAGGTTCAGACGACACCTCGGCGGGTAGGAGCCTCGCTTTTTAGCGCTTCAATACACATCGTGTCCGCCATCGATCAGGCGACCGCAATCCTACTTCAAAACCACGAAGTCTGGGTGTTTTCTCATTTCGGCTATACCAAACTTTCGTTCCCCCTGGAGGCCAATTCCCGGTTCATAAGAAACAGTTTTATGGCTACTCGATATGATGCGTCGATAAACCGCATTGTCAAGATAAGAACTGGAGGTAGTACCATATGTGCTTTGTCAAGCTCGGGGGATGTCTTCACGGCACAGGTCGACAAATTAGAGCATTTACCAAGCTTGACCTCTACGACCAACCCATCCAAGATTCGCAACTCCTTGTCTGCACCCGCGCGAGTTTGGTCTGTAAAGAAAGCGCATATGGCTGTCAAAGATGTTGATGTAGGACAAGATGGATCCATCATCATATGCACAGCTTCCGGCTCAGCATGGAGGAAAGAGAAGCGAAGCAGGACGAAGGGTGGGTCATCGAAGGACTACAAATTCGCTCGTGTTCCAGCCTTGTCTCGAGTGGTAGGTGTCTGCAGTAATGCTTTCGGGGCTTTTGCGGTTGCTCAACGCGAGTGCGATGTGACCAGGGAGCAGATACGTGTTGGTCCAACAAAACTGTGGGATGATATTCTCCCGTTATCACCATTCCATTCAACACCAAGTTCAGATGGCAACGGCACACCTACAGCAATTAGGCATGCCATTATGGGTTCTTCAAACCTTGACTCTTACTTTCCACCCACGGCTGACCCTCCAGCCGGAACAGTTTGGGCCATGACAACCACTTCTAATGTACGGGTTCCTATTCACGAATTTATCTTGACAGGCCGCAGCACCGTTTTGAGAAGGGCGTTCCACGAATTTCGATCTGAAAGACCCGCCTTTATGCCTGATATTTTTACTATCGAAAAAGACAAAGGTGGAAAGTGCCAGATAATCTTCCAAGGGGTCGATATCTGGGTTGTATTGAACATCGCATTCTTTCTCTACAGCGACAATGTTTTTGATGTCTGGCAACAGGCTCGATATTCGCCGGAAAATGCTGCCAGATATCGCCAGGTGCGAACTGAAGTAATGCGGATTGCCACACAATTAAACCTGCCTGCTTTGGAACGAGCCGCGATACTGATGGTCAGGCCTGCTAAGAGCATCAAAGTCGATTTTGCACGAGCCCTCGAGGACCCAGCTTTTCACGAAAGCGCCGATGTCGTAATTGATTTGAGTGACGGCCAGATGACTGCCCACAGCCAAGTTATCTGTCAGCGATGTCCCTTTTTCGACACCTTGTTTCACGGTCGTTCTGGTGGCTTCTGGCTACAATCCCGCCGCAAGAACCCACAGGACAGAATTCACGTTGACCTCAAGCATATTGATCGAGCCGTTTTTGAATTCGTCCTCCGATACATCTACACCGATGCAGATGATCGCCTCTTTGATGAAGTTCGAACGAGAGACACTCAAGAATTGATTGATCTAATCATTGACGTTGCTTTCGTCGCGGATGAGTTGATGGTTGATAGGTTAGCACAAATCTGCCAGAAGGCTCTTGGCAAGTTTGGTGGGTTACCACGTACCTGACATGAGTCTAACATTGCTAACAACTCTTAGTGACTTCGCGCAATGTTTGCCAGCTTCTTAATGCCGTTGCCCCGTGCTTTATAGCGGAGTTCAAGGACGCTGCTTTGGAGTATATTTGCTTGAATTTGGAAGACCTCATCTCAAACAAGTGAGTGTGAGTCTGGGGCGACATGGCGGCAGAGTCACTAACGTATTAATAGATTACTTGAAGAGCTTGATGAACATTTGCTCCGCGCGCTTGACCGTGTCTGTCATGATAATCAGTTGACAGCTTTCCCCATCTCCCGTGGCCGCAATTCGTTAGATTATAGCTTGGAACGATACCCAGAACTCGTTTCGTCAATAGAGTCCGACAAGCGGCGACGGATCGACTCGATGAGGCTCAAATCGCGCGTTGGCAAGCTTGAAATGCAAGAAGGAAAGCCCCGAGCATCTAATGAAAAGACTGCAGTGTCATCCTCAGTGTCAAAACTCAAGATGACTTTGGACAATGACAACCCTTCGACCGCCAACAATAGTCCAATTCTCAAGTCAAAACTGTCTGCCGGTGACTTGATGTTCCAGATGGATGATGAACAGCTGCTGTCCCCTTCTAGTCTAGGAAAAGGGAAAGCAGTGGACCGCGGCACCAAGCTCGTCGATGAGAAAGATTCTCGAGCCTGGAACGATACGTCAAGATTAGGTTCCAGTTTAAAGGAGACAGGGTCGTTTATGAGTCGAAGCTACTTGGATGACCAGATGGCCTCCCCTCATGACCATATACTTGTCAAGTCTCCCTCGGGGTTCCAAACTCGGGGTGGTATCAATGGATCTGTGTCCCCGCCGCATTCTTCTCAGGCGCCCTGGAGCTCACCTGTGATTTCAAGCTCTAAAAAAGCATTGAAGGACATCATGACTGAGTCCTCGGAAAGCCGAGTCTCGAATCTCAGCCTGGGAATGTCTGCTCGGAGAGAAGGCAGCGGTACCTTTGCTTCCAAATTGTCCCAGAAGGAACGAAAAAAGGTACAGCAACAACAAATGCAAGAGAGATTTACGGCACAAGAAAAAGCAAAGGATGGCCCGCAGAATCCTTGGAAGGTTCCTGCACAAGCTGGGGCCTCATCATCCACCGGGCCGCCACCCAGTGCCAGACAAGACCTTTCGACTCCTACCGCGCCCAAGTCTGTTCAACGACCAGGTATGACCCTTCGTCAGACAGTTGCAGGGGCGCCCTGCCCCAAATCCTCAAGTCCGGCTCCATCAACGCAGACCAAAAGTCGCAGTGTCTCGGCCACCACTCAGCTCCCAGCAAAAGGTTCCTACTCTGGACCGTCCACCGCAGCGCCTTCAACATCCCCCAATCAACCACCTATGATTCAGTCTGTCCGTCATATTCCACGGGCAGAACCCTACAAAACTAACTTTCACTCGGACTCCGCGAGCTCCATATCATTAGCCACGATCCTGATGCAGCAACAAACCGAGAAGGACGAAATCCGCGAAGCCGCAACTGCCAAGCACAATTTGCAAGATATCCAAACCGAACAAGCGTTCCAGGAATGGTGGGACAAAGAAAGTAGGCGCATCCAAGGCATCCCTGAACCGGAATCCGAGGCCTCCGCGGCGGCAGGCCAAGACGGTCAAGATGACCATGGAGATCGAAGCGGCCGCAGAAACAAGAGCTCGGGGCAACGCAAGAGACGCGGGAAGGGCCCTCAAGGTGTTCCTGGCAGCGCATCATCACCCCAGCCACTACCGCGGAGTGATTCTGAGGCTGCCGCTGCAGCTAACGCGAGTCCAATGCCTTCCCGCCAGGAATCGCACCGACCTTCTCCGTTACAATCACAGATTCAGAAGAAATCTCGTCTGGAATCTACCCCTAGTTCTTCCCGCCGAGGCGGTCGAGGCGGTAGTGGCTACCGCGGGAAGCAAAATCAAGGACAGAGGGCGGCCTCATAAATATACCACAAACATTGGCATGTACCATCACTATACCACCACTTCATACTCGCTCTCTTTGCCCCACTTTTGTTGCCAATTGGATTTAAATAGAGACATCCATTAGGGCTGCTATAGAAGTATTTAATTCGGTTCCTTTTTACATGCAGTACTCTTTGGTTGTATCGCCTGTACCGCAATATGCCTTGGGAAGACCTAGATCTCACGCCGACACCCTTTGTAGGGCAAAGATGTAGACATTACCAGCCGAAGCGGCTTACGGCAAGAATCTGCCTTGGAAACTTTGATTTCCAGGGTTGTGTGTTCTCGCGGGCGAAATAGTTACCATCCTATCCCTAGGCCAGAGCCAAGTATCTCAAGAGATCCACGAGGACCTGGTAATAGCTCAGAGGGTATTCTCAACCACAGCGGATACCACTAGCAAATCCTAAGTATGGTGGGCGAGCCGAACATCTTGTAAAGAAAGTAGCATTGATGCGTCCGGCCTACCTTCCAATAGCTTCAATCATACCATCAAGTATTCCGCAACGAATGTTTGAATCGGATGTTGTTGAATCGTTCTGATATTGTCCATAAACCAATGCAATGATCTAGGCCTGATTAGGAAGAGCAATATCCGGCGGCCCCGGATTTTTCTGCTTCTGATGTCCTTAATTCCGCTCATTTCTCACATGCCCACTCTTCTGGAACAACCGTTTGATGCCGTCTGGACAGCGGAGTAGTCCAATTTGCGGTTGGCGGCACCGCAGGGTGCAGCTGCAGTGTTCCCAAGGTTCGTGTGCTTCGATCTTGGGGCGGGATTGCATATGCTGTCAGGGGTTGCATCCGACAAACACAGAAGGAGGGAAAGAAGCAAACAACAGCCAAGTTGCCAAAACTGAACAACTGGACGTTCCTCCCATAGATATCCTTGGGCATCCACAGTTCCCTGATGATTTTGGCAGGCGTGATCATGCCGGCAACGTTGAAAGACAAAGTCCGCGACTATTGAATAATTGACCCGCTTCCCCTTTTAGTGCGGAAAAAGAAGCCCAAGAACCCCCTTTCGAACGTCTCAAGTTTGTTCTCGCCTGCAGATCGGTCACGATCTCTAATTTCGTTCCTCTGCCGAGGATTCGTCCCTATTTTTGTTCTTGTTAATCTGTTGCTTCTCTTCCCTGTGACAACTGTCCTCTTTTCAAGTTCTTTTCTATACTTGACACACATCTGCTACAGTCCTCGTATGAACCAAGACACTGTGTCTGATCGACGTGGAAATGGAGGATCCGGCCGAGTTTAAATCAAGAGCCCCTCCTGTCCGAGACTCCTCGCCGTCTCCTTCTGTTTCCCCGACCCCCGCCATTTCATCGTGCCCGTCCCCAGATCGTACGTTCTCTACAGTTTCCTCGCTATCGACATCTTCCACCGCATCGGGCGATGCCAGATCCTCGATTTCAGTCTCCACGCGGAGACGGGGGTATATCCGCCCACAGGGAGCAGAATTCGCCGCGTCTGCAAGAAATAGGGAAAGTGTGATGAGTCTGGGCAGCATTGCACATCTGCAGTACTACTTTGCTCGGACGGGGTTACTAGAGGGCCGAGGCGGGAATAGTCGAGAATACAAGAAGAAGAACAAGAGCGCGGACGATGTCCCTCAGCTGCTTCTCACTCCGAATGCCCGATTCACCGACGACTTGACTCTCAGCCCGACGGAGGAAGATGCTGCCCATATAGGAGAAGAGGGGTTCGATGACGGCGAGGTCATGCTCCCGCCAACTGTGAGCACCTACAGCATAAAGACCCACTATATTCCGCCACCACCAGATTTGCTGCAATTGCGAAGGGATCTCTTAAATGCGATATGGAAGGCACAGAAAGAAATCGACTCGATAACCCAGGATGAACCTTGTCCAGAGCTGCTACCCCCGCGAATCCATCTCCCGCCGGACGCTAATACCGACTCGGAAGATGATTCACAACGTCAGGCGGATATGGTTGCAGCACGCAAGGGTTGGGACGAAATCCAGGGAATGCGTATTCTGGACGTCGTTACCCTCGCGATTCGTGCAGCAAAAATCTATTATACGACCCACGAGTACCCGGAGCGGCTGGCGTCCATCAAAAGCGAACGCGAAATTAGACAGGAGCTATTCAGTGTATTGGAGGTCTTGAAACGATGGGCAGGGCGCAACTTTGAGGGTGGGCTTCAAGAGGAAGAGCGGACAGCAGTACAAGGCTGGATGTCCGATGTGCGCGATATGCTTTCCAAGGAGGCGCAGCTTGAAGATGCGGAAGTCAAGGAGCGAGCAGGTTGGGTCTGGATTGAGGGTGATTGGACAGGCCGGGAACGGCAACGGGAAGAGGCGTTTCTAGCCAGTTTGAGAGGATCGGATTCACCGTTGCCAGCTTGGACAGCTCCAGAGAACGGCTCATTACCGTCCGCGTTTCTCGAGCAGCTCCGTGACGGGCGTGACCTGGTACGGTTACATAACCTGGGCGTTAAGAAGTCCAAGCGACCGTTTGGCGAAATCAAGTCTTTCCATGAAGACGTTGCCAAGCCATATCGGCGTGCAGACAACCTTCGTTACTGGATCAAGGCAGCCGAACTCCGGTGGGAGACAAAGCTGGAGATGGACGTGATGGGAGTGGTCTACGGCAGCAGCGACGACGCGTGGCACCAGTTCGACAAGGCGATCATGGGCTGGTGTAAAGCTGTCCGGGAAGAACTCTCCCAAGATCTGCGGGTCTTGAGAAGACGGGCGACTGCTGCCAGTATTGACGGTCTGCTCGTCCGCATTTCATGACAGCTCCCCGCGTGTGTCTTGTCTATCGGTGCGCGATGTCTTGGATGGGAAGGAGTTGATTTGGACCATGTATTATTTGTTTCTTTCGGATGACGTTTGTTTGCAGCTCCACACTGCCTGTACTTTGATACCCCTTACTCGGCTGTGACGGTTTGTTAGATTCCGGTGTTTGTTCCTATGCACGGTTGTATATTTGGTTCCATTGCTTTGCATTACACCTCTCCATGATTGGCAGACTAGGTTAATTTTCGTCTCCATCTATGTATATATCAAATGTTTACTTTTCTACTAGCCAAGAATCAATGAAATCAAAGTCGGTTGACTCGGACAAGCTGGAGAGTGATACCATGAGTGAGGCATGCTCGGTTCCAGGTTTTCAGGAATGCACTCCTCCAGAACTACTACACAATATTTCCTCGGCAGGAATTAAAAGGGCAGAAAATAATCGGTTGCGAAGGAAAGAGCGCAGAAAGGAGATAAGGTGAGTCTCCTGAATTGGACCCTTCAAGGAGCTCACTATTGGAATCCAGGGCTCTGGTGGGCGACGATCAGCAAATTGTCAGGAAATGTAAGGAAAATGTAATTAAAAGAAATGAACTCTTCTGCCTCCGGTTCTTCCCTTCGGTCATCACTTTTAATGTTTCTTCGCCTTCTGAATTGAATCTGAGTACGAACAGAGTACCATGTAGGCTGAGACTCTCTTCAAAGAACAGCTCATCGTCTCATCACCCCACTCCCACCAAGCCTCAGTGTCAGACCCAGAGCACAGCACAGCACAGAGGTGCTAGTCAAAGGGGCATACTTCGGCCACAAAACATTCTTCAGCCGTCTCAACTCCTCTCACCTCTCTCTATCACTTCCTCACCAGACTTCCAGTTCTCTAGCCCACCAGTCTATCCGGGCTAGAGAGGTGTGGACGTACCCATGCGCGCCATCTTTTCCGCGTCGACAGCCACCTCGGAACTGCCAGACACGTCCACGACCACGTCGCAAGTTTCTCCTCCGCCACCAGCAGCGCCCTCAGTTTCCGTCTCTCCCGCAGATGAGCCCACCGCACCACGCCGGATCAAATCGAAATCATCGCTACGAAGCATTCGCAGTATAGGAAGCAGTAGCGTGCACGAGGACGACTACGACGATAACGACCAATCCGATAAGTCGCTTATTCGCCCGTCCATCCTCCGTCGCCTGTCGCCCGGCCTAGCTGCCCGCGTCAAGCTACTCGACGGTAGTGCCAAAACAGCATCCTCCACCCGCAACTACGGAGCTGTCGGTCGCATTCCTGAGGAACATCTGAAGGAGTTGGACAGTCTGCACCAAAACCTTTCGGTCAAAATCGAAAAAAGAGGTCGCGTGTGGAATGGAATACAGCTAATCGGCAAGCCCCAAAATAAACAACAACTCCAGCAGTCAGCGTTGGACGTGCCTGAACCGGACCCGGTCGCGGATTATATCCCTGGGTCAGAGCAGGACGTCCCGCCGCCACCATCCGACCGTGACATTACAGAGGAGGTAGAGGTGGAAGACATTCCAACAGCCATGTCTGTGGTTGAGTCAGCCCCAGCGCCGCTGGGTCCCGAACTAGGTGATTCTAACGTGGGAGACCAGACAGAAGGCCAGACAGATTTCGAAAAGTATATCCAAAAGACCAGCGAGCTCGAAGCCAACGACGCGCCCCCTCCGCCGCCGAAAGACTCTCCCCCTCCTCAGTCGAGCGCGTCGTCACAAAGTCAGTCATATTTCAATCCGAGAGGCCTGCAACGCACAGAATCCATTTACTCCTTCTCCCGGGCCTCCTTTAGCAACCAGATTCAACAACTTACCTCCATCACCCTTCCTCAACCCTCGTCGCTTGCAGCTAGTATCGCTTCAATATCCAACGCTCCAAATGCCGTTAAAGCGCTGAGTGGCGCCTCGGAACAAATTCAGATATGGATCAGAAAGGCCTCGGATGTGCTCAGTGGACTAGACGCGGAAGATGATGTCGAATGGGCTGCGGCTGGTGGGCGAGATGGCCTTGATGGTGTCGATAAGGCGATTACAAAGTTTGAGAGTTTGGTGAACGTCTACGTAAAAGCCATCGAAGCGGTGCAACTTCGTGACGACATCGCTAATGTCAGCACCGACAGCCTGGAGACGATCGTTGCACAAATGGACGCCATCTTACGGAGCTGGGCCCAAATCAAGTCGCGACTTCGAACCATCAAGGAGCAGGTCGAACTGGCCATGGAGTGGGAGGAGCTGTGGAGCAGCGTCCTAGGCGAGGTGGGCAAAGAGATTGACAACTTGGACCGCCTCATCTTCGACATGGAGGAGAAGCGACACTTTAATCTATCAAGCGAAGAGCATACGGGGATGGACATCAATGAGCTGGAGACGATTGTGGAAGAGACACCGTCCAGTGGGACACGCAACAGACGTTCCAGTGTAGGGTCCCTGTTCACCCCTCCCTCCGCCATGGCCCCTCCTATGATTCAAACTCCCCAGAACGACACCAACCACACAGAACTCATCGGTCTCTTCGCCCGACTGCAACCGTTGCGCGCTTCTCTTGACTTTTTGCCCATGAGACTGTCCATGTTTCAGTCGCGCGCGGAACGTATCTTTCCCTCTGCCTGTGCGGAATTGGAAGACCGTCGTGACCGACTTGAAAAGGGCTACCAAGCTGTCGAAGCAGATGCCGAGGCGTTGCAGAAGGAGCTGATTGAGGACCGGTGGATCATTGTATTCAGGAATGCTGGCTCGCAGGCGCAAAAGATGTTTGAGTCTGTTGAGCGAAGTATCTTGAAGCTACAAGAGGGTCTCGAAACGGGAATGCACCTTCACAATCCTAGTGGGCTCACCAAGCGAATAGAGAGCTATGAGGCTAAGAAGCAACACTACATTCCTGCAATCGAGCGGGTGGTTTCAATCATTCAAAAGGGAGTCAACGATAGGCTGACGGTGAACGGCGAAATTATACGTCTGTTGCAAAAGATGAGCAACAAGGTTGACGCCCTCAAGGCTAGCATCAAGGTGATGGATTCCTCACTTGAAGATGTCCAACACCTGCGAACCCAGCATATGCGCGACTCCATCTCCAGTATCCTCACAATGGATAGTCCAGCTACGGGTAGTGTTGTTGACACCCCGGGTAGCTCACCAGCTTCTTCGATCGTGATGACTCCTGCAAATAAGCCTGGTGCTTTAGGATCGTCAAGCCGGCGCGGTAGCTCTGTGGGCTCCAATGCTCGAGCGCCGTTGTCAGGCCGCAGAGTTTCAGGGCTACCGCAGCCATCTTCCACCTTGACGGGGAGAAAATCAAGCATCCCTAGGACTAGCCTGACAGCTCCATCTCCGAAACCGAATGGTCTGACTACACCTACACCAGCTACGCGAAAGAGCTCACGACCCGTTCTTTCTCCCGCCATGCTTAACCGCCCACGTTGGAATGGCAGTGTAAACACTCACGATCTGGAAGTCGGGCACGTGCACAAAAACCTGTCACCCTCACTACGCAATTCATCCCTGCCCAGTCGTATTACCCGCCCATCGTCGACGGTCCCAAGCCCAACCCGTCGGGATATGTCTGCGTCTCCCGCACCGGGTACCGGCAGGCCCGCCAGTCGTGTGTCCAGCCGCCTGGCTTCACGCAGCCCAGGGCGCACGGCGTCTCCCATATTCAGTCGATCTCTTCTGGATCCTCCTCCTTACAGCAAACTGACACGACCACCCGGAGCAGAAAACATGAACAATGCGCCCCGCAGCCGACAGAGCTATGCAGGAACGTCTTTCAGCCGCAGTGTCTCGCACGACAAGGACCGGGGTCCAGACAGCCCAACAAGTGTCGCACGCCCTGGCACGGCGCTTGGACATTCGGGTAGCCGCCGCATCAGCCTGCTCCCTCTTCCCAGAGGCTCCGCTCGCAAGGACATCACGCCTGCCACTCGGAGCAAACTGGCAGACCGACCTCCATGGAGAGGCTAAGACTAATTCGCGGGCCGAAGTCTGGTTTATATTCCGTGCTATTTATTTCATCTTCACCTGTGTATTATCTCATGGTCATATTTCGAGTTGCCAGATTGCTTCGATGATTCCCCTTTCGCACTGATACCTCAGGCTGTTGATTAGCGCAATGTATATCTTCATATTCATCATACCAGGTGTACGGAGTATCCAATTTGTCAATTTAAGCCTTGTCTGTCTCCTTATCTACCTTTCCTGTTAAGTCCTTCCCGATAATCAACGCATCAACCAACTCCTCACTATTCGCCAATCTCGCGGCTCCCGGCACGCGGCCGATAACGCTGAACCCAAGCTTCTCCCAGATCTTGACCGAGGCCACGTTGTTCTCGAAGACGAGGTTGAAGACGGAGTATTTGTAGCCCTGGATAATCAGTCAGCCGCTTTCACCGCTGGATGTAGCCTAGGCAAGCCAGGGCCGGAAAGAGAGTGGAGGCATACCAGCCACGGCGCAAACTGCAGATACGCCTTGCCCATGACAATACCGACACCTTGATTCCTCGCCGCCCCCGTCGTCAAGAATCCAGCGTTGCATACGTGCGAGCAGCGGCCTGGCCCGAGGTGTTAACACATCTATCCTCTGAGAATACCTACGTTGGATCTATAGAAAAGGAAGGAACATACCGGGATAATTCGGCTTAATATAAAACGTCCCCAGACACTCCCTCTCCCAATCCCTCTCCTCACTCAATCTTTCGCCACCAGACCCAGAATCAAGAAGCGCAACAACCCCAAAGACCCCAAACCAATACTCCCCGAATTTCTCAAACTCCATCGCCTCCTCCATCGGATACGTACATCCCCTCTCAATCTCCGCCGAGAACTCGGCGTGCAGGAAGCGGAGGAGAGATTGAGGCAGGGATGATGGGCCGTTCGTAATTGGGTACAATGTTACTGCTTTTCCTGTTTTGAGGGTGGTTTTTATGGGAGTGAAGAGATGGGAGGTAGCCTTCAAGGAGTGCAGCATGTGGCGGGGTACAGGGGTGATAGTGGCGGGGTCTTCGAGGATAGAGGGCATGTTGATTGCTCTTCGCTTGCCGAAGAGTTGCTTGTATGGGGAAAGTATGCTAGGAGTGGATGAGTCTGGTTGGCAGTATATAAAGAAAGAAAAATCAAATGTCAAATGTAGGGCGTGGCTAAGATATAGGCTATATATCTCCAATTTCTCCACAGTCGTTATTTTCATGGTTTGTTGAAGTGACTGGGGCGCTTGATTCTCGGATTCTCTCCGGCAATATGGTACTCCAATTTTTGGGCTATATCTGCCATACCAAGTGTAAAGGGAGAATATATACAGTCTTATATACAGCAAGAAGAACTTCAACTCCAATCAACGCGCGCTTTGTATAACGTCCAGAATATCACAGCTCCACTCAATATGCCCGCCAACTAGCATAGATAGCTTACAATACTCAACCAAATGTCACCCTACTCATCGCCCTGTCCATCTTTATTCTTAATCGTCTGCATCAGCTCGTACAACTGACCAAGTTGCTGGTCTACAGTTTTTGGTTAGCCAATTGAGGACTGGCGGGCCTTCAGCAGTACAATACTCACCACTCATCTTATCCAACTTCCCCTTATCGAGCTTCTCTCCAATCCACGAATCTCCCTCAAGCTTCTGCGCATACAACTGCCACTCCGTAAGGAATCCGATCTGTGGTTCCTCACCATATTAGCATCGTCCAACCATACCCGGTCGTCACCACCACTACTTATCTCAGAACAACAGTAAACAGCCGGGGGAGACGTACAATATGCAACGGGTTCTCCGTACTCCGATGCGCGCGGAATTCACTCTTCACGTATGAGTCGCCGAGGATGCGCATCTCGGGATCGAGCTTCTTGCGGTGCACACGGAGGATGCGGCGGTAGAGCGGGATGGGCGGGAGGAGGGCGAGCGCTTCGCTGAGGCTGGAGGCTGAGCCCATTGATGCGGGAGTCGCGTAGAGGAGACGGGTGAATACTCTCATTGTGCTAGTGGTGACGATTTGTTGATTCTTGCCGAGTTGGATTGGGGATTGACGTGATGGTGCGGAGGAGTTGGAGATGCAGGAGCCGCGGTTGAAGCTCAAGCGGAGAAATATTCGTCCTGCGATTTTCTTCCTCTTCTTAATTATTGTCCCGCATCGCGAATCGTTTCTTCACCTTCACCAGCCCGTTAAACCCCGCGCCTACGGCTTCTCACCCTCAACAGGAGCTTCAAGATGCTCCCGACCCCGGACACATCGCACGTCTCCTTTGACACAATCTACGAACCCTCCGAAGACTCGTACCTTTTTCTCGACACCCTCTCCTCCGCGTCCGAGTCCGCATGGCTGAAGTCCCGCTTTACAACCCCGTCTGCATCCCCGCTCCTCCTAGAAGTCGGCTGCGGCTCCGGCGTCGTACTCGGATTCGTGACTGCAAACTCTGAACTCATTTTCGGGCGCCGCGACGTCCTCGCCCTTGCTACGGATGTCAATCGCGATGCGTGCGTTGCAACGCAGAAGACCATCCAGAAGGCTGTGCTTGAGCGGCAGGTAGAAAATCAAGGTGCAGAGACACCAACAGAAGAAACACCGGCGAAAAAACCGACGTCGATAGCATTATCCGCCGTGACAGGCAACCTCACTTCCCCGCTCCGCCCAGGCACAATCGATATCCTCCTCTTCAATCCGCCCTATGTGCCCACAGAAGAATTACCAGAGATCCCCTTTACATCTACCTCTACAACCGCACAAGACACTAGCACAAACCTATCACGAAGCGCCAAATTCGAGCGCGAATCGTACTACCTCTCGCTCACGTATGCTGGGGGCCGTGACGGCATGGAGACAACCGACAAGCTGCTCGAGGCGATCCCGGAGGTGCTGGATCCAAACCGCGGCGTCGCCTATGTGTTGCTCTGTGCTCAGAATCGGCCGGAGGAAGTCAAGAGTCGCATTCGGGGGTGGAAAGGAGGATGGAAGGCCGAGACGGTGGGGAATAGCGGGGTGCAAGCGGGCTGGGAGAAGCTGGTTATTGTGAGGATATGGAGGGATTGAGTACCTTTGGGTTGACCATTTGTTTATAGATATAGACTATCTGTTTGTGTATAACTATGATGAAGTGACGATGCTATGACGGGATGATTGATAGAGTTCTCTTTTATTCGTTCTATTAGACATTGATGAGGATTGATTTGATAAAGGGTTGATCTCGCCCTTCGCCGAGTAATCTGCTCCTCTTTCGTTTTGAACAGTCATGCCGAGCCTTCGTGTGAAGACAGAGAGTGAAGACAGAGAGTTGGAAATACACCATAGCTTTATCCCATCTGTGTCGGAACGAAAAGTCCTCGTCCGGAAGAAGCCCACTTCCTACCTATACTCCTTCCGAGACTCAGCGGACGATGAAGCGGAGATGCTTCCGGTTCCTTTCGCTTCCTTTTCCAGTCAACCACAGTCCAATATCATCGCCGGGGCAAAGAAGCGGTCTCAATCCCACGCACAGACCCACAGACAGGCGCGTCAACCCGACACAAAACGGAAAAGAAAAGACAAACGTAGAAAACAAAAGATGAAAAATCAAACTCCGCATCCGAAAACCCGAATCCGAATCCGAAACCTTGAAGACGCGCACGCCTAGAAACCCCTGCCCCGACCACGACCACGGCCTCTCCCCCTCGGACCCCCGCGTCCCCGGCCACCACCACGTCCACCACGATCGGCCTCCTTGCGCGCCTTGTTCTTCGGCTTGGGTGTATCGTCAATGAGCAGCGTGTCGAGCGGCAGACTGTCGGGCAGGATATAGTAGCGGATCGTCGAGCCGCGGATGTTGATGGTATCGAGGGAAATTGGGTCGCGGCCCTTGGGGGTCATTTTGACGGTGCGGAGAGAGGTATTCATTTGCGGGGAGACGGAGGTGATGGTGCCGTGGAGGATTGTGCCTGTCGTACGTAAGTTTTGTGTTGGTTGAATGGTAGCTTGGTTTGAGATGGACGATTGGTTGACCGAGAAGGGGAAGGACGCACCATTTTTCAACTCGATAGTCACCGTTTCATTGGCGCATTTCATTAAAAATCTGTCATTGTAGTTGTCAGTTTCGGCATTGCAGGAAGGAGGGGCGAGCTTTTGATCAGGTTTCGAGGCGCGATTCAGGATCTGGGATTTTACTTACCGCACGAGCTTCATGGCGGCGATGGGTCTGCGTTCGCGTGATGATAGGAAGAATTGACGAGGACAGCGAGAGTAATACGCGTGCGATGGTCGAAAAGAGCGGTGCCAAGGTGGTGCACTGCTTGATCGGCTTCAGTTGGTTCGTACGTAGATAGTTCCGACATTTCAACATTTCGTCGTCGGAGTCCCTGCAAGCTGGCTGACCGCTAAGTCACGTGATCAGCAGCTCTAACATCCTGCGAGCAGATTACTCCGAACACAGCTCTTGTTATGAGGTATCGTGAGTTAGAAAATTGATTTTTCTAAATGACCATAGACCTGCTACTCGGAAAACGCTCCATGGTATCTTGCGGCCAATAACGAAAGCACTTCAAATCTGACCAACGCCCATATCACTTGTACATAGCAACTCAAATCATAAAACGCCGTGTCGCGCTTTGAAAATAGCAATCTTGTCGTCGTAGAAAAGAATCTCCCGCAATCGGAAGGACACGCGCGATCGGCCATAGTCGTAGTCTGATCCGTCATCATCGTCCAGCGATCGAAGATTGTCCTCCGACATATCCGATTGGTATTCTATCCTACTTTCTTCATCGTCTTCATTCGAATCATCATCATTCGTGTCGGATCCGGTCCAATTCTCTGCCTCTGGGACAAATCCCTCATTGTGCGTATCATCAGTACTCGCAGAATCATATTCGCCGCCCTTACCCTCCAGGATCTCGTAGCATTTGTCCCGTATGCCTATATAGCTGAGATTAATTTCCGGCCGCAGGGTCACGATATCGAGAACCTGCAGCGCAAGCTCTTTGAGCTCAAGTTGAGTTTGGCTCGGACTGATGATGTGAGGAATATGGAGTGCTCGGAGTTGAGAAATATAGGGAAGCCTCTGCAGGAAGTAATGCTAAATTATGTGTCAGCAACGAAAGTAAGTCGTGCGTCAGGAACCCTACCCAGTTGTTGAAGTCAAGCGCCATGGAAAGTTCACTCAGTTTAGACATTCTCCCACTCGTCATGAAAGTAATCATCTCACGATTAAACGTCCATTTCCGACATCGGGCAGTGCTTATCTCAGCGCCCCCGGGAGCTCGTCCGGTGCCATCGACCAACAATTTTCTCAAACTCGACCGGTGTGTACGTATGATGTTACGATAAATGCCCTCGATCTTAACGGCAGAGTCATGTATAGGTGGCCCGTGAAGGAAAACGGTTTCGAGGGTGTTTGGGCGAAGGGTATCTTTGATGAACAATAGCATATAGGGCGAAACGGCATCCGTATGAAGATGTTTGATCTTGAGAGGGTATTCGAGATCTTTGTCTGGCCCGGGCCCCCCTTTCCTGCCGTTTATGAACCCAGTGCGTGGCGATGTAGGGGCAAAACGACGTCGAAGACCTCTCCATAGTTTCTCGTGCCCATCACAACGAAGAATGGTGAGGTTCTTAATGCGGGTCCAATCTAGAGAGTCTAGTAGGACTGACGGAGATATCGATACACGTTCCAATTCGAGACTCTCCAGCTTGAGCAACTGGCGATCAGAGCCAGGCTTAGATGGAGATGCTTGTGTAAAACCCTTCGAGTTCTCTCTCGAGGTTTCAGAATCGAGCGCGCCGACTAGACATGTGTTCTGAGAGTGAGACGAGGTGTTGGTATTTTGTTCAGTAGAAAGTTGCGCGTCGAGCAAATTCTGGAACGGCGCGGAGTCATTGAGTGACGAAGAGGGTGTTTCAACAGTGTCAGCTGGGGTCGATGCCCCTGCCTGTAACACAGTTTCAGGTTCCTTGCCATGTTCAACTTGAATCGGCCCTTCCGGTCTCAATCTGGACCCGTGGGCATGGTAATCGTGCCACCCCAGCGCTACCCCGAGAACTCCACCAGGCTTTGGCCATCCGGGGACGGCAGGAAAAATGGTGTGATTCGCTGTGTGTGAAATATCTCGCGGTTTCCACCAACCTTGCTTGTAAGCCTTCGCCGAGAGGCCAATGCGAAGCTCCCTTAGACAATGTCGCGAGCGTTCGATTAGAACGGCCATTTCTTCAAGATATGACGTCTCATCTATATCGAGGACGCTCAAGCTTTTCAGCGGGGGTAGTATCGACAGCGAAGGATATTCTACATGTCTGTATTTCCCAAAAAGTGCCGAGCTGACATAGGACGGGACCATGGTTTGGGTTTCAGGGAGAGCCAACGAAGATGCAGTGGGGGCTGCTGGTGGAGAGCGAGGTTTGTTCTCAGAATTGTCGTGCCAACGTATCCAGACATTCTCTAGACGGCAATCATGTCCTGGCCGGTCCGCCAATGATGCAAGCGCAATCCACACTTCTCGCACGACACCCGTTGGCATATCCCAAATGAAGGTCTCTAAATTCACCATCCGAGCCACTGCCAAAGCAACGAGTGTCCCGAGCATTTTGCCCGTCTCCTTGGTCACTGAGTACTCCTGGACCCAATCGGACGGACCGTTTCCAATCGAAAACTTGCGTGTGTATTGTGCAAAGTAGTTCCCTCGGCGGATCGGGCGTCCGTTGGCTTCCGAGCGCTGTAGGTAGGGCATACGGCTATTGCATCCACAGTGCGAGCAAGGAGATGGTACAGACGACAAAGGCACTTCACGGAATATGTCTTCTGCTGTAACCAAGGTTGCCAGACCGTATGAAAGCGCGTCCACTCCAGTGGAGTGTCCACTATTTGGAACGGCATCGGGCCAGACTATATCGAACCGTGAATACATCTGTGGGATTGCGAGGGAATGGAGTGCGGAGCAGGTGAGTGCTAGGGAAGTCAAATCATTCGTGTGTATGACCTAGCAGATTTTAAGATACTGGTAAGCATGTCACTCCATGGAAGGTTAGTGTTGAAGCGCATACCAATTTGATGATCTCCTGGAGAATATCCACAGGCAGATCGAGGAGATTCAAAGTCCGCCTTTTCACTGGCTTTATCTCTTCGACAGGTACAGGATCGTGATGCGTTCTACACACAAGTGAAGCCTTGGACTCAGGCTCTGTGCTATTGCTCGGTGGGGAGAACGTCTTCGGCACGATACGTTCAAAACGGGAGTGGTGCTTTAAGGCCGTAGGCTGTTCCTTTAGACATTGTCGTGTCTCTATGTTGAGCTCTTCGTCATCAGCTAGAATGCTGGTAGTGGACGAGGCATCCTCATCATCTTCATCATAGAGCTGATCCAAGTCAGATACAGCTCCGGGATCTGGGTAAGCGCAGCTGAAATCGGTCATAGCGGAAAGATTGAGACTGATGGGAGGCCGGAAGTATAGGATAGGAAGTAGAAGTTAAGGCGATGAGCAGACCAGCTGGCTGAAAGAAAAGGAAAGCCTGCTCCCTGACGCGCGCAGATGGCTTTCAAACCCAGCGATGTCAATGAAATCGACGAGGCTGGATCAAAAACAGTGAGCAATAATTTAGGTATTCCAGTTGCAAGTGGGACCGCAACGCGGCGGGAAGAACTGGAACAGCTGGGCAGAGGCTACCAATCACGATCAAACATCACCAAGGCGGCCAAACGCCAACTCTTCAGTGTCTTGACAAGATGGTCGTGTGAGGTTCCATGTGAAAGATAGGGACTTCTATCTAATCAAATCTTGCTTCACTTCTTGAGTCACCAATTTAAGTGAAGCTGTAGGATGCTTGATGCTTTTTGAAACTAGAAAACTTGAAGGGCTGGTTACTGTGCAGGAACTCCTCCGTCACGACTCAACATCACCTAGTGGGGCAGTAGTGGGGCCTATGAGGTCCCAGGGCGCACGTGCCACTATCGATTCTAGACTAGGGTCTCTTGATATCTGAGCTATGACGAAAAACAAACGCATATCAGATAGAATCTGAAGAAAGGAAGAATGCAAAAGCAAAGCAGCTAAAAGATTCACATCAAACGCAGTATCATGTATGTGGACTCTCATCAGCGTACTGGATCTCGCGAACACGGCCAGCAAAGCCTTCCAAGCCCGAAGACGGGCTAGACCCTTCTGTAGAAGCCAACGCAGACGATGCGCTAGGCATAAGAAGCACCTTGGACCCAATTTCAATCCATTCGACCGATGTAACGAACGAGAACGTAATGTCGATAGTGTCTTGTATTGTGCCATCAGACGAACTGACCACTTTGTTCACTTCAGGCTTCTGGACAGCCTCGCGGCTTTCAGAGTCCGCATCAAAGCTGAAAAACTCCGGTTCTGTTGGCGAAGGCGGGGATGATATAATCTCATCCCCTGCTAAGGCCATGCAGGTCAACTTCACGGTGGTTCGAACATTAGCGACGTAGACTATTGCATTGCCGCCTAGCAAAACAGGTGGGGATAGGGCGGACGAGAATTCGCAGGCTGGGAAGCTCGCCACGAAGCCTGCAAAGCACGACGGAGGGCGAGAAGAGACTATTGATGGACTGAGTAGAACAGCACCTTTTCGGATCTTGCCAAGCCGTGGATTTTGATCGCCGAAATTGGTGCTTAGGGGTTCAATTCCGATGGTGCCAACTTGATCCTGGGTCAGTTTCTGTACCGGGAGCCGAATGTTTCGAACGCTGACGACACGGACATGTTGCCAATGCGCATGAGCTGAGGCAGAAGATCTCCCCGGATACGAACCATGAGGGGATGAGTTTGAGAAGTCGCCTGACGCTGGCCGACTGCGGTATGAGCCGCTTTGTGCGGCGTGGTCCGGGCGTCGGTCCGGACGGAGCCTTTGAGCGGAGGGGCTGTTCCCCAGAGCCGGGCTATTGCCATTTTCCAACTGAGTGCCGGAGACAACAGGCCCAATAACTAGTTCATCACCAACAGAGACAGAACCGTAACGCACTAGGCCACACAGGACCACACCATGTTTCTGCTGTCGTTGCGCTGAATACACTTTGGACGGGGGAATTGCAAATACTTCGTCAACGTCAAAGAGAATTGCTGGCAGCTGGGGGTATGACAATGGTTTCGGCAGGCTAATGTCCCTGAGAGGGGGCCTGGAGGGTATAGGTAGGTATCGAAGCAAAGCATGTAGCTTGCCTATGCCAGAACCATCAACCGCACTTGTGAGTACAATTGGGACTGTGTTGGCCCAATCACCGGTTGTGGATACGAGCTTCTTCGCTTCCTCCGCATCGGCTAATCTTAAGCGCTGCAGGTTTACACCATCCTCGGAGGGATCGGGTTTGACAGGAAGCATAATCGGTTTCTTGCCAGCTGCCTTTAGCGCGGACAGTACCTTGGCGAGGTTAGTTCGCAAACCAGCTCGTGATGCGAGGTCCATTTTTGTGATGACAACAATGACCGGAATCTCCAACTTCATACAAAGCCCCAGGTAAGACAAAGCTAAATTCAAGTCCATGGGTTGCTCTGCAGGGTCAGCGCCGGATCCAAGCGGCATCTCGTCCTCAGAAGTGGCAGAGAGGCACATAAAGACGTAGTGAGGGGCCCAGCTAACAAGCCCTCGCAGAGTGGACTTGAGGTAGCGTACTGAGCCAGGGAGATCCGAGACAAAGGCTAGACGGCCACCTTCTGAAGCTGCATGGATGTCATCCCATGCCGCAACATTTCCGGAAGCGTAGTTGACGACATCAGCACCATTTGAGGAAAGCTTGTTCGCAACATATCCAATAAGTTCATGGGCGACAGAGCTGGTCACTCCCGACGATATTTCATGTCTATGTTTCAACAGACCTAGCCTGCTGGTCCCTCGGCCATTGTCGAGAATAGACGACGTGAGAGTACCCAGAAGCGATGATTTGCCGACAGCATTTGGCCCAGCAATAGACACTCGGATTTGTTCAGTAGCGGAAGAGGAGCCTTCTGATATGGAGTTCGGCTGGGACCCTTCAGTCGACATGTTCTCCAGTAATTCAGCTTTGAGTGAGTCCACGCGGTAATAATCCCAGTCTGGGCTCACCAATGCTTCCGCAACCCAGAGGCTTTCAGTATGCACTTTTCCGGGCTCCTCAGTTCCTAGGTCTTCCACCCATTCGCAATCCCCAACGACTACCCTGCGGAGGACCTCGACTTTGCAGCCCAGGCTTGCGGCCATGGCTTGCAAATTCGTTAAACTTTCTTCCAGCTCGTCATGGATAAGTCCAACAAACGTCCCATCATCCGCGACCCCAATCTCGTACAGAGCCCCTTGACTCTCTTCAAGACCAGGCAGTAGCCGAAGTGGCTTTTGAGTAGCACCCAGTCTTGGTGTTGCCTCTGGTAGAACGGGAAGCACTAGATTGGCCGTTGTTGAAGAGTGAAAGGGGGACGATTGTTGTAGACGCCATAGTAGCTGCGTCGTCAATTGTTGCAGGCGCTGCTGGCGGCTGTCCATTGAACGGGCATGCAGGTATTTTGAATTCGGCTCTTCAACCGACGAAGCTGTTGCGGGGCCAGAGGTGGACAAGCTTGCGCGGGTATGATAAGACCCACCCACGAGATTGCCCGTAGACATTGAAGTATAGGGCCGCCGAGGGCGTAGAAGGAGATGGAGTTTATACTCAGTAGGCCCTTCCTGCGGCTCAGGCTCTAACTTTGAGATGCCATAATCAGACAAAAAATCATGACCCCCACTCTCCAGGTTTGTGCTGGAGCGGGAACGAATGCCCGTGTTTCGAGTTCCAACAACGGTTACTTGCGGGGTCGAAGACCCTGAAGTAGACCATGGCGAGGAGACCCTGGGTGGATCAGGGTCGTACGTAAAAACAGACGCCATCTCCTATCAAGCGTAGAAGGCGCACTGGTAATGAGGAGGCTATCTAGCAAGCAATGCGGTAAATAATTGAATCAAGCAAGTATTCGGACGGTTTCAGGTATGCGAAATCGTAGACGAGATGTATATCGGCAGTGTTTGAGTTCTTGACATATGTTGCGTATTCCAGATAATAGAGTCATCTTGAGCTGAAAACACGGAGGGATTGTCAATTGGGAGAATGAGAACTCGAAGATGGGTCCAGGAACGAGGAACAATATCAGAAATGCTGACAGAAAACCCGGGAGCGGAGGCCAATGGTCAAAGGTGAGCCGGCATTTTGAACGTGAGTCATAAGTGTCTGCGAGTTTTGAAGATGTCTCTTGCAGCGAAGCTTCGTGAGCGCGATTCAGTCATGTGATTTTGGCCTGGGTTGATGTAAGCAGATCACCCCACGTGTGGGGCCGTTGCGGACCCTTGCATTGAAACACATGATGCTGGCTGAAGGATTTCTTCCCACTGGACGAACTTGATGTGCTACCGTTGTCAGGGTGGGTGGCTCTGACAAAAATTCTCGGTCGTCACGGAGAGAGGGCTCATGAAGAGTGTCACGTCCCCTGATGTCGTGACCATTCGACTTCCTTCAATACTTCTTCGAACGCTGCTCTAGCCCCGCGGAGAAGGTACAAGTCTATACTACGACTGACTCATAGTATGGATGTCGCTGCGCAACATTACGAAGAAAAGCATTTATAGGTGTGACTGGCTGTGCAGCAGCATCTGCATGCGCCGGGCAATATGCAAAATTAATTTTTGGCCAAAAGCTAGCCATGCAACTAAGCCTGCGTGGGCCTGTTCCGCGGCTCCTTGGTAAATTCTATTCCAACCGTCATACCCCAATAACACCGAGATCCCGCTAAGCGATCCTGCGCCTTATTACCTTGTCCTATATGTAAATGTAGTGTGTCGTAATGTAGATGTCTGACAAGCCGCCGATGCTCGCGCCCAGCGGTGTCGACTCGAGTGCTGTACTATGTGCAGCTGATCCACGGCCCGTGAGTTAGGGCACCGCAGACAATCATTCCTCCTTATTTGAAGGGTATTGAAGCTCCAGCAGAAATCTTTTGCCAGCCTTTCGTTATGCTTCATTGTCCACACCAACCCTGTATTCTAACGACTCGAGGCGTCTCTCCCAATGCCCTTGCACTTGCCTTGAGCAACGTGGATATTTCTCGCTGTTGTTCGTGTAAAGACAGCACCACAACTGGGGCATTCCGCCTTGGCCACGACACCTGATTTTTCTCGTTGGTGGCGTAACAGGTTGCTAAAAGTCGAAAATTCGCGCCCATTGCATCCGTGATCCCAACATTGTGGTTTCGGCCGGAAACTGATGACTCGAACCTGCTGTTCGGGATCCGTAGATGCTGGAGCAGAATCGGGTGATGAGTAGACTGTCCCCGAGGACATAAGCGGCTGTGGTTGAGGGCTGGCGGCTATCGATCCAGTGTTTGAACTAGTGAATTTGGACTAGATTAGCATATAATGGGACATAAAGGGATTGAATAACAGCACTTACGAGATTGAAGAACCTTGCGCTAAGTAGTATTCTGATTGGTTGACGAGATAAGACGGCGGGCTTCCAAGGATTGTATTAGTGGCACATTTGTCTGAGATTAATCGACCTGAAACTCACGATGAGGTAAACATGTGTTCAGGCATTGGCGAAGAGCTTGTGGGAACCGAGGTGCTCGGAAACGAATATGGTATGGAAGCACTGCCAAAAAGACCCCGTTAATTATGTGCATGTTCTCTAGAGCGAGTGAACTGGCGAGGATCGTACCTTCTAGGGTGATGACGGTTCTGTGAGGCATTCGGGTGTTGTGAATAGAGGTATTGAGATGATGGGGGCCCTGGTTGGTAGTAGCTCTGTGAAGCCGAGTGGTGAGAGGAATATCCGACTTGGTACCCGGGATGTGAAGGTAGGCCATGAGGTTGCGAGAAATTCTGTTGATCCATGGCCATGGAAGAAGGGTGTAGAGGCTGCGGCGAGCGGTGTTGCCAGCCGTAATCTGTGTCGAGTCAGTTTGGAGATGTCATGTAAAAAGCGACGGAGAGCCTGCATTCAACCATACTGGGGGAATTGTGAGCCATAATCTCGTGATGACTTCTTTCGGATATTCCAAAGAATACGAAGCCTGCTAGTCTGGAGACTGTCTCCTGGGCTTCGACGCGCCTTGTCAGGCGTTCGATGGCGTTTTGTCAACTGCTTCTTCGTAACTCGGGTACAGACGATATTCGTCGACTGTAGAGCTTGACAAAGTGCTTCGAGGTCCGGGATTCGCTTGGCTGAACGTTATCTAGGCCTTGTCTTTAGATCCCCGAGCATAGGCTGAATCTCGAGAAATCACGAAGGTGCCCCTCAGGTAAGAAAAGAGAGCTGTCGACCCAAAGGAGGCTGCAGAGCTCTGTAAGATGGCGGCCTGAACTATTGGAGTATTTCCTGACGAAAAATAGCTGATGTCTCACTGTAGAGGATCCAGAATGTCAGCTCCCAACAACAAGAAGAGGCTGATAGTAGTGGCAGGGTGCCAGGGCCTTCGTATTGACGAGGGGCATCAGAGAAACAACGAACAACGCTATCAACAGAAGAAAAAAAAGGAAGAGAACGCTTTCAGCTCCCTGGAAGAAGAGATGGGACAGGCGGATCAAACCGATAAACAGGATCGGGGAGAAACAAGCGGCAACTAACTAAATAGTGGTGAGACGGAGAAGGGAAGGGCATGATGAGTCTACCTTAGATTGGTCCAGCAGATGTCTTCATAAGTTCCTTCAACGCTCGAATCAATAAGCCAAGCTAGAAGTATTGACTCGATTCAACAACACAAGGGAAAGAAAAGGAAGGGACTGGAGCTCAATGGCCACAACACTGGAGTGAAGCCATCCCCGGACTGGTCGACAGCAAGTATTTAAACGTCCCACAAGCCGAACACAACAATAAATCAAATGCCAGGATGAACAAGAAACGAATAAGCGTGAGCCGGAGCCGGACCGAATTAGCTCGTCTCGACGGTATTATTCTTTGGCCGCTCAGCTTACTCGACCTGGTTGACGTTCATGATTCCAGCTGCCTCTGTTAAGTTTGTTTGAAATTACAGCCTCCTTGGCCCTGGCAGTTCGTTTTTTTTATTTTTTATTATTTTATTTTTTTCAAATCGCTGGGTTGGCTCATCGCTTTGCTGCTCAACTTCATCTTCCAAGTCAGGCCTTCTCGTTGTCAACAACCAACCAACTTCCATCTACCGACGCCTCAATTCCTCCATTTCAACGGTCTGTCGACATGCAGCAAGCCGCTTTTCTTTGCTTCTTCCCTCTCCTTTTCTTTTCCCACACTGACCGCCCACGCTCTTTGCGCTTCAATGGCCAAGGGACCTTGCGAGAGATTCCGTTTCCTGACTAGCTTCATGAGGGTTGATCCGGGAAGCTGGAAACTGGATTGATACGACAGCTGATTGGCAGCTCTCGGACCGTCTTTGGGCCAACACATGAATACTTGTGCCTCCTTGTTGCTGTCAGCGTCGGTACCGCGCCGTCGTCTCCCATTTCCTTCTCGACCCGAGCTCCACCAGGCTAGATATTGGCACGAGTCCACTAAAAGTTATCCGGCAAACGGGGACAAGGCTCTGCAGGAGCTTGGTGGAAGACCTGGGGAAATGAGCTCTCCAACGCTCAAAGACTCACCCTCAGGCTCAGCCATGAACAAAAGATTCATGAGAAGAATGGGACATAATTCTATTATTTTCAGCCCCAGATCATACTACTGGAATATGATGACCCACTGGTTGCTGGCTTTAACCCTTTTGTTCTTTAGCCGTTTATCTCTCCAACATTCTACTTTTTTTCTTTTCTTTTCTTTTCTTTTCTTTCTTTTTTTTTTTTTTT